>NC_092380.1:93439529-94055029 GCF_030028105.1 Mobula birostris | reverse complement strand
ATCAAAAACAACCAGCTTCAAACCGACTCCAAACAAACAAAACCTTAAATTAGGATCAAACTAACTAAATTTCAAGGTATCCCTAGATTCAGTATTCAAATCAGTTATGAAATAACATCAAATCAATCTCTAAACAGTTTCAAACTCTACTCAAAATATTCCCAAACTGGCGACAGATCCAACTTCATAAACAAATCAAATCAAATCCAAAATGGAATACGACTAACTTCTTAATCTTTACCTTTAATTTAATTTAAAGGAAATTATTAGCAGCTGGTAGAGAAGGACTTTGTGTCTTTAATCCCATCTCCATTTTAAGTTACAATTTTAAGCATCAAAACTCCAGAAATATCAATGGGTGACTCTGCAACAATCCTGTTGTTTAATTCTGCTGAATCTAGATTTTGCTGGTCCTGGCTGCAGTCTTTGGCGTGGTGTTGTATCGTCTTGTGACGATGGAGCTCTTTGCATCTTTCCGATGGGAGTTTGTGAAGAAAAACTGGCAGTTTGCCACAGCTGGATCTGGGGTCTGCATTAACTTCGCTATTATCATGGCACTGAATGTGGTAAGTGCTGCATTATTGTTGCAGATTTAAAGTCTGATATTGAGTTTGTTGTAATTTGCACAAGTATATACAGTACTGTGCAAAAGTCCTAGGCACATACTATGTATATATTTATATATAGCTAGGGTGCCTAAGACTTTTGCACAGTACTGCACTAATTCTATGTATTGCTCTGTAATGCAGGTACAAAAACAGACAAATTCAGGACATATGTCAGTGATGATAAACCTGATTCTGATATGGGTCTTGTTACGTACCCCGTAACTGGGTTGCCAAACCAGCAGAAATGGATCACTCAGTTGGAGTCTGGATTACTAGAACTAAGGAAGTTTTATTAAAGAAACAAGCAACACAGTAATCGAAAGGATAATAAATGCAACAGTTCAGCAATGATAAACACACATGTGCACAGAATTAAGATAACAGGATCAATCAAACTCTATCGTTGTCTAGGGGTAAATGACCAATTTCAAAGTGACACAAAGTCCAGTTCAATTTAGTTCAGTTCGCAGTAGTCGTTGCCATGGTGATGGACAACGTGGGGGGAGGGAGAGAGAGAACGAGAACGACTGATCATTCAAAATGGCTTCCAGTCACAGACCTGCGATATTGCTCACAAGCAGCTTTCGGGCGAGTCCTTTGTGATGTCACCTGGGGTCACCGACTGTGACCCCTCCTCCAGATGCGGTCGACCCTCTGCAGTGAACCCGGCACCCAAGCAAAGGCGGACACACACCGGGTTCCCGCTGATCGTACCTTTCCACCCTGTGCGTTTAAGGCTGATCCCCCAATCAGCCGTCCAAGAGCTTCCCACCGACTTGTCAGGGGCGCACCGCTTCCAGGGTCTCGTTACCTCGGGGTGTCGTGTGTCCTGCCTTAGCGAACCTGTCCCTTTTTATCCCCCTGCTGGGGTATCGCCTGTCCATCACTTCAAATAGTTCAGGGTTCAAAGGGGGAGCCGATCCTGACAATACGCAGACTGATGGCTCCTTCATTAACATCTCCAAATGCTGCTTCATTGTTCCTTATCTCTCCCTCCCCTGAGGACAGGTGGCAGACCAACTACTGATGCCACTGGTGCTAGCCCAGGCCAGCAAACATCTTAATTTATGTGTATTCTCGTCACAGTCTCTATTGAGAGTGGAAACAGAGCAATGGGAGAAGAATCGTAAGACCATACGACCAAAAGACCATCAGGTGTATCGATATTTCAGTGGAACAGGGGAAATTACGGTGGTATGAGAGAGGAACTGGCCCAAGTCAATTGGAAAAGTAAACTTAATGGAGGGACGGCAGAGCAGAATTGGATGAAATTCCTACAAGAAATAAGGAAAATGCAGGAAAAATATATTCCAAGAAAAAAGAAAATCATGAATGGAAAAATGGCACAAATGTGGCTAACGAGAGAGGTTAAGGCAAAAATAAAAGCAAAAGAAACGGTGTACAAGGAAGCAAAAATTAGCGGGAAAAATGAGGACTGGAAGACCTTTAAAAACTTACAGAAAGAAACTAAGAAAGTCATTAGGAAAGAAAAGATGAATTATGAAAGGAAGTTGGCGATTAACATAAAAAAGGATACTAAGAGTTTTTCTAAATATATGAAGAGTAAAAGAGTGACAAGGGTAGATATGGGACCGATTGAAAATGATGCTGGAGTAATTATAATGGATAACAAAGAGATGGCGGAGGAACTGAATGAGTATTTTGCATCAGTCTTCACAGTGGAAGACATGAGCAATATACCTGATAGCCAGAGGTATTAGGTACAGTCAAGATAACTAGAGAGAAAGTGCTTGGGAAACTAAGTGGACTAAGAATAGATAAGTCTCCCGGCCCAGATGAGGTACACCCAAGGGTTCTGAAGCAGGTGGCTTTGGAGATTGTGGAAGCATTGGAAATGATCTTCCAGGAATCAATAGACTCTGGCATGGTTCTGGAGGACTGGAAGGTCGCAAATGTAGTTATGCTATTTAAGAAAGGAAGGAGGCAGCAAAAAGAAAATTACAGACCTATTAGTCTGACATCGGTGGTTGGAAAGATATTGGAGTCAATCCTCAAGGACGAGGTTATGAAATACCTCGAGGTGCATGACAAGATAGGCCGAAGCCAGCATGGTTTCATGAAGGGAAGATCCTGCTTTACCAACTTATTGGAATTTTTTGAGGTAATCTCAAATAAGATTGACAAGGGAGAGGCTGTGGATGTTGTGTATTTGGATTTTCAAAAGGCCTTTGATAAGGTGCCGCATAAGAGGCTGCTTAATAAGATGAGAGCCCATGGAATTACAGGAAAGATATTGGAATGGGTGGAGCATTGGCTGATAGGCAGAAAGCAAAGGGTGGGAATAAAGGGATCCTATTCTGATTGGTTGCCGGTTACTAGTGGTGTTCCACAGGGGTCAGTCTTGGGGCTGCTTCTTTTTACGATGTATATCGATGATTTGAATTATGGATTAAATGGTTTTGTGGCCAAGTTTGCGGATGACACCAAGATAGGTGGAGGAGCAGGAAATGTTGAAGAAACGGAAAGGTGCAGAGAGACTTGGTCAGTTTAGGAGAATGGGCAAAGAAATGGCAGATGAGATACAACGTTGAAAAATGTACAGTTGTACATTTTGGAAGAAGAAATAATCAGGCAGATTATTATTTAGATGGGGAGAAAATTCAAAAATCGGAAGTGCAAAGGGAATTGGGGGTCCTCGTGCAGGATACCCTAAAGGTTAACCACCAAGTTGGATTGGCGGTAAGGAAAGCAAATGCTATGTTGGCATTCATTTCAAGAAGAACAGTGTATAAGAGTAAGGAGGTGTTGATGAGGCTCTATGGGGCATTAGTGAGACCTCATTTGGAATACTGTGTGCAGTTTTGGGCCCCCATCTTAGAAAGGATATACTGATGTTGGAGAGAGTTCAGAGAAGATTTACGAGGATGATTCCTGGAATGCAGGGGTTAACATATGAGGAGCGTCTGTCGGCTCTTGAATTGTATTCATTAGAGTATAGAAGAATGAGAGGGGATCTCATAGAAATGTCTCGAATGTTGAAAGGGTTGGACACAGTAGATGTGGAAAGGTTGTTTCCCTTGGTGGGTGAGTCCAGGACAAGAGGCCATAGTCTTAGAATTAGAGGGTACCCAGTTAAAACAGAGATGAGGAGAAATTTTTTTACCCAGAGGGTCATGGATTTGTGGAATTCGTTGCCACATATGGCTGTGGAGGCCCGATCATTGAGGGTGTTTAAGGAGGAGATTGACAGGTATCTAATTAGTCAGGGTATCAAGGGATATGGGGAAAAAGCCGGAAATTGGAACTAGATGGGTGAATAGTTTAGCTCATGGGGGAGCTGCGGAGCAGACTCGATGGGCCGAATGGCCTACTTCTACTCCTTTGTCTTGTGATCTTGTGAAGACATAGGAGACATAGGCCATTCAGCCCATCGAGTCTGCTCCACCATTCCATTAGGCTGATTGATCCCAGACCCACTCAACCCCATACACCAGCCTTCTCACCAAATCCTTTGATGCCCTGACCGAACAGGAAGCTTTCAACTTGCGACTTAACCATACCCTTGCACTTGGCCTCCACTGCAGTCTGTGACAGAGCATTCCACACATTCACTACTCTCTGACTAAAAAAAATACCTCCTAACCTTTGTTCTAAAAGGTTCCCCTTCAATTTTGAGTCTGTGCCCTCTAGTTCTGGATGCTCCCACCAGAGGAATCATCCTCTCTATATTGACCCTATCTTGTCTTTTTAACATTCAGTAAGGTTCAATGAGATCTCCTGCATTCTTCTAACTTCCAGTGAGTACAAGCCCAAAGCTGCCAAATGTTCCTCATTTGTTAATCTTTCTGTCCCTCATCTGCCATTTATTTGTCTCCCATTTCTACCTCACCAACATAATTTTCCAGTGGTCCATTATCAACTCTCACCTTCCTTTTACTCTTTATATAACTGAAAATTTTTTTAGTATCCTGCTTTATATTATTGGCTAGTTTGCCCTCATATTTCATCTTTTTCCCTTCTTGAAGCTTTTTTAGTTGCATTTTGTTGGATTTCAAAAGCTTCCCAATCATCCAACTTCCCATTCACTTTTGTTACCTTATATCCCCTTTCCTTGGCTTTTATGCAGTCCTTAACTTACCTTGTTAGCCACAGTTCCCTACCCCTGCCATTGGAGAACAACTTCTTCTTTGAGACATATATTTCTGTACCTTGTGAACTATTCCGAGAAACATCAGCCACCTCTGCTGTACTGTCATTCGCGCCAGTATCCTCCTCCCATTCATATGAGCAAGCTCCTTTCTCATGGCAACGTAATTCTCTTTATTCCATTGTGATATTGATACATGTGCCTTTTGCTTCTCCCTCTCAAATTGCAGTATGAATTTAATCAGATTATGATCACTGCCTCCTGAGGGTTCCTTTACGTTAAGCTCCCAAATAAGTTCTGGGTTACTATACACACCCAATATAAGATAGCCTTTCCCTGAGTAGGTTCAAGCACATGCTGCTCTAAAAAGCCATGTCACAGGCATTCAACAAATTACCTCTTTTTTGATCCGACACCAACCTGCTTTTCCCAATCCCCTTGCATATTGAAGTCCACCATTACAGTTGTGACATTACCCTTGTTACATGCCTTTTCTAGCTCCCTTTGCAAACTCAGACCCACTTTGGGCTACTACTTGGAGGCCTATATATGATTCCAATTATGGTTTTTTCACCCTTGAAGTTTCTTAACTCCATCCACAATGATTCAACGTTCTCTGACCCTATGTCACCGCTTTCTAAAGGTGTAGTTCCAGGTCTTACCAACAGAGCCACACCACTGCCTATACCTTCCTGCCTGTCCTCAATCATGGTTGAGAAAGGGGGAAGGGAGGGGGGGGCGTGGGAAACACTAGAGAGGCATTCTGTAATGATCAATAAACCAGATTTTTTAGAATCAAATGACCTTGCTTGGTGTCTCAGGGCTGGGTGTGTCTGCATTCATGCCATCCCTTCTCTTCCACTTGTCCCGCACCACTTCCATGGCACTCCAGCCTCACCTTTCCCAACATCCTTTGCTCCCACCATATTTACAAACTCACTCTCTGCTCCACGTTGATAAATACAGTACTGTGCAAGGTCTTAAGCACCTTAACTACAGTATATATTCCTAAGACTTTTGTGAGTACTGAATCTGCACGGATGGATAGGAAAAGCTTAATTGCAGCAGCATCACAGGCACATAGCGTCAGATAAGCAGTATTCACAAAAAAACTTAAGTTAAACATAAATTATCTCAACTTTTTTTTGGCGTATGCCTGCGTGCGTGCGAGTCTGTGCGTCCAAATGTAGAAGTAGCTGTGAAGAGATGATGTGGCCCGATTGGTGGGGATCCTTCATGACAGATACTACTTTTTTGAAGCAGTGCCTCCTATACAAACGGTGGATAAGGGTGCGTCCATGATGTATTGGTCAGAATCCACTACTTTCTGCAGCATCTTCTGCACCTGCACGTTCGAATTGCTGTACCAGACCATGATGCCACCAATCAGGACACATTCAACAGTGCATCCACAGAACTTTCTTAGAGTGTTCAGTTACAAAAAAATTCTCCTTAACCTCTGAAGAAAGTAATTTACGTACCTTTCTTGGAGTGAAATATTTACAAAAATCTTCAAAATGTTAGAGACATTAAGATGAAAACCAAATCAATATACAAGCATGTTTTGAAAATGATCCTTGGTGAATCATAGTGATTGGACAAGCAAGTGAAACATTGGATAGAGAGCTGCTGGAATACAGTTGACAAAGTGATTTCAACTAGAGCTCTGGAAAATTTAGAAAAGCAATCAGTCTCAGGGTTGGGCTGCAGATTCAATGTGCTTTGATTAGGTCAGTCATACAAAGAAGAGGGGACCCTTAAGATGAGTGTAGCATTGCAGAGATTTGTTAGCCTAATTCTGCGTTTGTATTTTGTAGAGTGTCAAAAGAACACACACAATAATTTTAGGATTAAAGTATTAATTTATGTTCACAACTAATATTGTACACAGCTTCAGTATTCATTATATTAAATATCTCGCATTTCTGTTTTTTTCTATCTTGAGGTTTATGAAAAAGTTGCACAGATGCTTACAAATTGGGGTAAGTAAATGAGATCTTACCAACACATCTGCATACAGAAACATAATCTTTTAAGTGACATAACTCCTAAGAGTAAAGTGCTTATATTTCCTCATGGTTGAATGAATCTATGGGCCGAATGGCCCAATTCTGTTCCTATATTTTTTTAAAAGGATGTTGGGATACACACAATGATGGCAGATAAATCAATTTAATCTCAGCGATGGAGAGTGTGCTAGAAACAGTAAATCAGGGACAGAATCCACATCCACTTGAACAAGTGTTGATTGATCAGAGAAAGGCAGCATGGATTGTTTATGGGAAACTAATGATAAGAGTTTTCTGATGAAGTTATGGGGAATGTGTTTCCAAATATTGAGCTTCCAAAAACTACTTTTGGATGATGCCTTAAAATTCTTGAATTCAATATCGGAACATCAAATTCAATCATTTCAGGTTACCTGATTTCCCTATTTGTATAAGAAGCAGCTAGTTCTGGTGTAAGGATAAGCATCTGTAATATTAAGTCCATTTTTTAATCTATAGACAATGGTAGTTAGTGTATTCTTGTCACGTACTGAGATGCCGTGAAAATCTTTGTTTTGCATGCCATTCATGCAGATTGCTGTAAAATATGCATACACTGAATTAGGGCAAAGGGAAGAACAATAGTGGTAGAAGTGTGACCACTCAATTTGAGTATGATATTCTCCTAAAGGTTTGTCTATTGGTGGGTCCTCAAGTGACTGTAGAAGCCAATCAGGATGGTCGCATGTGAGCAAGAATAAGTTGTAGTTGTGGGTAGTGGTTGGGTCTTTTTGCTTTGGAAGAGCAAAGACACACTGCAGGGTATATATTGTTGCAGCTAAAAAGAAAGTGAAATGCAGGTGGATGGAAAAATGCAAAGGCCCTGATAGGGTGGGTTGTGAGGTCAAGAGCTCAACTTTATCACTTTATCATACAGGAGGTCCATTCCTGAGCCTTACAACAGCAGGACAGGATCTCTCTTTGAGCTGGCACTACATGCTTTCAAGGTTTTGTACCTTTGTTCCTAATGGAAAGGGAGAAGTGAAAGTTGTTGACTTACTGTTCTTTTTTGATTTCAGTTCTCTGCAACAGCTCTGAACTGAATCTCACACCTGTACCAGATCCTTTTTTAAAATTTCCTTTTCTCTAACTTCCTTCATTAATCTAACAGCCAGATAGTTTTGTAAACAAAGTATTGCTATGGCTTCAGAGACAATCCCTTCGTCCTATTTTTCACTTCTTCCTCTTATCTTTGAAATTTAAAAGCAACTTGTTTCCTTAAATTTGCATTTGTAACCAAGGGTGACAGACCTGGCATGTTAACTATTTCTCATTCTGTAAGAGTTGCCAGACCTGCTGAATGTTTTTCTGGTTTTATTTCAGTAACGTTCATTTAATTCATTTTCTGGGAGATATGGACAGTTGGGTTGAATGGATGGAAATGTGGCTGGTGAAATTTAAGACCTTGTAATTTTTGACAAGAAGAATGAGGAAAAACATGTAAAACAGAAAGCACAATAATAAAAGGATAGAAATTTGAGATATTTGAGGCTATATAGAACATAGAAAACTAAAGCACAAAAACAGACCATTTAGACAACTATGTTGTTCTGAACAATTTAAATTAGATATCAAATATCCAGCTAATCCTTTCTGCCTATGCAACTCAGATTCATTTATTTATCACATACACCAAAACATACTGTGAAATGTGTCATTTACGCTAACAACCAACACAACCTAAGGATATGCTGAGATGTGCAAGTGTTGCCACACAATTCTGGTGCCAATATAGCGTGCCACAATGCTTGGCAGAACAACGTAGAGCACAACCAAACAGAACATAACAAGCCACAAAGCAACAGCAGCAAAACAAGACTCCTTCCAGCCCACCCACACATACGCACAGTCCTCCACCCCAATGCACAGCCATCAGAGCCCCCAGTCTGAAGGCTTCAGCCATTGTGCTTTGACTTCCGGACTTCCGATCGACCTTAAGGCTTCGGTCTTTGGTATCAGTCCTAGAATTGCTGATGACAGGACCCCAAACTCTGGGTTCACTGATTCACCAGACCTCGCACTTCCAGTTCACAAGTACATCTAATACCAGGACCCATTGTCTTGGGATGGTCTGACAATCGTGGATGTCCTTTGTCATCCATCCATGGTGCTTGCTTTTGAGCAATCTGCGGAGGCCCAGACTCCATCCTGGTTTCTAACTCCTCAACATCCCTTCCCTTAAACCTACTATGGCCCCTAACTGGCACTTCTGTCCCCTAAACCATCTCCAAGAACTTAAAAAAACAACTAAGTCTATACAACTAATGTCCATAGCCTTCTATTTAGGACACATCAATGAAAACTTGCCCCCCACATCTCCTTTGAACTTAGATATGTGGTGTTAGATATTTCAACCTTGGAGAAAAGATATTGACTGTCTACTCATTCTATGCTTTCAAACTCTTATAAACCTTTATCTGATTCCCCCTCAACCTCTGCCACTCTAGAGGAAACAACCAAAGTTTGTCCAACATCTCCTTATAGCACATGCCCTTTAATCTGACAAACCTCTTCTACATCCTTGCCAAAGCCTCAGCATCCTTCCTATAATAGGATGACCTGAACTGAAATACTTAGAAGGGGGCCTAACTGGAGTATTACATAACTTAACCAATTCTTTAACTCAGTTCCTTGACCATTAAAGGCAAACATGTCATATGCCTTCTTTACTGTCCTATCCACCTGTGTAGTCACTTTCAAGGAGCTATGAACTTGGACCCCAAGATCCCTTTGCTCATCCAGGCATCGATAGGACACTCAAGGTTGCTGTGCAGGTTGACTCTGTGGTTAAGAAAGCATACAGTGCATTGGCCTTCATCAATCTTGGAATTGAGTTTAGGAGCCAAGAGGTAATGTTGCAGCTATATAGGACCCTGATCAGACCCCACTTGGAGTACTGTGCTCAGTTCTGGTCGCCTCACTATAGGAAGGATGTGGAAACCATTGAAAAGGTGCAGAGGAGATTTACAAGGATGTTGCCTGGGATTGGGGAGCATGCTTTATGAGAATAGATTGAGTGAACTTGGCCTTTTCTCCTTGGCGTGACGGAGGATGAGAGGTGACCTGATAGAGGTGTATAAGATGATGAGAGGCACAGATCGTGTGGATAGTCAGAGGTTTTCTCCCAGGGCTGAAATGACTAGCACGAGAGGGCACAGTTTTAAGGTGCTTGGAAGTAGGTACAGAGGAGATGTCAGGGGTAAGTTTTTTACGCAGAGAGTGGTGAGTGCGTGGAATGGGCTGCCGGCGACAGTGGTGGAGGCGGATACGATAGGGTCTTTTCAGAGACTCCTGGACAGGTACATGGAGCTTAGAAAAATAGAGGGGGGCTATGGGTAACCCTAGATAATTTCTCAGGTAAGGACAACTTCGGCACAGCTTTGTGGGCCGAAGGGCCTGTATTGTGCTGTAGGTTTTCTATATTTCTATGTTCCTCTATCAGCTATCTTAAGGGTTTTGCAATTAACAGTGTAATGATCTCCTAAAGTGTAACACCTCATATTTGCCTGAGTTAAACTCCATCTGCCACTTCTCCACCCATGCCTACAAATAATCTGTATCCCACTGTGTATATGTGTCTGGTTTATTAGAAGTGCTAGCATAAACTAAAATTCATTCCGAAGGCTGGCATTTATAAATAGAATACAAGAGACAGGACATCATGATGAACTTTAATGAACACGTGAGAATTGTATCCCATTCTGGACACCATGCTTTGGGGAAGATATGTAGATTTTGGAGAGCTCACATAAAAGTTTTGCTGAAATGTTTCAAGGGAGACAGAAGAAAAGACAGGTGCTGGAATCTGGAGCAACAAAGTTCAAAGTGTATTTATTATCAGAGTACGTATGCTTGAACTTTGTCTTCTTACAGGTAGCCACAAAACAAAACCCAGTCGAATCCATTAAAAAAACGACTGTCAAACACCCAATATGCAAAATATTGCGCAAACAATAAAAAGTAAACAAATAACATTCTGCACTAAACTTCACGAAAGTGAATCCACAGCCACAAAGCCAGTTCGTCACTGAATTCCTCCAGCACGCTGTTTGTTGTTTCAGGGATAAGGGATTGAGTTATGTGGTTAGCCTGGAGAAGCTGTGCTTGTTCTGTGCAGAATAGGGGAGGTTGTGAGGTCATTAAAACCATGAATGTAAATGGAGGGAAACTGTTCTTTTGTTGGAGGGATTAAGAAGTAGGGAGCACAGAATAAAGCTGAATGGCAAAATCAGTCTAGGAAAAACAGAGGTTGAATTGGAGGCAGGTTCAATTTAAAAAGGAAGTGTAAATAAAAGGACGTGATTTGCAATGCTTTGTTTTCCAAAAGTGTTCTATTCAGTGATTACAGGATCACATTAATACAATGTTCCGGTCCTTCTGTCTGCATGCTATTTATTCTTACAAATTAAAACATGGTCAGTTATCACTATCCAGTTGGAAATCGTGCTCCTTGTGGTGCCCATGAGTCCTGGAATCCCCATTGTACCCGTGTAAGCTCCTTCTCTGTGGACACATGTACGTAACCCTGGAAGAGGGGTAGGCAGTTGGCTTGGGCAGAACTCGAGCCTGCCCCCAGACCAGTGAATGGCCAGCTGGGCCAGGCCCAGGAATATTTGCAGTTGAGAACAGGAGAGTGGGGTTAACTTCATTCCTTTTGCGTTGAAGTGATACATGCTATTAATGAGCTGAAGGGTCTCTATGGGTGGGTAATCCTATAAATCTTGCAGATATTGATGGAATTAATTTTGACTTTTACTGCAGTTAGAGTCATTACAAAATATCTACATCTCTTTAAAAACTATTTTCATGGAACACATGAATAATTTGAATTCAAAACCTGAATTTAAATTTGCCCAATATCAAATGAGCATTTATTGGATACTCATAGAAGGCACAAAGAGTTAAAGAAGTCTCTCTGTAAGGATGTTTTACTTTTATTTTTCACCGAGATCTTGTGTGCCATTGCAGAGCACCCGCGTACAGAGTCAGAATGGGAGAACAGCTTTGCTTTGAAAATGTTTCTCTTTGAGTTTGTCAACCTCAACAGTTCAATCTTCTACGTTGCCTTCTTCCTCGGCAGGTGAGTCTCACTAAATTGCTTGTATAACATTCCAGTGTTGAGTGCAGCCTCAGGTAATAGGAAGCTGATGCCAAATGAATCACCTTATCTCGACATTGAAGAATGCTTAATTTTAGTGCATGAATTTAAGTTGCAGCACAAACTGATACTGATTCGCCAGTTGCTGAAAGAGTATCATTTGCAACTGCTATTTAACACATCCCTTCTTGTTACTGTAAGAAACTGTCAAGGGACTAATTTAAAGAGGTACAGATGTCACTAAAGATCTTAGTACCATAACGTTCTGTTGAGGCATTTAATTGCAGCCTCCCATTACATTAAGTTGTTGGCTAGACATCGTCCTGATTTGAATAAAAATCAGTTTGCCAGCTGATGTTTTCATTTAATGCACACAATGCGCTGAAGGAGCCCAGCAGATCAGGCAGCATCTGTGGATGGGAATAATCTGTTGACATTCCAGGCAGAGGCCCTTCTCAGGACTGGAAAGGAAGGGGGGATGTCAGAGTAGGAAGGTAGGGGGAGGGAGGAAGAAGGACAAGGTGGCAGGTGATAGGTGAAACCGGGAGAGGGGGCGGGGTGAGGTGAAGAGCTGGAAATTTGATTGGTGGAAGAGATAAAGGGCCAGAGAAAGGGGAAATCTGATAGCAGAGGACAGAAGACCATGAAAGAAAGAGAAGGGAGAAGAGCACCAGAGGGAGGTGATAGGCAGGAAAGAAGTGAAGCTGTGGGAGGGATACAGGAATGGGAATGGTGAGGGGTGGCGGGGGGGGGGGACGGAATTAATTACCAGAAGTTTGAGAAATCAATGTTCATGCCATCAGATTGGAGGCTACCCAGACAGAATATAAGGTGTTGCTCCTCCAACCTGAATGTGGCCTTATCGTGGCAGTAGAGGTGGCCTTGGGCTGACATGGCAGAATGGGAATAGGAAGTCGATAAATTTTAGTTTTAAGCCCAGCATGGAATGTCCATAGGTACTGGTAACTCAGAAGGCCAGAGAAGAGATCTGATGGAATCCTGTCTGTCAGCTCCTTTTAAACCCTTTCTCATTGCTCGCCCAAGTACTGGTTCAAACCCATTGGTCAAGGAAAGATGTTTCCATTTCTAGAGTAATTCCAAAACATGTCAGCCATTCTCCATTAGATTATGCTCATAGCATAAGCATTATTTAAGGCTGACAAATGTACTTGGTTAAACAGTTACCACTGCTGCTGAACGGTTACTGCTACTAACTGCACCAGTTCCGAGAGTTTGCCTGCAGCGAAGTCCTAACGCATGGGTGTATGCACAATCTGTGCTGTTGACTAGAACTCCCGTCAATGGAAGGCTCAGTTCTAATCCCCTCCATCAAAGCAGTATTATCCTGATGGTTCTTAATTTCAAAAAGGCAGCCTGTTGTCACCTTCTCAGGACTGGCACTGACCTGGAGAAAAACTTTCCAATATACCTTAACACGAGGAATTCTGCAGATGCTGGAAATTCAAGCAACACACATCAAAGTTGCTGGTGAACACAACAGGCCAGGCAGCATCAGGATGCTGGCTGTCCCAATATACCTTGCATTTCTGACCCAGATTCATTTCCACTGCTGTGTGTTAGAGCTTTTAACTCTGCCCGTGATGACAATTTCCTCACACATTTCAAAGACATACAGGTTAGTAGGTTAATTGGTCACATGGGTGTAAGCGGGTCGGAAGAGCCTAGAATCGTGTCATATCGCTAAATAAAAACTAAAAATGTAATATTAATCATTTCCATTGAATCAATGTGTAGCACAGAAATCGAATTTCAAGAGAAATATTTTCGGCTGCTCTAAAATTATCTCTCAGAAGTGTGCCAGTCTTCACTCTAATCCGAAAATAGGATGGGATTTGTGCAGTTTGTAGAGCAGCTGTGAATGTAGGTAACTAGGTAATGGAGTAATTGAAGGTGCAGATGTTTCCTGATAATATTTTTATATTGTTCAGTGCTTTAGTTGTTGGGGTTTGTTTTGAATTTTGATGCGAACAGAGAGAGAGATTTTATATGTTGTGGAAATAGACGAGGTCAAAGCGATACTTTAAAGGCCTCAGCAACAGAGCCAAGAGAAGTAGAATATGAAGCTGATTTCCTGTAATACAAACCCATGAAAAACTAGTTTGCAATCAGCAAGGAAACTGCTTTTAAAGCATACAAAATTCATGGTACAATGGTCACAGATTTAAGCACAAGATGGCACAATGATCATATATCAGCCTCAGACTGGTAACTATGCATCATGTCACACATCAGATTGGCGGTATCCTGCAGACTGAGATTATTTGTTTGTTTGTTTATTTATTGAGATATTGCATGGAATAGGCCCTTCCGACCCTTCGAGTCATGCTGCCCAAACACGCCTGATTTAACCCCAGCCTAATCTTTGGACAATTTACAATGACCAATTAGCATACCAACTGGTATGTCTTTGGAGTGTGGGAAGAAACCGGGGCATTTGGAGGAAACCCACACGATCACAGGGAGAACATGCAAACTCCTTGGAGACAGCAGTAGGAATTAGTAACTGCAGATAAGTGGCTCTTTATTGGGCAGTCTGGATGACCAGAGGCCTCTATCTGATTATAGTGAGTCTCTACTAGTAGGTTAGGATGTAAGGAAATGCTCAGTGCTGGTACAGCACCACAATAATTCACCAGGTTTTTGGAGAGCACTTATAGCAGTGAGTGTTGTAGAGTCAGAACAAAGTTGGTATCAAGCTCCAATAGAAGGTATTCACTGGCAAATACTTAATTATTCAAGTGGCCTGTGGTGTAACATCGAGTATTATTTGAAACTTTTAAGATGTGTTTTTAGTAACAACACTTTGCACATCTCTGTCATCTTTGCTGTAATATATCCCAAGCGTTCTTCAGATAAAATGCTAAAAATAAAATTGGATTCGCTGCCAATAAAATGATATTAGTATCGACCTCCATTAGCTCAGTCAAGGTGGCATTTTCTCAATGGGGAAAGGAGAAGGGGTAAGAGGAAGGTTTGGAGAAGGAACTCAGAGCAACTGGAACCTGGCTGCTAATGGTGGGGATGGAAGTTAGGGATGTATTTGAATTTGAATTTATTTAAATCTTACATCCATCCCATAGTGTGAGAGAGTAAAATATTTGTAATATGACTCCGTCGCAATGTACAGACATGTGAATTTTCAAGACTAATGACTTGTAGAAAGAAGCTGTCTGTAGCTTGTTGGTCCTGGCTTTAATGCTGTGGTACTGTTTGCCAGACAGAAGGAGCTGAAACAGTTTATGGTTGGGGTGACTGGTGTCCCTGATGATCTTCCAGGCCTTCTTTCTGCACTTGCTACTGTAAATGTCTTCAATGGAGGGAGATCACGTCCACAAATGCTGTGGGCTGTCAATACCACTCTAGCAGTACCCTGTGATCAAGGTTGGTGCAGTTCCCGTGCCAGGCAGCTGATCAAGATGCACTCAGTGGTGCCTCTGGAGAAGGCCTTGAGTATTTGGGGGCTCATGTCAAACTTCTTCAGTTGCCTGAGGTGGAATAGAAGCTGTTGTGCTTTTTTTGCCACACAACCGGTGTGTACAGTCCAGATGAAATCTCCAAGGAACTTGAAACTACTCACCCTCTCAACAACAGACCCATTGATGTCGATCGTGGTGAACCTGTCTCTATTTCTCCTGTAACCCATGATCAACTCTTGTTTTCTGGACATTGAGGGAGAGGTTGTTTTCTTGGCACCACTGTGTCAGGATGTCAACCTCTCCCCTGCAAGCTGTCCCATCTCTGCTAGAAATAAGGCTGATCAATGTTGTGTCATCTTTGAATTTGATCAGCAGCTTGGAGCTGTGTGTGGCCGCACAGTCAGGGGTGTAAAGGGAGTAGAGGAGGGGCTTCAGGACATGACCCTGGGGGGAACCTGTGTTGAGGGTCAGAGGGACAGAGATGAGAGAACATCAGGTTGGAAATGAGACAGGCAGAGGTTTCAGGCAATGTTGAAGAACATAGAACAGTACAGGAGCAGGCTACGATTTCAACCTACAATGTCTGTGCCAAACGCAATGCCAAACTTACCTGCATATTCATTTATCTGTCTAAGATCCTCTGAAATTCCACTATCGTGTCTGTCTCCACCACTACCCCGGCACCTCTTTCCAGCCATCTACATGCTGTGTTAAACATCATCTTTAAACTTACCTCCTCACATTTAAAATAACTCTTCTGCCTACTTGTGATCTACAGGACATTCTTTCATTTCCTTGCATATTCACATGCCTGTCTAAAATCTTTTTAAGTGCCATTATTGTATCTGCCTCAACCATTACCTCATTCCAAGCTTTTAATACTCTCTGTGCTAAACTCCTGCGCCGCACATATCCTTTAAACTTTACTCCTTTCACTGAAATTTATGTCTTCTGGTATTTGACATTTCTACCCTGGGAGAATGATTCTGACTGTCCACCCTATCTATGCATCTCATAATTGTATGTACCTCTATCAGGTATTTGAGACATTGCATCTTGCTCAGTGAACATAGACTTCACTGGCTTGGGATGTTAGCACCTTATTACATCTCCCTACCCATTGTATGCTTATCTGATCAATACATCATGATGTGTATTATTAGCCTCAGCTGTATTTGTTATAAGTCAAACATAGAGCATCATTGTGGAACAGCAGGCCAAAGCATGAAAGCCTTCAACCATGGTTAACATGTGCAGAATGAAACTAATCAGATACATTCTGTGAAATGGTGAGAGCTCATCAAGCAAGTTGACTCTCAATACAGAGATGTTATAGTGAGGCATTTAAGCAGTTCCAGTAATATGGTGACATGTTTGGTCACAGCAGTCTCTTTGGGTCCAAAAAAAGTGCAAGTGTTTGTCTTAAACATGTTTCTTGTGATTGCAAGAGCCTGTTGGAAATTGGAAATGCAAAATACTGCAAGTTTGGTTCATTGGCAAGACTAGTGGCGGAGGAATGTGTGGACCAGTCCGTTATGCTGTGATATCGCTTGTTACAGTCACCCAAGGAAGGAGAAGCTGGAGGGCGGTATTGGAGAGAAACAGAGGTGCAAATGAAATCCTGCTGGCCCTTATAGGCCAGCTCTCCCACCAGTGTAGCTCTTCAGTGTCATTCCCTGAAAAGCAAGTTGGATTGCTTTCATCTGCAGCTGACCCAGTGCAAGATGGGGAACTGCTGTGTGCTTGTTCTTGCAGAAACTTGGCTCCAGGACAACATTCTATGCATCATCAATCTTCCGTCCATGTGAGGGACTATGTTTTGTGTCTATATGTGTTATCGTAACAGGGGTAGAAACTGTTCTAGAATCTGTTGGTACCTGCTTTCTGACTATTGTATCTTCTTGATGGGAAAAGGGAGTAGAGAAAATATCTGGGGTGGGTAGGGTCATGTTAACACAGTGTAAATTCTGTCAGCAAAATTAATTCTATGCTTGGTATTGAAGGTGTAAGAATGTATTGTATTGGATATGCACTCAATGGTTACTTTATTAGGTATAATTATACACCTGCTTGTCAATGCAAATATCTAATCAGCCAATCATGTGGCAGCAACTCAATGCATAAAAGCATGCCAGCAATGTCAAGAGGTTCAGTTGTTGTCTAGACTCAACACCAGAAAGGGGAAGAAATGACTTTGACCATGGGATGACTGTGGTCCAGATGGGGTGGTTTCAGTATCTCAGAAACTGCTGATCTCCTGAGCTTTACAAGCACAGCAACCTCCAGAGCTTATAGAGAAAGGGGCAAAAAATCAAAAAGCAGTTATGTGAGTGAAAATGCCTTGTTAATGAAAGAGGTCAGAGGAGAATGGTCAGACTGGTTCAAGCTGACAGGGAGGTGACAGTAACTTAAATAGCCATGTGTTACAACGGTGGTGTATAGAAGAGCATCTCTTTGACACACAACACATCAAACCTTGAAGTAGATGGGCTACAGCAGTAGAAGACCACGATGCATACACTGAAAGTTTAAAGTAAATTTTACTATCTAAGTACAAATATGTTACAATATACAAACCCTGAGATTTATTTTCTTAAGGGCATGCTCAGCAAATCTATAGACTGGTAACTATAACAGGATCAGTGAAAGATCAACCAGAGTGCATGCGACAACAAACTGTGCAAATGCAAATATAAATAAGTAGCAATAGATAACAAGAACATGAGATAAAGAGTCACTTTATTAGGTATAGGAGGTACATAATAAAGTGGCCACTGAACGTATATAATGAATGAAATATTTTTGGGAAAATAATCACTAGCCCTCATCTGAACTTCACTGGACACTATTTGGCAACACACTCTGCCCCATATCTAAGGCAGAGAATGAAATCATAGGACAAAAAGGCCAGCTTTAAATAAGACAGGCTTCATAATAAGGCTGGCATGCAAATAGTATTACTATCTATTATCATATTTAGGCTGGCATATAAATAGTGTATCAACATCTATTATTATAATGGTAGAATTTAAATGTAAGTTCTCAGCTTTGGTTTTGACAGTAGACTGTACCATTGTTTCTCAGTTAATATTCTATGCCCTATTGTAGCTGATCAAAGTAAACTCACTTGAGATCCATGTGCCTTCGACGAAGTTGCTCTGTTAAATTATTTAATGCCAGAGAGGGGAATACCGTTCAGCTAACTCATCAGGCTGTGCATGGAAGTTGAGGCAATAGTCTCTGTTATTTTCATTTAATTACTGCAGGCAGTTTGCAAAGCTAGGTTACTGAGCTCTTAAAATTCAGAACCAAGAACATTTAATGACTCCTTGGGCTAAACATATAAATGATCAATCCTTTGTGTGCATGTGTTAAAGTCTGTCACGAGCCTTGTGGTCCATCAGGCCGGTGCTTATGCCGGTTTCCGTGGCGTGAAGCGACTGAGAGCACAAGACTCCCCCCACCCCCGGATAGGACACCAGTCTATCATGTGTGTGCATGTGCAAAACTTATTAATACTTGTAGTAATTCAAAGTAAAATGCAATTTCAAATATATTAAATGGAGAAATGGCGTGGGGTGACTTTGATGCAAAGTTAAAGTGTACACCAGTGGCGGCATTTGCCCAGATTAGCAGTTTAAAGCTAGTGAACTCTGGATGGGCTGAGTGTCTGTCTCAAGCCTCAGGTGGTGCCATGCACACAGAATGAAAAGCACCACGAAGTGCAGGGGAAAACAGTTGTTACTCCCATCTCTGTGAAGCTCTTCTGACAGCAAATTTATATAAACTTGTAGGAGCCATGTATCTGTTCTCTATCTGCTCTGTATTCTGTTTTGTGCATTTATTTTGATATGAGTCACATGACTGGAGGCTTGGTAAAAGCAAAGGGAGTAAGTTACATATTCTTGCTTATTTCCTGGCAGTTTATAGCCTGGGACCAGCGGAGGTCGTATCTTTTGCTGACCACTGAGATTACGCTTAATAACACTGAATAATGCTTAGCTTACATTTGAGTGCGCTGCCATCGCTTCAAGATTGTATGTTTGCTAATTGCTAACAAAGGATCGAATAAAAGATTCGACTCTTTGGAGCACTCACTTTGTTGGAGCTGGGGTATGACATGCAAGTACAACAACTGCCTAGTGGTCGTAAGCTAGCAGCAATTGTTTCGGTTTGGTTTTGCCGCTACACAACTGTCTTCCCAATAATGCTGGATCAGTTCAGTAACGTTGATCCACACCATACCAATTACGCCCACCCTTCTCCCTTCACCGAAAGCTCCTCTCTGCAGGCTAACTCCGTGCAGAAACCAGTTGCTTCCCACATGTAGAAGAGACAGGTGATCTCTAAACAGACGTAGAACATCAAAACAACAAATGATGGTGTGTAACACACACAAAATGTTGGGGGAACTCGGCAAGTCAGCAGCATCTATAGAGGAGAACAAATAGTTTTCATTTCAGGACTTGATATACACCATCAAACTCCTGCAGGTATTTGAATCTAGGACAAGTGTGTAGGTAGGCAGTCAATCTAGGGGGTATGTGGAGAATTGGTTACATAGAAAATTGGTAGGGGATAGACAGTACTGTTTTCAGACAAGATTATTACCATTGAATATTTGCAGTTGCTGATCTAATTTCTGTTCCATGCTGCATAGATGCTTGTGTGCTGTGCTGTATGCTACCATCCCATCCCTTATCCCCATTCCTAATATAAAGATTTCTATTAGGTAAGAGAGCTAAGGCATGTAGGACAGGAGCAGGTGAACAAATTTGAGGTGCAGACCCATCATGATCAAATGAGACATTGCATACCTTTAGGTCATCATCCAATTTGGGGTCACAAAGATGGTCAACAGTATAAGATTGGTTGGATTATTTCCTTTGACAGGACAATTGACTTGGTATCATCATAATCATGTTTGGCTATTACAAAGTAATCCATTCATTTACAATATAAAGTCTATAAACAAGATTTGCCTGCATGTTGACAGGATTATTTTTGTGATCTCAAGACTCCTGCCATCTTTAAATGGGCCCATTTTGAAGGAAAGAGTTGGAAACAGCTGGTCTAAAGGAATGGAAGACTAATTTTATCAACTGCTCCTGTATTTTGCCTTCTGTCTCAGATGTTGGAGATTTCAATAGTCTCTGAAATTTTTAAAAACTATTAAAATAACTGCTCGGTGTAATTTAATTGTTTTTAAAATATTGTACCAGGTGCTCACAATGAAACTATACATACAACCCGCAAGTTATGGGGAGGGGTTGGGATGGTTGTATTCATTTGTATTTTTTATATTTAGTTAGATACAGTGCAGAATAGGCACTTCTGGCTCTTCGAGCCGTGCAGCCAGCAATCCCCGATTTAACCCGAGCCTTATCACGGGACAATTTACAATGACTAATTAACCTACTCACCAATACATCTTTGGAATGTGGGAGGTAACCGGGGCACCCGGAGGAAACCCACGTGATCACAGGGAGAATTTGCAGACTCCTTACAGACGACAGCGGGAATTAAACCCAGGTCGCTGGTACTATAAATCACCGTGCTAACCACTGTGCTACTGTGCCACCTCAGATTTTTTTTAAATCTATATCACAACTATAGTAATGTCAAATGATATTATTTGCACATGCATCAAGAAATGCAAGTTGAAAAACAACTTGTGAGAGTAAATATTTATTCTATATCTCAGATAATTTAATAGTAAATTGTGAATATTCATTAGATTAAATTTCTATTACTGAAGATCTGTAAAGCGGGGGGATTGCTGGTAGTCAGAAGTTTTTCACATATTTCATATTTCCATATTTGCTTATAATATATTTCAGCCCACCAGGCCTATGATCACTCATAGAGCATTCCAATTCCCCATTAATTTTCTATGCAACCTGTTCTCTACACATTCCAATCAACTTCTTCCCCACCCCTCCCAACAGATTAGGGGCTATTCGCAGAGGCTAGTTCACCTACCGACCCATTGGCCTTTGGGATGTGGGAGACAACTGGAGCACCCAGAGGGAACTCAGACAGCTACATGGAGAATGTGTAAAGTCCACGCAGACAGTACTAACTCAAATGAGAAATTCCAAAGTGTAGGCTATGATGTTGGTCAGAAAGCTGGAGAAACTAGCAGCAGAAACAATGACAGTGCAAAGTTAAATTTAATACATATTGTAAGTTCCTGCATGTTAATTACATTATTGGAGGCAGCTAGTTTAATGGCTGTGGGCGTAATACAGTTGCCACAGTTTTAACATCTACTTTTGTGTTGATCAGGTTTGCAGGACGGCCTGGTGCTTATGCCAAGCTGTTTCACAGGTGGAGACTGGAAGAGGTAAACCAGTTATTATTTGAATTCACCATAGCCGTAATAACCTTCATGCCAATAATTTTTAACTGATGTTTAATTCTTGAATTCTGTAAGATAGTCAAAATCACAGTTCACAATTATATTACATGATGACATAAAAGAGTCAATTATTTATCATGAAATTCCCTTTGCACTGTTGAAAGGTATTGGTACTTGTTCATATGGTTTTGATTAAACCTTCCAAGAAACATCTATGAAGTTAGAGCAGTGGATGTATTGTATATGGATTTCAGTAAGGTATTTGATAAGGTTCCCCATGCAAGGCTCATTCAGAAAATAAGGGGGTATGGGATCCAAGGAGACTTGCTTTGTGGATCCAGAACTGGCTTACCCAGAGAAGACAAAGGGCGGTTGTAGATGTTTCATGTTCTGCGTGGAGGATGGTGACCAGTGGTGTTCCGCAGGGATCTGTTCTGGGACCCCTCCTCTTTGTGATTTTTATAAATGACTTGGATGAGGAAGTAGAAGGGTGGGTTAGTAAGTTTGCTGATGGTGTGTTGTTCTTCATCAACCATGGGAATGAGTTCAAGAGCTGGCAGGTAATGTTACAGCTATATAAGACTTTAGTTAGACCCCACTTGGAGTACTGTGTTCAGTTCTGGTCACTTCATTACAGGAAGATGTGGATACTATAGAGAGAGTGCAGAGGAGATTTACAAGGATGTTGCCTGGATTGGAGGGTGTACCTTATGAAAATAGGTTGACTGCACCTGGCCTTTTCCTCTTGGAGTGACAGAGGATGAGAGGTTACCTGATAGAGATGTATAAGATGATGAGAGGCATTGATCATGTGGATAGCCAGAGACTTTTTCCCAAGGCTGAAATGGCTAACGCAAGGGGACATAGTTTTAAGGTGCTTGGAAGAAGGTGCAAGGGGGATGTCAGAGGTAAGTTTTTCACACAGAGAGTGGTGGGTGCACGGAATGGGCTGCCAGCAAAGATGGTAGAGGCGGATGCATTAGGGTCTTTTAAGAACCTTTTAGATTGGTACAAGGAGCTTAGAAAAACAGAGGGTATGCGGTAGGGAAATTCTAGGCAATTTCTAGAGTAGGTTACATGGTTGGCGTAACATTGTGGGTTAAAAAGCCTATAATGTGCTGTAGATTTCTAGGTTTCTAAACATCTTCAAGCAAATGAACGTATAATGTATTGTGTCCTTTAACATACACAATCTGGACTACAGTATGATAACCAACACAGAGCTTGAATAAATTGAATATCCCAGTCATTATGTGCTGTGTCGTATGACGTGGGCAATTTTGGTCTATCCATGACCATGATTGTTCTTTGCAAATTTTCCTACATGTGTGGTTTGCCACTGCCTTCTTCTGGGCAGTGTCTTTACAAGACAGGTGACCCCAACCTGTAACTATACTCTTCAGAGACTGTCTGCCTGCCATCAGTAACCTCATAACTAGGACTTCTGATATGCACCAGCTGCTCATATGACCATCCACCACTTGCTGCCATGGCTTCACATAATCCTGATCGGGGGTCTAAGTAGGTGCTACACCTTGCCCAAGGATGACCAACAGGCTACAGAGGGAAAGAGCATCTTATACCTCCTTTTGTAGAGACTTATCTCCACTCGGCCACCCAGAATATCCTAGTACGTGGTTGTTAATGTACACCATATTATTAGGAACATTGGGGAAGGCTTGTTCGTTGGATAATTGTATCAGCTTTTCAGACATATTTATTGATTGAAAATAACTGTCCACATTTTAATAATGTTTTAAGTTCATGAGAGCCCAGGAGCACTGATAAATGTTGAAAGGGTACATGTGTAATGGAAGTAATGGGACAAATATCAGCACCCATTCATGTCTTATGTTACTTATCTTTATTGAAAGCCATTTGGAGCCCCGCCAACCCAATTATTCTTTCAGTGCAAGGAAAAGACAAAATCCTGGACTTAATCACATCTACAGGTCAAAATACAAAAGCATCCTGCAGTGGATGCTGCAAATCTACAGAATAAACATGGAAAATTCAGGAAATATTCAACAGGTCAGATAGACACCAACAATATCCAAGGAACTAATTTCAGCTTACTCACGTTCCATCAAAAATGTTCTGTATTCTGACGGAACATCCTGGACATGAAATGGTAACAGTGCTTCTCTATACAGGGGATGAAAGAAGTCAGGATAAGAATTTCTCCTACTCTAATATTAATTTTATATTTTAATAATTATTTTCCATTTGAAAAAAGTGTTATCAAAAGTGAGTTTTATTGTAGCAAATAAAAAGGAAGGAGGTGTAAGCAGAGTGGCCATTGTTGGAGCGAGGCAGTATCAGATTGGTCCAACTTTGATTCAACAGGCTTAGGCGACCACAGACTTGGGCAAACACAGATGCAGTCTCTAAATAAGTCTCCAGTAAGTTCTTTTTCCATTGCTACATTGCTAGTACACTGAGAATGGGTCCAGATTTTGTGGTATGTTCCTTCTGTGAATTGAGGGAACTCTGGGAGATTCTTCATTCTCCCTGATAATTACATCTTCACTGAGTACACTGACCTGAAGCTCCTTAGAGACCATGTTAAGAAAAGGGAACTTAAGCTCATACGGGAAAATATACTACATGAGGTAGTCAACCCTAAACTGGAGGAGGCAGGTACCTGCATGACTATCAGAAGAGAAGAAGGGAATAGGGAGCCCGTACAGAGTACCCTGTGGCTGTTCCTCTTCAATAGGTTTCAATAGGTTCAATTTAATGTCAGAGAAATGTATACAATATACATCCTGAAATTCATTTTCTTCACAAACATCCACAAAACCGGAGGATTGCCCCAAAGAATGAAGGACAGTTAAATGTTAGAACCCCAAAGCCCCCTCAGCTCCCCCTTCGCATGCATAAGCAGCAGCAAAGCAATGAACCCCCCTCCTCAACAGCAAAAAAGCATCTGCACCCTCCACTGAGCACTCAAGTGTGCAGCAAAGCATCAATAAAGACACAGACTTGCAGTACCCCAAAGACTACTCATTCACCCAGTAATTCAACATACCGCAGGCTCTCTCCCTCCCTAATAAATGAAAAAGAGGTGTCCCAATTTCATAGTGAGAGGGGAGACATAACAAAACAACTCACTGATTTATGCTGTTAAAAGTCTGTTGCGTCGCTTTTTCCAAGATCAGTGCCCAAAGATCTTGGGTCTCTGGGCACACAGCCAGCAGCCAGTTCGCTGCTTATGATCTTCCGTCTCCCACAACACACCAGATTTCTGCAGCAGCATGGACCTCGAATCCGCCTGCCTCCAGAGCCATGAAAATCTGGCACCCTGAAGGCACCTAGTCTTCTTGGGCACATCGTTGGCATATCGATAAACAGCCGGTCGTGAGGCCCTGAAAGTGGATCCCATTCCTGCAAAGAACCAAAGTCAGCATGTAACTTCAGGTCAGAACCCTGAAAAAGGAAAAAAGAGATAATAAAGATGGAAATAGAGCTGTTTCCAAAGATGCAAACAAAGGAGTCGCCATTTGGCGTCATCATGCTAAGCACCACTTAGTATAATAAGTATACCACTTTGGATTCTGTTGGAGGGATAACCTATCGGGGGAAGTTGCAGAAAATTGTTCTCTGGCTCAGAAGAAATATGGGGAGAAGAGGAGTGAAATTGTGACAGGAGATGCCAAGGTCAAGGGAGTCGACAGGAGATTTTGTAGACATGAAAAAGACACTTGGTTAGTAGGATAGTATTTAGTATAGCAGAAGTAGCATTCTTGTTGCCTTTGGATCAGGACAAAGGGGGATCTGGATCTCCAGGGATGAGCTCAAATCCCACCATAGGATCTAGGGACATAGCTATTAATGCAATTAAATGTTAGTTGACAGATATTAACAAATCATCAGTGTTGTCATACTTAAGCAAATTCATTCAAAGAAATGTGCCAACCTTGCCCAGTCTGTGCATTACCGCTATCTACAGGTAGATTTAAATGTAAACCTGCCTTTCTATCTTTTCTGATGTACCTCTCCCTTATATTTGGTGCAGTGTCATCCCAGTGGCTGTTTGATTGACCTCTGCATGCAGATGGGAATCATCATGGTGCTGAAGCAAATGTGGAACAACTTTATGGAGCTCGGCTACCCGTGAGATTTCTATTTTATCTTCAGCTGTCTGGTAAAGCCAATGATCAGGGCTGAAAAGCCAATTAAAACTGAACTCAACGAGACATTGAACATTTCCCTTTGGTTCTGCTAACAGCTTGAAGGGCATTCAATATACACGAACTGCCACCAATTAAAATCATTTTCATTGTACACTTGTGCAAGCAATGAGAAATAACTTGGATGAAAAGAAGGTCCAGAGTGAGCTGTCTTGGATCTCATAGGGAATCCCTGGGTTCTCCTGCCTCATGGCAGACCCCAACCTCACATTGCATGCTTAATCGTCTTTAGGCCACCAGCAGACCTTCCATCACTGTCCAGCACTTACTATTCCCATCAGATTAGGGTCGGAGTCTGTGTAATCTGCTGCTGGTGTCATGGGAACTCCCCTTCCATCCCTATTGGAGGTTCAGGACTGACTGATCACCTCAAAGAGGTGAATATGGATTAAAAATGGTGGGAGCCACAGTTAATCTAGAACCCCAGGTTGCTACTGCCATCTCCGGGATATAAGGTTGATTCCTGGGGTTATTGATGAGATGATTTGCCAAGACAGGAATTTCAGGATGCAGTGAAACACCTGCTTCATTGAGTTTTATTTGAATTTCTCAGTTTCATGTTCATGATGAGGTAATCATGAGAGTTTGAAGAACTCTTTTGTACTATTTATTTATCTTTTTACTGTGACAGACGGTAATTTTTTATGACTTGCCCTGTGCTGCTGCCACAAAGCAACACATTTTTATGACATACACTCAGTGGCCACTTTACTAGGTACACCTGCTCATTATTGTAAACATCGAAGCAGCCAATCAGCTCCCTAATCAAATTTGGTTCACCCAGTACAGAATTGTCTTTCCCCTAGCGGGCTCAACCACATGCTATTCTAAAAGCCATCTCGTGGGCAATCTACAAATTCCCTCTCTTGGGATCCAGCATCAACCCGATTTTTCCAATCTCCCTGCATATTGAAATCCCCGACGACTATTGTAACATTGCTATTTTTACATGCCTTTTCGATCCCTCATTGGAATTTGTACCACACATCCTGGCTGCTGTATATAACTCCCATCAGGGTCCTTTTACCCTTGCAGTTTCTTAATGACACACAAGGATTCTATCTCTTCAAACCCCATGGCCCTCTTTCTAGAGATAAGATTTCCTTTTTTACTAACAGAGCCACTCCACCCCTCTGTCTACCTGCCTATGGTTTCAATACAGTCTGTATTCTTGGATGTTAAGCTCCCAGCTATGATCTTCTTTCAGTCACAACACAGTGATGTCCACAACATCATACCTGCCAATCCCTAACTGCGCCACAACATCATCTAGCTTAGTCTGTATACTATGTGCATTCAAATATAACACCATCAATCCTGTATTCATCACTCTTTTCAATTTTGCTTCCACGTTGCGTTTCCAACTCATCCCACTGTCTACAATTTTGCTTGCTCATCTGCCTGTCCTTCCTCACAGTCTCGCTACACACTGCATCTACTTGTATTCCAACTGCCTCATCCTCAGCCCTAACTCTCCAGTTCTCATCCTCCTGCCAATCTAGTTTAAACACTTCCCGACAGCATAAGCAAACCTACCCATAAGGGTATTGGTCCCGCTTGGGTTCAGGTGTAACCTGTCTTTTTGTACAGTGATACCTTCTGCAGAAGAGATCCCAATGATCCAGAAATCTGAAACTCTTTCCTCTGCACCACTTGCTCACCCACTCATTCATCTGCAATATCATCCATATCTATCCTGTTCCTTCCCTGACTTGCACGGGGGTGGGGGGGCTCAGAATCCTGAAATTACTACCTTGGAGGTCTCACTCTTCGGCCTCATTCCTAACTCTCTATACTCTCTACACAGGACCTCTACCAATGTCATTGATGCCAATGTGTACCACAACTACTCGTTACTCACTCTCCCTCTTGAGAAAATTCTGCAGCCACTCTGAGGCATCCTTGACCCTAGCACTTAGAAGGCAACACATCATCCCCCCCTTTCTTTCTTTTTTTTTTGGTGTGTGCCTGCGTGCGTGCGAGTCTGTGCATGTGCATGTGCGTCTGCGTGTGCATTTGTGTGTGTGCATCTGCGTGTCCGTGCGTGCGTCTGTGATGATGTCTTTTTCATGGCTTTTACAAGGCGCGGAGCGAGAGAGAGAGAGAAACTGTGTGGCGCGCCACTCCTCACACAGACATTTTTGCAGTATTTTCCCTTTATTTTGCAAGGTCGAGTTGTGATCTCGACACTCAACCCGGCACGGTTGGAAAGCGTACTCAGGAGTGGACCCGACTAGTTCCGAGCCCGGGAACCTCCGCTCCCGGGTCCGGCGCTGATGTCATTGCGCCACCAGCCGGCCGTCCTTTCTCTTTCACAGCCACAGAATCTCCTGCCCGTCCCTCCCCCTCCAAAAATACCCTCCCCTCCTGGTCCTCAGAGCCAACCATAGTGATACTGGCCTGGCTACTGCTGTTGTACTCTGATAGGTCACTCTCAGTATCCAAAGGGCTATACTTGTTTCTGAGAGGAATGGCCACAGGGGAACCCTGCACTAACTGCTTATGCCCCTTACTTTTCTTGGTGGTCACCTTCATGCCTGCGCCTTGTATGTCTCAGTAAAATTCTTATCAATGTGGTTTTCAGCCTCCCAGATGGTTTTGAGTACATCTAGCTCCAGTTCCGTAACCTTGTCTGTCAGGAACTGAAGTTGGTTGTACTTCCTGCAAATGTAGTCATTAGGGAGACTGTTAGATACCATCCAATCCCACATCTTATAGGAGGAGCATTCCACTGCCTTAACTACCATCTTGCCTACATTTGTTATTCCTTTGGCTCTAACTTCTTATTTTAATTTTATACTTAAATTCTTCAATCAACTGAATGATTCCAATTGACTCAGCAACCTTAGCCTCTTCCTGTTCTCGCTGAAGCCTGTTGAGCCAGAACCTGATCATTTAACACTGGCCCACACTTAACAATGGCTGCTGCTATAATGGCTACTCTGCTCACACCTTGCTCCATCTCATTGGCCGTTGCTAAGTTACTAACAACCCAAGTAATCTCCTGCTCAGCAGACATGTCCTGACAGGCCACAAGCACTCTTTAAACCAGCTTCCAACTCAGTCCACGTTCTCCCACTGGCAGACAGGTTCTGAGAAACCCCAGTCATTTTTTCAATCTGTCCATCAATTCAGGACATCTACTGGTGAATCAGCTCTGCATTCTCTCCAGAATAATCACATCCTTTCTGTAGTGCAGTGACAGAATTGTACATGGAACTCCCAGTGTCATCTAACCAATGTTTTGTAAATTTGTAATTATTACATACAACTTCTATATTGTCTGCCTTGACTAATGAAGTCACTATACCATATGCCTTCTTGACTACAGTATTGATCCATGTTGCCTCTATGTCCCTCTGTGCACCACCATTCCCTATCATGCTACTGTTGACAGTACGTGTTCTACCCCTTTTTCACTTCCTAAAGTACATCACCTCACACATATTGGAATTAAATTCCAGCTGCTAATGCTCTGCCCAATTTTTTATCTGATTTAGCCTTGGAAGACTTTCTTTACTATCTGCAACACCACTAGTTTTCATGACATAGGACACTGGAAATACTGAACAGGCCATGCAGTATCTGCTGAAATAGAAACAGGAGCTAACACTTCAAATGAATGCCATATGTATATGTAGATGTCATAATATGGCTTTTCCCATGGTGTTCAACAAAATGTCATGCAAAAGGTTACCTGGCAAGTCCAAGGTCCATGGTGTCAGGTGTACTGTATCTGCATTGAACAAGACTACCTTACTGGGCGGAAGTAGGGAGTAGGGATAGACTTTCAGCGTGATCAGTTCTGGGATCACATATGTCAACAACAGAGGAAGGAATGAAATGCGCGTGTATACAAATTTGCAGATGGTGGAAGTGCAGGGGTGGGGAAAAGGCGAGCTGTGCAGAAGATACAGTTTACAAATAAATTTTACAGATAGATTGAGTGAGTGGGCAAAAGGTTAGCAACAGGAAAATAATGTGGGAAAATGTGAAGTTGCTTGGTTTGAAAGGAAAAGTGATAACACAGGTTATTATTTAAAAGTGGATTTGGGATTGTCTTTATGAATAAAGTACTGAAAGATTGCACACAGATGCAGTAAGTAACTAGGAAATGCTTACTTTTGAGGAATAAACTTTTCTCAGGCTTCCAGCTGGATAGGGGTATCAATTATAGCTGACTTTTCAATGACAAACTCTGCCATCTTCTTCAGGGATGATGCCTAGGCATGTCTAGTCTGGCGATTCTCCTTCTTCTTCTTGTTTTATGGCGGTTGGCACCCAGCTTAATGGTGCATTACCGCCACCTTCTGCTCTGCAGTGTGCAATAGACTTATATTACAAATTCCTTCGCCCAATCATACAGACATATATACCCTAACCTACATTTTATCCTCCCATCTCTGGCCATCCTAGTACCCTACCTTATTCATCATATCCTATTAAAAAAACCTGTACCCCTTAAGAAAGCTAAAAATACCCTGACCTGTGCTTTCTCACCCATACCCAGCAACCCTTTTAATGTGAATTCCTGCACCCTGAATTCCCTTAGACTGATTATCATCATCGCTCTCTGTATCCTGTACTTCCTGCAACTCAGAACTACATGTTCTACTGACTCCTCTTCCTGACATTCCTCACACAATTCTTTTCAACGGCATAAAGCTACTGTTATATATATATAACCAGACTGGACATGCCCAAGCATCATCCCTGAAGAAGATGGCAGAGTTTTTCATCGAAATGTTGGTTAAAATTGATACCTGTACCAGTCTGGAAGCTGGAAAAGAGTTTATTCACCATATATGCCGGGAGAGCATTATATCCTTTTTGCTTGCATTGTGATTCAAGGGGGTTGGAATGTAAAAGTAAGAGAAAGTATTAATTTTCTTTTCCCAAAAGTTAGAAGGCAGATGTCCTTTATGATGCAGAGTTGGGTAGCAGATAAAGAGAATGAAGGGAATATACCGCATGATTGAGACCAAGAGAAAATGAATGACTTGGACCAGTGCCAGTTGAGGGAATGTTTGTGAATGCTTTTTATTCTTTATGGAGGATTTGTAAATCAGAGAACATAGAAGAAAGAAAGGAAAAGAGTAAAATTCAGGAAATGGTGGCTGTTAGGAAATTGACTTAAGGGAGAATGCTGGGAAGGCCCAGTAGATCAGACAGCACCTGTAGAGAGAGAGAAGCTGAGTTGCATCAGAACAGCAAGAAGTGGGGGGAAAAACTACAAGTGCCAGATACCTGATACAAAAACAAAATGCTGGAAACACTCAACGACCCAGGCAGAGAAACTGATCTGGGCAATTCTGACATAAGAGCTGGGGTTGCTGGGAATGATTGGTTTCTGGAGGAGGGGACAGGGACATTTTGATTGGATGACCTTTCCGAGTGGGGCCAGCTGTCTTTGATTGGGGCATTGTTGCTGTCATCTCTCTACAGATGCTAACAGACCTGCTGAATGTTTCCAACAGGTTTTTTTTTTGTTTCGTGTTTCCAGCAGCTCTGTGTTCTATGTTTCACAGCTCCAGCATTATCTATTTTCCTGTTTTCTTCATTCCTTTTAATTACACATCCTCCTGGGCCTGTACTTTACGTACTCATCCTCCTGGGCCTGTACTTTACGTACACATCCTCCTGGGCCTGTACTTTACGTACACATCCTCCTGGGCCTGTACCTTATGTACTCATCCTCCTGGGCCTGTACTTTACGTACACATCCTCCTGGGCCTGTACTTTACGTACACATCCTCCTGGGCCTGTACTTTACGTACACATCCTCCTGGGTCTGTACTTCTCATACACATCCTCCTGGGCCTGTGCTTTATGTACACATCCTCCTGGGCCTGTGCTTTATGTACACATCCTCCTGGGCCTGTACTTTCTGCAGCTTAGCAGAATGAGGGTGAGGGAATCTCGTTGAAACTTAGCGAATATTGAAAGGTGTAGGTAGAGTGGATGTGGAGAGGATGTTTCTTACAATGGATAAGTCTAGGACCAAAGGGCACAGCCTCAATTTAGAGGGACATCCCTTTAGGACATAGATGAGACGGAATTTCTTTAGCCAGAAGATGGTGAATCTAGAATTCATTGCACAGATGCTGTGGAGCACAATTCACTGCATGTATTTAAAATAAAGTTTGAAAGGTTCTTGACTAATAAGGGTGTCAAAGGTTATGTGAAGAAGTCAGGAACTTGGGGTTGACAGGGAAAATAAATCAAACATGATGGAATGACAGAGCAGACTCAAGGGGCTGAATAGCCGAATTCTGCATCTATGTCTTATGGTCTTCATCAAGTTCTGTACTTATGTTATCCACATATAGTGAGGTGTACAAAACTACGAGGGGTGATTAATAAGTTCATGGCCTAAGGCAGAAGCAATCAATTTTAGAAAACCTAGCACATTTATTTTTCGACATAGTCCCACGGTTCCCTTCTTTGTAGAAGTGGTCCACAGCAGGGGTGATTGATAAGTTCGTGGCGTAAGACAGCCGGAGATGAGTTATTAACTTCAAACTTTCTGCATTATCGCTCAAAGAGTTGAACTGCACATGCATGTAATGAGAGCGTCTTGGACCTCCAGGTGGTCCACAGCAGGGGTGATTGATACGTTCGTGGCCGAAGGTAGAAGGAGATGAGTTATTCAGCTCTCGTTACATGCACATGCAGTTCAACTCCTTGAGTGAAAATGCAGAAAGTTTGAAGTTAATAATTAATATCCTTCTACTTTAGGCCACGAACTTATCAATAACCTCTGCTGTGGACCGCTTCTGGAGGTCCAAGACGCCATCTTCTACAAAGAAGAGATCCGTATGCTCCACGACAGCTGGACTAAGTGTGTAAATGTAGAAAAAGTAAATGTGCTAGGTTTTCCAAAATTGACTCCTTTTACCTTAGGCCACGAACTTATCAATCACCCCTCGTATATCAAGTGCAAGGAAGCACTGGCAGGAATTCGTCATGAAGAGTGATGTGCATTGCTGAGCATTTGCATTTTGCAGACACTACTTTCACTGGAGAAGTAATTTCTAGGTCTTTTTTATTTGCACAGCCTACCACCTTGTGGCAAGGAAAGTTAAACAATCCGTTGCTTTGATTCCAGTTAGCAAAGTGCAAAAAGAGCCAGCATTCAAGCAATTCAGACTTGCCTTGCTAACAGTCCAGGTTACACTGTGATTGTAAATGTGTTTCATATCTGGAAAGAGAAAAGCAATGAACCCACAGATTTGAGTTGCTTACCATTTTCAAAGTTGTTGAAAATCATTTTTAATTTGCAATATGCATATCAAGTTTTGGGCACAATATGCATATTCTGATCTGTTTTCAGGATCTCAATCAGGTTTAATGTTAGTGGCATATATTGTGAAATTTATTGTTCTATGGCAGGCAGCAGTACAGTGCAATACATAAAGGGAACTATAAATTACAGCAGGATAAATTAAATTAAACAAGTAGTGCAAAAAGAGAGCAAAAGTAATATTGAAGTAGTATTCATGGGTTGGTACATTGTCCATTCAGAAATCCGATGGTGAAGGGGAAGAAGCAGATCTGAAAACATTGAGTGTTTGTCCTCCCTGATGGTGGCAATCAAAAGAATCTTCATACATCCAGTTCTAATGTGCATTCGCAAATAAGTTATGTGTGTGTGCATGAGAGAGACAGAGCACAAATTAAAGACATTACTGTCAGGTATTAACTTATTACATTGTTGGTGCTCAGTGGAAAATAACGTCTGGATTGATATAGACTGTTACAGAATTGGTGGTCACGAAGGAAGGTGAAGAAAGCCAGTCAGAGTGAGAAGAATGACAATTACCTACCTCAGTGGGAGCAGGATTGGAATCTGCAGCCTATGAATATCCATGGACTGATAGATGAATATCTAGAAATGGGTAAGTACCAGACCAACATTTGTAATGTTATTGGATAAAAAGGCTCATGTATTTGAATAATTAATGTGAGCATTTTGATGGGCAATTATTTAACACTGTCATAGAACATAAAACAGTACAGCTCAGAAACTGAGCAAACCAGTAAGTACTACAACAGATTTTTTTTCCAGAATGTGTTTCATGGTATGACAATAATTAGTGGAACTTACCAACTACTGTATTTGTATTCCTCGTTAATAGCATATTAATAAAATTCACCTGTGTGGCATATTATCCAATTTTCAGCTGGGTTTATTAAACACATTTCATCAAAACCTTAGTCACTTTTGTAAGACTGGAAAAAGGAAACGCTTTGACAATTTAATTGAATGAAATAAATAACGTTGAAATTTAAAACTAATGTTAAAAAATATCAAGATCAACAAAAGCTTAGGTCAAATTTCCTCACCCTGCTGAGGAAACCTGTTTTCCTCAGCAGTACGAAGATATTTGACCTAAGTATTTGCTGCAAGTATGTAGCATTTTCCTCCTTTTTAGTGTAATTGGAATATAGCAAATCTTTAGAGAATATTTAAATATATCAAGCTTCATATTATTCAGCAACTCATGCATAAGGCTTTCATTTCTCTGGGGTGAGTTATATATTTATATTTTCAATTTCTATTCAAGACACTTGCCTGTTGCCACAAGGACCTAAGTCTTTGCTCTCTCTCTCACTCTCTCTCCCCCTCACACTCCCTACCTCTTACTCACTCTCTCTCTCGCACTTTCTCATTCTAACTTATTCATTCACTCTTTCACTCCTACTCTTTCTCACTCTCATTCTCTCTCTCTCTCTCTCACATTCATACTCTCACTCTTTCACCCTCTCGTTCTCATTCACCCTTTTCTCTCACTCTCTCTCATGCTCCCTCTCACTCTCTTTCTCACTCACTCTTACAATCACCCTCTCTCTCCCTCTCTCACCCTCTCTCACACAAACACATCTTTTTCCCCAAATTCCCAACATTTCTTTCTTTTCCTGGCATCAGAAAATTTCTAATTAGAGGTTTACATTTCTTTCCCTTCTTAAGTCGGGATACAAATTGATAGTCAGGCCTTGCTATTTGTTCAGATCTAGAGTTAAGCATGGAATTACAGATTTTCCAGTCTCAAAACAACACTCTTTACTTCCTGCTGCCTTTGAGCTAATCACAGACCCTAGACAACAGAGGAGAAATAGGACTATACAAATAAACGTCAAGGTTTGTATTTTATGTTTACTAAAATTCAAGTGAATTTGTTGAACACCATTATATGATATTCCTTCTGCTCTGCCATTAATAGACATTAACCTATCATAGGAAATAAGATTATCATTGCCAAAAATAATGGAATGAGGAATCAAGTGTAAGAAGCAAATTATTCCTTACTTAAACGATTGCCAATTGAAAAATCATGCCTAAAGCAAAGTAAGTAACTTGTCTAAGAGAGTAATGTTCGTTTAATTTGAAAAAATAATTTCCCTGTATTAAATGAAATAAATTATTTAAGCAGCTCTCCAGAATAGGTTTGAAACAAACTCTTACTGTGAGTTTCAGACTTCAGACTGGTTGGAATCCCAGATCTGAGAGAATAAACTTCATCTGGGCGCCCCAGGTAAAGCTATAGATGCAGCTTTTTTTTAGAGTCCTAAGAGATGTTTGAATGTAAGAGTTTTAGTTAGAATCACACTAAAATTACAGTAAGTACTTTCACAAAGGATACACCTACTTAATTTCAGGTACTTGATCTTCAATCCTGCATTGTCTAATTTAGTGCTTTCTTCAAGCCAAGTCAGATTTTAAAACCCTAAGGATGCACTTCACAATATCTGGTATCCCCGAGTGTTTCACGCGCAATGATATTTAGTCACTGATATAAGATAAGAAACAAGACAGCCCATTTGTGCATAGCTCACTTCCACAAACAATGAAACAAGACCTGAGCAAACCCTCTAATTTCGTGATTCAGATTCAGACTCATTTATTTATCACATGTACATCGAAACATAAAACCAAGATTATATCGACCACCCCTATTAACTCCGTGGTAATAAATGGAATGGAAATGGAAGCAGTGATGGAGTTTGTCTTTCTCGGTTCAAAGATTTCTATGGATGGTAACTGCAGCCATAACATTAAATGGCACTCACTCCTGGGAAGGACAGCAGTGGGAAATTTAGATAAAATACTGAAGAGCAGACACATAACATTGACTACGAAGATCCGTACAGTCAAGTCTATGGTATTTCCAGTGGTGATGTATGGCTCTGAGAGCTGGACTATTAGAGAGGCTGAATACAAAAGAATCAACGCCCTTGAACTTGGAACTTGGATGCTGGAGGAAAATGTTTCGTTGAGTTCGTTGGGCAGAAAGAAGATCCAACAAGTCAATACTTGAAGAAATCAGCCAGACTGCTCACTAGGAGACTTGATTATGAGACAAGAGCTCAGATATCTTGGCTACGTCATGAGAAGACAAGATTCCTTGGAGAAGACTCTCATATTAGAAGGTAAATGAAGGGAAGGACGACAGAGGCTACGATGGATAGATAAAATTATTCGGGCAATGTGTCTGACCTTGGGCGATCTTAGACAGGCAGTTTCCCACAAGAAGGCTTGGTGTGCGGAGTCCATGAGGTCATGAAGAGTCAGACTCGACTTAACAACTGAACAACAACAAACATCGAAACATACAGTGAAATGCGCCATGTGCATTAACAGCTGACACAACCTAAGAATGTGCTGGGAGCAGCCCCTAGATGTAACCACGTATTGCAGCACCAACACAGCTTGCCCACAATGTTCAACACAAGCAAGAAAAGTAGCAACACAACAACAGCAAAACAAGCCCCTTTGTTCCCTCGCACCCACCTAACATCACTCCAACCCCAGGACAGGCTCCGGCCTTCAGTTCTTGGTCCAGACTCACAGACATTGCACATGTAGGTCGACTGATAAGCATTGGCAGAAGAATGTGGAATGCCACCATGAGAGATTTTTATACCCGTGTGAAACTAGGCAGCTCATCTGAGAGTTATTAGCACTGACAGTGCAGCCCTTTGCAAACCCTGCATCAAAGTGTCAGCCTGCAATAATCACCGAACTCCCTGGAGTGAGGCTTGAACCGAGGATTGTAGGAGAAAAGAGAGTTGCCCATTGTGTCTAGCACGTTACATGTTTTATTAAATAATATTGTGACAGAGTATTATTCCTTAAGTCTTATCCTCTGTTGCAGAATGAAAAAAAAAGTTAAATCAAATGTTTGATTTGCTAAGGTCTGTGTTAATAATTCAAATTTACGTTATCAGTTTCATTTGGGTAAATGAATCAATCTGTATGTTTTCAAGCAGTCATAATTATGGCTCTCATTTCAATCTAGTCTTACAGTTTGGCTTCACAACCATATTTGTTGCTGCCTTCCCACTGGCTCCTCTCCTCGCTCTCCTAAACAATATCATTGAAATAAGACTGGATGCCTACAAATTCGTCACACAGTGGAGACGGCCGTTACCTGCCAGAGCGACAGATATAGGTAATATAGACCAGGGCATTTGCTGCCATTCCCAATGTAAAGATGAGTTGCTTGTTAGAACATTGACCCAACCTGGTCACTGCCAGCCGAATACTTAAAGTGACTGTACTGAGCATGAACTTTCCCCTCTGGTCAAACTGCATTATCCATCTGGGTAGCCTCCAACCTGATGGCATGAACATCAATTTATTGAACTTCTGGTAATGCCCCTCCCCCCCCTCGCCATTTCCCATCCCCTTTTCCCTATCTCACCTTATCACCTAGCCTGCCCATTGCATCCCTCTTGTGCTCCTCCCCCTTTTCTTTCTTCCATAGCCTTCTTTTCCACAGACCCTGCCTGGCCTGCTGTGTGTGTTGCTTGGATTTCCAATATCTGCAGATTTTCTCTAATTTTTGTCCAAATTTGTGTCAATTATGATTATTTCTCTTGTTTGAGAGGTTAAAATTGACTTCTGTGCCAAATAAAATGATATTAGTATAAACCTCCATTAGCTCAGTGAAGGTAGGATTTTCTCTATGGAAAGGAGAAAGGGTAAGAGTAAGGTTTGGAGAAGGAATTCCAGAACAACTGGAACCTAGCTGCTAATGGTGGGGATGGAAGTCAAGGATGTATTTGAATTTATTTAAATCTTGCATCCATCCCACAGTGTGAGGAACTAAAAATCTTCGTGTTATGACTCCGTCACAATGTACAGACGTGTGAATTTATAAGTCTAATAGCCTGTAGAAAGGAGCTGTCCCATAGCATGTTGATCATGGCTTTGATGCCGCAGTACCACTTGCCAGACAGATGGAGTTGGGGTGATTGGTGTCCCCGATGATCTTCCAGGCCTTCTTTCTGCACCTTCTGCTATAAATGTCCTCAATGGAGGGAAGTTCACATCCACAGATATGCTGGGCTGTCTGTAACACTCTCTGCAGAGCCCAGCGATCAAGGTTGGTGCAGTTCCCATACCTGGAAGTGCTACAGCCTGTCTGTATGCTCTCAGTGGTGCCCCTGTAGAAGGTCTTGAGGATTTGGGGACCCATGCTGTACTTTTTCAGTCACCTGAGGTGGGAGATACGCTGTTGTGCTTTTTTTGCCACAAAGCTGATGTGTACAGTCTAGTGAGATCATCAGTGATGTGTATACCGATGATTTAACGCCGGAAGTTAATGAAATGAACTAATAAGGCCAGGAAAAACACAATGAATGGTAGTACCTAGGAATGATTGATGAACAGCAGGATTATGTGTGAATTTGGAAGTTCAAGAAATTGAGGATTATATGGATTGTGTACATAAGAAGATCTGTGGTCAACATAAATAAGCCATGTTCATAATGAATGGTGGAGCAAGCTTGATTGGCCTGGTGGCCTGCTTGTTCCTATTTTCCATGAGAGTGTAAGACATAGGAGCAGATCATGGCTGATTTATTTTCCCTCTCAGTTCCATTCTCTTGCTTTCAAGAGAATGGGGTTGAGATGGAAAATAAATCAGTTATGATCAAATGGTGGAGCAAACTCAACGGACCAAATAGCAAATGTCAACATTTTCTCCCTGTAACTTTTGACACTCTTACTAATTAAGAACCTATCAACCTCTGTTCTAAATATACCCAATGACATGGCCTCCACAGCCATCTGTGGTAATGAATTCCACAGTTGTGCCACCCTCTGGCTAAAGAAATTCCTTCTCATCTCTGTTCTAAAGGGATATCCTTCTATTCTGAGGTTGTGCCCTCTAGTCCTAGACTCTCTCACCAATGGAAACATCCTCTCATATCCACTCTTTGTAGGGATTTCAATATTTGGTAGATATTCTTGTGTTCTTTGCATCTGCCTGAGTATCGTTAAAGGCAATAACACAGGTAGATAAGAAGGTAAAGCAAGCATATAGGATGTATGCATTATTTAGAATCTAAGAGATAAATCACTTCAATTCTCAACTGGGGTACTATTTACAGTTCTGATTGTGACACTGTTAGAAAGGATATGATTGCACTGAAAAATAGGTTTTTCAGCTCTGGGGAGAGATTGGATAGGATGGGTTTGTTTTCCTTAGAGTATAGAAGGCTGAGGGGTGAAGTCTAGATGCTGTATTGGTTTGCCAAGACATGAATGGGATGCACTTATGGGATGAGTTGCATTGGCTACCACAGATATTTGACCCACTAACACCTACACTAGTCGGATACAATTATCTTATAACAGCTTTGCAATGTGAATTTAATGCATAGTTTTAAAACAAGCAATAGGTACAAGCTAGTAGTGACCATCACACCTGCTGTGGGGTGGATGATGGCAATATCTAATGCTGCACCCATGTTTGAAGAATTCCATTTCTATCAGCCACTTCACTTCCTCTTAAAATTCTCTTCTATGAAGCACAAGGCTGGAAACTTCTAGGGTAAAAATGATCTATTTTTCATGATTCAACTGTAATCAAAATGTACTTGTTCACTTAGTTCTGGTCCAGTTTATAATTAAATAACACCTCAATATATACTTGCTTATACATAAGTAGATCCCACTATTTACCACAGGAGAGAGCTCTAACACTGAGTCATCTCTAAAATTTTCCATTGTGTAGCACACACCTACAAAATGGATTCAGAAACAGAATCTCTGCCAGTTCCATCATGAGCACTAGCCATCTCAGCATCAAGGAGACCTTCAAAAGGCGATGCCTCAAAAAGGTTGCATCCTTTAATATTAATGTTAAGGATCCCCATCATCCAGGACCTCTTCGTATTGCTACCAAAGAGGGGTACAGGGAGCCTGATGATACACACCCAACATTTTAGGAACGGCTTCTTCCCCTCCACCATTAGATTTCTGAATGGGCAATTAACCCATCGACACTACCTCAGTATTTTTCCTGTCTTCTTACACTATTTATTTAATCCAATTTTCTTTTGTACCTACCGTTTGTGTGTGCCTATATATATATATATATATATATACACACACACACAATTGTAACTTATAGTTTTTATTATTATGTATTATAATGTACTGCTGCTATGAAACTTCAAATTTCATGAGGATGCTGTGATATTAAACTTGATTCTGAGATTAACTAAAGCTTTGAAAATAGCCATTTAAATGTTCGAGGCAGCAAATTTATGTGCCCTTGATAAGTCTTATCAATAGTACTTTGTCATTATTCAGATTTGAATACCTACATTAAGAAATTCCTCAAAGATTCTCCCACCCTTGTATATTTAAAGACAGATTAGTGGAAAGTCCAGTTAAAAGAGCTTTCTAACTGAGACAGTGGGGGCTGTTTGGTCCTTCATTCCTACTCAACCAACCCCTGGACCTTGAATCTTTCAGTATCCAAAAGACTGTCAATCTCTCTGTATCCTCTGTGACTGAGACCCTTACAACCCTAAAGAAATTTCACCACCTCTCAAAACTGAATGACTGGATTCTTATTTAAATCTGCACTTCCAGTTTGAGACTCCCAGTCCGGTGAGGTGTCATCCTGCATCTATTTTATGGGTTTCACTGAAATCTGTAGTTAAGAGAATTTTTGTGAGCTTTTGTGTCGATATTGCAGAAACCAGCTACGTTTTTGTCATGGAGTACAAAGTCTGCTGGAGAATCTCAGTTGTTCAGACAACTTCTGTGGAGAGAAATGGGCAGTTCAGGTCATGACGTTTCATTTGGACTGAAAGATGGGAGATGGTCAGTCTATAGAGATGGGAGGAAACGGTGGAGCAAAAGCCAGCAAGCATTAGGTGGATCTAAATGAGGAGGGGTGTAGGCAAATGGGGGAAGAAATTGTGGAAAAGGCACAGAGGCTGGCAGGTGGTAAGTGGAGGCAATAAAGAGCTGCAGATGATGGAAATCCAATGGGAAAGGAAAATACAGCATTGAACCAATAATGGAAGTGAGGTAGCCAAATGGGAACAGTAGGAGAAGGGGGACACCATGTGTGAGTGATGGACAGTTGGAGAGAGTGGATGAGGGGAAAAGAGGGTAATAGGGAGGCTTGGGAGGTGTGAGGGTGTGAAAGCAACCGGGCAGATAGCAGGAGAGAGAAACAGAATGCAGAGGGAGCAGGATACCTGAAACTGGAGAATCCAGTGTTCATGCCTTCAGGTTGTTGATTATCCAGGCAGAATGTGAGGTACTCTTCCACTAGATGCATTTAGACTCACCCTGGCAGTGGAGGAGACTGATAGTCGAACAGGTTGATGTAGAAATGAGATTCCGCAGATGCTGGGAATGCAGAGCAACACATACAAAATGCTGTCGGAACTCAACAGGTCAGGCAGCATTTATGGAGAGGAAGAAACAGTTAATGTTCTAGGCTGAGACCCTTCATTGGGTCTGGAAAGTAAAGGTGAAGAAGCTAGAATAAGGAGCTGGATCTGGGGTGAGGGGGAGTGGGTGGGGGAAGAGGAAGGTGTACGTAATAGGCACCATGATAGTGTAGAGGTTAACGCAACACTATTAAAGCTTGGGGCATTGGAGTTTGAAGTTCAATTCCAGCGCCATCTGTAAAGACTTAATATGTCCTCACCATGAACACATGGGTTCCTTCTGGGTGCTACACTTTCCTCCGCAGTCCAAAGACACACTGGTTAGTAGCTTAATTGGTCATTTTAAGTTGTCCCATGATTAGGCTCAGATTAAATCGGTGGGTTGCTGACAGCGCAGCTCGAAGGGCGGAACAGCTTATTCTGCGCTGTTTCTCGAATTGAGAATAAATAAAGAATGGCTGGTGACAGGTGAAACCAGGTGAGGGGGAAAGTGGGTGGGTAGGGCAGGGGTAATGAACTGAGAAGCTGGGAGGCGCTAGGTGGAAGAACAAAAAGGCTGGAGGAGGAGGATTCTAATTGAACAGGAGAGTAGACCGTGGGAGAACTAGATGGAGGAGGGGCACCAGAAGCAGGTAATAGGGAGGTGAGGAGAAGAGAAAGGGTAAGAGGGGAGCCAGAGTGGCAAATTGATAAAGAGAGAAGGGAGAGATGACTGGAAGTTGGAGAAATCAGTGTTCTTACCATCAGGTTGGAGTCTACCCAGAGGGGTTATGAGGTGTTGCTCTTCCAACCTGAGGGTGGCCTCATCATGACCATAGAGGACATGTTGGAATGAGAATAGGACATAGAATTAATTGGCTAGCCACTGGGACCTCCCGCCTCTTGTGACAGCTGGAGTGAAAGTGTACGACGAAACATTCTACATTGGGTCTCACTGATGATACTCGAAGTACTGGATGGAACGAAGATGTGTGATAAAGTGGACCCCCAATGCGGGTTATTCTCCAACTCTTTCTATGCTACGTCATGCATTGGTGTTGCTTCCTCTAACTTTGCCGCCAACATCCACTCTACCCTCAAATTTACTTTTCTCCCTCTGACACCTCTATCACTTTCTTCAATCTCTCTATCTCCAACTCTGGAGACAGACTCTCTACTGATTTTATGAACCTACTAACTCTTCCTGTTCTCTTGGCTATACCTCTTCCCAGCCTGTCACTTGTAAAAATGCTGTTCCCTCTTCTCAGCTCCGCTGCCTCTGCTGCATCTGTTCTCAGGATGAGGCTTTCTATTCCAGAACATCTGAAATCTCCTCTTTATTCAATGAATGGGGTTCCCCTTCCTCTGCTATTGAATCTGCCCTCATTCACATCTGTTCCATTTCCCTGGCATCACCATATTCCCAGGATAGAGTTCCCTTTGTCCTTACTACCACCCCATGTGCCACCACATCCAGCACGTTATTCTCCATAATATCTGCCATCTTCAATGGGATCCTACTACTAAACTTATCCTTCCTTCCCCCTACCTCCCACTTCCCACTTTCTACAGTAATCACTCTCAATGTGACTCCCTTGTCACTCGTCCCTCCCCACTGATCTTCCTCCTGGCACTTATCCCTGCAAACAGGAAAAAACCACCCCTTCCCCGACATCTCCTACCTCACTACCATTCAGGGCACCAAACCATCCTTCACCTGTGAGTTTGTCAAGGTCATGTATCCAGTGCTGCCCAGTGCAGCCTCCTCTACATTAATGAGACCTGACGTAGACTACAGGATTGCTTTGTCTTGCACCTTCACTCCATCTGCCACAAAAGGTGGGATTTCCTGGGATCTTCATTTTACTTCCCATTTCCATTCTGACATCAGTCCCATGGCCTCCTCTGCAGTCACAATGAGCAACACCTCATATTCTGTCTGGGTAGCCTCCAACCAGATGGCACGAACAACAATTTCTCATAACAACAAGAAGCAGAAATGAACACGTGTTTAAATGGTTTTAAATGACCATAACAATGCAATTCTATGTTTCCTTATGGTATCAGGAATCAGTGACTTGAATGTTGATTATTTTCCTCTCTCCATAACTACTGCATGAACTTTGTATATTTCCACATTTTCTATTCTTTGTTCAGGATTAGAGAACTGCTCTATTTTGCTTTGGAATGGTGTTTCCTTATTCTCTTAAGCACTGTTGAAATACTTAGAAATAGAAGAACCATACACATGAACATCTCTAATGTTAGCTTATTGGAGACTATCACTTGATTAATTTGTTCCAAACCTAAAGAAATGAACTGACTCAATCTGGTAACTAACAATAGTTCTACATTTCCAAAGTGATTACTTCATAAAGCCATATGCATCACAGATACAGATTATGAGGTTTTTATTTCTTGTTTTGAAGGCTACAAGTTAAAACGGAACAGGTGAGACACTCATACCTCACAAGGACTTTGGAATCCATTAATACACTTCTAATTATAAGAATTTATTGTTAAGTTTGCACTCAGTCATTGAGTGAACTAAATATTTTTACACAGACTATAAATACTGTATTAGATGATCAATCCTGAGACTAATAAACCTGCTAGTTTAGCAATTAAAATTTCACAATTTAAATGTAAGGTTTTAATTTTTAATATACTTTAGAAAGGAATTATTGAATGGATGGCAATATTGGAACAGAAAAATGCTGAAGGGTATAAAGAAGGACCCAGGAGTTTGATGCCCTGGCTCACTGAAAGAATGAGTGCTGATGGATTACAGCCTATATACGTTTCTTAGTATCTTTGATTACAGTATTCCTCACAAAAAGACAAAATTTAGACCCAGAACAAAATAAGTAACAAACTGACGTTGTATGTGATTAGGCCATAATGAGAAACATGATATCACATTGTAGAATATTAAAACTCAAGAGAATGGGCAGTGAACATTCATGGAATATTGCCAAGTTAGGATGTTATATCTATAAGTAGTGATTTAAGTTGCTATAACAATGTCCTTTAGAGCAAAAAAGATAACAGGAGCTTCAACATGGCTATTTTTAAATCACAAGGATTTCACAAGGATGATTCCAGGAATTGTCATACAAGGAACGTTTGAATGCTCTGGGTCTGTACTCTCTGGAATTTAGACGGGACGAAGGGGGATCTCATTGAAACCTTTCAAATGGTAAAAGGCCTAGACAAGGTAGATGTGGAAAGGATATTTCCCATGGTAGGGGAGTCTAGGACTAGAGGGCACAGCCTCAGTATAGAGAGGCATCCATTTAAAACAGAAATGTGGAGAAATTTTTTTAGCCGGGGGGTGATGAATTTGTGGAATTTATTATCACAGGCAGTTGTGGAGGCTAGGTTGTTGGGTATATTTAAGGCAAAGCTTGATAGGTTCTTGAATGGACATGGCATCAAAGGTGATAGGAAGAAGGCCGGGAAAAGGGGCTGAGGAGGGGAACAAAGGATCAGCCATGATTAAATGGTGGAGCAGACTCGATGGGCCAAATGGCCTAATTCTGCTCCTGTGTCTTATGTTCTACGCAAATATTTTCCTAATTGAACATGGAAGGACAGCTTCTTCGGGTTGGGGATTCTGGGATGGGTGAGAAGGAATGGTACAGTGTTTGGAGAAGCCATTCAGATCATCACCAACTGTACCAGGTTTTTCACAGGAATCCAGTCTATTTCAGATTCAAGAGAGATTGTTTGATCCTTCTTGCCTGCTCTGCTATTCAATGTGATTTTGTCTGATCTTTTGCCTCAGAGATCTAAACCACATATCCTGAAGTAACCATATACCTTGTGAATATTCAAAAATCTCTTAATTTCACCATGAATATACAAAGCAATGGAGCTTTTTCCAGCCACTTTGGGTAAAGAATTCCTTAAAGAACTCGTTGTTATTACCCTCACCATCTAGGACATGCCTTCTCATTCCTACCATTGCGGGGGAGAGACGGGATCCTGAAAACATACACTCAATGTTTTACAAACAGCTTCTACCCCTCTGCCATCATATTTCTGAATGATCCATTAACCCATAAACACCCCCTCGTCATTCCGCTTGCAATGTTTACTTAGTTATTTTCTCTAGCTTACAACAATTTGTTACTTACCTCTGCCGCAAAACAACACATTTAATGACAATGGACACAACATTCTGGAGGAATTGGGCGAGTCAGGCAGCACCTATGGAGGGAAATAAACAGTTGAGGTTTTAGGCTGGGACCCTTCATCAGGACTCAGTCAATATTCCAAAATATCAACTTTGTATTTTCCACCATTAATGCTGCCTGACCTGCTGAGTTCCCCCAGCATTTTATGTGTGTTGCTCAAGATTTCTAGCATCTGCAGAATCTCATGTTTAAAAATTCATGACATATATCAATGATAATGTTTCTGATTCTGAGATTTACAGTGCTCCAGGTGAAGGATTTTTTTTTACTCTGTTATTTGTTCTAAAAGGCTGACTCTTTATTTTGTGACTGTTGATCCCTAGCTCCAGGCATCCCTAGCAAGGGCAACACTGGCATTAACCCTTTCAAGACCCTTAAGAATTTTATGTGTTTTAAGGAGATCACCTAATTTTTCTAACTCAAGAGTGTAAGCCCAAATGGAAATCAAAATCCCTCAGATTCTGGAAATCCGAAGTAAAAACAGAAAACGTTGGAGGTCCGTGGGTAGTGCATATGGCAAAACAAACCAGCATTTATTGACTTCTTCAGGCTTCTGTACAAATCAATTGTCCTCCACCCAAAAGAGCAAACAAACTCTGGTGTGATGGGCTGCAGATGGGAGGAGCTGCTGCTTGCTGGGGGAGCTGAAGTAGGCAAATAAGGGAAGATGTGCCAGAGGGTTTTGGAGGACCAGAAGGATTCTCAGAAAAAGCCTTATCATCCAGGGTGTGGATGCAACAACTCTCGTTCCCGTCCAGTGGTGAAAATAAACACACAGTATAGCCTATTTTTCACTCTGGATGTGTGGAATAGCTGATGATGGACTTTGCAAAGGTGGAATATTCTATTAGTTATACCTGAGGGGGAAAGCAAGTGAGAGTCATCTCCTGCAATTCTAAACGTAATGTGCAGTTCACCTAATGGACTGAATGGTTCTATGGACTGAATGGACTTCTCACTTAACTGATATGCCCAGCATTTAAATAGATTGTGCCTGCTTTCTTAGCTTTCTTATGTAATAGAATCACAGATGATGGTTACTGACCATTGATGAAAGACAAGGAGAAAATAATTTAATTTGTCAGTTTTAAACACTCTAATATAATCCAATTGTACTGAATGGATGGGACAGAAAAAGTTTGGATTAACAATTGTTCTCTGACTGGAAACATTATCATTCAAAAATCAAATGACTATCGATAAAACAGAATAACCCTGAAATATATTCCACAAGAGCCTCATTAGCACTTTAACCATGGTTCAGCGAAGATGGACATTCATCCTGTCAATTATGTGCTAGCTTCATTCAGCTCCATGTATGTCCCCACTCTTTTTCCATTGTTCTGCAAATTATTTTCCCTTAAATACTATACATCTCCTTTTCAAGATTGATGAGTAACTGTTTCTAAAATCTATACAACAGAGTTTCATACAATTTGTCTACATAAATATGAGAATTTCTTCACAGGCCCCTCTTGCCCAGCCCTTTGAATCTGTGATCCCTGATCCTCAAGCTCTCATCTAATTGTCATCTATTTCGATTTTACTGTTGCTGCTCCCATGTAGCATTAAAATTTGCATATCAAACTTATCGTGGGCCACTAGCATTTGAAGAAATTCATTCAAGTACAATAATAAAATACACAGTGCATTGTAACTTTGAGCATCCGAAGTGGTTTAGCTATTCTAAGTATATTATGAGCTACTTTTTTTTAACTTGGGTTTTAAAATTCTGCATTTCAGGGTCCACAGGTTTTTAGATTTTAATTCTGTTCACTTTCAAGACTGACTTTGTTTTTCTTTACCAGGGATATGGTATGGAATCCTGGAAGGAATCGGTGTGCTCGCAGTGATCACCAATGCCTTTGTGATTGCCATCACTTCGGACTACATCCCTCGCTTTGTCTACACATATAAATACGGTCCTTGTGCAGACCAGGGATATACACACGAAGAGTACTACGATTTTTTTGTATTTCTACCCACCATCATATCTAAACATAATGTGTGTTCTTGAAGGAGTCCTGGTTATCTCATTTAAAAATAGGGAATAATCTCCTTTGAGACATTAGCCAGTGGGATGTGTTTGCTTGGCAAGTATGGAGGCCAGTCAGAAGCACAGATCATCTTTGGTTCACTAAATGCAGTTGACTCAAGTGAACTCCTTCCACAAAGGTCCAAGAACAGTTTTGATGGTCCAGATTGTAATGCATTTAACCAGCTAGTTAACTTGGTGTATACTTCTGATTGTCTTAATAAATCAACCAATCAGATAGAGCCAGGTAGCTGATATGTCACCAGATCCAACAGTTCACACACTCTACCTGATCCTCACTAAGAACTTAGACTTTCAACATTTCAACAAATACTTGTTTATATCCACTTTACTTACTCAATCTTTTCTAGATTAGATTTTTTAAAATAACATGCCTTTTTAACATATTAAAATCCTATTGTTGCCTTAAATTGGGTTAACGGAGTATTTGCAACTTCCTTCAGTGCTACAGACTTCTGCATGTTTTAGTTACTAATTTTCTTTTAACTCATGTGACCACAGAGTAATATCATGCATTTACCTCTTAAAGAGATAAAAAATAATAAATTGCATTGGCAATTCATCTGTAGATGTGTTGACCCATCGGGTCCCCTGGTCTTGGGCAGGTGTATTGAGTTGGCCTTGTTGTCTCTGAGCGGCATTAATACCAATGTAACTGCCGCCATCGCTCAACTGTTCTTGGAACCTGTGGGTCTTTGACAAGGACTCAGTGGACAAAATGCTTTCTTTTTGTGCATCAGTTATCGTGTGATTCTATTCCCTAGTTCCAGATCTGTGATTTGTACTGAATTTTCTTGCCATCAATTGCACTACACTTCTAAAAATAGTGGGAGCCATAAGGTAGTTTGAAGTTAGGTTGATCAACTGTTTATTGGCATGTACTTCATCAATGGTTTCATCACCTTAAATCAAACACTTAAGAAGCTGGAACTATAGGCACTCTCTGGAGATGGTCCAAATAATAGTCCAAGTGATACACAGTTGCTCAGCCCCTGTGTGGAAGCAACAGTAATAGACTTTAACATCTCGCCTGTCTCTGCTATCAAATTTAAGATGTAAAGCATAAAGTAAAGGAATCATTAAAAATTTGTTTTTGTTCAACAATCTTCTGAATTCAGGATGACAATAACATAATTCTCACTCTGTACACTAAACAGAAGCCTCCTTAAATTTGTACTTGCAGTAATGTTAGCAAGACACAAATTAAAGGATTATAAAAAGGCTTGACAAATCCGTCATGGCCCAGAGTAAAGGTTGAATCATCAGCATTTGTTTTATGGCTGAAGAGGCCTATTCCATTTCACTGGAAATGAAAAGACTTGGATTAGGTGAACATGTGTTGGTATAAAATAGTAACTTAATATAAGTATAAATATTTCTAGAGCCATATTCTCAAAAGGATTTGTACAAATTCCTGTTTATCAATCTGCTTAGGAAGTTCAGTGGAAAGTGAGCTCATCCTTTTGGGACTTAAACCATCCAATTTTGAAAATGTGCAGAGTAGTTTACAACTTAATTATTATTATTCACAGAAAAGTGACTTGTTTAATGTTCTTACAGATGTTTGACGGGCTATGTAAATAGCAGCTTATCCTATTTCAATAAAAGTGACTTTGGGACACATGAAAAAGGCTTCTGCAGGTGAGTATTATGGTTAGAATGATGTATTTTTTCTTCCCTTTTTTTCAATACAAGTGTGGCCAAGTGGTTAAGACGTTGGACTCACGGTCTGAAGGTCGTGGGTTCAAGTCTCGGCCAAGCACCTTGAGCACTTAACCACACACTGCTCCAGCTGAAAATGGGTACCGCCTGGGGGTTAACCTCGTGATAGGACTGGCGTCCTATCTGGAGGGGAGTCTCGTACTCTCAGTCACTCTCAGCCACAGAAACCGGCATAAGCACCGGCCTGATGGGCCACAAGGCTCGGGACAGACTTTGACTTTGTTCAATACAACCTTCTCAAAGCTAACTGATGTCTCTGCAAAAGAGGAAATAGGGAAAGAAACAAACTGACGAGCCTGTTATGGTATTTCCTGAACTACTCTCCCTCATCCCAGCCTTCATCCCACTATTCTCCCTCATCCCTCCTCTTTTACTGCAGGACCTGTTTTGGAATAGATTAGGTGTAGGTCCTGAAGCATATTTTCTTATATTCCATGTTCTACCAAATATTTTGGACAAGCTGTTTTGACACCAGAATGCGTGGCTATACTTGGGGCTGTCCCCAGCATATACTGAGGTTATTACGCAAATGACGCAGTTCACTGTATGTTTCGCTGTACATGTAATAAATAAATCCAAATCTGAATTTATTCAATATAGCACTAGCTGGTCTGAGCATGATCCCTGGCCTTGTATAAACAAGATCCATACAAAACTGTTATAGGTAGCCAGAGAGCTACATATTACCAAAGTTTTAATTAATCTTTTTCGTATTCACAAAAGCACTAGAAAATAGGAACAGGAGTAGGTAGCTCAGCCCCTCAGTTCTGCCCTACTATTCAATATAATTATGGCTGACCGATGCTGGTCTCAACTTCTAACAACACATATACAATGTTGGAGGAACTCAGCAGACCAGGCAGCATCTATGGAAAAAAGTAAACAGTTGACATTTTGGGCTGGGACCAGTTGACATTTTAGGCTGGAGGACAGAGAATCTGATAGGAGAGGACAGAAGACCAAGGAAGAAAGGGAAAGGGTAGGAGCACCAGAGGGTGGTGATAGGCAGGCAAGGAGATAAAGTGAGAGAGGGAAATGGGAATTGGGAATAGTGAAGGAGCGATGGGGGGGGGGGTGGGGGGAGGCATTACCAGAAGTTTGAGAAATTGATGTTTATGCCATCAGGTTGGAGGCTGCCCAGACAGAATATAATGTGTTGCTTCTCCAACCTGAACGTGGCCTCATTACAGCAGTAGAGGAGGCCATGGACTAACATGCTGGAATAGGAATGGGAAGTAGATTAAAATGGGTGGCTACTGGGAGATCCTGCTTCTTCTGGAGGCTGAGGCATAGGTGCTTGGCGAAGCAGTCTTCCAATATCAGCCCTTTTGTACCAGTTGCCTGGTACCCTTAATTTCATTCATTCAAATATTTATCTGTCTCCACATTAAATTTATCTGATTTATCTTATCTTCATTACCCTCAGGTGTAGAAAATTACGAAGATTCTTTACCCTCTGACAAAAGAAATTTCTACTCACCTCAGTGTTGAATGACCTGTTCTTTATTTTGAAGCTATCTCCCATTGTTTGTTGCTCACACGCTCATGAAAGCATTTCAATATCAGACCATAAGACATAGGAGCAAAAATAGACCATTTGGCCCATTGAGTCTTCTCTGCCATTCCATCCTGCCTGACTTATTCTCCCTCTCAACCCATTCTCTTGCCTCTTCCTGAAACATTTAATGTCTTTACGAATCAATAACCTATCTACATCCACTTTAAATAAACCTAATGACTTGATCTCCACAGCAGTCTGTGCCAATGAATTCCATAGATTCACCACTCTCTAGCTTAAGAAGTTACTCCTCATCTCAACATCTACCCTGCGAAGTCTCCTCACTGATATACTAGAATAAGGTGACCCTACGTTCTTCTTAACTCTGAGGCAAATAGAAAACAGCCTAGTCTGGTGAATTTCCTTTAGACTGCCTCCAATGCTACTACAGATCGAATACCCCTAATCTGAAATGCTTAGGTCTGGAGGTGTTTCAGATTTTGGACTTTTTGGGATTTTGGAATATATAATGAGATAGCTTGGGGTCAGCATCATTTCCGACTCTGAATTTATGTGCCACTGATAAGCAGTCTTTGTCTTACACTTGTTCATCATTAATGATCTTGACAAACTCATCAATGAATTTCTCTGCTGCTTTCTGATCAGCAGACATTTTCAAAATTTAATGCCATGCCTTTTCTTAAATTTCTGCAACCAACCTGCTGAGTATTCACAATTACTTTTAATTTTCAGATTGTTGTGATAGATCTTTGATAGTTATTGTCATACCATTAAGCAATAAATGTTCACTGCAGTGCTGGTGAATCCACTTTTTCAATACACTTTTGAGATCTTCATTTTTCTCTTTTTGCCGTGTTTTTCTGTTTCTCGTTCATTTCTGTTCATTACATATGTCCGGTTACTTCTCAGAACCGTCTGTGTGTGTGCAGAGACGTGATCATTGCCTGAGAACTTTCTCAGTGCCATGTGTCATTTTCTATTTGAGTCAAGTCAGTGCTCAAAAACAATTTGGATTCTGGAGATTGGTTTTCGGATTTTGGGTTTTTGGATAAGGGTACTCTGCCTGTATTTATCTTTTTCATATAATTGGACAAAAAGTTGTGCACGGCATTCCAGAAGTGACCTCAACAACACCTTGTACAATTAGGTAAAATCTTCCCTTGCCTTAAACTTAAGACCTTTCACAGTAAAGGCTATCCTGCTGTTCGATGTATTATGAAATGCAGTATATTTCTCCAAATCTCTTTCTTTCTGTTTTTTTTTGTACAATTGATGGGATGTTTCCCATTACAATGAATGAAAACATATTTTGGGAGCATGTGTTAACCCAGGCCATGATTCTCCAGGCTAGCAATTATTCCTTTGTTGCAGAAGCTTAATGAACTATCCAGATTAATCTTTTCTTCGGAAATGCAATTCCATTAGGGTACATGTTGCTACAATTATGATTAGCACATAGGTGGTCTTTTTGCCCAGTCCATCCAATAAAACATTTTTCTAATGTACTTGAAAAGATTGAGGTGAAATGGAAATGTCTCATTTTCCATCATCATTCTCAACTGGAGGAATTAAAGGAAAAGGAACATTTCTTCATTATATAAAGCTATGACATTAGGAAGGAGGAGAATATGAACAGCTAATGAAATGCAAAGATGCATGTTATCATTTTATATTATTACTTACAAAGGTGCAAATATACAGTACTGTGCAAAAGTCTTAGGCACATGTATATAGTTAGGGTACATAACTGTATTTCTCAATGTGGTGTGGAGAGCAAGTTTGTAAATCTGCTGGAAGCAAAGGATGTTGGGAATGGGGAAGCTGGAGTGCCGCAGGAGGGGTGGGGGACAGGTGGCAAAGAAGGAGTACCAGGGGCAGGGGGTGCTATGGGTATAGACACACCCAGCCCTGAGGCACCGGGGAATTCCAAACAATTGGTTTATTGATCGTTACAGAACGTCAGGCTGGTGCTTCCCGCTCCCTCCCCTCTTCCTGCCCCCTTCCCACACTCAGTCCACAACGGAGATCTATATGAGAATCAGGTTTATCATCACTCACATATCTCATTAAAATTGTTTTATTTAGGTGGCGGCAGTACAGTGCAATACATAAAAGTACAATGGTATTTTGCAAGAGTCTTAGGGACCCTAGCCTTTGTGCCTATGGCTTTCACACAGTGCTACAGATGAGATTATTACGGCAGTTTTAGGATGGATAAATAGCAGAAAAGTTGAAATCTATTTTTAAAAATCTTGAGATTGCCTTTATTGCATACAGTGAGAGAATGATATGGACCGCGACTTGTGTTAGTTTGTCCAGCTGATATGGAGGTATGTTGAGACAGCTTATTCATAGAAGCATAGAAACATAGAAAATAGGTGCAGGAGTAGGCCATTCGGCCCTTCAAGCCTGCACTGCCATTCAGTACGATCATGGCTGATCATCCAACTCAGAACCCTATACCTGCCTTCTCTCCATACCCCCGATCCCTTTAGGCACAAGGGCCTTATCTAACTCCCTCTTAAATATAGCCAATGAACTGGCCTCAACTGTTTCCTGTGGCAGAGAATTCCACAGATTCACCACTCTCTGTGTAAAGAAGATTTTCCTCATCTCGGTCCTAAAAGGCTTCCCCTTTATCCTCAAACTGTGACCCCTCGTTCTGGACTTCCCCAACATCAGGAACAATCTTCCTGCATCTAGCCTGTCCAATCCCTTCAGAATTTTTTACGTTTCAATCAGATCCCCCCTCAATCTTCTAAATTCCAGAGAGTATAAGCCTAGTCAATCTAGTCTTTCATCATATGAAAGTCCTGCCATCCCAGGAATCAATCTGGTGAACCTTCTTTGTACTCCCTCTATGACAAGAATGTCTTTCCTCAGATTAGGGGACCAAAGCTGCACACAATACTCTAGGTGTGGTCTCACCAAGGCCTTGTACAACTGCAGTAGTACCTCCCTGCTCCTGTACTCGAATCCTCTTGCTATGAATGCCAGCATACCATTCGCCTTTTTCACCGCCTGCTGTACATGCACGCCCACTTTCAGTGACTGGTGTACAATGACACCCAGGTCTCGTCGCACCTCCCCTTTTCCTAATCAGCCACCATTCAGATAATAATCTGTTTTCCTGTTATTGCCACCAAAGTGGATAATCTCACATTTATCCACATTAAATTGCATCTGCCATGAATTTGCCTACTCACCCAACCTATCCAAGTCACCCTGCATCCTCTTAGCATCCTCCTCACAGCTAACACTGCCGCCCAGCTTCGTGTCATCCGCAAACTTGGAGATGCTGCATTTAATTCCCTCGTCCAAGTCATTAATATATATTGTAACCAACTGGGGTCCCAGCACTGAGCCTTGCGGTGCCCCACTAGTCACTGCCTGCCATTCTGAAAAGGTCCCGTTTATTCCCACTCTTTGCTTCCTGTCTGCTAACCAATTCTCTATCCACACCAATACCTTACCCCCAATACTGTGTGCTTTAAGTTTGCCCACTAATTTCCTGTGTGGGACCTCAACAAATACTAAGTGTTATAGATGGAGAGCTTTTATTTCCACAAGTTATTTGATTCATTTAGAAAAAGGCCTAATGTTGAGGATCTATCTTTAATTTTTCTGTAATTTGATTATATGCAGTTTTTTTTTCTCCTTTTTCTCTTTACTGTCCAAGTTCTTTTTTTAAATCTCAATTCATTTGTGGGGACAGCTTTGGAAAAATAGTCATTCCAATTCTTCTTCCAATGAATGAGCTGGCCTCCCTTAACCAGCTCTCTGTGAAGTAGTTTGTTTTAACTTCCTTGCCATGACAGCGTAGCCATATATGTGGAAAAAGTAGAGGTGCAGGAGTTCAAAGTGAATTTTATTATCGGAATACGTATATGTCACCATATACAACCCTGAAATTCATTTTTCTGCAAACATGTCAGCAAATATATAGAATAATAATTGCAACAGGATCAATGGAAGTTCAGCTGGAGTGCAGAAGAAAACAAACTGCGCAAATGCAAATATAAATAAATAACAATAAATAACGAGAGCATGAAATAACAAGATAAAGAGTCCTTAAAGTGAGATCATTGGTTGTGGGAACATCTCAAAGGATGGGCAAGGAGAATAGTTTTTTTCAGGAGCCTGATGGTTTCAACTGTTCTTGAAACTGGTGGTGTGAGCCCTGAGGCGAGGCTCTTGTACCATCTACACGAAGGCAGCAGCAAAAAAAGAGCAAGACCTGAGTGGTGAGGATCTCCGACAACGGATGCTGCTTTCCTACGGCAGCATTTCATGTAGATGTGCTCAATGGTTGGGAAGGCTTTACCCGTGATGTACTGGACTGAACCCACTATTTTTGTAGGATTTTTCATTCAAAGGCATTGGTGTTTCCATACCACACTGTGAGGCAGCCAGTCAATACACCCTCCACAACACATCTGTAGAAGTTTGTCAAAGTTTTAGATGATGAATCTCCACAGACTCCTAAGGAGCTTGGAATAAGATGGTTGACTTTAATTGTGAATATTCGAGAACCTAACTGGGGCTACTCAGAATCCAAAATGGAAACATATGTGTTATAATCTGCCCTCAACAGTGGTTGTGTTGCCATTTGTAGGAACTTCAGATTTCTATCTAGCTTTTAACTTGCAGGTACAGAGACTACAGGGCTCCTCCATGGGATCACAATCGATATGAAGTCACCTTGCAATTCTGGCATGTTCTGGCTGCACGTTTGGCTTTCATCATTGTGTTTGAGGTCAGTTGTTCAATTCTCTGCCTACCTTCACCATGTGAAAAGGAATTTTCTCTGAGAAAAGTATGTGAATTACTATTTAAAACGTGTAACATTTCTCTGGATGTGGTGTATGAGGTTGATTGTGTGTCCAGAATAGTGTATTTTGGGGACAGGATGACTTGCAAAATGCTGCCAGTTCCCTCATCTGATACTAGTTGTTAGTATTTTCTTTTTAAATTGACTTGTTTATTAGTGCGAAGCCCTACATTTATTGCCTATCCTGGATTGCCCTTAAGGAGCCACCTTGAACTGCCCCGGACTTCCTGCTGAAAATTCTTCAATAGAGTTTGTTTGAAGTTCCAGGATTTAATGAAGGATGTGGAAATGTTCAAAGTTCAAACTAAATTTATTATCAGAGTACATACATATCACCACATATAATCCTGGGATTCGTTTTCCTGCAGGCATACTCAGCTAATCTATAGAACAGAACTGTAAAGAGGATCAATGAAGAACAAACTGTGCAAATGAAAATGTAAATAAATAGCAATAAATAATGAGAGCATGAAATAAAAAGATAAAGAGTCTTTCAAGTGAGACCACTGGTTGTGGGAACACCAGAAATAGACTGAATGTAGTTATTCCCTTTTGCTGAAGGGCCTGATGGTACAGGGGCAATTTTCACATCAGGATAGTGTACAACTTCAAGTTGGTGTTTCGACATGCCTACTGATCGTGACGTCCATGGTGGCAGAAGACAACTTAGGCTTGGTGAATAACAGTGTATTTTGTAGATGTGGTACCCTGCAGTCACATTGCACCAGTGATAAAAGCAATGTAAGTTTAATTTAGTGGCTAGGCAACCAGTCAATTTGCCTCTTTAGCCTGGATTGCATTAAACACTAAATGTAGTTGTAGCTGCACTAATTCTGATAAATGGAGAGCATTCCATTATTGTTCTGACTTGTAAATGAAAGAAAGGATTTGGAGTTCGGTCTCTTATCGTTCTGTAAAAATTACAGAGTTTATATTGCTAGCTTATCCGAGTTTCTGATCATCGATATTCATAGTGGAGGACTCATAAATGTCAATGGGATACTCTTGACTCTCTATAGTTGGAAATAATACCTGGCTCATTTAGTATAAATTTTCTATGTTATTTAGAAGTTCATGCCTGGGCATTTCAAGGTCTTTCTGCATGCAGGCATCAGCTGCTTTATTTTCTGAGAAATTAAAAACAAAATAGAACATTGTCCAATTAGCAAAGATCCCTACCTTTGAGCTTATGATGGAAAGTCATTTCTGAAGCAGGTGAAGATTGACAATGCCCTGAGGAACTGCTAAGGGTTTGAATAATTTTGCTATTATTATTGCCACTCTACATTGATCTGATATTTGTTGTGCATTTACTTGAATGAAGCGATATTGCACTATAAACTGTAGATGAGGTATATCCCTGTACGCTGTCATGTCAGTCTCAAGTTCCATTGCTTAGTAATATACATGCATTATGAATGTGTTTACTTGTAATGACCATTGCATGTGTGCCTTTCTTCTCTTATCTGCTTGAGTGTTCTCGGTTGTAAGTTGACTGCTCCCCTGAGAAACACTTGCAGATGTTGTTGCCTGTGACAGTGGTGGGCTACTTTGAATCTTGGTTGTATCTTTTCTGGGTTTCCCAGTGCCTGCCGGCCTATTCAGTAGTGCACCACCAGCGGTTTGCTGACTGTCATGCCCAGCGGTTAATCCAGGCATGTCCTGGCGATCCCCAGGCAGCGGCCGAATCACTCTATTCTGTAGACGTTTCTCCACTGATAAATCGAAAGGGTATTGCTTTTATACCTACAGCCAGGGTGTAGTTTCAGCCACCCCTAACATAGAGAACAGGCGCTGACTAGAGCACCACCGGGGTCACAGTTGATTTTACACCAATGGATGTCCTCTCCCTGCAACTATGTCCCAATGGATGTCCTCTCCCTGCAATTATGTCCAATCATGCCAGATCCCAAGACCAAGCTCTGGCTCCTTACCTGTCCTCCGAGTCCATGCGTCTGAGCACTAATTATTAATAATAATAATCATTACTATTATTGATATATTTTGATTTTTTTTGGCAGCTCAAGCTGCTAAAACCTGAGGCACAGGCATAGCCAAGCGCACTCATTTCTCAATTCCTATGAATTTTTATCACCATAAATCAGCGAGTTGTCTTGTTTTGCCTCCCCTCCCGCTGTGAAAGGGAGCACCTCTTTTTCCCTTTATTAGAGAGGGAGAGCCTGTGGCACGTTGAATTGTCAGGTGAATAATTAGTTTGTGTTGCACAGCAGATCATGGTCTTTATTGGGGGCTTTGTTATTGCTTGCTTGGTGAGGGAAATGCACTGATGCTTTTTTTTGTGGAAGTGGGTGGGGTAGGGTCAGTGCTTTGCTGCTGCTTCTGCATTGAGGGGCAGTGGGGACTTTGGGGCTCTAACATTTTTACAGACATTCATTCTTTGGGGCACTCTTCTTCTATAGAACATAACATAAGAAATAGGAGCATGAGTTGCCTCCTCCACCATACAATAAAATCATAGCTGATCTGGCCATGGACTCATCTTCACCTACCTGCCTTTTCCTTATAACCTTCAATTCCCCAACTATGCAAGAATCTATCCAACCTTGTCTTAAATATATTTACTGAGGTAGCATCCAGTGCTTCATTGGGCAGAGAATTCCACAGATTCACCACTCTCTGGGAAAAGCAGTTCCTCCTCATCTCCATCCTAAATTTACTTCCCCGAATCTCGAGGCTATATCCCCTAGTTTTAGTCTCACCTACCAGTGGAAACAACTTTCCTGCCTCTAATCTATCCCTTTCATAATTTTATATGATTCTATAAGATCTCCTCCATGAATGTCAGTGGATGTCAGCGAAGAACAAGAATTTCAGAATGTATATTGTATACATTTTTGTGATATTAAATGGAACTATTGAACTTTTGGGCATGTGGCCAAGTGGTTAAGGCATTCGTCTAGTGATTTGAAGGTCACTAGTTCGAGCCTCAGCTGTGGCAGCGTGTTTGTGTCCTTGAGCAAGGCACTTAATCAATCACACATTGCTCTAGTCCGTGCGAGGAGTGGCGCGCCACACAGACTTCCAATCGGTGCCTTGTAAGGCATGAAAATGCCCGACGCAGGCCTGTCATGGTCTGAGTCAATGTTCCCTCCCCTTCCATTGAACTTTTGGACTATTCTTGTGGTGTTTAGTATTGTGGCATTCCGAAGATTTACTTAAGTACTGCTGTGTAGGCCTAATTGTTTAATGCCATTGTGTGGTGACTTTGGGATGATACCAGTTGTAGATATTTCTATTGGGACAATGTATAGCTTGTTCATGTTCCATAGTCTTTCAATTTCCTATTTAAATTCAGCATATTTCTGGTCTTTTTCTCTTACTGATTTCTGTATGTTATGGCTTTATCTATAATGTAAGTTGTTCTTGCTTGTTTATCCTGTAATATTATATCGAGAGCGTTATTATGGATTGTCCTTTCTGTAAAAATGGATTGGTCATAATATAAATTGTCGGACTCTGACTCTGAAACTGGATCAGGCTTGTATTTATATTAAGGTATGGTGACTTTTATGAGTTTGCATTTTAAAGCAAGATTTAGGTGAATGATGTTTTCCACTTGATTGTGCCTGTGTTAGTAACTTCTATTAACCATGAATGTGGGACTGAATCAAATGCTTTTTGATAGTCAATATAACAACATGAAAAATTCCTGCTTTTCCATCAGGCTTGATTTAGAATTACGGAATCTATAATAATTATTAAATCAATTGAGGTGGTAGCAGAAAATCTAGATGCAACCATGTTATTTTTCTTTCTCTGTGTTCTGATATTCCTCTGTACATATAAGTATATTTTTGTCAGCAGCTTTATTTTAAGCTGTATTTTAACAGAACTGATACTCTTGTGGCCTTTTGTGCAGAATTAGTGTCAAATTTTGTAAGATTTTTAAAAGATTTTGCAGCTGGCATTCCTCACTCACAGCCCAGCAAACACACTAGATTTCCTTTCCATTGTAGATTGCATAATGCTGTCTGCTCTAGAATACTCAAGCAAGGAGAATAATGCCCTACCTCCAGAGGATTGTAAATGTTCTCTATCAGAGTAGGTGACAACTCAGTTGCTGAAAGTATTCTAAACTGACATCAGTGGATTTTTGGATACTATGGACAGTGAGATAAGGGTTTCGGCTGGTGCACGTTGAAGTTGTTATGTTGCTATGGAGAGAAGGCAGGGGACTGGGGATGACTGGGAGTATTGAATCAGCCCATGATTGAATGACGGAGCAGACTTGATGGACCTACTTCTGCTCCTATGTTTTGGTATTATGGCTGCCATGATCTTACTGGTTCAAGGCTACTTTCTCTATTTCAACTATTCTTCTGTCTGTTTTTACCAACTTTTCATTCTGTTGAGGTCAATAGAAGAAAGAATGGGGGAGGAGTAAGTTGAATGACAGATTTGGTGTCATGCAGTTTTTCCTTACCAAATCACTATTGATATTTTATTAGTCGTTGCTTTTCAAAATGGTGAATAAAACTGTCCAAAGTTATTGATTTTAATTTCTCTCGCGGGATCTGTATTCATTTTGTCTTCCCCCCCCCCCTTCTATCTAGAAGATGTTTCGCCACTCATCCGAGAGAGTTCTTCAGTTCTAATCCATGGTGGGTAGTTTTCTGGTTTATAAACTCTGAGTTGTTTAAAGGTATAGCTATCACATGAGGGTTGTTAAGAGTCATAGAGAAGGTCATTAGTCTTACCTTTGATATGAATGGAGGTGTGAACTGTTGTGGAGACACAAGGGTAGAGGTTGCACTGTAAATAGCTGATAGGTGGTGTCATACCCCAACCCTCTGTTCAGGGATGGGTTTTCATGCAAAGATAAGACTATTGACCCTCACATAACCTCTATGACTCTTAATGATCCTCATGTGATTGCTATGCCTTTAAACAACTCACAGAGTTAAAAACCTGAAAACTACCCTCCATGGATTCGAACTGAAGAAACCTCTCGGATGAGTGGCGAAGCACCTTCTAGACAACACAGCAAGTTCAGTTTCCTTGATTTACTGCTGCTTGATATACAGTGACCTGGATAACCGAGAACCTTCATAATCATTTCCTCAACTACACCTAACTTGCTTATTCTATCCAATATTTTGTTCTATTACACTTCATTGGCAACACCATCTTCTGAAGGAGCTTTGTGCAGAAGTACAGTTGATTGAATATTTGTTAAGGATTGTGTAATAATGAGTTAAAAATAATTAATTAGATTTCAGAGAGTTTAATTCTAACATGGCCACCTGTTACAATTTTATTATAATCAATATAATATGGATGGAATAACAGCTTATAAAATAATCCTCTGTAATCACTGGTGTGTAGTTCCATTAGCGTCTGGAAAAATGTAAGCAATAAGTCACAGTGTGGGCGCCACGGTAGCGTAGCAGTTCGCGTGACGCTATTACAGCTTAGGCTGTTCCAGAGCTCGAAATTCAATTCTAGTGCCATTCTGTAAGGGGTCTCTGTACTTCTTCCACGTTGAATGCGTGGATTTCCTCCAAGTCCTCCAGTTTACTCCCACAGTCCAAGGATGTGTTGAGTAGTCTTATTGTAATTTGTGCCGTGATTAGGTTAGAGTTAATTGGGTTTGTCGAGTCATGACTCGAAGGGCCAGAAGGGCCTATTCCATACTGTATTGCTAAATTTTAAAAATACATGAATAAATATTCTGGAAACTAATTGAGAGGTGAGGGTTTGCCCTTCTAGTTTGAAAATAATTCACTTCTGTGACACTGGTCCTGGCTCTCAGCAGGAATTGATGAGATTCTAATTGTACAAGACATTAAGTATTGTTCTCCATCTTTACTTTGCCAATTAAGGATAAAATATGTTGGGATACCTCCGTAACCCAGGTTCCAGCTGACCAAAAACTTCAAGTTTGGGTTTTTAATTTGGTTGCCAATTGTTACCAGTGACTTTTTCTTCAGGGCAAGAAATGGTGAAATAACAGCTGCTTTGCTAATACATCCTAATGCTTTTTGTGGTAATGCTGAGGATTTAACTCAAATCCCCTTGGTGCAAGTATTTACATTAAGAATGATTAAATATTCTGAGAACATGAAAGGGAATCAAAACAATTATTAAAGAATAGAGAGCCTGTAGTTTGGTCCCTCCATATCGCGTTCATTCAGTGGCCTGTTGCAATTACACCCGTTTTTAAATCACAAGCTAATAATCTTTTTCACTGTGCCAATGGTATGTGCCATGTTCATAAGTTTCACATTGATTTGATGTTTTAGTGTTCATGTAACACTGTAATTCATTAAATCTATTTTAGTTAATGCTTTGGTGGTGATAAAGGGCCTAGATAGAGTGGACGTACAGAGGACATTTCCTGAAGTAGGGGTCCAGGAATAGAATTAGAATCAGGTTTAGTATCACTGGCATATGTCGTGAAATTTGTTTTTATGGCAGCAGTACATTGCAATACACAATAAAAAAACTATAAATTAGAATAAGATTTTATATATGTATATAAACACACACACACACGCACAAACCTACAGGTTCATTGTCCAATCAGAAAAATCTGATTGTGGAGGGGAAGAAGCTTTTCCTGAAACACTGAGTATGTATCTTCAGGCTCTTGTACCTCCTTCTTGATTGTAGCAATGAGAAGAGGGCATGACCTTGGTGATGGGGGCCCTTAATGATACACGCCGCCTTTTTGATGTATCGCTTTTGGAAGTGTCCTCAAGGTTGGCAGGAGAGTAGGGCTGAGTGGGAAAATAAATCAGTCATGATCGAATCGCAGAGCAGACCCGATGAGCCAATTCTGCTCCTGTGTCATATGGTTTTATGATAATATTAACTGTGTGAAATCATCGTGGGCCTGACCTTTCACAGTTGATTTTGTTTATTTTTGTGTTTGCCAGTGAAATAGGTGGGGTTTCTTGTGACCTTGTAAGTGAGGGTTTGTACAGGAATTCAAGAGGTCCTCACAGCACAACAGGATTTTATTATATTCCAAGGGCCTCTGAAGACTGGCTCTATAGACAATTTTTCAACTCAGAGAACAATAGATCATAGGACTCTTCAAACTAGCACCCTTGAAGCTAAAGACACCATTTTACAAGCAAATACATGACATTGTTCCACATGAAACATTATTTAGTATTTCTAATGCAAACACAGGTCACATAGAAAGCACTTCCGGGACAATATGAGTAAGCAAAAGAAATTATTGTGGGAATGAACAGAAAGCAATGATCATTATTTTTGGAGACATTTTTTGCTATTTGTATCAGATTTTTGAAAAGGTTTTCCATGAGGTCCTACACAGGATATTGTTAACAAGATGATAAGGCAGCCTTTCTCAACCTTTTTACCCTGAAGGAACCCTTGAAATAATTTTCAGGTCTCAGGGAACCCCTGCGTAAAAATTATATTGGCAGTTCACGGCACATTAGTGTGATCAGTGAACTACAGTTCAGCATTGGATGCCATAATTCCCTCCAGGCTTGGCAAGAAGCTCAGAGACCTCAGCCTTCACCCTGCCTGCTGGAGTTCCTGTCAGATCGCCGGCAGGTGGTAAGAGTGGGCTCCCTCACCTCTACCTGTCTGACCCTCAACACAGGAGACCCACAGGGTTGTGTCCTAAACCCCCCTCCTTTTCTCTCTGTATACCCATGAATGTCACCACCCACAGCTCCAATCTGCTAATTAAATTTGCAGATGATACTACATTATGTCAAATAATAATGAGGTAGCCTACAGAGAACAAGTCACCACTCTGACGCAACGGTGTCAGGAAAACAACTTCTCCCTCAGTGTCGCAAAAACAAAGGAGCTGGTTGAGGACTACAGCAAGAATGGAGTCAAGCTAGCCCTTATTGACATCAATGGATCTGGGGTTGAGAGGGTGAACAGCTTTAAGTTCCTCAGTATACACATCACCGAGGAGCTCGCTTGGTCTGTACATAGCAGCCGTGTGGTTGAAAAAGCAAAACAGCCCCTCTTTCACCTCAGACGGTTGAAGAAGTTCAGCACGAGTCCCCAAATCCTAAGAATTTCTACAGGAGCACAATTGAGAGCATCCTGACTGGCTGCATTACTGCCTGGTATGGGAGCTGAACTTCCCTCAATCGCAGGACTCTGCAGAGAGTGGTGCGGACAGCCCAGCGCATGTGTGGATGTGAACTCCCACTATGCAGGACATTTACAGTGACAGGTCGGGGTGTCACCCGAACTACAAACTGTTCCGGCTGCTACCATCCAGGAAAAGGTACTACAGCATTAAAGCCAGGACCAACAGACTCCGGGACAGCTTCTTCCACTGGGCTATCAGACTGATTAATTCATGCTGTTACAACTGTATTTCTAAGCTATATTGACTGTTTTGTTGTATATCTTACTGTACATACTATTAATTACAAATGACTGTAATTTGCACATTGCACATTCAGATGGAGACGTAACAAAGATTTTTACTCCTCATGTATGTGAAGGATGTAAGAAATAAAGTCAATTCAATAAGTTGTAGATATAATAATCCAAAAATAATTATCAATGCTCTTTTGAGCAGAGGATGAATGTTTAACCAACCTTTCTTGAAATAAAACAGGTAGTTAAGCTCAGCTTACCTCTCTTGAAATTAATTTCTTTATTTCCCTTTCTTAAATTATAAAAATTAATCAGAAGAGCTTAATATTTGTTAAATAACTGGCTTAAGCCAAAATGGGATTTAATTTTTCTAAAGATAGGCTCAGTAGATTTAATTTAAATCATCATCATCATCATCAGGTGCCGTGCCCAGTTTGAGCTTTGACTGCCATGGTCCACACACTCCTGCTTTGGGTCAAGTGGATCAATTCATTAGTATTCATTTCCAGTTCTCTGGCTGCTGTCTCCATCATCATTTGTCTTTGTCTTCCTCTTGCTTTCTTCCCTTCAATTTTTCCCATAATTACCGTGCATTCTAACTCCTCTTTCCTAATCACACGTCCAATGAAGTTACATTGCCTTTTCATGATCTCATACGTTATCTCTCTTTTTGTGTTTGCTCTTTCCATGACATCCTCGTTAGATATTCGTTTCGTCCATGATATTCTTTGCATCCTCCTCAAAAACCACATCTCTACTGCTTCAATTCATTTCTTCATGTTACTAGATACTGTCCAACATTCTGAGCCTATAACATAACTGGATAGACGTAACATTTCAGTACTCTGAGGCGGGTTGTCATTCGTAGTTTAGTATTGGTCTGTATACTCTTCATTCTCGTAAAGGTGTCTTCTGCCATCCCTATTCTTCTTTTGATGTCCGTGTCGCACCTGCCATCTGATGTCACCTAGCTTCCTAAGCAGCAAAATTTCTGTATTTGTTTTATGTCTTCCCCATTTATTCTCAGCCTGCAGATAGGATTCTCCTTCTTTTTGGATATCACCATACATTCTGTCTTTTTGCAATTGATAGCTAGACCCATTTTTGCACTTACTTCAACAACTATATCAATTAAGTTTTGTAGTTCTTCCTCCATATTTGCAATTAACACAGTGTCATCTGCATATCTGAAATTATTGATGTTTTCACCGCCAACTTGATTCCCAAGATGTCTCTTATTTTTTGTAATATTGTTTCACTGTACACATTAAATAAATCAGGGGAGAAAGCACACCCTTGTCTAACACCTCTCTTGATTTTCGTAAACTGACTCACTTCTCCATCTCTTCTTACTGCGGCTTAATTTAAATAAAGGTTCTAAATTGATTTTAATTAATGCTATTTACAACATGAAAACTTATTGACAATATTAAAGTTACCAAAAAACCATAAGCTAAAGCAGTATGAATAAAGATATAGCCTGAGACCCAATTTTGTACAAGACTGAAAAAATATTTCCTTACTAAGTGACATGATCAGGCTCAAATATAGGCTTAGCATGTGAAACCTGAGCTTATTTTTTGCTGCACAAATGCTCAATTCTGGTTCGAATGTGAGATAGGCACACAACAGATTTCACCTTCAACTGAAATGAGGTGATTTCTATCCTTGCTCTTGATGCTTGTTAAATAAGAAAAGGCTTGCTCACACATGTATGAAGTAGAAAACTGCAGCAAAATGTTCATTGTTTTCCTATGAGTGGCAGGATGTTCTTCTTTCACAGAAATCCAGAACTTGTCCAGGGGCAGGTCAGTAAGTCTCATCTTGAGTGCACAATCAGCCTGCAGCTGACAAAGCTCTTCCTCTTCTCTTAAAGTCAAGTTCTCAGGCCCAGCAGAAGATTTAGGAAAAGTGTCCCTCACCCAGTCATACACTTGTGTTGAAAGAGAGGAAAAATACTTTGCAATTTTGTTCAGCAGTTCTTCCAGGTGGTTTTCAATAAGACTCAAGACTTTTTGATATCCTTCCTCACTCTCAAGCTGATAGAGTTTGTTTGCTCCCATAAGTCAGTCAGTAAGGGGAGGTAATTCGGGAGGAAGAGGCTGATATCACAGCCCAAGTTGGATGAGTCCATTCAATGCTCAGAAAATGTACTTCACGCTCCTCATCAGCCTACCGTCCTACCCTTTGTGCACTATTGCGCTCACCAATTTTCAATGGCCTTCCCTATCTTGCGTCAAAAGCTGAGAATGGACTCAACCAAATAAACACGGTCCGACTGTGCACAGCCATCCTGGGCTGAGAGACCGATAGTGAGATTGCTAACGGAGCTGCTCGATCACTGCCCACCACTGAATGTTGCTCAAAGTTCAAGAAACAATCTTTTTATTTAAATCACGATCTCTCACAGTACCCCTAGCGACCTCTCACTGAAACCCTGCAATAGGGTAGAAAATCAGATAAAATATTCATCATAGAATGAGAATCAGTTAACAGACAGAAAGCAAAGAATGGGAATTAATTAATCTTTCTCATATTGAATATGAAATTGGCTTAGTGGAAAGAGTCAGGGAGTAGTAGTTGAGGGTTTTTAGTTAGACTCGAGGCCTGAGACTAGTGGTATGCCACAGGGACTGCATCTGGTCCATTATTGCTTCTCATCTATATCAACAATTTGTATGGCAATGTTATTAACATGAACAAGTTTGTGAGTGGAGGTGTAGTGGATAGTGATGAAGGTTTTCTAAGACTATAACAGGAACCAGATGAACTGGGGAAGTGTGCCAAGGAATTTAACTTGGGCAAGTGCACAGGGCAGGACTTGCACACTGAAGTAGCAACTTGGAAAGAATTGTAGGACAGACAACCTATGAGCACAGACAGCTACCGCAACGCTACTAAACAAGGTGGTGAACATTTGGCACAATTGCCTTCATCAGTCAGGGCACTGAGTACAGCAGTTAGGATATCATGTTGCAACTGTACAAGATGTTGGTGAGACCACACTTGGAGATGTCTGCATCTTATGGAATGGAAATGTATGTAGGTGTCGAATAATACCGGAGTCCTTTTTCTAATTTCCTTCATCATCAAGCCTGAGAATTAATTAGCAATTATATCTTTATTAGCACTTCTAATGAGTATCACAAACCTTTAAACTGAGTGTGACCAACCCTAAAGTGTACTAATGAAATCATCATGATGCTTAGCATGGTTAGCTTTAACTAAGTATTAGAAATGTTACTATTTAAAAGCAGTGCCAAAACCACATTCTGTTGTTGTTGCATGCTGCTGCAGTAATATGCGGGGTACCATTCAATTCATATTGGCATTCAATTTTTGATCATGACTCTGCTACACGGAAGAAACTCCATGCGGATTTCCAGGAATTCCATTGGAGTGAAGGAGGATGAGAGGTGACTTGACAGATGTGTACAGGATGATAAGGGACATAGATAGAGGGGATAGCCAGAGACTTTCACAGGGTGTAAATCACTAATACCAGGGAATATAATTTTAAGATGCTTGGAAGAAAGTATAGAGGGGATATATAGGTTGTTTTAAAGAGAGTGGTGGGTGTGCCGAATGCCTGCTGGGCTAGTGATAGAGGCAGATACATTGGGAACATTTAAGAGAAAGAAAAATGGAGGGATATGTAGGAGGGAAGGATTAGATTGATCTTAGTGTGGAATAAAAATGTGGCACAACATCATGGGCCAACAGGCCTGTACTGTGCTGTAATGTTCTATGTTGTAAATTCCTGAAAATGCTCCAAGTTCTCCTCCAGGAGCTTTCTGTGGACTTTGTGCTAACCACCTTTGAGATTTAGTTCAAGTTTGAAGATGGGGTGTGGTAGAAAGTGAGAATGGGACTGAAAGTGCATTACCAGAAGATGGGGTCCCAGTATTGTAAATCTCAATAACTTAACTCAAGTATTACTCTTTACATACACATGCTGTACAAAATGGAGATATCACACTAGACTGATATCCTTTTTGGCAAGTTGGGCAATCTGCCAAGAAAAGAGATATTCCTTGATACACTCAAACATATTTTTAGTTTGAATAACTAAGCATTTACATCATGTAATCCAAGGGCTGGAGCACCAAGAAGCTGGAAACTGAATATGCACCTTAAAAGTTCAAAGTAAATTTATTATCAAGAATACTTAAGTCACCATATACAACCCTGTGATTCATTTTCCTGTGGGCATACTTAATAAATCCATAATAGAATAATAACTAAAATAGAATCAGTGAAAGACTACATAACTTGGTTGTTCAACCAGTTTGCAAAAGACAACCAACTGTTCAAATTCAAAGAAAAATAAATAATAATAAATAATAAATATTGAGAACATGTGTTGAAGAGTCCTTGATAGTGAGTCCAAAGTTGCAGGAATATTTAAATTATGATGCGAGGAGTGAAGTTATCCTCTTTGGTTCAAAAGCCTGATGGTTAAGGGGTAATAACTGTTCCTGAGGCTCCTGTACCTTCTTTCCAATAGCAGTAGCGAGAAGAGAGCATGATCTGGGTGGTGGGGGTCCCTGATGATGGATGCGGCTTTCCATAGAAAACCATAGAAAAACTACAGCACAGAAACAGGCCTTTTGGCCCTTCTTGGTTGTGCCGAACCATTTTCTGCCTAGTCCCACAGACCTGCACACGGACCATATCCCTCCATACACCTCCCATCCATGTATCTGTCCAATTTATTCTTAAATATTAAAAAAGAACCCGCATTTACCACCTCGTCTGGCAGCTCATTCCACACTCCCACCACTCTCTGTGTGAAGAGCATTCCTGCGACAATGCTTCATGTAGATGTGCTCAATGATGGGTGGTGGGCTTTACAAGAAGTAGTATCCACTACTTCTTGTAGGATTTTCCATTCAAGGGCATTGGTGTTTCCATACCAGGCTGTGATGCAGTCAGTCAATATACTCTCCACTACACATCCATCATGCCAAATCCTAGTAAACTCCTAAGGAACTAGAGCCATAACTGTGCTTTCTTCGTAATTGCCCTTATGAGCTGGTCCCAGAACAGGTCCTCTGAAATGATAACACTGAAGAATTTAAAGTTTCTGACTCTTTCCGATGAGGATTAGCTCATGGACATCTAGCTTCCTTCTCCTGAGGTCAATAGTCAGCTCTTTCATCTTGCTGAAACTGAGTAATAGTTTGTTGTTATGGCACCACTCAGCCAGATTTACAGTCTTCCTCCTGTATACTGATTTGTCACTACCTTTGATTCAATCTAGGGCAGTAGTCTCATCAGCAAACTTGAATATAGCATTGAAGCTGTGCTTAACCATACAGTCATAAGTGTACAGTATATAGAGCACGGGGCTAAGCACACAGCCTTGTGGTGCACCTGTACTTATAAAGAGCATCCTGATATAGACACCTTTGCTGTCCAGATGTTCCAGGGTTGAGTGAAGAGCAGTGGGATTGTATCTGTTGTGGACCTGTTGCTCCGGTAGGCAAATTGGAGTGTATGCAAGTTGCTTCTCAGGCAGGAGTGGATATGTTTCATCACCAACCTCTCAAAACTGTGATTGTAACTGCTACTGGACAATAGTCATTGAGGCAGGTTATTCCATTCTTCTTAGGCACCGGGAGAAGTGAAGTCTGCCTGAAGCAGGTAGGTACCTCAGAGTTCCAAAGCGAGAGGTTAAAGACCTCTGTGAACACTCCAGTCATTTGGTCAGCACAGGTGTTTAGTACTTGACCAGGTACCAGGTCTGGGCCGGATGCTGTCCATGGGTTTCACCCTCCGGAAGGATGCTTGCATGTCGGCCTCAGAGACTGAAATCACAGGATCACTGGGGGCGGCAGGAGCTTGTGATGGTTCCTCCATGTTTTTACAGTCGAAGTGAGCATGGAAACCATTGAGCTCATTTGGAAGCGAAGCCCTGTTGTCACCTATATTGCTTTATTTAACTTTATAGGAGCTGATAACATTCAAGCACTGCTACAACTGTTAAGCATTCTTTATTAACTCTACTTTAGTCCAGTATTGCCACTTTGCCCATGAGATGGCTTTCGAGACATCATATCTAGACCTCTTGTTATTTTCTTGGTTACCAGATTTAAAAGCCTCTGATCTGGCCCTCAGCAGAGTGTGAATCTTATTGTTCATCTAGGGCTTCTGGCTGGAGAAGACTCTGAATGATTTCGCGGAGACACACACATTAATAAAGTCCACGACACCCATGGTGTGTTCATTCAGATCCACAGATGAGTGCTTGAACATGGCCCAGTCCACTGAATTGAAGCAATCCCACAGCCGCTCCTCTGCCTCCAGCAACCACTTCGTCGTGGTCCTAATCTCTGGAGCTTTACTCTTTAGCTTCTGCCTGTATGCAGGTCGGAGAATACAGCCAAGGAATCAGATTTCCTGAAATGTGGTCAGGACGTGGAACAGTAGGTATTCCTTATCTTAGTATAACAGTGGTCTTGTTTGTTGAGACCTCTGGTGCTACAGGTTATATGTTGATAGCAATTGAAATGTGTTAGGATAGACTCTAAACTCTTGTTTGAAGGCGGCATCATGCGGTCTCTCAAGCGCTTGATGGTGGGTGTAAATTTGAGAAGGTAAAGCAAACCAAATTGACATTGGAACAAGGTGTTAAGATTATGTAAAGGAACACATGATAAAGCAGGTGTCAAACTTTTGATTTCTGTTTTATTTCAGCATTTTGTGTTTGGCTTCAAGACCTTCATAGCTTACCTAATCCCAGATATGCCTAAAGACTTGTGTGACCGAATGCGTCGAGAGAAATACTTGGTACAGGAAATGATGTACGAGGCAGAGTTGGAACACCTGCAAAAGGAACGGAAAAAGAGTGGCAAAAGATACCATGAATGGCCTTAGCATGACCAATGCAACCACCGAATAGATACTTAAAATGGACTGCACTGCTACAGAAGATGGAGATGCCAGCTATGCTGCACAAGTTCTTGCAAGTTTTTATTATATATATATAAAATAATGTGTATTATAAATATGTGTATTATGTATATATAAAAAACTTTTATAATTATAAAGACCTCGAATGCATGCTTTCAAAAGGAAAAAAAAGTTGAATGCTCAGTCCATGTTTGGATTTTAAGTCCAGAAGGCAGGTTGTTGAGGACGCCCTGTGTAAATCATTTGGTGTTCATTTTATTTACGTTACGCTGCACAAATTAGTTTAAGCTCACTGATCAGAATTCGATGTTCCATCTTTATCAAAGGATGAAGTTTATTTGCAAGCGACTTCTCTGCTTCTTTAGGTTTTTTCCCCACGTGTCCCTGCTCTTGACCATTTCCTTTCTAAGCCTGCCATGGGAAGCCTGATCCCAAAAGGACTGATGGTGAGCAGAATTACAAACTGGTTTGCAGGGCCTGTACTGGATCACTGCTGTCAACTACTAACAAATTGTGCTCATTCTTCAGATGTGTTTGGTGTGCAGCTGGTCAAAAATCCTTAACCTTGACCAGGATTTTAGCTGTGTATTCTTTTGCTGAAGCTGAAATGGCCATTGGTAAAGTGGCACATTGGTTATGAAAATAAGCCCACAAAATATAGTTGCCCTTTAATTTTTAAAATTATTATTCAAAAGCATTTCATTTGTGTTCCTCATTTCTACTGTGCCTTTGTTTTCAGTAGGAAAATGTGTAATTGTGATTGTTTAATGACCTGAAACATCTCTAAGTAGTGTTGACTAAATCACTACACAATGCTGTTGTAGTATCTTCTGGTTCCTATGAAGTTTGGTACATGTACGGAGATGTATTTCTCTGTCAGTTTTTAGAGGGAGTAGAAGGCTGCATTGCGTTAAGCTGGAAATAAGAATTTTGATATCCTTTTTCACATTTCTTCCAACTGTGCAGAAGACAGATCATGATTTCTATTGAGCACTATAAACGTGCATCCATTTATCTATTCATATTCTAGATATTTTCTACATACCAGTGTGTGAAGCATCAAGTTCAGGCAGCTCTATATAACTGTAAACAATGCACAATGTATGAGAAATAGTATAGATGTATACTGCCTCAAATCCAAAAACATAACCAAACAGGATAAAGGAAAAATACAGAATTAATAAACAGAGTGCCTCAAAAATCTATAGTTTGTTCATAGTGTAACTTGCCATGGTGCAACAAACGGCAGTGAAATGTTCATTTTAAGTGACCTTGCCTTGCATCAGTATTTTTCTTTGATATCATCAGAGTAGTTAGATATTGTTAGATGGGACGTTCTGCCCAGATACAATTCATACATAATATTGAGTGCAGGAATGTTTACATTTAAAACTCTCACTCTCTTTGTACGATCTTCTTATTCCTGATTTGGTTCAATATCTGACCTCCATTTCCTGCTTTAAGAGTGGTGTTAAGACAAATGGTTTTGCATGATGCAGCAACAACCTTTTCTTGACCAATGTAAATTGTGATGTGCATACAGTACATATATCAATAGTCACACCACAGCATGTTTCCCAGTTTGATTATGTCTCAGTTATAAATAGGCCTGTGATCTACAGAGTAGAAGATAGTTTATAATCATTGAAGGCACAGCTAGTGATTCCAGTGATGCTGGGATCATGGTTAAAAAGGTCTGTTGTAAGACTACCAGATCAAATTTTAAGAAAGTATCCATTTAGTAACCATGTCTGGAACTTTATATTAACTCCAAAATCAATACAGAGTAAAAAAATAACACAGTGTGGCTATATAATGCAATCCATTTGTGTGGATTCTTGATAAGCATGCCCCTTAGAAGCTTTGATTTCTCCATTGACAGGCTTGTTCCTGATTAGGTAGCAAATCAGGGCAATTACTGTAAGTTGTTTACTATGCATTTCAAAGGGTTGTACACTACTGTCAAGCCTTATGTAATATAGGATTCTGAATACCTTAATCGGTACTTTCAACCCCAAAAAATGCATATTGCTTGAATATACAGTATAATTGTAAGAAATGTCTTGAAACAAATGCCTTTTATGTAAATAATTCTGCAAAATAAGACAATGCAAACATATGTCATGATTTGAATCATGGGCTATGCATTGCTATTAGAATTGATGCGATGTTTAAAATAATTATGTATTATCATCACAATAGTTTTAAAGCTCCATATGTTTAAAATCAAATTTTCACTTTAACTATTAGATTTCTGGTATACAGCCACAAATTTCTATGAGTAATTTAAGTTTTAATTACATTACTTGTAACCAAATAGTTAATACAACCGGTTTATGGAGTGGTCACAGGATCTAACTTTGTGTGTGAGAAGATCTCTTCTGTTCATTGGTGATTTACACCCGTGTAACCAATGGGTGGCAAATAGAAGGGCCCTTTCATAGGTTGTTGTGCATTTCCTCAATTGATTATTAACTTAACAAACCAAGCTTACAATGCCATATACCCTTCAAAAGCTGGATAATAGCTAAATGATTATAAATAATAATCTGCAAATATAAACTTAGAATCCTTGACCAGAAATAATCCACTCCATTCACCTGTTCATTCTGACTACACAAATGAAACCAGTGAAATTTTAAGGATTTTGTGCTTTTGGAACCAATACTTACTGTCTTTTATACACTCTATATCTATGTTTGTGCTGCTTCATTGTTTCTGTAATAACATGTTTATGATGATATGGCTTTATTGATTGACTGGGCAATTTCCATCTGTCAATGCTTGGCCTCTTTCACACGTCTTTCATTTGTATTATCCTGGCTATATTTGCAGAGGGCCCTTATTGCAATATTGCAAATGAAATAGCATGTAAATATTTCAAGCAACACAATAGTCCCTAAGCATTTTCAACAAGTGTAGCCAAGAGTTTCTCCCATTCCTAGAACTTAATACTCTTGCCTATTGTCCTGTTGCATCGCACGAGGTATCTGTGGATTATTGGCCTTAAGGATTCCATCATTTATAAACCACTTCCCAGTATTTACATTGCCAACACCTGGGGCCCTGCTCCTTAACTTTGTGTCCATTTAAATCTCTTATAATCACTCTGTGAGCTGCTATCTAGCAATCCGCTTCCTTTGTATGATGGCATATCAAATATTAATGTTTGAGTCAGATACAGAGGCAGATCAGATTCCAATTCAGTCTTATTTATTACATGGACATGTTAAAATACAGTGAAATGCATAATTTGCATTAGCAACCAACACACCTTAGGATGTGTTGGGGTCAGCCCGCAAGTGTCACCACACATTCCGGGGCTAATATAGCTATGTATTGTTTTTAGAATTGATATTATGTTATAATTAATTATGTGTTTTTAAAAGGACATGCGAGGGCCCCTAGTATAACACTATGGGTCTTTGAAGGCTCCTTTAGGGTTATTGTAATGATTAAATCTTAGTGATTGGATGATAGAATTTGACCGTCCATCTATAGAGAACATGATAGAAGGGAAGCAATGAGCTTGGATCTTCTTGATGAATATCCATTGTTAGAAAGGACAATGTTGATCCTCTAGGTTCTATTGTCAGGCTGTTGTCTCAAGCATACTGCTGTTTGTAATCAAGGTGATGATGCAGAATTGTCTTCTAGATTTCAGAGGCTTTGGGATAGGCAAATCAACCTGGTTCATCTCTCCTCCATTGTAGTCAGGGTATTCAGCAGATATTGTATAATCGTGACAAGTATGTAATGTGGCAGTGTTTGCAAGTACAAATAGTAAGAGTCAAATAAAGCATATGAGTAATAATTCACGTACTAGGATGTTACTGGATTAATGGCTACATTATTGCAGACTGTACTAACAGGATTGTTGCTGTTTGGATTGTTGAGCATCCATGGCAAGTTAGGCAAGATGCTGCATGAGAGGTACCCTTGCCCTCTGTCAGAACTCCTGAAGATGCTGGCTACAAAACTGGGTGCAATCAAGTGGGACTCAAGATAGATAGGTTTGAGCAGATTTTCTTGCTGTGTATTGTGATATAATACGAACAATTTGTGTTTAGGTTTAGCCAGAAGTGATCGTCAACAGATAAAGGTTAATTAAATATCCTGTTACACTGTCAGCAAGAGAATGTCAACGTTAAGTGCAAACTTGTGAAGCTCTGTTTACAAGTTATGCTCGCATAACTGATAAGTTATAAGAATGACCATATAAAGCTGCAAAGAAGTCCATTGTTCAACCTTCTCTTGTAACTGGAAATTCAGATAACAAAACAATGGTTGCTAACCATGGTCTATATGGTGGTTCAGTATTCTGCAAGGTAAACTAACAAAGCTTATGAGTCTGTTCAAATTCCATTTAATGTTTTGCATTATTAAGCAACCTATAAGTGCCTTTTTAGTCTTTGTTTGGAACTAGGTTTCTTTTACACGAGGCAGATCTAACAGCACCATCTTCAGTACAAAATAAAAACTGCAGGAGGCGGCTGGATCTTTCAGATGCAGGGGCAGCATGTTCTTTTAATGCTTTCATTAATTTACCATTCTCACCAAATTCAAAAATTGCATAGCCAACAGTGAAGCTGTTGATGCATTTAACATGAACCTTGCCCTTTATTTCAACTTTTCGCTAAATGTCACATTTTTATTTTCCATTTGGCAATACCACTCACATTAAGTTCATTGATGCTAAGATTCTTGAAGAATAACAACCACGGAGACTGAAAGTAGAAGACTTGCTTTTTCCTTGATCTTTTCTTTAAACCATAAGCTCTGAGTTTTTCTTTCTGATGTGAGCCTTTTTTGGTTAAGTTAGGACTTAAGGCCCAGAACATGATCATGCCAACTTGTATGGCACATTATTCTCAACTTAAGTATTATCACTGTAAAAAAACTCTGTTTAGGTTAAGAGGAAGAATGTGTTAAATATTTCAAACTATTTACTACTGATCAATTTTCTGTTTTAATATTTTGATTGCTACATACAAAAGAAAATCCAAGTACTGACATTGTTTACTTCCAAAGCTTGTCACATCTTGCAAGGGATCTTTCCTAAAGCTGACAAGTTCCTCTTGTGACACTTTAGGACAGGCTATGTTATATAATTTTCCAGTAGAGAGCGTTGCATTTCATATATCATGTATAATCTATCAAATAATGTTCAGAACCTTAGCAGGTGATATTGTCTATCTAGCTTGTCACTGAGAAATCAGTAAATTATTAATTACTGCTTGTCACAAGAATTAACATCCTTTGATTCATATCTAACAAGCCTGTATTGAGGAGGGTTGGGCACAGGATAGCTAGTTTGAAGCGGAAGTGTTCAGAGGTATAGGCCTCCATGTAATCACTTCTGGGTGGTGCCTTCCACTTATCCAGTGCAGCAGACTGTTAGTGAAATCTCTAACTGGGGGGAAAGGATGAGAAAATTAAAATGAAAACTGCCCCTTCTGAGGCCACAATACTGCTGGTGTGGGCCAGTGGTGGAAGTTTTCAGGATGCCATCCCAACAGCATTCTCAAGGCTTGTTGCCACAAAGCAGTCTGTTTGATTTGCACGTGACTGGTAAAAAATCATTCCTGCCACCAGAGGAGATACAAGGTTGCAGTTACTTTGCAACCACACACTCCTTTGTAACTTGCACACATATCCTGACTTGTAGTTCATTTGTTAGGTCTAAATGCTGGAGCTCGTTACCCAATAGATTCACGGACCTTCATCAGGAGTATTGCAAGGTCTGATTCAGCTCCTTCTCAAGGCACCTAGAGATGAGCAATGAACGTTGGCCTTGTTGACAAATGTCATACCCTGTAAAACAAATTTTAAAAACATATTGCGACATCCTAAGTCAAAGATCCTTTCAAATCTGCGTTGCCTTTATGAGACATTTCCTAAATAACAAGCCCAAATTTAGCTATGAATGTTTGATCAAAGGCCATCTTCCCTTCTGGGTGCCACTCTGGACTATCTCCACAACGTAACATGTAAATAAACCCAGTAGTTATGTTTCATATAGTCTCTGAGAGGCAACCGATTAACTTCTCGAGGGAGGCACAGTGGCATGGAATTAGCATAAAGCTATCACTGTGCCAGCCACCAGAGTTCATTCCCGCTGCATCTGTAAGGAGCCTGTATGTTCTCCCTGTGCACGTGTGGGTTTTTTTCCGGGTGATCCCATTTCCTCCCACATTCCAGACATATGGGTTAGTGGGTTAATTGGTCACATGGGTGCAATTGGGCCAAAAAGGCCTATTAGTGAGCAAAATAACTTGTCAGCATACTCTCTCACCAGAAAAGCACATTTTTTTGGCAGAAGTCTGTACTATACTGTAGAAATGGAAAAGCAAAATGTTGGAAAAGTTCAGCAGGCTGGATGGAGGGAAAGCTGAGAATCAACACTAGTCAATGGCCTTTCATCAGAAAGTAAAAAAAAGTGTTGAGGTTTAATTAGTTTTGAAGAAGTACAGAGGTGTGGGAGGTGGGGTGGGGTGGGGGGGAGAAGCAGTGCAAAGGAAAGAAAATAACCATCGTAGGGTGTATGGCAGAAGGGATTATATGACAGAGGAGTTGACAGTGTAATATTAAAAGCATTGTTAATGCAGATAAACCAAAGCAGATGAATGGTTGGGAGGAAATGTAATCACAGGCACTATAGTAATTTAGACAGTGGAAACTATCATTGCTTATCCTTTATATGGACAAAAAAGTCAAGCTAGGAAATACATTACCTCTTCTCAATAAAAGTAATTATTCCACTAGAGCATTCCATCTTCCAGATAAGCCTTTCTTTCTATTGGTGTTAATGATTCTTGCTCTGTATTGATATTTCATGTAGATTATTAAGTCTTCTTAGGCTCCAAATTCCTCCTCCCTTGCTCTTGGCTGTTTCAAAATTATTTATGGATTATATGCACTGATTTTATGTCATCTTGCATTATAATTTATTGCTGATGATTTGACATATTTAATCCATGTTGATGCACGATGTCTACCTGATGTGTCGACCATCTCTTTCCCTCCACAAATAGTGCACAAGTCCTTTGAGCAATTTATCTTTTACTCCTGATTCCAACATCTGCTGTCTCAAATGCATGTGTCCTTAATCCAGTTTAGCCTGTAAATTCCTACCTAGCCCTTTTGGCTCCATTGCCCTTCCTGATTCGAAGTTAGTTTGCACCTTTTAATGAATTTCAGAATCCAGATCATAACTAAAGTTGTCTTCATAACTAAGCTTTTCCAATCCTGACAACATCCTTGCCTTCTGTACTGCTGCATACAGTCCCTCAGAACAAGCATTTTGTACAATTCAAACCCTGCCTTCATGCTCTTGTACTCTGTTTTTCTTTAATGCAAATTATCCTAATGCCTCTTACTAACTTTCCTTTCATCAGTTTTATCCTCTTGTGTGAGTTTTGGGTTTCATTTTGAAATGGCATAATACAAAACTCTCATGGTCCTAAATACGTCATGTGTGTGTTACGGTGTGCGGAGAGAATCTGAATAGGAAGAGTGCCATATATGCCTTGCATTTGGAAAAACTGCCATTTTACAAATCCACCAAGGTACATAGAGAAAGGAAAAAGATCATATGCAGAATTGTTGATAACAGAATACATGTTCCCATTGACTTCTCTTTTGTTTAAGAGTACTGGTGTGCTAAGAAATTTGTGTGGTCAGACAGTTCTGAGCGCCATTTGGAAAGCATCATGCTCAGGAGTGTTTAAATAGGAGAACGGTAAAGAAACTTAACGGACAGTTCACAAGTTTTTCGTAATCTTAACAGCTCTCTTTTAAAGTAGTTTTAATTTTCCGCTAAAGCTTCGTACTGTTCTTAATCGGATATCATGTAAATTAACAAGTTCAGAATGCAGTTTACAAATTAAGAAATGCACTCAGTTCTCAGGAACCTTTGCTGAATTATTGTGAAGTATTCCAGTGAATGCACAGATATATTTTGATAGCTAAATTGCTCTGTATTTTGTATTACTGAATAACACAATGCTGCATGCAAATTATTTACACATTTTGCAAGGAATGATTGATATCCAGTTCATTTTGAAATAAAGCTTGCAAAAATGGGTTGCTGATCTGGTTCAGAAGCTATTTGTTTTTTTATCCAAGTCTCAAAAGTTGTAGCATGATTTAATTAAACCTGTATTTATTTCATGCATCACTTATAATGTGGCAGTGCTGAAACATTTTTGAGAACAAAACCAAAACTGGTGCTCAAGTAGTTGCTGCAATTTCTGCACCGCTGTCAGATGCCATTGCTAATTTACCATACCTTTTTACAAAAATTCAAACCGGTTTTCCACGACAGTTTGTTTGTGGTGTTTGCAAACTTGTGTCTTGATGGAACATAAGTTCAAGAAACAATATACAGTCTTAATCTGTTGTGACAACTTTTGTTCCAGGAATTGTGAGATCACAATTTTGTGAGGCTTTTTGACCAGTTCTATTTAATGTTTCAGTCATCAGATTTACAGTGTCTCTCCTGAAGTAAAGCAGACAGTGCTTTTGAGTGTGTGCGTGCGTGTGTATGTGTGTGCGTGCGTGTCTGCACGTGCATGTTTGTTCTAAAACCTGAACCATAAAAATACACAAAATAATCATTGATACTTGCTCGAGCCTGTAATGTAATATTTAAAAAATGCTGTGTCTAATTTTGTAAGATTTACATGTAAAAAATTGCAATGGCTGTACTATACTTTGGATATCAGGATTTTCATTAATAAATTGCTGTATGCACATTGTTGTTTGAATTAATGAAGTGCAAAGTAATTTATACAGTGGAAATTATTGCACTATGACAATGAATAACATTTGCTACAGAAATGGACAACACTCATGCCTTGAATCCATATTGCTGCTGTCGATGAAACATTCGAAAAAGCAGTCAAAATAGCAGTGAGGAGGGGTAACCATTTGCCCAGCTCTTCAGCTAAGCATAAGAGAACAAAAGCTCAAGTTCAACCTTAGACGAATTGACAAGCCACCAAGAGTACTGCCTTGGAGGTCCTGCTCTTACATAACTCCCTATACCCCCTTTCTGCCTTTGTCATTGGTGCCTTTGTGCTTCATGATCTCTGGTTGCTCATCCTCCCACTTGAGATTATTCTGCAGCCGCTCCAAGACATCATGGACCCCAACACCTGGGAAACAACACACTATCCGAGCTTCTCTTTCATGGCCACAGAATCTCCTGTCCGCCCCCTAACTATTGAGTCTCCCATTGGTGTCGATCTGCCGGACTTCACCTTTCCCTGCTGAGCCTCAGTTCTGGCCAGAGTGCCACTGGCCTGGTTGCTGCTGCCTTCCCCCCACAAAATCCAGATGGGTATGCTTGTTGCTGTTGGGAATGGCCACAGAGGTCTCCTTAGTTTTCCTGCAGATCACCCACCTACTATCTGATGCCTGCTCTCTTCGTGTGACTACCTCAATAAAAGTTTCATCTGTGAGGTTTTCAGCCTCCTGGATGGCCCTGAGAACATAGAGCACCAACTCCAGTTCCTTGAACTTGTCAGTCAGGAGCTGAAGTTGGGTGCACTTCCTGCAGATGTAGTCATAAGGGAGACCATCAGGTACCCTGTAATCCCATATCCTACAGGAAGATCATTCCACTGCCTTAACTACCAAAGGGTCTACTCTTGTCATACCTTTGGCTCTAACTTCTCATGCTTAAGCTCTACAATCAAATAAATTACTCCAAAAGACTCAGCACTTTTAGCCTCTGCCTGTTCTCACTGAAGCCATTTGTGTCAAAGCCCGACCACTATATCCTGGCCCACTCACACAATAGCTTCTCCCACAATTGTCACTCTGTTTACACCTCACCTCTTTTTATCAGCCTTTGCTGTATTACTAATAACCCAAGCAATCTCCCACTTGGCAGACAAGTCCCGACACGTACTGCTCTCGTTTTAAAACTGGCACATAAACTGAATAGCTAAGGTTTCTCTCAATGATGAGATATGCATTCCAGTAATGCCACTCAGTCAAAGAAGAAGTAAGTCAAACTGCGGTGTTTCATTCAGGCATTTCGTAATTTTCAACATATTAAATGTGTTTGTTTATTCTACATTTTCCTTTTTGTCTTTATTTCTTTGAATTTGTCTTTCTTTCTCTTTTCCATTCTTTGCCTGATTAGATTCTTGATTTGCCCTGCTCTTTTTACTTCAATATATCAGAATCAGGTTTATTATCATTGACATCGGTGAAGGAATTTGTTGTTTTGCAGCAGCAGTACAGTGCAATACATATATACTATCAATAATAATGAGAAATATATATATAAATTAGTAGTGCAAAAATAGTGAGGCAGTGTTCATGTGTTCATTGCCTGTTCAGAATTCTGGTGGTGGAGTGGAAGATGCTGTTACTAAAAAGTTGATTGTATGTCTGCAAGCTCTTGTACCTCCACCCTGATGGTAGTAATGAGAAGAGGACATGTCCTGGGTGGTGGGGGTCCTTTTTGATGGATGCTGCCTTTTGAAGATGTTCTCCTTCCTTACTGGTGAAGAGATAGTTTGGAAGTTCTCTCTTTTGCCCTATCTATTGATCGTGCTCACACTCACACTTCCTGTATGTAGCACTACAACCAGTTGCTGCACAGAGGATTGAAGAATTCATGTTATGGTCACACAGCAAGAAACCTTATTCTGGGAAATTCAGTGTAACAATATCTTACATCTTCTTAAAATACTGCTTTCATTGATGCCTGTAAGGAAAGGAAGGATGATAGCATTCTGTGTGGATTAGAAATAAACATCTCCACTGACAATCAACACTAATGTACCACAGGGATGTGTGCTTAGTCCACTGCACTACTCTCTCTCCGCACATGGTTGTGTGGCTAGGCATAGCTCAAATACCATCTGTAAATTTGCTGATGGTACAACCATTGTTGGCAGAATCTCAGATGGCGACGAGAAGGCGTACTGCTGTGAAATATACTAGCTAGTTGAAAGGTGTTGTAGCAACAACCTTGCTCTGAATGTTGGTAAGACCAAAAAGCTGATTGTAGACTTCAGGAAGGGTAGAATGAAGGAACGCAAACCAATCCTCATAGAAGGATCAGAAGTGGAAACAGTGATCAATTTCAAGTTTCTTGATGTCATTATCTCTGAGGACATAGCCTGGTCGCAGCATGTTAATGCAGTTACAGTATAAAGAAGGCAAGACCGCAGCTGTATTTCATTAGGAATTTGAGCAGATTTTATTGTTACCTAAAACATTCAAAAACTTCTGCAGATGTACCATGGAAAGCATTCTGTCTGGTTGCATCAACTTCTGGTATGGGGGTGGGGGGGTGTATAGCAAAGGACCAAATTAAATTGCAGAGAGTCGTAAAATTATTCCGCTCCGTCATGGCTACTAGCCTCTGTAGTATCCGAGACATCTTCAAGGAATGGTGTCTTAGGAAGGCAACATCCATGATTCAGGACCCCGAACACCCAGGACATGCCCTCTTCTCACTGTTACCATCAGGAAGGAGGTACAGAAGCCTGAGGACACACTCAGCAATTCAGAAACAGTTTCTTCTCCTCCACCATCCAATTTCTAAATGGACATTGAAACCATTAACACTATCTCAATACTTATTTTATTTATTTCTGTTTTTGCACTACTTGTTTTAAATTAACTATTCAATATACATATATTTACAGTAATTTGTTTTTTTCTATATTTATCATGTATTGCATTGTACTGCTGCCACAAAGTTAACAAATTTCACAACCTATGCCAGTGATATTGAAGCCATTTCTGATTCTGATACCAGATACTATCTCAAAGCCTCAGGTCTGGACCTTGAAGCTTCATCGTGGCTTTCAGAGGGAATTAACTTGCAGTTGGTTAAGCTGCAGGAAGGTTTGCACCTGAACTGGAGGGGGACTAACATCCTTGCGGGTAGATTTGCTAGTGCTGCTCCGGGGGGTTTAAACTAGATTTGCTGGGGGAGGGGAAACAGGGTGTTAGAGCAGATAGTGAGGTGGAGGAAGATAAAGGTCAAGCAAGGACTGCATGTATAGACAGAAATCGAAGGTTTGTATGTGATAGAAATGTCAGGTGCATCTATTTCAATGCGAGGAGTATTGTAGGTAAGGCAGATGAGCTAAGGGTGTGGATTGGCACGTGGGATTACGACATTATTGCTATTAGTGAGACTTGGCTACAGGAGGGGCAGGACTGGTAGCTTAATGTTCCAGGGTTCCGTTGTTTCAGACGTGATAGAGGGGGAGGGATGAAAGGGGGAGGAGTGGCATTACTAGTCAGGGAGAATATCACAGCTGTGGGTAGACAGGACAGCCCGGAGGGCTTGTCTACGAGGCCATATGGGTGGAGCTGAGGAATGGGAAAGGTGTGACCACACTAATAGGGTTGTATTATATATGTATCAGAGAGAATTGGAGGAGCAAATCTGTAGAGAGATAGCAGACCGATGTAAGAAACAGAAAGTTGTAATAGTAGGGGATTTTAACTTTCCACATATTGACTGGAAGTCCCACACTGTGAAAGGGCTAGATGGCTTGGAGTTCGTCAAATGTGCTCAGGAAAGTTTTCTAAATCAATAGATAGAGGTACCTACAAGAGAAGATGCAATACTTGATCTCCTATTAGGGAACCAGACAGGTCAGGTGACAGAAGTATGTGTAAGTGAACATTTTGGTTTCAGTGACCGTAATGTCATTAGTTTAAAGTTAATTATGGATAAGGATAGGTCTGGTCCTCAAGTTGAGGTTCTAAATTGGAGAAGGGCCAATTTTGTGGAAATGAGAAAGGATCTAGGAAGAGTGGATTGGGATAAGTTGTTTTCTGGCAAGGATGTGTTCAGTAAGTGGAAGGCCTTCAAAGGTGAAATGTTCCTGCCAGGATTAAAGGCAAAGTTAGCAGGCATAGGGAACCTTGGTTTTCAAGGGATATTGGTGATCTGGTTAAGAAAAAGAGAGGTGTATAGCAGGTATTGGCAACAAAGAACAAATGAGGTACTTGAAGAGTATAGAAAATGTAAGAAAATACTAAGGAAGGAAATCAGGAAGGCAAAAAGAAGACGTGAGATTGCTTTGGCAGATAATGTGAAGGTAAACCCGAAGGGTTTCTACAAGTATATTAAGAGTAAAAGGATAGTAAGGGACAAAATTGGTCCCCTAGAAGATCAGAGTGGTCATCTATGTGTGGAGCCTCACGAGATGGGAGAGATCTTAAACAGTTTTTTTGCATCAGGAAACTGGCATAGCATATATGGAAGGAAGGGAAACAAGCAGCAGTGTCATGGAACATATAGAGATTAATGAGGAGGAGGTGCTTGCTGCCTTACAGTGAATAAAGGTAGATAAATTCCCCCGGGTCTGACATAATATTTCCTCGGACCTTGAGAGAGACTAGTTTAGAACACTCACAACGCGCTGGAGGAACTCAGCAGGTCGGGCAGCACACATGGAAAAGATCGGTCGACGTTTCGGGCCGGAACTCTTCGTCAGGACTGAAGAGGGAAGGGGCAGAGGCCCTATAAAGAAGGTGGGGGGAGGGTGGGAAGGAGAAGGCTGGTAGGTTCCAGGTGAGAAACCAGTAAGGGGAAAGATAAAGGGGTGGGGGAGGGAAAGCAGGGAGGTAATAGGCAGGAAAGGTGAAGAAAGAATAGGGGAAAACACAATGGGTAGTAGAAGGAGGCAGAACCAAGAGGGAGGTGGTGGGCAGCTGGGGGAGGGGGCAGAGTGACATAGGGATAGGGGAAGGGAGGGGGAGGGAATTACCGGAAGTTGGAGAATTCTATGTTCACACCAAGGGGCTGGAGACTACCTAGACGGTATATGAGGTGTTGCTCCTCCAACCTGAGTTTAGCCTCATTATGGCAGTAGAGGAGGCCATGTATGGACATATCTGAATGGGAATGGGAAGCAGAGTTGAAGTGGGTGGCTACCGGGAGATCCTGTCTGTTGTGGCGGACGGAGCGGAGGTGCTCGACGAAGCGGTCCCCCAATCTGCGTCGGGTTTCACCGATGTAGAGGAGACCGCACTGGGAGCACCAGATGCAATAGATGCCCCCAACAGACTCACAAGTGAAGTGTTGCCTCACTTGAAAGTACTGTTTGGGGCCCTGAATGGTGGCAAGAGAGGAGGTGTAGGGACAGGTGTAGTACTTGCGCTTACAGGGATAAGTGCCAGGTGGGAGATCCGTGGGAGGGACCAGGGAGTCACGGAGGGACTGATCCCTGTGGAAGGCAGAGAGGGGTGGAGAGGGAAAGATGTGCTTAGTGGTGGGGTCCTGTTGAAGGTGGCGAAAGTTGTGGAGGATAATGTGTTGGATCCGGAGGCTAGTGGGGTGGTAGGTGAGGACAAGGGGAACTCTGTCCCTGTTGTGGTGGCGGGAAGATGGGGTGAGAGCCGAAGTGCGGGAAATGGAGGAGATGCGGGTGAGGGCATCATTAATGACAGTAGAAGGGAAACCACGATCCTTAAAGAAAGAGGACATTTGAGATGTCCTGGAATGGAAAACTTCATCCTCGGAGCAGATGCGGCAGAGACGGAGGAACTGGGAATAGGGAATGGCTTTTTTGCATGTGGCAGGGTGGGAAGAGGTGTAGTTGAGGTAGTTATGAGAGTCAGTGGGATTGTAGAAGATGTCAGTGGACAGTCTGTCTCCAGAGATGGAGACCAAGAGATCGAGAAAGGGGAGAGAAAGAAGTGTCCGAGATAGACCAAGTGAATTTGAGGGCTGGGTGGAAGTTAGAAGTAAAGTCGATGAAATTGACGAGCTCAGCATGGGTGCAGGAAGCAGCACCAATGTAGTTGTCAATGTACCGAAGGAAAAGTTGGGGAGCAGTACCAGAATAGGTTTGGAGCACAGACTGTTCCACATAACCAACGAAGAGGCAGGCATAGCTAGGGCCCATGCGAGTTCCCATAGCTACACCCTTGGTTTGAAGAAAGAGGGAAGAGCCAAAAGAGAAGTTATTGAGTGTGAGAACCAGTTCCGCCAACCAGAGGAAGGTAGTGGTGATGGGGAACTGGGGAGGTCTATTATTCAGAAAGTAGCGGAGAGCTTTGAGGCCTTCTTCATGGGGAATGGAGGTGTATAGGGACTCAGACCAGTTTAGAAATTGCAGGGGCCCTGGCAGAAATACTTAAAATATCCTTAACCACGGGTGCGGTGCCAGAGGACTGGAGGGTAGCTCATGTTGTTCCGTTGTTTAAAAAAGGCTCCAAAAGTAAACCAGGTAATTACAGGCCAGTGAGCCTGACATCAGTAGTAGGTAAATTATTGGAGGGTGTTCTGAGAGATCGGATATACAAGTATTTGGACAGCCAAGGGCTGCTTAAGGATAGTCAGAATGGCTTTGTGCGTGGTAGATCGTGTTTAATGAATCTTGTAGAGTTTTTCGAGGAGGTTACCAAGAAAGTAGATGAAGGAAAGGCTGCGGATGTTGTCTACATGGACTTTAGTAAGGCCTTAGACAAAGTCCCACATGGGAGGTTAGTTCAGAAGGTTCAGACACTCAGTATCCATGGAGAGGTTGTAAACTGGATTCAAAATTGGCTGTGTGGGAGAAGACAGAGAGTGGTAGTGGATGATTGTTTCTCAGACTGGAGGCCTGTGACTAGTGGTGTGCCTCAGGGATCTGTGCTGGGACCATTGTTGTCTGTTGTCTATATCAATGATCTGGATGATGATGTGGTAAACTGGATCAGCAAGTTTGCTGATGGCACTAAGATTGGAGGCATTGTGGACAGTGAGGAAGACTTTCAAAGCCTGCAGAGGGATCTGGACCAACTGGAAAAATAGGCCAGAAAATGGCAAATGGAATTTAATGCAGACAAGTGTGAGGTGCTGCATTTTGGAAGGATGAATCAAGGTAGGACGTACACAGTAAATGGTAGGGCACTGAGGAGTGCGGAGGAACAAAGGGATCTGGGAGTTCAGATACATAATTCCCTGAAAGTGGCATCACAGTCAGACAGGGTTGTAAAGAAGGCTTTTGGCATCCTGGCATTCATAAATCAAAGTATTGAGTATAGGAGTTGGAATGTTATGGTGAGGTTGTATAAGACATTGGTGAGGCCAAATTTGGAGTATTGTATGCAGTTCTGGTCACCTAACTATAGGAAGGATATCAGTAAGTTTGAAAGAGTGCAGAGAAGATTTACTAGGATGTTGCCAGGTCTTCAGGAGTTGAGTTACAGGGGAAGATTGAACAGGTCAGGACTTTATTCCTTGGAGCATAGAAGAATGAGGGGAGATTTGATAGAGGTTTACAAAATTATGAGGGGTATAAACAGAGTAAATGCGAGTAGGCTCTTTCCACTTAGATTAGGAGAGATAAGTATGAGAGGACATGGCTTTAGGGTGAAAGGGGAACGGTTTAGGTGGAACATTAGGGGGAACTTCTTCACTCAGAGACTGGTGGGAGTGTGGAATGAGCTACCATCTGTCATGGTAAATGCGGGCTCACTCTTAAGTTTTAAGAATAAATTGGATAGATACATGGATGGGAGAGGTCTGGAGGGTTATGGACTGGGTGCAGGTCAATGGGACTAGCGGAATAAAGTTTCAGCACACACTAGAGTGGCTGAATGGCCTGTTTTCTGTGCTGTAGTGTTCTATGGTTCAATGGAAAGCTGAACAACTCCATTTGATCTTCATCCTCCTCTGCTTCATCATTATCACACCAAAATTCCTCAGCTGCTGCTACTCATTACGATCATCACTGTCGTCATTCTTCTCCTGTTGGTGTGAGGCATCGACTTGCCTGGATAATGGAAGCCAATGGAGGGTAAGAATGAACCACAAGTTTAAAGAGTTAGCAGCGGTTTTGATTTGTACAGTCCTTCGGGAGGCCAGAATGATGGTTAGACTAATTAGTTGCTAACCCAGTATCGTCATTCATTCCCTACAAGACCAAAGCCATGCAGACCTTGTGCACACCCTGCTTTTGGTAAGTATTCTGTGTTGATTTATTCTGTAAGAATTTACAAAAGAAGGTGTTAGCAGTCTCTAGAGTGGACCAGACATGAACAAATAACGAGATATCAGAAAATGTTCCTTTTCAAAGGGAGTTAAAAAATAATTGTTCTAAAATGCAGTTGCTCTAAGAGGCATGGATAGTCACAATTCAATACATTTTACTGTACTGGAAGTCTTGAGGGTGGATTGAACTTTTAATTATGGCAGGGTCCAACATAGAAACATAGAAAACCAAGAGCACAATACAGGCCTTTCGGCCCACAAAGTTGTGCCGAACATGTCCCTACCTTAGAAATTACTAGGCTTACCCATAGCCCTCTATTTTTCTAAGCTCCATGTACCTATTCAGGAGTCTCTTAAAAGACCCTATCGTATCCGCCTCCACCACCGTTGCTGGCAGCCCATTCCACGCACTCACCACTCTGCGTAAAAAGCATACCCCTGACATCTCCTCTGTACCTACTCCCCAGCAGCTTAAACCTGTGTCCTCTTGTGGCATCCATTTCAGCCCTGGGAAAAGCCTCTGACTATCCGCATGACAGATATCCACATGACAATGCAAGACAGATAGATAGATAATTTATTGATCCCAAAGGAAATTACAGTGTTACAATAGCATTACAAGTGCATAGATATACAGATATTAGAAGAGAAGTAAGAAAAACAAAAAAATAAGTTACCTCAGTCTAACAGGAGGCGGTTGTCACTTCCCCTGCTACAGGTTGACTCATTATAGAGCCTAATAGCCAAGGGTAAAAATGACCCTGTATACTGCTTTTCTTTAACCAGATTGCCGAACGTGTTCCCATTGGGCAAGGAACTTGGAGAAGGCCAAAAGCACAGAACAGGTAGGAAACACACTACTTTCTTAGTCAAAATTATGGATATTGAAATCTGTAGGATTTTGATTCTGTATTAAGTCAGCAAGAGAGTGACAGAGTGCCTTTGGAGGAGGTGAGGCTGGAGGGGAAATGGAATCCTTTCCCATTCTGTTTTAATCCATTAGAAAATTAATTTAAAGTAATTTAATTTTATCTCTGTTTACCCTCCTTCTATTTGTGGATCAATATTTGAAACTTAAAAAAAAGCTTCAACAGATATGTATTTTCTTGCCTGAAAACAGTTTCCTATTTTGTCAATAATCAAAGATATAAAGACTGAAAACAGTTGAATACTTGATGTAAACGCAGATATTGATGAATAAAAAATATGTAGGATTCATAAAATGAGAACTCAAGCACATTGCAGAAAGTAACATAACAGGATCTCAATTGCAAAGTAGATTAATGCATCAATGATGAGAAGGTAATATCTAAATGTGGGTAGATGGGGACTGGCAGAAAAACAGGTTGGCATGGACCAAAGGGCTAAATTGCTCCACAATTTTGTGAATATATTTATTTGCTTACAGGAGTGTTGTTACACATGATCCATTATTGTCAGTCAATGAGAAGCTGGTGGTGAGCTGTTGGGTGAGAATATTGGGGGGCTTTGATCAAGAGGTAATAGATTTCCAGGAAGAATTGTATATGAATTGAGGGACACTGATATTTTGTAAACTAAGTGGTGGAGTTTCCTTTATTGGGTCATGATTTTCAAGAAACCCCATTGAATGGCTGTAGTTCCTTTTTTTTTTAAGATGGTGTAAACTTGAACCACTATACCATAGCAAAGGAGGGAGTGCATGCTTAAGTGTGGAAATAAGGCACCAATCAATTGGATTTTTGGATGGTGTTGAATTGGGCAAAATTGCAGTCAACAGGATGAGTTGCAACATAAAAGGCAGGCAAAATCAAAAGGGTGAATACAGGACTGAAGGTATTGTATCTGAATGCACGCAGTATATGGAATAAAGTAGTTGAACTTGCAGCACAGTTGCAGATTGACAGGTATGATGTTGTAGGCATCACTGAATCTCACAGGGATGATGGCAGATCAGCAATAGCTGGAATTTCTGGAAGCAATTCAGAAGGCACAGGTTATACACATCCCAAAGAGGAAGAAGTATTCTAAAGGAAAGATGACACAACCAAGGCCAACAAGAGAAATCAAAGCCAACATAAAAGCCAGAGGTGGGCATTTAATATAACAAAAACTAGTGGGAAGCTAGGGGATTGGAAAGCTTTTAAAAAACAACAGAAGGCAACTAAAAAATGTCATTAATGTGGTAAGGATGGAATATGAAATTAAACTAGCCAATAATATTAAAGAAGATACCAAAAGTTTCTTCAGATACATAAAGTGTAAAAGAGAGGCAAGAGTAGATATTGGACCACTGGAAAACAATACTGGAGAATGCAATGTTTGCATTCATTTCAATAGGACTAGAATATAAAAGCAAGAATGTAATGTTCAAACTTTATAAAGCACTGGTGAGGCCTCATTTACAGTATTGTAAACAGGTTTGGACCCCTTAGAAAGGATATGCTGAAACTGTAGAGAGTTCAAAGGAGATTCGTGAAAATGATTCCAGAATTGAATGGCTTGTCATATGAAGAGCATTTGATGGCTCTGGAATTCTAGAATTCAAATGAATGAGGGGTGGCCTCATTGAAAACTATTGAATGGTGAATGGCTTTGATAGAGTAGATGTGGAGAGGATACTTCCTATGGTGGGAGAGTCTAAGACCAGAGAACACTGCCACAGAATAGAGGGGCATCCTTTTAGAACAGAGATAAGGAGAAATTTCTTTAGCAAGAGAGTGGTGAACCTGTGGAGGCCAAGTCTTTATGTGTATTTAAGGCAGAGGTTGATAGATTCTTTATTGGTAGAGCATGAAGGGATACGGGGAGAAGACTGGAATTGGGGCTGAGAGGAAAATTGGATCAACTATGATGAAATGTTGGAGAGACTCGATGGGCCCAGTGGCCTAGTTAGCTCCTATATCTTATGGATCTCATTGTCTTGTTGGTGTAGTGCTGTTCCTAATAGTTGGAGCGTATTCCATACTATCTTAGCTGTTTGTTATAGGCAGATAGGCTTTGCAAAATACAAACTCTGATATGTTCTTGTAGCCACACTATGATACTGGGTGGTCCAATTAGGATTCTGAACAGTGATGGTCTACCTTTGGTGATGTTGGATCAGGAATAAATGTTGCCCAACACATTGATCCTTTCTTACATCATACAATAAGACATTTTATATCCCACTGAGAGAGCAGTCAAGAAAACCTCATTCTAGAAATAAGAATCCTAGAATCAGTGCACCTCCTCAGTACTTCCTGGATTTATTGCTCAAATTCACGGAGATGACTTCAATGGAAACACATACTATTCAAATTTTGAATATAAGTTAATGTTTTGTGATTTTCTGCATATCAGCATAACAGAAATCTTATTTACTCTTACAGGGAATGCAGTGTTTTGATGTTAATACAAATAGATTGGAATCCTTGGGACCAAAGCAGAAATAATACAGTCATCTCTAAGCAGGTGATGCAAAAATCAATTTATATAATATTGTTGTCAGTTGTGTAATTATTATTTTTCTTTATTTCCTCTTGAAGTAATTTAATATTATTGTCAAACAGGTTCCTATAATCTCAAGTTGTCTGTTCTATCTAGGTACAGGGTATATGTAAACAGGAGCTGGTAATAAGTTTCGATGGCTGTCATCTGAACTGGGGAATTGAAATCAATAACATATCCAGTCAATACCTTCTGACTTTATTCCTCATTGTAATGAGAAGACAAATATTACACATATTAATATTTTCTTTCTAAATCTGCAGGGTGGCTAGGTACTGTATATGGAATAAAATGATTAAATGCTGAATTCTGCACTTCTTCCCCCCAACTCTCTCCCCCAGCCCATTCTGCCTCATCACCAAATATGCAATCCTACTATGAGTAATATCACATGTTTATATTGTCTTCATCCTCATTGATAAAAGAATAACGACTTTACACTGGCATTACAAAAATTTTTGCTGTTAATAATATTTTTATAACATTGTTTCACGGCTTGTATGAGTTTGGACAGCATGGTTCTGTGACCTCTGAACATTTCTAACCTCACAATCTTTGTCAACATTGCAAGTTTTGTTAATTTTGTGTTTAGATAGTGATCAAAATTTCCTTAAGTGCTTTGAGATGTTGAGGCACGATGTAAGTGGCACCTCTAGTCGAGGTGTTGCCTCATAGTTCCAGTGACTCCAGATCACGCATGACCTCCAGTGTTTGCTGTATGGAGATTTTACACTCTCCCAGTGACTATGTGAGTTTCCTCCAGGTAGTCCTCATACATCCCAAAGACATACAGATTGGGTAGATTAATTGCCATCTGTAGACTTACCCCCTATGTTGGTTAGTGGAAATTGATGAGAAAAGTAGAGTATAGAGAATATTAAGTGGGGGGGGGGGTGATTGTTTGATGGTGCTGTGAGCTGGCATGGATAAAGAGACCAAATTTCCTCTTGACAATGTTGTACTGGTTGGTGAGGCAAGTTTGAGAAGCTGAGTGGCTGACTCCTGGTTCCATTATTTGTCTGCTCTCATGATTTGTCTAGGGTATCTGAGCAGAGAGGGTAGAAGACTATGGAAGGAAAGGAAGGTGGAGGAGAACCAGTGGGAGGTATCAGGCACATTAAAAGATGAGGTGGGAGAGGAAACTGGAATGGGAATAGTGAAGAAGGGGTGCGACGGCAATTACTGGAAGTTCAAGAAATCAATGTTCATGCCATCAGGTTGGAGGCTACCCGGATGGAATATAAGATGTTGCTTCTCCAACCTGAATATGATCTCATCGCAGCAGTAGCTGAGGCAATGGAATTGCACTTCAGAATGAGAATGGGAAATAGAATTGAAGTAGGCGGCCACTGGGAGATCACACTTTTTCTGGTGTTGTATTCTACATTGGTGAGGAAGGTCAGCCAAAATCAGAAGGGAAATTCTCTCAGAAGTGAGCTGAATAGAAAAATTGAGTATTTAGATTGGGAACCAGAATTTCAGGAGCATACTGTAAATTGTCATGCATTTTCCAGCTTGCTTCATTGTTGAGTTCTATAGAGAAAAGGCTTGTTGATTTGTAATGGGGAAGAAAGGCAAATTATGTTTTCAATATTTTTGTTATTTGGAAAATGCTCTTCTTAAAAGTTCAATATTCCATTGAAATATGGTTGGAGCTAATGGAACCCTATTCCATTCCTACTGAGGTCAGGGTTGAATTAATAGACTTCATAAAGTTAATGGCTAGATGGTAGTTTTTGCACTTGGCTTATTAACCATGGTGAAGCTAACAGTTTTCAGTGATAGTTTAGCCAAAAAATATTTTCACAGTTTATAGTAATAACTGAATGATTTTCTATTTACAGCTCTTGAGCTTCATTGTAATCTTAGTCTGGAATTAAAAATATGTTTCTTTCATAAATCCAAAATTAAAATGAGTACATTGTTCAGGGATATAGATAGATAGAAGTTTCCTTGATTCCCGATTATACGCATAATTAAGCTCTTCTCCTGTTGATATTTCCATTATCTATTTGTTATCTGATGCCGTATTTTCTTCTTTGGCCTGCAAACAAATTTGAAAAGTTATAAGGGGTATAGTATTTTTCATCCTTGAAGAAACACTACTCTTCATTTTGTGCAATAATTGCTTGTTAATATATCAGTATGTGAAGACGTAGTTGCCCCCTTGCCTGAGGAAGGGGAAGAAGCCAGAGTAAGAAGGTGGGAGGGAGGGGTAAAAGTACAAGCTGGAAGGTGATAAGTAAAACTAAATGAGGTGAAAGGGGGATGAAGTGAGAAGGTGTGGGGGTGATAGGTGAAACCAGGTGACGGGGAAGGTAAGTGGATGGGGGAGGGGGGATGAAGTGAGTAAATAATTCAATATTGATTCCACTGGGGATTCCTCCGATAATCCAATACTACTATAAAATACATATTATTTGTGTTTATACATAAACCACCAAACCAAAAACTCTACATTGGACAGCTCCAAGCCCAGCTGTAAAGGGAGGAGGGTTGGCCGTGCACCTAGCCATGGGGCTAAGTTCATCCCGTTTAAGGAAAAACAGCTCTACAGTAGCTCCAAAGATCTCATTCCTGGGAAGGGAAGACTCTTTGCCTTGAAGATGTACAAAGTCTTATGGTGAAAGCTGCAAGTCTGCGGAATCCTCAGTACCGATCATCCAGTGCGCGCGGCTGCTCCAAAATGATATCATATTTGTTAAGTAGGGGCCATACACAATCCTGATTTGATGGAGACAGACGTGAGAAGCATGGAGGAACATCTGGAGAAACTTCTGAAATGCCCCTTCGCAGCCACTGCTACTGTGCGACCGAGAATCTCCGGAGGGGAAGGCCCCAAGTCCTCGGCTTTGCCTATTGCCTGTTGCCGGGGCCAGGGTCGAAGCGCTCGGCAGAGATGGTGCTCAGTGCTCGGTGTCGGAGGGCTGGTCGGAGGCTCGAAGTTTTCGGACGGACTCAAGAGTCGATTGTGGTCGGGTGCTTCCAGGGTGCTGCATCGGCAAGTTTGCAGCGCTGGAAGCTCATGGCAGGGAGAGTTTCTCCCTTCTACCGTCTGTGTGAGATGATGGGACTTTCGAGAGATTTTGAGTTTTTTTTTACCGTGCCCATGGTCTGTTCTTTATCAAATTATGGTATTGCTTTGCACTGTTGAAACTATATGTTATAATTATGTGGTTTTTGTCAGTTTTTTAGTCTTGGTTTGTCTTGTGTTTCTGTGATATCATTCCGGAGGAACATTGTATTATTTCTTAATGCATGCATTACTAAATGACAATAAAAGAGGACTGCGTGTCCTCATAATCTAATAATCTAATCCTATCGTCTGGGACCACCACCACTGGAGCATAGAATGTGAAGACCATGTATGAAAGAGGAATCCCCAGGAAAAGCTGAAGAGAGACTGGCCAAAGAGCACTGGCGATGTGACCTTGAATCTGACACCTAGAAGCTGGCAACACCTGGGGACAACTTGAAAGACTGGCCCAGGATGAAGGACTCTGGGAAGCTGCTGTAGATGGTCTATGTCCCATTAGAGGTGATGGGTTTAACTAACTAACACTGAACCAATACTAGACAGCCAAATAAAAACCTTGCAGTATTTCATTATGTGCTCGATTTAAATCATTCCAGCTTCAGGGGCAGAATAGTAGGATCTAACATTATTAGATGGCAAATTTAGCACCAATATTGAAGGAGAAATTTATACATTCTTGTATTTTATCTGCTGTTTCAAAAATAACTTGTGAAACAATAATGTCACAAAATATCCAAGCAAAGTTCATTTTCTGAACAATGATGTTTTCTCACAAGCTCAACCAATGTCTTCCACACATTACTGACTAAGCGTGTCTTAATGGCTAAACAACATCAGAAATGTTGTTTAGCCTGGGAGATCGTTTTGCTGAACACCTACGCTCTGTCCGCCAGAGAAAGCAGGATCGCCCAGTGGCCGCACATTTTAATTCCACATCCCATTCCCATTCTGATATGTCTATCCATGGCCTCCCCTACTGTAAAGATGAAGCCACACTCAGGTTGGAGGAACAACACCTTATATTCCGTCTGGAACATTCTCTAACTTCCGCTAATGCCCTACCTCCCCCTCATACCCCAATCCATTATTTATTTATATACACATATTCTTTCTCTCTCTCTCCTTTTTCTCCCTCTGTCCCTCTGACTATACCCCTTGCCCATCCTCTGGGTTCCCCCCCCCCCTTTTCCTTCTCCCTGGGCCTCCTGTCCCATGATCCTCTCATATCCCCTTTGCCAATCACCTGTCCAGCTCTTGGCTCCATCCCTCCCCCTCCTGTCTTCTCCTATCATTTTGGATCTCCCCCTCCCCCTCCCACTTTCAAATCTCTTACTAGCTCTTCCTTCAGTTAGTCCTGACGAAGGGTCTCGGCCCGAAACGTCGACTGTACCTCTTCCTAGAGATGCTGCCTGGCCTGCTGCATTCACCAGCAACTTTGATGTGTGTTGTTACAAATGCAAGATCCTATACTTTCAGAACAGGAAGTGAGGGTTTAGATTAAATGAACATGATGCCCTATTTGTGCAATTTTGATTTAATTGTGTAATTTATTTGTGAAGTGGACTTGATGGGCCACTTCTGCTCCTGTATCTTATGGTCTTAATATAATTTGCAACTCTTGTCAAATATATTATGTAAAGGAGGCTCAATAAAACTCTAACCTCTGCATTGCTTTTCAGTCTGTACTGAATTCCAGACCCACACCTCTTTCCAAATTTATCTGACCAAAAGCAAAACAGATTGGAGAGTGGTCTGATGAGTGCTGGTCTCACAGTAGCAGTGTCTTTGGATCCTGGAAAAGAACACAGGAATTCAAAAGAGTATCTCAGAATTATTTTACACCTGCTTCAAATGCAATTTACTATACATTCTAAGAGGACTGCAAGTGGAGATCCAAGTTGTGGATCATTATCACTTAGAGCCTACAGGGGATTTGCTTTCTCTCGGGTTCTTTCTCATCTACACTCAGTGACCACTTTATTGGGTACTCCTGTACACCTGCTCATAAACGCAAATATCTAACTAGCAATAATGTGGTAGCAACTCAATACAAAAAATAGGTAGACAGGGTCAAGAGGACCAATTGCTGTTTAGACCAAACATTAGAATGGTGAAGAAATGTGATCTAAGCGACTTTGGCCATGGACTACTTGTTAGTGCCCGACGGGGTAGTTTGAGTATCTCAGAAGCTGCTGATCTCCTGGGATTTTCATGCACAACTGTCTCTGGAGTTTACAGAGAATGGTGAGAAAAATTAATAAGATCCAGTGAGCAGCAGTTCTGTGGGTGAAAACTTGTTGTTAATGAGGAAGGTTAGAGGAAAATGGCCAGACTGATTCAAGCTGACAGCAAGTGGACAGTAACTCAAATAGCCACGCGTTACAAAAATCGTGTGCAGAAGAGCATCTCTGACTGTACAGCACATCGAATCTTGAAGTGAGTGAGCTACAGCAGCAGAAGACTACAGCAGGTTCCACTTCTGTACCTAATAAAGTGGCCACCCAGTGCATATTTGATCCTTACTTGTGAATTAATTTTCATTCTAGGAACTAAGGTAGCAGTATTGATGCAACATTTTAGTCCTTAGAAGATTTAATCAAGAATACACAAGTTCTTGGCTTTTCCTTGTTCTTCTCTTCTTAATTTGGCCTGTCCCCTAAAACCCTTACTAATTTTTATAGATGCACCGTAGAAAGAATTCTTCCAGGGTGTATCACAACCTGGTGTGGAAGTTGTCCTGTCCAAGACCAGAAGAAGCTGCAGAAGATCGTGAACACAGCCCAGCACATCACACAAATCATCCTTCCGTCCTTGGACTCACTTTACACCACACGCTGTCAGAGCAGGGCTGCCAGGATAATGAAGGGCACGACCCACCCAGCCAACACACTTTTCGTCCCTCTTCCCTCCAGGAGAAGCCTCAGGAGCTTGAAGACTCGTACGGCCAGATTTGGGAACAGCTTCTTTCCAACTGTGATAAAACTGCTGAACGGATCTTGACCCGGATCTGGGCCATACCCTCCAAATGTCCGGACCTGCCTCTCAGCTTTTTTGCACTACCTTACTTTCCATTTTCTATTTTCTATTTATGATTTATAATTTAAATTTTTAATATTTACTATCGATTTGTACTCCAGGGAGCGCGAAGCGCAGAATCAAATATCGCTGTGATGATTGTACACTCTAGTATCAATTGTTTGGTGACAATAAGGTATAAATTATAATTTTATTATTCACTAGTGGCCCATAAAACTGTTAAAAGGTTGGCAGATAGTTAAACCATTTCCCATCTAAGCACCGGAAAGTTAATGCTTCATTTCACACCACTGCACAAATATCAAAGAGTGAGGTGGCACAAGAGATCTGGCACTTGGTATAAGACCAAGATTTGTGGCCTTGCATCCAGAACATTCCTGAGTGAAATAAATATTGCACTTAATCCTGAGAGTCATGCTGAATTTCAAGGACTATCATCCTGTTTTGAGATTCATCGGTTTTCATAATCAGCCAAGCTTCAAATGAAATTCTGAATCTTGTAACAGTTCAACAGGGTGATAAACCTATAGTGTTCATTACCATTGGCCAAGTCATTGGGTACAATTAATGAGGAGGTTGATAGGTTCTTGGTTAGTTAGGGTGTCAGAAGTTACGGGAGAAGACAGGAGAATGGGGTTGAGAGAGATAATAAATCAACCATAAAGGAATGATGGAGCAGACTCGACTGCCCCTATGTCTTATGATGTTTAGTTCTCAAAGTTGAAGGCAGGCCTGTAGTTAGATGGGGGTTAATGTTCCATTTTCATGCTGGATGATAGTGGCTGACTCTATTTGTCTCCTGCCTCAGCTTCCTTTTCCTGGACCGAATTTGAAGCTCCACATGTTAAAGCCCCACTTCAATCTGCCACAAAGCTAGTTATCATCAACATTATCAACATGTTGCTATTATTGTAAATCCGCTCTAGAATGGGGATTAACTGAACTTTTAATAGCTGTAATCTTGATCTTTAGCAAATAAATATTTCTGGGCCAGGCTTCAGGCGTCAAGTCAGAAAGGAACTATCTGCGCAGCCAGAAACAGAGGCATAAAGTTTGCTCGAAGTTAATCCACAGTCTTATCTGCATAATTGAGCTGCACAACTTTCTCTGCTGTCACATTCAGCTAGAGAGATTTTGGACAGCTTAGTAATTCCAGAGCCAGCAGGAGATGTGCTTGAGAGGAGCAATGTTCTGTGGTATGTCCCAAGGCAGGTGGGAGGAGATGCAATTGGAAGACTGAGGTGGCCCAAAACTTTAGAGAAGGAAGAATTATTTCAGTAACTTTTCAATATTATTTTATAAATGTACTGCTCTTAGAGCATGATAGCTGCTGAATAATCTAAAGCAAGGGAAGCGGGTTGTGGGGCTTCAACACTCAGTATCCAAACATATGGTAGCATCCTTATTTGCAATGACTTTGTAGCTTTTTCAGTAGCCTCACATGAAGCTCCTCTCAGAGATGATCATTTGGCTTTGAACAAATTGTTCTACATCCACAATGTGGTATCATTACTATCGCTATTCAATGACTTGATGCTACATTATTCAGAGCGACAGTGAATTAGAATGGACCTACAATGTATTTTATTGGATAAAGTATCTTTTGAAGCAGATTAAATCATACGCAATTTCTTTACAATCTAAACAGTATAATGTTTGTTTATTTGTCGGAAAACTAATGCTGTTTCTATTTAAAATGCTGAAAGGTGATTTTCACTGCTGGGCACGTTGGTGAAGGATTGCTTTGGGGCTGCCCATCCAATTACTATATCTGAAGATGCGTGCCATGAGATTGGAGTTTCACTTATTTGTACCACATACCACCCGGAAGCTTCCTGATTAATGGAACTGGTTCGGGATTTCAGTTCCTATATATCAGGGTGTCGCCATGGACCCCTGGCTTAATGGTATTGGTCTATGGCATAAAAAGGTTGGGAACCCCTGAGAATATATAACATTAATACAAATCTGCCAAAAGGCACATCCAATTAGTTCTATTTTGGGGATATTAGTTTGTAGTACAAGTCATACATTTGCATTTTCCTATTAAATTATCAGCAGTGAACTTAAAAACTTGTGCTCTAAATAATTAATTTAAACCCATTGTAAATCGATATACAGAAATTCAAAGCAACTGTTTAAAAAGTAGATTGATTGATGAAGAACCATGAAAAAGTGAGATACTTCATTCAGAAATTAATTGATCTTGAAAAAGTTTGGAGCAAACCTGACATGAAGCTTATGAGAAGCCCTGCAATCAATGTGCCCAAGCATCCTAGAGGACTGTAGTAGAGATATGAGAGAGAATACCAACTGTCCGCCAGAATAGGTCTGTCAATGTAAAAGTGCAATACAGTATCATTATTGTCACATGGCACTTTACATAGTTACAGAAAATGTCAATTTTACCAAAAGTTGATACCTGTCTCTTTCTTGAGGAGTTAGGGTCAGCGATTGTGTAGGTAACAATTCCGAGATGTTCAGTGGCAAGCAACTGTTGGTGCTTAAATGTAAGGGCCGCGTTCTTGATGCAGGTGCGGGGTAAATAAATCCACCGATTGCAGGCCAGAAGGATAAAAATAGTCCAACGACTAACCCTCCGAAGGCACCCTGTGAAAATGAGCCAGGTGGTTGATGGTGTGGAGTATGGAGGTGATGAATTTCATGAGGGAACACGTTATATACTGTACTTACAAATACAAGAAATTCTGCAGACACTGGAAATCCAAAGCAACACTCACGAAACGCTGAAGGAAGTCAGCAGGTCAGGCAGCATCAATAGAAATAGTACTGTCAACTGTTTGGGCCGAGACCCTTCTTTAGGACTGGAAGAGAAGGGTGAAGATGCCAGAATAAAAAGGTGGGTGTAGGGGAAGGAGGTTAGCTATAAGGGGACAGGTGAAGCCAGGTGGTTGGAAAGGTAAAGGGTTGGAGAGGAAGGAATCCGACAGGAGAGGAGCATCGACTATAGGAGAAAGGGAAGGAGGAGGTGCATCAAGAGGAGATGATAGGGAGGTGAGAAGAATGGGGAATAGAAGAAGAGGGACGAGGGAGGGAATTTGTTTTATACCGGAAAGAGAAATCAATACTCATGCCATCAGGTTGGAGGCTATTCAGATGGAATATAACATACTGTGCAAAAGTCTTAGGCACATGTACATAGCCAGGGGGCCTAAGACTTTTGCACAGAACAGTAGTAATTTTATGTATTGCACTGTACTGTTAACACAAAAAAGACATGTGCATGATGGTCAACTTAATTCTGATATCGGATCTCTATTGTGGACTGAGAGTGGGAAGGGGGCAGGGAGAGAGGAATCATAGTTGGGAAAAGGGAAGGGAATGGGAAGCACCAGAAAGACATCCTGTAATGATCAATAATCTAGTCATGAAGAAGGGTCTTGGCCTGAAACGTTGACTACTTGTTCGGTTCCATGGATGCTGCCTAACCTGCTGAGTTCTTCCAGCATTTTGTGTATATACTTACAATCCAGTTTGCACAAGGAAATAAAATCCCCAGTGAAAACAATCCAAGCATGGGGCCACCGCACATGCCATGAATACTGGCTGCAGCCTGCAACCAAAAGGAAAACAGTAACATCAATTAGCACAGAAAGTTCTTTTTTAAAAGTAAGAATCAGTTTTACATAATGGGGACATGGCCTGAAAAGTTAGTATTGTTTGCTAATTCTTCATTTCCCTTAAGAAGGTATTAGGGCAATGTTTTGAAATGATAAAGTCCCTTTAGAGAAGGGACATCCTCTGCATTATTCCAGGGTGATGGGAGGGAAGAGATAAGTCCCAGATTTAGAAACAGTAATGCTGAAGAAAAAAGATCTGTTTATAAGTTGGGATAATATGAGACATGGAGTAATGCCGCACAGAAAGTGGCCCTTCGGTTCAACTAGTTCAAGCCAACCAAGATTTCCGATCTAAGCTATCCAGTTTGCCTTTTCCCCCCAAAGCTTTCCTATCCAAGTACCTGGAAAGTACCTTTTAAATATTGGTAATATACCTGCCTCAACCACTTTCTCCAGCAGCTCATTCCATATATAGACCACTTTCCAGGTGAAAGGTTGCCCGGCAGGTTCCTACTAAATTGTCGCAGTTGTATTAGTCATAGAGTCAGAAACAATCTCGTTGGCCCATTTTCAGATGGGCCATGAAAAACCAATCTAGTGCAATCCAAATACATGGAGATTATCAATACATTCTGTTCCCACTTTGAAATAGCGGCAGGGAGGTCTGAAGGCAGCATTGTCCCAGATATATACAGCCTTCATACTCATCTCTAGATGGTTGCTATACATGTATGCTCCGGATGGCTGTTGACCTAAGTTGGCAACAGCACATGACGAACGTCGTGCTCTATAACAACCTACCGATGCTCACCACTAAAATCAAGGTGAGAAGACTGCAACTAGCCCGAGCTACCTGCAAGCCCAGTCATCATATGGGAGCCCAAGCACGGGAGGATGAACCCTGGGTGCCCTCCCAAGACTATAGTCAACACGCTCCTAGAAGACACTGGCGCGGCTAATGTAGATGAACTGAATACACTGATGAGGGAGAGGGAGAAGTGAAGAGTCCATTATCGTGCCCAACACCGGCCTCCTAGGCCTGAGTCGACATAGTAGTAGTTCATACTCATGCCAGTCAAGACTGGGAGCTTTGGAAATGCATCGGCATAGCCTAGGTGAGTAACTACATTATATTTTGTAAAGGCCACACACTGCTGGTGGCAGGGTGGAGATATGTCACTACCAAATGGGGTGTAGGGCACTTCTTCCTTCCGCTAGCATGCAGGTTAAACCTTGGGCAAGGTGTAGCACCTGCTTATCCCCCCAATCAGGGTAACGTGAAGCTATGGACGGATGGTGGATGGTCCTATAAGCAGCTGGTGCATATCACAAGTCTTGGTTATGCGACCACTGACACCAAGCAAACAATCTCTGAAGAGTATTGCTAATGGCTGGGGTCACCCGTCTTGTAAAGACACTGATCAGAAGAAGGCAACGGCAAACCACTTCCATCGAAAAGTTTGCCAAGAACAATGGTCATGGATATGGATAGACCATGATCACCCACATCACAAAACATGGCACATAATGAATGAACGAACAAGCTGCTGTCACTGTGGTTGGTTGGCATTTGTTGTCTTGAAGGACAATGGGTGATCATCCTGATCATCACAAGCCTAGGGGGAAGGTATGGTAATCCTGAGATGCCCAGTCACCAAGATTCCCCTCTTGGCCTCACCAGTGTAGTCCAAAGGAAAGCTTATGAAGCAGTATGTTTGGCACCAGTCTAGCTGCAGGAGCTGCGGGAAGAACATTCAATGACATCCAGCCCCCTTAGGGGCTCCACTCCAGATTTGGTATCTAGGATTACTCCAGTAGCCTTCATCCTTCCCAAGGCTGCTGCAAGACAGTGGGGCTATTTACCCATAACCAGGAGCCTGGTTCATGAGCACCAGTTGTCACTGTACACTGGTGATACGCGGGAATATCACTCAAGAGGGCTGCTGTATTCTGCATGTTGTGGACCTCGACTGTTGCCAGATCTGCATTCTTCCAGGCGAGTGGACAGTATTCCTTCAATCCACTGATCTAAGTCCAGTGAATGATAGCAAAGGCTTGCAGTGGCAGACAAGTCACCAGATCTCTGATCTGATCTTGTCAACCATCCCTCTTCACTCAGTTTCCCTTCATAATTCACAAAAGAAAATAATAGCATGTTCTGGAAGTCTGTAAGGAAAACAGAAGGTCAATATTGTGAGTCAGTTAGAGCTGCAGAGGGAATGGACTGGTCAATGTTCTCAAAAGCCATTGAGGACTGGAAGCTGAAATACTTAATCACTTTACTGCTTCCTGATTATTACTCTCCCACCCCACCCCAACCTCCAGACCAGAATTCAAGGCCTAGTAATCAGGGTCCCATTTTTTCTGTAGTGGCAAAACTAATCCCAAATCATAACAAAATACAAAATCGGCAAGCCTGGAGTTTGAGGCCTGGTGTTTGGGCTCCTCATCCATGGTCCTCCTTCGTAACTATTGGCTGATAGCAAAAATCAAAGGTTGAAGGTGGACCGGAAGCCTGTGTCTATGAATCTCCGCAAATCTGCTGAGGAAGATCTGTAAATCCACGAGTCCACTAGAGGCCGAAGTTGGCCTGCCTTGGGGTTGCACTGTATGGGTGAGTGGGAGAGAGAAATAGGCTGGTTTTACTATTGTTATTTTGTTGCTATTTGTGTTTTGTTTCGTTGTGTTCTGTATTGTTCTTCGGAACATTGTGGGCATGTTGGTGCAGAATGTGTGGCGACATCACATCCCTAGGTGTATCGGTTGTTAATGCAAGTGACGCAATTCACTGTATGCTTCAATGTAAATGTGATAAATGAATGAATCTCCATCTAAATCAGAATGTATATAAGTTTATTGCAATCAAGAAATAGAAAGAAGCATTAAAGAAATTAAGGGCAGAAGACTGGATACTGGAACCTGGAGGAACTCAACAAGTCAGGCATCATCTGTGCAGTGAAATGGACAGTCAGTATTTTGGGTCAAACCCTTCATCTGAAATTGTACAGTTGGAAGACATTAAGGAGATTGAAAGATAATCCTGTATGTTTCGTGTATTTTGGGTACCTGCTAGGTAAATTGTTAGCAAATGGGGTGGAAAAGCAGATTACGTACTAACTAACTTGTTTGAAGAGTGGGATTCCCCTACAGATATAAGCAGCTCAATTTTCATGATTTTAAGCATAGCCACTGACAATGGTGCAGGATAAGAGCTTAAATCCCATGGTCTTGATGAAGAGTCATTGCCTGAAATGTCAACTGTTTCTTCATAGATGCTGCCTGACTTGCTGAGTGTTAGTCAAGATTCCCAGCATCTGCAAAGTCTCTCATGTATACCCAAGGTCTTGGCTGTTTAACATCTACTGTTAGAGCTATAGAGTCATACAACAGGCTTTTGGCTACCGAGTCCACGCTGACCATTTACCACCCCTTAAACTAATCTCACATTACTCTGATTTTATTCTTCCCACATCCTCGCCAACTACCCCACTCCCAAAATTCTCAGATGGGCCAAAACTCATACACATGGGCCAATTTACAGTGCCCAGATAACCTACCAATTCACACATTTTTGAATGGAGAGTAAACTGGAGTATCACAGTCAAACTTATAAGTTCATAGAGAGAACATGAAAACCTCACTCCAACAAAATATGAGCTCCTTTCTCCTCAACTATCAGGGTCTAGAACCAAAAGGAATAACTTCACTCAATGTCACTTGCCCCATCATTGAAATGTTCCCACAACCTATGGACACACTTTCAAGGACTCTTCATCTCATGTTCACAATATTTATTCCTTATTTATTTATTATTATTTCTTTCTTTTTTGTATTTTCATAGTTTGTCTTTTGCACAATGGTTGAACCGAAGTTGGAAGTTTGAAGTAGTGAGGCAGCTGTTTAACTTTGCTACTGCACCACCCAGATGCAAGCAGTATAAAATTTATATCCAGTGCTTCACCACTTCCAAGGTCTGTATTTACAACATACAGCTACGTACACCAGAGTAATTAACATTAGCTGTATGCCAGTCCTATTACTCCCCATCACAAAGGTATAAACACTGGAGTTATGTAAGGTAGACTTGGGATTAAATGTCAGTTTGCATTTCACTGAAGTGTTATTAATTTGGCTCCTTGTCAAACCTGGTTTAATGGGGCCACAACAATAACATCTCACTCAAAGTCAGCAAAGCCAAAGAGCTGCTTATTGACAACAGGGGTAAGAAGCCAAAGGTCCCTGAGCCAGACATCATTGTAGTATTGGAGGTGGAGAGCAACAGTAACTCTAAATTCTTTGTTCTCATATCAGAGAATCTGTCTGGTACCAGCACTATAGAGTACTGTGCGAAAGTCTAAGGCACATACAATCTATGTACAATAGTACATACAGTGTTATGCAGAGTTTTGCACAATACTGGGGTAATTTTATGTATTGCACTGTACTGCCACTGCAAAAAAAAATCATGACATATGTCAGTGATGAAATACCTGATTCTGATATGGGTCTGTATTGTGGACTGGGGTGCAAAGGGGACAGGGAGAGGGGAATCATGGTGGTGAAAAGGGGAAGGAGCAGGAAGCATCAGAGAGACGTAAACACGAGGAATTCTGCAAATGCTGGAAATTCAAGCAACACACATCAAAGTTGTTGGTGAACGCAGCAGGCCAGGCAACATCTCCAGGAAGAACGTCGACTGTACCTCTTCCTAGAGATGCTGCCTGGCCTGCTGCATTCACCAGCAACTTTGATGTGTGTTGCTTGAGCACCAGAGAGACATTCTGTCATGATTAATAAATCAATTGTTTGGAATAAAATGATATTGGTATCGCAGAGCTGGGTATGTCTGTAGCCGCGCCACAACCCGCCCCCCCCCAATCCTGGTACACATTTTCTGCCACCTGTCCTACACTCCTCCCATGGTTCTCCACCCTGGCCATTCCCAACATCCCTTACTGCCAGCAGATTTACAAACCTGATCTCCTCTCCATGTTAACAAATATAGCTTTGTGCCAATTCTTAGGCACCCTAGGTACATATACCTATCTAAGACCTTTGCACAGTAAGTGCCATCACAAACAAGGCTACTTTCTTAGATGTATAGATTTGGCATGTCACCTAAAACTTTGACAAACTTCTTTAGGTGCATGGTGGAGAGTGGTTGCATGATGTCCTGGTTATGGAAACCCAGGTTTGGAGAAACATACAGAAAGTGATGGATACAGCCCAGTCCATCACAAGCAATGCTCTCCCCGCTACTGATTTCGTAAATTCTGTTGTATTCCTTTATTTTCCTGTAAATTCCTGCAACAAAACAAATCTAAAGGTAGTATATAGCAACATATACTCCTTTTGATAATAAATTTAATTTGACTTTTATTTTACTCAAGAGTTGATTTACAGTTTGATCAAACAGCTCAGATGGCGGCAGCAAATGACTGGTAGAAAAGGAGCAGTCAATGAGTCTTGTTTGAAATGAAATCAAAGTGGATATTTGGGGTGTCATTGTTCATATTATTGAATGGCATTGTTGTTTCAACCTTGGCAGAAAAGGAAGAGCAGAGAAAAAAAGAGGAAAAATATGGATTGAATTAATATTCTTATCAGTGGTATAAAAGATGGAAGTACTGGAAATACTTAGCTGGTGAAGGAGCATCTTTGCAATAGGAAAAACAAGGAACACTTCTGATTGATGAACTTTTGACAGAACTAGCTAAATTCAGAAACCAGCTAAGTATTGCCACAGCAAAGGGGAAGGGGTGAAGATGTGATGGCAGACAGAGAGACTAACACAAATAGTGGCAGTTGTGAAAGAGTGGTGAGGTTTATTGATCACATTTGGTCTCTCTAGAGAAGTTATAAATAGAAGGCAACTAGACAACGGGGTGACCTGTTGGGGCACCCTTTGTGAGAAGGGTAGTGCGGTCTGATGTGACCAGAATGAACATTAAATTTTCCTAAATGCTATTGCTATCTCTTTGATTTGGAAATTAAAGAAGAAAAATTCGGCTTATTAAAGAAGAAAGCTGCATAGCAAGTCAAACATGTGACCAGAATGAACATTGAATATCCATGCAGTAAATTTGAAGGAATCGGGCTTGCTGGGTCGGGTCTGGAATTAAATGTCCGATATAATGATAGATTTGGCCTTGAATAATCACAGAAGGATTCCATCGATTCCTAGTTGAAATGACTTCTTTGGCAATTGGAAGAGGTAATTGTATTGTCTGATGTTCTTCCTGAACTCATTTGCAATAGGTTCATCATTGCTGTGCAAATTGAGGAGTTCATTAGGTAGAGGCTGCAAATTGCCTATCCTGACCTGTCCCTTCGTACAGCAGAAATGTGCGGTTTCTCCAGTGAATAGTAAGGCACAATAGTGAGGGCATACTCTGATCATCAAACCAACATCAGCAGAAATGTGACGGCATGCGAGTCGTGCATTTTGCCTTGTTCTTTCTGTCGAGGTATTGTCGTCGAAAGTGGCCATTGTCATCTTCAGCAACTCTCGCAATAATTACTCTGTGCCGCATATTCTCAAGTTGATCTTTCCTTTTTTCCTCTGTCTCTTCCTCTCTCCTTCTTCACTGCCTGCTTTTGTCATTCTGGAGACGCGCAGCCCTTTCATCCTTCGTCTCTTCATCTCTTCTACCATTTGTTCTTTCTCTCTGATCCTGGAGTCGTGCAGCCTTGGCCTGATCGGATTCTTGTTCTCTCCTCCGTCTGTGCCTATTGTTGTCATTTTGGAAACGTGCATGCCTGTCCTTCTCTGTCTCGTCTTCTCTCATCTTTTTTGTCCTGACTCTTTGATCTTGGAGTCATGCGGCCCTGGCTTCATCCAATTGTTGTTCTCTCCCTCTTCTTGCTACTTCCTGACAACGTTTGGCGTCACCTCTTGACCATAATATCCCCCTTCTCTTTCCATGCGGCATAATTTGGCTATCCATATATTTTTACCATAATGCTTGATAGAAGATAGGAAGCAGTAACATCAAAGCCTCCAAGCTGCTGAGTCTGGCCGTGCGCATGCGTCGGGCTGTGGCGTCCCGATTTCTATGATGGCCGATCAGGTCTCGGATGAAAGACAGCCTGTTGATTTTTGACGACTGAGCAATTTTATACAAATATATAACCCTGAACTTTGCCTGCATTCTGTAAATTAGCGCATTTTAATTTGATTCAGCCACAAAAAGTGCCGTTGTAATGCACCGTTTGCGCTAATTGGAGGTCACAAACAGACAGACAGACAGAGCATGAGAGTTTTAGTAATATATAGATAAATGAGAACAGAGCAGAGAGAGAAAAGAGAATAATGCTGTAACCTTGAAATATAGAGCAATGCAATTTTTGGAAATCAGAAATAAGGAAATATTAGAAGTACTAGTAAGAAAATAGGTTGATTAAAATTTAAAAGCTGTATATTTGCAATATTAAATTTCATTGTTGAGTGTTAAGATCTACAACATGACTAGACAGATTAACTTTTTGTAAGTTGGGTCTTTTAGGAACAGTGTAAAAGGCAGAAGACAGTGAGGGTTGAATGAGATGGGAAAAATAAATTTAAGTATGATTGGAAGGTCAGATTGCCTTGTAGACTCCCACACAACCTTGACAATACCTCATCCTATCCATTTTATACAGATTCCTGTCCAAACCCTCTTTTTCTCAGAATCTATCACATCTGTTCTGCTGTCAACAGATTGAACATCACTGCCCTGAGATATCGTTTCCCTCCTCCGTACCGGACAGAGCTTTGAACCATGTCTGTTCCACTGCCCACACTTGTGTCACTTCCTCTCCTTCCACAAGGATAAGAGTCTCCTAATCCTCAACTACCATCCTACTGTTCTGCACATTCAGTAGATCATCTTATGTAATTTTAGCCACTTTCAATGAGGTTCCACCACTGAACATGATAGGGAAAAATGTAGTGGAGACGTCAGCATACTTAAAACTTCAATCTCTCACTGCCACAGCCAAAGGTTCCCACCTGATTCAAACAGGCAACAATTATACCAGTGCCCAAGAGGGACACAGTGTGCTGCCTCAGTAATAATCACCCAGTGACACTCATATCTACAGTGAAGTGCTTTGAGAGGTTGGTCAACTCCTGCCTAAGCAAGGACCTGGACCTGCTGCAATTTGCCTATCATCACAATAGATCTACAGCAGAGGCAATCTCACTGGCTCTCCATCAACCTTGAATCACCTGGACAATAGTGTGTCTGGATTTTCTTTGTTGACTACAGCTCAGCAGTTAACACAATAATGCCCTCAGTACTATTCAAAAAGCTCCAAAACCTGGGCCTCCGCACCTCCCTCTGCCATTGAATTCTTGACTTCCTCACCAGCAGACACAGTCCGTGCAGATCGGAAATAACACCTCCTCGCTGACAATCAACATTGGTGCACCTGAAGGATGTGTGCTTAGCCCACTGCTCTACTTTTTCGATACCCATGACTTTGTGGCTAGGCACAGCTCAAACACCATCTATAAATTTGCTGATAACACAACTATTGTTGGCAGATTTTCAGATGTTGTTGAGAAGGTGTACAGGAATCAAAATCAGAAGCAGAATCAGGTTTAATATCACCTGCATACGTCATGAAATTTGTTAACTTTGCAGCAGCAATACAATGCAATACATGATAATATAGAAAAAAAACTGTGAATTACAGTCAATAACCAGCATTCTGACATAGGTATTTGTAATGTCAAGGTGATTCAAGGCTGTATGGAGGCTAATTAGATCATGTCTGCTGTAGATCTATCTGGCGACAGGCAAATTGTAATGGGTCCGGATGTTTGGTGAGGCAGGAGGTGATTTTATGCATGACTAACCACTCAAAGCACTTCATCACCATAGATGTGGGTGCTACTGGACAATAGTAGTTAAGGGAGGTTACACTACTCTTCTTGCGCAGGTGGAAACTTCCAACTGTAGCAGTGAAAAATTGAAAATGTCCTTGAATACTTCCGCCAGTTGGTTGGCACAAATTTTCGGAGCCTTACCAGGCACTCTATCGGGGCCTGCCACATTTCAAGGGCTACTCCTCTTGAAAGACAGCCTGACATCAGCCTCTGAGACAGATCCCAGGGTCACCGGATGCTGCAGGGATCCTCATAGCTTTATTTCAGAGAGAGCATGAAAGGCATTGAGCTCGCCTGGGAGTGAAGTATTACTGACATTCATAATGTTGGGTTTTGCTCCTGCCAGAGTTGACCTGCATCCAATGTTGCCTCCAACCTCACTCAGAGTTGTTTCTTAGCTCTTGAAATAGCCCTCTGCAAGTCATGCCTGGTTTTCCTGTACAGACCTGGGCCTCCTGATTTAAATGCCACAGATCTAGTCCTCAGCAGATGATGAACCTTCTGGTTCATCCATGGATTTAGATTTGGATATGTGTAGTACGTTCTCATAGGCACACACTCATCCACACAAGTTTTAATAAAGTTGATGACATCTGTGGTGTACTCATTCAGACTCAAAAGTGAATCCCTGAATACAGTCCAGACCACTGATTCAAAACAGACCTGCAAGCGCTCCTGTGCCTCCCTTGTCCATATCTTCCTGGTCCTCACTATGGTGCTGTAGTCTTCGGTCTCTGCCTATACTCAGGGAGTAGAAGTACAGCCAGGTGATCAGACTTTCCAAAGTGTGGGTGTGGAATAGCATTATATGCCCTCTTGAGCGTGGTGTTAGCAGTGGTTCAGAGTGTTGGTTCCCCTGGTACTACGTGATTTGTTGTTAATAATTATTTGGAGTCTTTTTCAGGCTGGCCTGGTTAAAATCCACCAAAATGCTGGGGAAAGCATCAGGATGTTTCCTGCCTGTTGATTGCATCGCTCAGATTGTCTGGAGCCTGTTTAACAGGGCCTGAGATGGGATGTACACAGAAACTAAAATGATCGCTGAAATCTCCAGCAGTAGTTAAATTGGCCGGCACTTGATCGCGAGGTGTTCCAGGTCTGGTGAACAGGACTGGGACAGCACTGCTATGTTTATACACCACAAGGAAATGATTAACAAGCATACACCTCCATCTTTGACTTTAGAAGACTCAACAGTCCTATCTTGGTGGTGTATTATGAACCTGTCAATTTAAATCACTGTGTCTAGAATGGCAGGGGTTAACCAAGATTCCATGAAACAACTGTCCTTCTGATACAACACCCTAGATCTTCAATTTTATTTACCAGAGACTATATGGAAGTGAAAATGGAGAGAGATAGATCAGCTGGTTGAGCAGTGTCACAGTAACAACCTCACACTCATCGTCAGTAAGACCAAGGAATTGATTGTGGACTTCAGGAAGGGGAAGTCAAGGAAACACACACCAGTCATCCAGGAATTAGAAGTGGAAAGGCTGAGCAGTTTCAAGTTCCCAGGTGTCCACATCTCCAAGGATCTATCCTGGGCCCAACACATTGATGCAATTACAAAGAGGCATGACAGTGGTTATGTTTCTTCAGGAGTTTGAGGAGACTCGGTATGTCATCAAAGACTTTCGCAAATTTCTACAGGTATACCATGGAGAGTATTCTACCTAGTTGCATCACAGTTTGGTATGAAGGGTCTACTGCACAGGATTGGTAAAAGCTTCAGAAAGTTGTAAACTCAATCAGCTCCATCATGGGCACGAGCCTGCCCAGCATCCAAGGCACCTTCAAAAGGTGGTGCCTCAAAAAGGCAGCATCCAACATTAAGAACACCCCTCACCCAGAACACTCTTCTCATTCTTCCCATCACCCTCTTCTTCATCAAGGAGGAAGTATAGGAGCCTGAAGACACACACTCAGCATTTCAAGAACAGCTTCTTTCCCTCCACTGTTAGATTTCTGAATGGACAATGAACCCATGAACACTTCCTCAGTTTTTTCCCCTTCTCTTTTTGCGCTAATTAATTAATTTATTTTTTATATATTCTTTTTATTGTAATTTATAGTTTTTACTACTACATACTGCAATGTACTACTGCAGCAAAACAACAAATTTCATGACATACACTGGTAATATTAAATGTGATTCTGATTCTGTAATGATATTACAGTGCCAGTGTCCCTGGTTCAATTCCACCACTATCCTGTGAGGTATAGGGTGGTTACATGCCCTAAGGGGGTATTAGGGGAAATAAAAGTCATCGAGAGGCATTTAAAATTCTTGGGGAGGGCGGTAAGTGGGACCCTAACTTAAGGCATGAGACCAGACCAACCATGTTAACTCGCTGTGTCAACAACATCCGATAGTCATTCCCAGTTTGTGTTAATTTTTTATCTTAATTTAGCCTCGCTAAAGATGGATAAATGTATAGTGTAATCTCTTTGAGTCTGAAGGTGGTGAGGCCTTGAATTCTAAACCTGCTAAGAAACAGTAACTACAGAAATTGCATCAATAAAATGTTACATACCTGGACTATGATTTTATTTCATCCCCATTAGATCAGTGATGCCCCATGTGTCTTATTTGTAATACTGTACTGTTGAAGGAAGCGATGATACATTAAGATTACAGGTACACTTTCATAAAAGACACCCTGAAAAGGCTACTAATGGTACTACTCAGTTCCAGAAGCTTTTAAAAGCATTGCACACTCGAGTTATTTGCCAAGAATGCTAAAATTAACCATAATTGTGGTCTTATTGCAGCTTATAACATTTCCAAAATGATAGCAAAGTGTGGAAAATCTCATACAATTGACGAATGATTCATAAAGCCTGCTGTATCAGAAGTGCTCACCACTGTTCTCAAAAGAGATCCCAGTATTTTAGAATCAATTCCTCTGAGTAATAACTCTGTAGCTCATCGTATTGATGAAATGAGTGAAGATATTGAATATTAACTGTGCCTAGAGCTTCAAAAAGCGGAATTTGCGATACAACTGGATAAGTCAACTATGTGAGACAATGAGGCATTGTTAATAGCACATCAAAAATGGAAAACTTTATTAAGAGGTTTTCTTTTGTAAAAAGTTAAAAAATCTACAGCAAGCTCAAAATGTATGTTGAGGATAAAAGTATTCCGATTAAGGATATGACTTCTTGTGCAACAGATGGAGCACCATATATGACAAGTCACCATGCTGTTTTAGTGGCATTATGAAATAAGAAATACAAAATTCCAAGTCTGTTTGCAATCCATTGTGTAATTCTTCATCAACATCTTGCAGCCAGAAATGTCAGAGCCAGTGACTTTTTTCAAGCATGAATCTTATAATATCTGCTATCAATAAAATTAAAGCTCATCCATTAAATAGCAGAATATTTCACCAGCTATGCCAAGATAATGATGAAAAGTTTGAACATTTGCTTCTTCACACTGAAGTGTGCTGGCTGTCAAAATTCTGTTGCTTAAGATGTTTCTTTGATCTTTTTGACACTGTGGTTGAATTTTTACTCAAAGTCAACAGAGCTTGGTAACAAGACTGAACTTCTACATGGAGATGTGGCATACCTAGCCAATCTGTACGATAAAATGAATATTCTAAATATGAAACAGCAGGGTGAGAATTTAAAGTTAGTCCAGGCAAAAAGTGCAGTGTCCACTTTTATTGGAAAATGGAACTATATAAGCAAAACATTGAGAGAAGAATTTTCTCAGTTTCCCTGCATGAAAAGTATGGCATGCTTTTTCACAGATGGTGATTTGCAAGAGTACTGCTTACACCTGCAGTCACTGAAGAAGGATTTTCAGAATTGATTGAAGGATTTGAACAATCTGGAAATTCTGGAATGGGTTATTAACCCATTTCTTTGCAAAATGGAAGAACATGAAGAGATCTTGCAAGAAGAAATTATCAAAATTCAGAATACTGAAGTAGCAAAAATACTGTTCAAAAATGTCGGCTTTTGTGGTATGAAGTTTCTTAGTCTTTGGAGAAGAGTCAAACTGCCCTTCATTGTATTTACATCCTCCTACCTTGCTGAAAGAGGCTTCAGGACAGAGAACCACATACTCACAAAAAAAAACAGAAACCGTGGGGACTTCAGTATTTTGCTGTCACAACTTGAACCAGATCTTTCAACTATTTCTAACAACCATCAAGCTCAAGGATCAAAGCTGCTGTACAGCGCACAAGTACTGCGTAAGCTAGGTTTAAAGACAAATAAAAATTTAAAGTAGAATAATTTTTCTGATGTTAGCACATAGTGGACATGTTTTTACAATATTGGGGCACCAAAACATATATTGCGCCTAATAGGGGCATTGGCAAGTATGAAAGTGCTTTAGAGGGGTGTTGAGCTAAAAATGGTTGGGGAACACTGCCCTGAGTGTTCCAGTTTCTGCCACATTCCAAAAATGTGCGGGTTAGTAGGTAAATGGGTCATTGGGCATTATGGGCTCATTGGGCCAGAAGGGCCTATTCCCAACTATATCTGTAAATGAATATACAAATAAATAAATAAACATGCCACCCCATTCCTTCCACTTTCAGCATTCTGAAGTGATTAATCCATCTGAAATTCCTCTTCATTCACTCTCTGTGCACATTCCCAAACAAGCACAAGAGATACAACATCTGCCCTTTTACCTTTTGTCTCCCCACCATCTTGATATCCAAAAACACTTTAAAGGTGAAATAACAATTGACATGTACATCTTCCAGCTGAAGGTACGGCATTTGGTGCCCACTATGCAGTTCCCTTTTGCAATGGAAAATCAGAAACTGCTTTGCAAAACAGGGCATGTCCTTTTCTCAGTGTTACCATCAGGTAGGAGGTACAGAAGCCTGAAGGCACACGGTCAGCGACTCAGGAACAGCTCCTTCCCCTCTGCCATCTGATTCCTAAATGGACATTGAGTCTTTGGACACTACCTCCAAAGAAGAAGCATACAAATTAGCCAGAGAAAGTGGCTCACCTGAGGACTGGGAGAAATTCAGAGTTCAGCAGAGGAGGACAAAGGGCTTAATTAGGAAGGGGAAAAAAGATTATGAGAGAAAACTGGCAGGGAACATAAAAGCGGACTGTAAAAGCTTTTATAGATATGTAAAAAGGAAAAGACTGGTAAAGACAAATGTAGGTCCCCTGCAGACAGAAACAGGTGAATTGATTATGGGGAGCAAGGACATGGCAGACCAATTGAATAATTACTTTGGTTCTGTCTTCACTAAGGAGGACATAAATAATCTTCCAGAAATAGTAGGGGACAGAGGGTCCAGTGAGGTGGAGGAACTGAGCGGAATACATGTTAGTAGGGAAGTGGTGTTAGGTAAATTGAAGGGATTGAAGGCAGATAAATCCCCAGGGCCAGATGGTCTGCATCCTAGAGTGCTTAAGGAAGTAGCCCAAGAAATAGTGGATGCATTAGTGATAATTTTTCAAAACTGGTTAGATTCTGGACTAGTTCCTGAGGATTGGAGGGTGGCTAATGTAACTCCACTTTTTAAAAAAGGAGGGAGAGAGAAACCGGGGAATTATAGACCGGTTAGCCTAACGTCGGTGGTGGGGAAACTGCTGGAGTCAGTTATCAAGGATGTGATAACAGCACACTTGGAGAGCGGTGAAATGATCGGACAAAGTCAGCATGGATTTGTGAAAGGAAAATCATGTCTGACGAATCTCATAGAATTTTTTGAGGATGTAACTAGTAGAGTGGATAGGGGAGAACCAGTGGATGTGGTATATTTGGATTTTCAAAAGGCTTTTGACAAGGTCCCACACAGGAGATTAGTGTGCAAACTTAAAGCACATGGTATTGGGGGTAAGGTATTGGTGTGGATGGAGAATTGGTTAGCAGACAGGAAGCAAAGAGTGGGAATAAACGGAACCTTTTCAGAATGGCAGGCGATGACTAGTGGGGTACCACAAGGCTCAGTGCTGGGACCCCAGTTGTTTACAATATATATTAATGACTTGGATGAGGGAATTAAATGCAGCACCTCCAAGTTTGCGGATGACACAAAGCTGGGTGGCAGTGTTAGCTGTGAGGAGGATGCTAAGAGGATGCAGGGTGACTTGGATAGGTTGGGTGAGTGGGCAAATTCATGGCAGATGCAATTTAATGTGGATAAATGTGAAGTTATCCACTTTGGTGGCAAAAATAGGAAAACAGATTATTATCTGAATGGTGGCCGATTAGGAAAAGGGGAGGTGCAACGAGACCTGGGTGTCATTATACACCAGTCATTGAAAGTGGGCATGCAGGTACAGCAGGCGGTGAAAAAGGCGAATGGTATGCTGGCATTTATAGCGAGAGGATTCGAGTACAGGAGCAGGGAGGTACTACTGCAGTTGTACAAGGCTTTGGTGAGACCACACCTGGAGTACTGTGTGCAGTTTTGGTCCCCTAATCTGAGGAAAAACATCCTTGCCATAGAGGGAGTACAAAGAAGGTTCACCAGGTTGATTCCTGGGATGGCAGGACTTTCATATGAAGAAAGCCTGGATGAACTGGGCTTGTACTCGTTGGAATTTAGAAGATTGAGGGGGGATCTGATTGAAACGTATAAGATCCTAAAGGGATTGGACAGGCTAGATGCAGGAAGATTGTTCCCGATGTTGGGGAAGTCCAGAACGAGGGGCCACAGTTTGAGGATAGAAGGGAAGGCTTTTAGGACTGAGATTAGGAAAAACTTCTTCACACAGAGATTGGTGAATCTGTGGAATTCTCTGCCACAGGAAACAGTTGAGGCCAGTTCATTGGCTATATTTAAGAGGGAGTTAGATATGGCCCTTGTGGCTACGGGGATCAGGGGGTATGGAGGGAAGGCTGGGGCGGGGTTCTGAGTTGGATGATCAGCCATGATCATAATAAATGGTGGTGCAGGCTCGAAGGGCCGAATGGCCTACTCCTACACCTATTTTCTATGTTTCTATGTTTCTCACTTTTTAAAAAAAATACAGTATTTCTGTTTTTGCATTTTTTTAAAATCTATTCAATATACGTATACTGTAATTGATTTACTTATTTATTTTATTTATTATTATGATTGATTTTTTTTCTTTGCTAGATTCTGTATTACATTGAACTGCTGCTGCTAAGTTAACAAATTTCACATCACATGCCGGTGATAATAAACCTGATTCTGATTCTAATTCTGATTCTGACCTCTCCGCCTACATCAGTAATTCTGAATTTTCAATTCCCTCTCACACTACTTCTGCATCCCACTCCCACTTTTCCCAGATCTCAACTTGTCCATCTGGACACCTCTTTGAACCATGGCTGGTTTATGTAAATTCAGACTGAGAGATGTGCTATGTAATGACATTACAGCTTGAGCTAGTGTGTACTTCTACTGAAGATCCATAGAATATGCCGGTATGAACTGTCTGCTTTGACTCCATCCAATTTAGCACAGTTATATTGCCACAGAACATGAGGATGCCAGGAGCTTTACCTCATAAGAAATGTTCAGTAGTAATTTCTTTCATGACTGTTTTTGTACCCAGATGCACATACCAGAAGTACAGGTCGACATTCACTAATTCGACTACCTGTAATCCGGTTCCTTCAATAATCTGCACTGATTTCAAATTTTCCGCGCAACTGTAATTTCAAATTTTCCGGGCCACCATACCAATCTGCTGCGCATTGTTTTGGTTGCACTAGATCTGTTCACATGTTGGCGCGCTCTTGTAAGCACAGACAGGCAATTCCTGCTTGTTTTCCTGCATTTATTAATATCATTTGCGTGAGGTGCGGCTGCCCGACACCCGCCTGTCTCGCCCGCCAGTGGTGGGGGAGCTGGTGCGCGCTGGGTCGGTCCACCTTCTCACCCGCCCTCCAGCGTTGCCCGGTCAGTGCTCCATTCTCTTCTGCCTACGTCCGACCTCAATCAGACATGGTGACCCGCTGAATTTAAGCATATTACTAAGCGGAGGAAAAGAAACTAACGAGGATTCCCTCAGTAACTGCGAGTGCAATGTAGTCCTTGAGGTAACTGCAAGTCTGTGTCTTTGCTATTGCTTAGCTCACGCTTGAGTGCTGGTAGTGGATGCGCTTTATTTTTTGCCATTGGGGAGGGGGGATTGTTGCTCGCTGCCACTTACACGCGGGAGGGAGGGGAGCTTTGGGTTTCTAACATTTAACTGTCGTTCATTCTTTGTGGCACTTCTCTGTTTTCGTAGATGGTTGCGAAGAAAAAGCATTTCGGGATTATATCGTATACATTTCTCTGACATTAAATGAACCTTTGAATCCTATGTTATTTTAAAGGTATGATGAGGCGGTTAGCTTTTGCTTAATGTGATCCTTCTGTAATTCGGCATTTTCAATAATGTGGCACTCCTCAGGTTCCAATGGTGCTGGATTATAGAAGGTCGACCTGTACTTACGTACTTTGTAGTTGAAAGTCAAAGACCATAAGATATAAGAGCACAATTAGACCAATCAGCTCTGCCATTTCAACTTGGCGGGTTTATTATCTCTCACAACTTCACTCTCCTGCCTTCTCCCTGTAACCTTTGATGCCCTTACTAATCAAGAAGCTATCAACTTCTGCTTTAAGTACACCCAATGATTTGTCCTTCACAGCCATATGTGGTAATGAATTCCACAGATTCGTTCCCTTGTGGCTAAAGAAAATCCACCTCATCTCTTCTCTAAAAGGATGTCCATGTATTCTGAGGTTGTGCCATCTGGTCCTACACTCCACTGCAGAAAACATCCTCTCCACAGTAATGTACAGGTAAAAACAAGTTCCTGTAGCCATTTCCCTGTGTTCACTCACTATTTTCTGCTGACCTCTTCTCGTTCTTCAATGAAGTCCACTGTACATTCATGGAACAGCAACTCATTTTCCAGCTAACATATTAGCGATAGCATGATTCAGCATTGACATCAACAATTTGCCCTGGACATCTGTATCGCAACAGGCCATTTCTGATGAAAGTCATCATCAGCCGCATCCACTCCACAAAAGCTGCCTGATCTGCAGGGTATTTCCAACATCTTCCTTTTATTTCAGATTTCCATGAACTACACTGCTTTCTAGTTCAATTTCCATCTCTCCTGGCTGATAAGCTACAAGTCTTCAACATCCTTTCTCAGAAGGCACCCCTGTGTCAATCAATCTCTTCTGGTCTACACCTCATCACAAAAATTCCCATTTTCTGTCTTCACCCATCAATTTTCTCTACAAATTAAAGCAGGTTTATGTTTAACTTGTTCTGATGAAAAATAATCAACCTGAAATGTTAATTCTTTTCTTTCCTTTATTTGTATTTCTTTTGTTTTTCTGCTTTTTGTCACAGTTATATCTCTTGTCCAAACTGTTAGTGAAACCTCAAGGGACTGCAGATGCTGGAATCTGCATACTGGCCAACTTTGCTCTTCACTCTTGGTCCTCATGTAGGGTTTCAACCTGAAACATTAACAATTACTTTCCTCTACCTTCTGAGTTCCTCCAACACATTGTTTGTTGCTCAAGTTACTGAAGTACTTGATAGGCCTGATTTGAGTACATTAACGGTGACAGGGTAGGGGAGGAGTGTGTTAAGTTAATGTTAATGTTCCACCCTGACCTGGTACCTGACCAGGTACCTGGGTGTTTTAGCTGGAAGATGCTCCAAAGACCTGGGCCAGAGAACATATTTAGTTATGATGATGGTATTGCTTTCTTCAAGAGGATTAAGTTACGTTTTCAGTGCCGGAATCCTCTCAAATCTCAAACATGGAATAGACTGATGTAATTTGAGGAGGATCAGTACTAGACCAGTAATTTAACTGCTGTGCCACCACCATACTATTGACTTTGCATCCCCAGTGTATAGTGAATGAAGCACAAAACCTCTGAGGAGTCCAATGAAACTGACGGGGTTATATTGGAAAAGAGACACATCGAGTTGGAGCACAATCTAGAACAGACGAGGAATGGAGACATTGGGTTCACAGTAAAACTGGGAAGGTATCTTTATCAGAACAATGAATAGATAGACTATAGGGTCATGGAAGTTCATAGCACTTTGCCCATTGTTTTCTTGTCCACCAGTAATAAGTTGTCTGGCTTAATCAACATCCCAGTTCTTAGTCCCACACACAAAATGGCTGGAGACATTCAGCAGGTCAGGCAGCATCTACAGAGAGGAATGAAGAATCAACATTTTTTGACCAAGACATTGATCAGGACTGGAAAGGAAGGGGGAAGAAGCCAGATAAGTAGGTGGTGGGAAGGGAAGCCTCTTACTGCACTGCACTTACCTGAATAATCCCTCCCATCAAAGATGCTGCAACTGCCATTGATGTACAGAGAACACCAAATACTATGCCTGTAAAACAGTGTTAATAATGGAGATTAGAGTCTACAGTATTCATGGTGGAAATCATAAATTGTGAATGTCAGTACTTTACCACTGAGCAAAATGTTGGCATATGTCCTGAATATCATTTTGTTTATGAAAACCACACTTTAGATTTTCATCGTTTACATTCTGAGAACTCCTTAGTCTTTCACTGACTGGAGGCGTTTTTGAGGACAACTTCCAGTTGGTGTGTGAAATGGTCATATGCTCCACGCCCTGAATGACTGAAATGAAGCGAGGCACGCAAGGTGTAAATCCATAGCCTGGCTAACAGCAACTATTTCATATGCCTCTATAAAAATTTACAGGATCAAAGAAAACTTTTGGGTTATTGTGTCTGTGCCAGCTATCCAGAATAATTAAAACAAATCCAAAGAAAAAGAAATTGGAAACACTCAGGCAACATCTGTGGATTGGGAAAGAGTTAACATTTCAGATGGATGATCATTCATCAGAATTGAGAAAGAGAAGAGTTAATTTATTTGCTCTCCTTCCTAGTTCTAATGAGTCTTTGATTTGAAATGTTAACTGTTACTTCTCTCTCCATAGGTGCTGCAATGTTGTAGATGTTTCCAGATTTTCTGCAGCTCCGGTGTTAATCTGACACAAATTTGTTTCTTGGTCATGTCTTGAACCACAGAAGAGGGGGAGGAATGTTGACCACTGAGACAGAAAATGAATAGGCTTGGAAGCCAGCTATGCATTACCATTAAGAGAAAAATCTTGAACTTTCAACATTCCTGCACTATTCCTTAATGAAGAACTTCACGGCCTTTTACCTTAGTTTTTTTGCATCCCAGTGAGCTGAGAGAGCCAAACAATGTTTCAGACTAAGTATGGAAACAATGTCCTTTGCAATTCTGACAAGTGATAATCATAATTGCATCAACTTACGTTAGCATGGAGCTGAGTTGACAAGGCTCATCACAAAGATAATTTCCAGAAAAAAATGACATCATGCTATGCGGGATATTAAGACACAAGAGCAAATGCTTGGGTAAAATTGTTGATTTTAATCAATATTAAAAAGGAGGTGTCGTGGGTGGGGAGAGGTAGAGGTAGGAATATCTGGTGCAGAGAATCCAAACTTAGGTCCTTGGTAGTATAAAGCAGTAAGTGATCAGTGGTGAGAGGTTTGAAGTTGGGGTTTCTGAGGAGGCTAGTGTTGAAGGAACATGGACATCTCAGAGGACTGCATAATTTTAGATTGTAGAGATATTAAAAATTGAAACAAGAATAAAAATTTAGAAATTGAGCCATGTTTGACTTTGGAGAGAGTGGTGGTACATGAACACAGGAGTAAGGAGTGAATGAGTCTTTATGTAACTTATAATAAAGGTGATAGAGTCTAACTGCGTTGAAATTTTGGTTGATGAATGTACTAGAAAAATTAAGTGAGAAATATTGAGATGCCATCTTAGTTTGATGTGCTTCCTCGTTCAATCCCTGTCACCCTCTTAGAAAGTCCTAGAATATAGACAGACAAAGCCAAGACCTAATTTTTGATCCTGCAAAGTGGTTTCTGGAGATAGATTTTCAGGTTGGGCTTTATTACTGTACCACGTCGATTTAAACTAACTTTGTATTAAGCAAAAAATCAGCAGTACAATGGTCAAGCCATGGTTCATAACGTATTAACCAGAAATTAGAGAGCAAAGACAGTAAGAATTTCTTACGAGACAAAATAATTCTAATCAGCTCACATGAGAGACAGGTAGTTCAGAATGTCTGGGTGAAATTATGTCAGCTTGAGATCGACATTAGTAATGAATTGATAGATCCTGAAGGTACTTACACAAGCCTTTACTGATCCAAGTGCTCATCTTGTCTGACAGATTGGGGAAACATTGTTTAATGAGGTCTTCATATGTTACTGTTGCAAGAGCATTAATACTGGCAGCAACTGTACTGTGGACCAAAAAGGAAACCAAGATCACTGCAAAGGGCTCACAATCCATAACTGGGTGCTATTTGAGAGAGTGATTTTCCAATAAAAATTGCTGTGTACATACCTAAGTGTGCCACTAAATGTGCAGGTCGCAAAGAGTCCAGGCAGTCCCGGAAGGTGCCCCAGTATTTCCATAACAAAATATGGCATTAACTTTAAAAAAAGAAATATGAAAAGTGAAAAAAGTTTTCCCTGAAATGTTGAATGAAAATTTAAAAACAAATCTGAAACTAAAAGCAGAAATGGTGGAAATATCAATTTAATTCTTCATTCCATTCCATTCCATCTCTGAGCACCTCATCTTCCACTTAGGTATGTGGCAGCCTGCACAACTCAATACTGAATATAATGTCATAAGGTATCCAGTATTTTCTGTTTCTAATAAAAGTAATTATTTCTGTGGTGAATTTATCCAGACGTAATATTAACTCAAAGGCCCTACTCCGTAAGTGATATTAATTCAGTTTTTCACTCTCCACTGACTCTGCGTTGTCTGCTGAGCATTTTGACCTACTTCCTCAGGAGGCTAAAAAAATTGACATGTTCCTGTCAACCGTGAAGAATTAATACACCACAGAAATGATCCTATCTGGATGTATGAAGGCTTTGTATGGCAACTGCTCTGGCTATGACCATAAGAAATTGCAGTGTTTTCAACAATTATCATAGCATATCATGGAAACCATAGGACCATAATATATAGGAGCAGAATTAGGCCTTTTGGCCCATCGAGTTTGCTCTGCTATTTCATCATAGCTAATCCAAATTCTCTCTCAGCCCCAATCTCCAGTCTTCTCCCCTTGTTCATTCATGCCTTGACTAATCAAGAATCTATCAACTTGTTCCTTAAATATTCCCAATGACTTGGCCTCCTCAGCTGCATGTGGCAATATATTCCATCGATTCACTACTCTCTGGCTAAAGAAATTCCTCCTCATCTCTGTTCTAAAAGGACGCTCCTCTATTCTGAGGCTGTGGCCACTAGTCTTAGACTCTCCCACCATAGGAAACATCTTCTTCACTTCCACACTATCGGGGTTTCAACATCCGATAGGTTTCAATGAGGTCACCCCTCATTCTTGTGAATTCCAGAGAATACAGCCTCCCCCTCCATGAACTCTCTCTGTACTTCTCACTGTATCAGTAAAAAGCAGCCAGCAAAATCAAAAAAGCTGCCCACACTGGAAATTCTTTCTCTTCCCCTCTTCTGTTGAGCACAAGATGCAAAGGCCTGAAAGTGTATCCATGAGATTCAAGGGACAGCTTCAACCCCACGATTATAAGACTATGAACTAATTACCTAGCACAATAAGTTGGATTCCTGGCTAATAATCTACCTCATTATGATCTTGCACCTTATTGTTTACTCTGCACTGCAACTTCGGCATTACCTGTTTTATTTGTTCTAACTCAATGCACTGTGTAATGATTTTATCTGTAGGAATAGTATAGAAGAACAAGCTTATCAATGTACATGCAAACTTAACAAACCAATTTCATTTCCAATTCCAATCAGTCTTTAAAAGGCCCTTTGTTCTCCAATTGCCTGCTATTAATCAACTTGATTTTCCACTACAATACTGTTCACCAGTGTGGCATACAGCAATTAGTATGCAATAGGCGTTGTATGCTATAAACTATGTAATAAGAGAAGCACCAGGAAATTTGGTCAATTTGCTATTTCCCTTACCCTGAAAATTGCAGTGTTAAAGTTAATCTTGAATTTACAATGTCATCAGTAAAACAGTGGATAAAGAAATATCATATGAACAGAGATTATTCATTCAGTATTGCCAATTGGAATTTTTTCTTCCTCAGGGCAATGACATCACTGAAGCCAGAACCACTACATATTCCTTCACTTTGCAGCCTAACGTGAAAAGTTGATTTGTGTACACATGTGTAGAAAATCCTGCACTATTTCTATATTCCACCTGCAGATCAATTTATGTGGTTAATTTAAGTATTCAAAATATAATGTCACTCATTGAAACAAGGAACTGGATTCCGTTTCAAAATTCGACCCGTCTAGGAGTTATTACACTGTTATCTGCCAAACACATGTTGCAGTAATATTCCACTGCTGGTGTAGCCAACAGCTTTGAAGTCATATTAGACTTACCAAAACACCAGTGTAAATGGAGAATTAGTAGTGCTCAGAATCAGAATCAAGTTTAATATCACCAGCATATGTCATGAATTTTGATAAGTTTGTGGCAACAGTACAATGCAATGCTTAATAACAGAAAAAACATGAATCACAGTAAGTATATATATCTATATATGTGTGTAATATATATAAAATGTATGATATATACATAGCTATAAAAGTTAAATTAAATAAGTAGAGCAAAAATAGAAATAAAAAAAGTAGAGTTCATGAGTTCAACGTCCATTCAGAAATCACATGGCTGAGGGGAAGAAGCTGCTCTTGAATCACTGAGTGTGTGCCTTCAGGCTTCTGTACTTCCTTCTTGATGGTAGCAATGAAAACAAGGCATGACCTGGATGATGGAGGCCCTGAATGATGGATGCCACCTTTTTGAGACATTGCTTCCTTGAAGATGTCCTGAATACTACGGCACTAGTGTCCATAATGGAGCTGACTAAGTCTGCAACACTCTACAACTTATTTCGATGGTGTGCAGTAGCCCCACCCCCCACCAGATTGTGATGCTTCACGAGTATCAGTAATTTGATTTTAATTAAGATTAAAATGAAATTAAATGTACTTTGATAGTATGCATCTGAAATAAATAAAAGCAGGAGGTAATCATTTGTTTTATGTATCGTCACAAACAAATTCAGGACTTGAGCACAAGTTATTTCTTCACCAGTTTGATGGGGGCACGACTGTGCAAGCACGTGGAGGTCAGCCAGTAAGAACAGAGAGAAGAGTTTAAAAAGAAGACAGTTTTATAGAGCAGGCGCCAGAGTAGAGGGAGACACAGTAGGAAGGCTTTGGCTCAACGGGGCTTAGGCATTAGGGGTCGAGGCAAGGTACGTTACTTGTGTAGAATACAGACAGGAAGTACGTATGTGAGCCCAGTTTTCTGTGCTGGGTGTCAGATCCTGGAGACTCCCAGACGGCCACATCTGCGCCAGGTGCGTCGAGCTGCAGTTCGTTGGGGACTGCATTAGGGAACTGAAGATGCAGCTCAATGACCTCTGTCTAGTCAGAGAGACTGAGGAGATGATAGAGAGGAGCTATAGGCAGGTAGTCATTCCGGGACCTCGGGAAACAGATAAGTGAGTAACAGTCAGGAGAGGGAAGGGCAAGAGGCAGTTGCTAGAGAGTACCCCAGTGGCTGTCCATCCCCCTTAACAAGAAGTACGCCTGTTTGAGTACTGTCGGGGGAGATGGCCTACTTGGGGGAAGCAACATAGGTCGCGCCTCTGGCACAGAGTCTGGCCCTGTGGCTCAGAAGGGGACGGAAAGAAAGAGGATGGCAACAGTGATAGTAGACTCTATAGTTAATCGGTCAGACAAGCAATTCTGTGGACACAGGAAAGAAACGCGGATGGTAATTTCCCTCCCAGGTGCCAGGGTCCAGGATGTTTCTGATCGCATCCATTATATCCTGAAGTGGGAAGAAGAACAGCCAGAGGTCATGGTACAAATTGGTACCAATGGCATGGGCAGGAAAAGGGAGCAGGTCCTGAATACAGACTACAGGGAGTTAGGAAGGAAGTTGCGAAGCAGGTCCTCAAAGGTAGTAATCTCAGGATTACTGCCTGTGCCATGTGACAGTGAGTATAGGAATAGAGTGAGGTGGAGGATAAATGCATGCCTGAGGGATTGGAGCAGGGGGTAGGGATTCAGATTTCCGGATCATTGGAACCTCTTTTGGGGCAGACATGACCTGTACAAAAAGGAAGGGTTGCACTTGAATCCAAGGGGAACCAATATCCTGGCGGGAAGGTTTGCTAATGCTATTGGGGAGAGCTTAAACTAGAATTGCTGGGGGGCAGAACCCAACTGAAGTGACGGAGGAAGGGGCAGTTGGCTCAAATCGAGAAAGCTTGGAGACATTGCGAGAGGGAAGATAGGCAGGTAATAGAGAAGGGACGCGCTCAGACCGATGGTTTGAGATGTGTCTATTTTAATACAAGGAGTATTATGAATGAGGATGCTCTTAGAGCGTGGATCAGCACTTGGTGCTATGATGTTGTGCCCATTACAGAGACTTGGATGGTGCAGGGGCAGGAACGGCTACTTCAAGTGCCAGGTTTAGATGTTTCAGAAAGGATAGGAGGGAGGATAAAGAGGTGGGGGCATGGCACTGTTGATCAGAGATAGTGTCACGGCTGCAGAAAAGGAGGAAAGGGTTGTCTATGGAGTCTCTGTGGGTGGAAGTTAGGAATAGGAAGGGGTCAATAATTCTACTGGGTGTTTTTTATAGACCACCCAATAGTAACAGGGATATCGAGGAGCAGATAGGGAGAAAGATTCTGGAAAAGAGTAATAATAACAGGGTTGTTGTGGTGGGAGATTTTAATTTCCCAAATATTGATTGGCTTCTCCCTAGAGTGAGGGGTTTAGATGGGGTAGAGTTTGTTATGTGTATTCAGGAAGGTTTCTTGACACTATATGTAGACAAGCCTACAAGAGGAGAGGCTGTACTTCATCTGGTATTGGGAAATGAACCTGGTCAGGTGTCAAGTCTCTCAGTGGGAGAGCATTTTGGGGATAGTGATCACAATTCTATCTCCTTTACCATAGCATTGGCGAGGAATAGGAACAGACAAGTTAGGGAAAGGTTTAATTGGAGTAAGGGGAACTATGAGGCCATCAGGCAGGAACTTGGAAGCATAAATTGGAAACAAATGTTCTCAGGGAAATGTATGGAAGAAATGTGGCAAATATTTAGGGGATATTTGCATGGCGTTCTCCATAGGTACACTCCAATGAGACAGAGAAAGGATGGTAGGGTACAGGAACCGTGGATTACAAAGGCTATTGTAAATCTAGTCAAGAAGGAAAAAAGAACTTAGAAAAGGTTCAAAAAACTAGGTAATGTTAGAGATCTAGAAGATTATAAGGCTTGCAGGGAAGGAGCTTAAGAATAAAATTAGGAGAGCCAGAAGGGGCCATGAGAAAGCCTTGGCGGACAGGATTAAGGAAAACCCCAAGGCATTTTACAAGTATGTGAAGAGCAAGAGGATAGGACGTGAGAGAATAGGACCAAACAAGTGTGACAGTGCAAATGTGTGTATGGAACCGGAGGAGATAGCAGAGGTACTTAATGAATACTTTGCTTCAGTATTCACCATGGAAAAGGATCTTGGCGATTGTAGAGATGACTTATAGTTGACTGAAAAGCTTGAACATGCAAATATTAAGGAACAGGATGTACCGGAGCTTTTGGAAAGGCGCCTTTTCATTGACTACAGCTCTGCCTTTAATACCATCATTTCAAATAAACTGATTCCTAAGCTCCAGAACCTGGGCCTTGGCACTCAGATCTGCAGCTGGATCTTCAGCTTCCTCACAGACAGGACCCAGGCTGTAAAAATAGGGGACAAGCTCTCCTCTACAATCACTCTGAGCACCGGTGCCCCACAAGGCTGTGTACTCAGCCCCCTGCTGTACTCACTCTACACCCATGATTGTGTAGCCAGGTTTCCATCAAACTCAATATATAAGTTTGCTAATGACACAACAATTGTAGGCCGTATCTCGGGTAATGATGAGTTTGAGTACAGAGACGAAATTAAGAACCTGGTGGCATGGTGCAAAGACAATAACCTATCCCTCAATGTCAGCAAGACGAAGGAATTGGTTGTTGACTTCAGAAGGAGTAGCGGACCGCACGACCCAATTTACATTGGTGGTGCGCAAGTGGAGCAGGTCAAAAGCTTTAAGTTCCTTGGGGTCAATATCACAAATGACCTGACTTGGTCCAACTAAGCAGAGTTCACTGCCAAGAAGGCCCACCAGCGCCTTTACTTCCTGAGAAAACTAAAGAAATTTGGCCTGTCCCCTAAAACCCTCGCTAATTTTTATAGATGCACCGCAGAAAGCATTCTTCTAGGGTGCATCACAACCTGGTATGGAAATCGTCCTGTCCAAGACTGAAAGAAGCTGCAGAAGATCGTGAACACGGCGCAGCACATCACACAAGCCAATCTTCTGTCCGTGGACTTACTTTACACCGCACGCTGTTGGAACAGTGCTGCCAGGATAATCAAGGACACAACCCACCCAGCCAACACACTTTTCGTCCTTCTTCCCTCCAGGAGAAGGCTCAGGAGCTTGAGGACTCGTACAGCCAGATTTGGGAACAGCTTCTTTCCAACTGTGATAAGACTGCTGAACGGATCCTGACCCGGATCTGGGCCGTACCCTCCAAATATCCGGACCTGCCTCTCGGTTTTTTTGCACTACCTTACTTTCCATTTTACTATTTTCTATTTATGATTTATAATTTAAATTTTTAATATTTACTAATGTTAAGTATTTTTAATATTTTTAATATTTAATATTTGTAATCCAGGGAGCGGGAAGTGCAGAATCAAATATCACTGTGATGATTGTACATTCTAGTATCAATTGTTTGGCAACAATAAAGTATAAAGTATTCCTTTCCATTGATACTGCCTGACCTCGTGAGTTCCTCCAGCGTTTTCTGTGTGTTACTCTGGAATCCAGCATCTACAGAATCTCTTGTGCTTAAAATAAGTTGCCAACATGTAAAGGAACACTGGAGGCCCATCATGCCCATTGAACTGAAAACTACATTTTCTACATTTACAACATTTACTACTATTATTTCTGAATGCTCCAATGCATTTGTTTCATGTTCCGTGATAATTGATATCTTGTATTGTTTATATCATACTGTGCTAACTTAGTGCATTTTTTGTATTAGCTGAATATCAATACTTACCTGGTCTGGTGCTGAAATAAATCCTGCAGTCCACGGATCACAGTTTACGTAAAAGGCGTACATCACCAGCCCTGAGAACACTGCACAGACATTGATCACCCAGAGTCCAAGCAAGTTCAGGTACATTGCCCTATATCAGAAACTGAGGTCTTCAATTGAATCAACATTGCAAACAGTTCCAGTTTCTTTTACGTAATTCAGCAGACTAAATCCAAACTTATAATATTTCTAGTTTTGTTTTGAATTAAGCTTTCTCACTTGTTTTCAAAATGTGCTCAATAATTTAGTAATGGTAATAGCCTGGTAGTGAGCAGGGGTACATGGGAAGAAGGAATATTTATTGGAATTTAAGGTTGGAAATCCTCATACAGTATTCTCATGTTACCTTATGGCATGAAAGGATGTTTCTTGGCTACACTCACTTCAATCCCATCTCCCACATTTCCTTAACAAACAGCTTTTGGATGGAGGAGACCAGGACACCTGGGAGAACATGCAGGTTCTACTTTGACCATAGGTCAGGATCGAACTTGGATCACTGGAGCTGTGGTATAGTTGTGCTTCCCACGGGGCCACCAGTTATATCCATTATAGTCACTTGTCAGAAACTAAGGTGGAAAGAATACAGCATTCATCAAACCAATGTCTCCTGCCCTACCAGTTCTAGAATCTGCAGGTTACTCACTGGCTTCAGCAGCCCCCTGAGTACCCCAGCAAATGGACCCCAAAGGAATGCCTCAGAAGACTCTGCAATATGACATACTTGAGTCTTGTCAGTGGAAGCTAATCAAAGAACTAAAGCCCTTAACACGTCTTTCAAAACAAATAAACTGAAGGGGATCTTTGGAATTATGAATTGGATCTGGAAGTGAAGCACATTGTACTTACATTTTAGCATGTCTTTCTGACTTGCATGAAATGCACCTTTGGACTATTGATTGATTCGCTCCATAGACTCCCAGCCAAGTGAATGTGCCTCCGACAGTCAGTGTCCAAAAGGTATGCCGCCTCAGAGGATCGACCGAGAAGCTAATTCAAAGTCAAGTGGATTATTATTAAAGTCAGAATCAGAATCGGGTATAATATCACCAGCATTTGTCATGAAATTTGTTAACTTAGCAGTAGAATGCAATACATCATAATATAGAAAAAAAATTAAATCAATTACAGTAAGTATATATAAGTATATTAAATTGTTAAATTAAGAATAGTGCAAAAACAAATAATATAAAATAGTGAGCTGTGTTCATGGGTTCAATGTCCATTTAGGAATCGGATAGCAGAGGGGAAGAAGCTGTTCCTGAATCATTGAGTGATGATTTCAGGCTCCTGTACCTCCTTCCTGATGGTAACAATGCGAAGAGGGCATGTCCTGGCAAATGGCATCCTTAATAATGGAAACCGCCTTTCTGAGGCACTGCTCCTTGAAGATGTCTTGGATACTGCAGAGGTTAGTACACAAGGTACAGCTGACTAATTTTACAATTTCCTGTAGCTTGTTTCTATCCTGTACTGTATCTCCCCCTCCATACCAGACGGCGATACAGCCTGTCAGAATTCACTCCACAGTGCATCTGTAGAAGTTCTTGAGAGTTTTAGCTGATATTCCAAATCCCCTCAAATTCCTAATGAAATATAGCTGCTGTCTTGCCTTCCTTACAGCTGCATCGATATGTTGGGACCAGGTTAGATTCTCAAAGATCTTGACACAGAGGAACTTGACATCCTTCACTCTCTCCACTTCTGAGTCACCTATGAGGATTGGGTAGTGTTCTCTCGTTTTACCCTTTCTGAAGTCCATCATCAGCTCTTTGGCCTTAATGACGTTGAGTGCAAGATTGTTGCTGTGACACCACTCAACTAGCTGGTATATCTCACTCCTGTACGCCCTCTCATCTCCATCTGAGATTCTGCCAACAATGGTTGCGTCATCAGCAAATTTATAGATGGCATTTGAACTATATCTAGCCACACAGTCATGGGTATAGAGAGAGAATAGAGCAGTGGGCTAAGCAAACATTCCTGAGGTGCACCAGTATTGATAGTCAGTGAGGAGGAGCTATTATTAGCAATCTGCACAGATTTTAGTCTTCCAGTTAGGAAGTCATGGTTCCAATTGCAGGGGGCAGTACAGAGGCCTAGGAGAGCTTATCGATCAGGACTGTGAGAATGATGGTGTTAAACCCTGAGCTATAGTCAATGAACAACATGGGTGTTTGTATTGTCCAGGTGATCCAAGATCGAGTGAAGAGCCATTGAGAGTGACTGCCATATTAATTCAATTTATTTCAAGAAACAATTGGTTGTTTTTCAGGCTGCAGATTCAATTTAGTCCTTAGCCATGAACTATTTCATTCTAATGATCAAACGGAATTGAATTTAACCTTCCATTTTTTTTTCATAATAATTGTCCCTGTCCAAGCCTTTTCCATTACAGCATGGTGCTGGAATTAGGTCTGTAGTAGTTGAGACTGGTTTTTCTGCAGATACTAGAGACTGCAATGAGAACTTTCGAGATCTACCTGCCGGATTTATGGGATTTCTCAGCTCGCTTTCTGAACCCATTTATGTTGAAAGTTCAGAATATGCCTTCAGTACTATGAATAAAACTCTTTCCAGTGACATTGATCACTTGTTGGCAAACTCTACAAACTACAATGCGGCCAACACAACACCCTGCAGACTTCACAAGACTACTTCTTTCAAATATGATTCTACTACTAAGCTGCATCTGATTAGAACCTGTAATTTACACTTTAATGGTGTGTTCTTAGACTGATAGATCGATCTGGTGCTTTGCTGTCTCTGAGGGAGTTAGCTAAGATTTGGAGTGCAGTGTGTGGCCTGGAATCTGGGAGAAGGGGTTGACTCCATTGCTTCTCTCCAATGGAGGGATCGAGCAAGATTGAAGTTGACAAATCCGAGAGCGAAGGGTGGGTTGTGTTCAGCCACCTGCCTACATTTGACTGGTCCTCCTCTCCCTCTTCCTAGCCGCTTTTGAACATAGAATAGAATAGACTAGTACAGCACAGTACAGGCCCTTCGGCCCACAATGTTGTGCTGACCCTTAAACCCTGCCTCCCATATAACCCCCCACCTTAAATTCCTCCATATACCTGTCCAGTAGTCTCTTAAATTTCACTAGTGTATCTGCCTCCACCACTGACTCAGGCAGTGTTTCCACGCACCAACCACTCTCTGAGTGAAAAAGCCTTCCTCTAATATCCCCCTTGAACTTCCCACCCCTTACCTTAAAGCCATGTCCTCTTGTATTGAGCAGCGGTGCCCTGGGGAAGAGGCGCTGGCTATCCACTCCATCTATTCCTCTTATTATCTTGTACACCTCTATCATTTCTCCTCTCATCCTACTTCTCTCCAAAGAGTAAAGCCCTAGCTTCCATCATTTTGAAGGAAAGGTCAGTAGTCTTGGGATCCACATTGCAAGGATTAATTGGAGAAGCTGTGGACTCATTTTGGGTGACTTTGAGATTCATGTTGCATGTGTTCCTGGATTCTGGTTACTCTTTTTTTTGCTGCTTTTGAGTGGTCTGATCACAGTAATTGATGCTGTTTGGGGCGCTTCAGCAAAGAATGCTTTGTCCTGCTGCCGGCAGTGAGCTAGAGGGGTGATGCTGAACTAAACTAAGCTGAATACTACTCGAATCATGGTTTGATGTTCGGACTCCTGGTTTGATTTGTCATCTACTTTCTTTTTGCCGTTTGTGCAATTTGTTCTTTTATCACGTGTTGGATGTTTGATGTTTTTTTGAACGGGTTCCATGGTGTTTCTTTGTTTCATGGCTACCTGCAGGAGGGCGAATCACAGAGCTGTATTCTGTCTACTTACTTTGATAATAAATGTACTTTGAACCTTTGATTCTAGTGTTCCTTCTTAGCATCAAGGGAAGACCATACTCCAGCCAGCTGTCCTCTAATGCACTTCTGATCGCTTCTTCAATGATATGTGACAGTGTGGGGCTACTTACTCAAGTACATTGACTCTTTGGCCATTCCTTGCAATCTTCCACATGTTGCTACTTCCTCCCAGTTGGATAGTTCCCTGGATGAGAACTGTTAAAAATCCCAATACCATCACAATCACCTGGAAAGCATCTGTCCACACCACAGCCTTCAAACCACCCTGACAAAGGAACAAAGCATAAACACCAGGTGTGAGACTTCATCCTCAAGGAGAAACAGTTGAGTACAAAGCATCTGTTTACATTAGTTCTACTTTAAATCCATTTTATTCTCCTCAATACCTCCCAGAGTTGACCATACACCCACACACCGGTGGCCAATTAACCTCCCAACTTTTGTGATGTGGGAGGAAAGTGGAGCACCTGGAGGAAACAAGGTATGGTCACAGGGAAAATGTGCCAACCCTACAGAAAATGGAGGTCAAGTCTGAACCCAGATTACTGTTAGATATGGCCCTTGTGGCTACGGGGGTCAGGGGGTATGGAGGGAAGGCTGGGGCGGGGTTCTGAGTTGGATGATCAACCATGATCATAATGAATGGCGGTGCAGGCTCGAAGAGCCGAATGGCCTACTCCTGCACCTATTTTCTATGTTTCTATGTTTCTATGTTTCTACTGAAGCTGTGAGGTAGCAGCACTACCAGCTGCATCATTATTAATCTTTTCTCAAATTATATGTGGGATGGGTGGGCATCACTGACTGTCTGGATTCATTCATTTCTCATTCCTGATAGTACGACTGATTGAAGTGTTTGGCCATTTCAGAGGGCAGTACACCACATTAGTAGGTTTGGAATCACATATATGCCAGCAAGATTGAAATGAAAAAAGTAAAGAATGCACTAGAGAACCAAATAAGTTTTTATAACAAAACTGAAGTTTTAGGGTCTTCATTACTGAGACTAGCTTCTCATTCCATATTTGCTTAGTTACTTGAATTTAAATTCCCCATAACCTAAAGTAGTATTCAAACTTATGTCTCTGCATCGGAAGCCCGGGCCTCTGGATACTCATTCTGAAATTCAGCAGGAGCAGTTCCTTCACACGGCGCTGTAGTGTAGTGGGTAGCATAACACTATCGCTGTGCCAGTGACCCAGTTTTAATTCCACCATTGCCTGTAGGGAGTGTGTATGTTCTCCCCATGACCGCGTGGGTTTCCTCTGGGTGCTTTGTGTTCCCCCTACATTCCAAAGATGTTCCGGTCAGTAGGTTAACTGGTCACATGAGTGTAACTAGGCACACCAGGCTGATTGGGCAGAAGGGCCTGTTACTGTGCTGTATCTCTAAATAAAAAGCAATTTTGCTCCTCAGCACTGCCTTGCCATTATAATAAGACCACATACAATTCCATTACAATGCATTCTCAATGCAACAGTTCTGCTTACCTGTAACGGCCTTTCATCCCCATGATTATTAAGTACATATTTATCGATGCCTTAAAAATATCCAAAAGTTTTGTTGCTACTGCCCTTTGAGGAAGGGAGTTCCAAAGACTTTTGATTCTCTGAGACAGAAACATTCCATTTCAATCCTGAATTCGATATTTAATCCTACCACTCCCTCCTTTATCACCCAATTAATACAAGCTCAGCCTGTCCAGCTATTCTTCGTAAGACCATCCACCCATTCCTGGGATGGATACACTTTCTCTGAACTGCTAAACATCTAAGATGTCCCTAAACATCTTCCCTTATACAGTATAAGCAGGTTGAATCTGAACACAGTAACCCAAATCTAGTCTCTTCTGTGTCTTCTATAACAAAATGAGCTGTATAATTAAAGCAAGACTACCCTACACTTGCATTCTATTCCCCATCCACTAAAAAGCAATGTTATATTAGTTTTCCTAATTATTTCTTGAACCAACAATATTAGTTATTTTCACTCAAACGTCCAGATCCCTCTGTATTTCACAGAGTTCTACAATCTGTATTGAAAATATGCTTCCATTTGATTTTTTCCTGCCAAAAAGAAAATATTCATGTTTTCCTGCATGGTATATCATTTAACAGATCTTTGCTCAGGGACTTACTCTAGCTATATCCCCGCCTATTCTCCTTTAGTCCTCCTCACAAATTACTTTCCTACCTGCTTTTATGTTAACAGCAAATATAACAACCAAACCTAGGTGCATTAAACATTTTTCCCCTTATTTTCCTTCTAAATCTCTTCATTGATATCTTAAACCCACGCCCTATGTTACACATACCTCTGCATTGGAGAAAAGTCTTACTACTGTCTACCTTTTTTATGCCCCACATTAATGCCTAAGGATCCTTCTTGTCAACTTCTGCTCCAAGGGAAAGAAACACAGCTCATCCAGTCTTTCCTTATAACTAAGACATTCCATCTCAGAGAACATCCAGGTGAATCTTCCCTTCGGGGTTGACTTTGCCTGATCTTTATGAACTTTATCAACAATGTAGCCTGAAGTAGCTGCCATCAATATAGACAGAAGTGACTCCTAACATTTTCCTGATGAAACTGCCTATAGTTCCTTTGCATTCTGTCTTCCTCCCCTTTTTGAATATAGAGTTGCAATTGTTATTTTTTGTTATTGTTATCAAGTGGAATTTTTCCCAGATCTTGTAAAATATCAATTATATCACTATCAAGTATTTTGATAATCACTTCTTTAAAGTGCTTATATTTCTGGGGACATTCTGAAGATTGCATCTGCAGTACAAAAGATTCTACAGATGTTGGAAATCCAAAGCATCACGCACAAGATGCTAGAGGAACTGCTGACCTGCTTAGTTCCTCCAGCAATCTGAAGCTCTTAATTGTTTTTCCCAGGTTTCCTATCCATTCCTAGCCCGCTTGAATGGGGATAGAGGGGCTGGAGAAATCCTGTATTAGGAAAAACACTGCCGATCTAATCTGAATGAGTTATGAGGGACAGAAGTTGGTACCTAGCATGGGGAGGAGATCATAAATCAGGGATCTTTAATCAATGTACTTTGTGGATTGGACTCTACAGTTCATGTTATATGTGTTTCTGAGTTTTGGTTACTCCCTTTTTATTGCTATTTTATGCAATTTTGATTGGGGCGATCTGGCTCTGCGGCGTACAGTCAACAAACAACACAGCACTAAATTGAACTGAACTAAACTGAACAGTACTAGACTGTTTCAAAGTGGTTTGATGCTTTATGTTCTGTGTTTTCACTTATTTCTTTTTTTGCCACTTGCGTGATTTGTCCCTGGTTTTTTTGCACATTGGATGTTTGCTGTTTTCTTGAACATGTTCTCTTTGTTTCATCATTAACTGTGAAAAGACTAATTTCAGGGCTGTATACTGCATATATACTTCAATAATAAATGTACTTTAATTCCTTTAATCTTTGATAAAGTTGCAGCAGCTTGAGGAAGCAGTCCTGCTTCTCCTGTTCTTTAAGCAGTGATATCAAGGCGCTTATCCCCATCGCCTAAAACTTTCATCAGTCGTGGTTCCTGAAAGCTGACCAACTATGATTCAAGGCAGAATCAACGTTGAAATAAAGTCCGAAAGAATTATTTAATGATTCAATGTTCATCGTGTTTCTCATGAAGAGATTGGACACTCATTTTTGTCCTATTCTCATAAAAAGGAGGGGAGGAGAAGATGGCAGTGCGCGTGGCCACTCCGAATTTGTTAAATAGGGACCATGCACAATCCTGATTTGATGGAGACAGACATGAGAAGCACGGAGGAACATCTGGAGAGACTTCTGAAATGCCTGCTTCGCTGCCGCTGCTACTGTGTGATCGAGAATCTCCAGAGGGGAAGGCCCCAAATCCTCGGCTTTGCCTATTGCCTGTTGCCGGGGCCGGGGTCGAAGCGCTCGGCAGAGATAGTGCTCGGTGATCGGTGTCGGAGGGCTGGTCGGAGGCTCAAAGTTTTCGGATGGACTCAGAGTCAGACTGTGGTCGGGTGCTTCCAGGATGCTGCATCGGCAAGTTTGCAGCACTGAAAGCCCATGGTAGGGAGGGTTTCTCCCTTCAACCATCTGCATGAGACAATGGGACGTTCGAGAGACTTTGAGATTTTTTTTACCGTGCCCATGGTCTGTTCTTCATCAAATTACGGTATTGCTTTGCACTGTTGTAACTATATGTTATAATTATGTGGTTTTTGTCAGTTTTTTTTTAGTCTTGGTTTGTCTTGTGTTTCTGTGATATCATTCTGGAGGGACAAATTGTATCATTTCTTAATGCATGCATTACTGAATGACAATAAAAGAGGACTGCGTGTCCTCATAATCTAATCTAATCTAATCTAAACAGGAAGGAACATTAGTGGGGTGAGATTTACTCTAATGTGGGTTAGGTTTCTATTTAGATTTATAGACTTATAAACTGTTCTGTGGTTTTTGGAGTTAATTTTAATACAATCCCAACTGTAGCAAACTGACAAGATTACAATGGTTCACCATTTTATATGCTGACACAATACATTATGTCTAATGGGGTTTGGGAAAGCACTCCAACAGTCCATCACAAACAGTAGCATGTCATAAAGACCATACTGCTGAAAGGCTGCTTAAACCACTTTGAGCCTAGATTGAGAGTCAATCAGGTGCTGGTCATCTGCACTCTGCAGGCTTCCAAGAAAACGGAGCTTGAGCGGATGCAGGAGAGCGGTGGGGGGGGGGGGGGAGATGGCAGAGATGGAGAGAAAGTGACACAGGGGACACAGAAAACAACTATATTGTGGAGACTGCAGAGTTGTTCCAGTTCTTCCTGAACCCAGGGAGGAAATGTTTTGACTCAGTGGAGAGTCTCTTTGTGTTTCCCTCTGGCTGTGAATTTAAGGTAACTTCAAATCTTACACAGCCCTTCTCTGTTTGGGTAGACATATCATCCACTCAGAGAACCCCAGTGTTTATTTCCAGAAATAGTAATAGCTTCTTACTGTAATTGCCTGTCTGCCTAATTAAAGTTGTCCCCTATTTAGGAATATTGATAGAAGACCACTAGATTCAGCACAAAGTAACAATTTTATAACGAATGGCCCAAAATGCAGAGCATTTTTCCCCACAAGATCAAATCAGCAAAAGAATATTTATTGTAATTCAAGTTCCACAGAATAGCTGAGGAAATGCTGCAAAAGCATCTTGACCACTATTTTTGATATGGATAATTTTTAAGCATTCATACATACCAGGGTGCAATAGAAGGTGCAAATAATTCCTGTTGCAAATACTGATCCCCACAGATTAAGACCAGTCACTATAAAATGAGAAGACATATACTTAAAATGCAATATTAGGAAGTAAATAAGGAGTATAAAGAAACTAATATAGAATGTATTTAACACTGGATGTTACATTTGGCCAGTGAATGTCTACTAAACATGGAACAAAATGTAGGCTAATAGAATAGTGTATAAAACAAAATTAAGCAATAATTTATATAATGTTCACATTCAGAGTATTTAAACTGCAAAAACGGACCACAATAAAGATAGCAAGTAGGAAGAATCAAGAACACAGAGCCATTCATAAACATTAACACTACTGTCCTGGAAGTCTACGTAACATGAAAGCTCGTGGTATAGGAGGTAACATTAGCATGGATATAAGACTGGTTGGCTATCAGTAAACGGAGGTTAGGTATAAATGGAATTATTTTTCTGATGGGCAAAATGTGACAAGTATTGTGCTACTGGATTTGGTGCGAGCACCTCAGTTGTTTACAGCTTGTATAAAGACTTGAATGAAGTCATCTAGAGTGTACTTGCCAAATTTGCTGATGGTAATCTGCTAATGTCAAGCTACAAAGAGCATTGTTCTTGATCAGAATAGCAAAATGCATTAAAAGAGACAATATTATTCGTAACAACTCTCCATATCAAATAAGGTAACTTCATTCACCTGATATCTCCAGATTAATCTTTACAAAATTCATTTGACCCAAAATGCAATACCCCTTTTACTGTCCGATGTGCAGGTGACCGATTTCATATTAGTAAGAGCTTCACTGTAATTAAATGTCTTGTAATGTTCAATAATTACCAAGTTGTGATGCTTACCTTGATTCAGTGCCAAAGCTGGTGCATAGACCACAACCCCTATATAGAGAATCTGAAAATTATGTTAAAGGCATAAATTACTTTAAATATAAATATGGACTTAAATATAAATATGACTAAAAATTAAACTTTAATAATTGTCTTACAGTTTGCAGAATGTATATAATTGTAGCAGCAACACGAACCGCCCTATTAAATCTCAGCTCCAAGTACTGAAGAAAAGAAAGAAAAGATAAAATTTATGAAGTAAAGAGTTTGTAGTCATGAAGCACCATATGCGTTTTCAGATATCCTAGAGTTCTTTACTGTGAATCGATAAATATTAAAATGCAGTCGCTGTTCTTTTCTGGGTGAACGTGACATGGTCATCAATTTTCACATTTATTTATTTAGAGAGACAGTGCAGAACAGGCCCAATGAACCACCACCCCACCCCCCCAGCAACCCACCTGCAGTATTAAAACCTCACCTAACCACAGGAGAATTTAATTACTGGATGTATTCAAGACAGAGAATGATGGGTATTTGGATGTTAAGAAAACCAAGGAATATTGAATTAACACAGAAAAACAGAGCTAATAAGATGGTCAGAGCAAGCATGAGAGTATGAATGGCCTACTCTTTCTTCTATTTTTAACATTGTTATTACATTGAAGATGATCTGGTGATTGGAAAACTGTCTCATCAATAGAGACTGGAGTAATACAAGTCCTCCAACAAAACTATCCAGATACGACCAATTCAGTCTTATTATTTATTTAGAAATTCAGCATTTAACAGGCCCTTCCAGCCCAACAACCTAACTATTTAACACTAACCTAATCACAGGACAATTTACACTGACAAGTTAACTGACTTACTGGTACATCTTTGGACTGTGGGAGGAAACTGGAGCACTCGGAGGAAACCCACGGGGTCATGGGGAGAACTCCAAGCTCTGACATCCCGAGCTGCAACAGCATCATGCTAACTGCTACGCTACCGTGAGCTGTGAAGGATAGTGCGAGAAATTATCCGAATACCGTGAGAAGTGTTTGAATTATCTACTTAGGTGTTTCTTGCTGAGGCTGATATTTTGAAACTACATATGATCTGAATTAGAAGATTGGAAGAGTGGGCAAACCTACCTAAAACTGTCATTTTTTTTATTCCATGTGTAAAGGTTGAATGAGGAAGGAGTTTTGCAGAAATAAGTTCCTTTGAAATGGGTGCAGGAAGGAGAGCTTGAAACCTTTATATTACAGGATCAGGTTTAGCCAGTATTCTGGAAGAAGTCCCTATGTTCTTATGGCTTTTTGAGATCATTTTAGCACAAAGTAATCAAAATGGTCATAGTTTCACTAAACCAGTGATTTGCATTGTGAAGGTCAGTTCAGGAAATGAATGGTTGAAAGGAAATAATTCAGGTGAAACATAATTTGAAGGAGTCTTAATCAATTTATCCAGTTTTCAAAAGTAGACAGTATGTATAAAGTATATTGCTGTGTTATTTTCTCAGAAACTTCAATACAATATTCTGTAATAGATCAATTAAGTACGATATGCAAAATATTTGGCATGAATTTATCCATAGTCCTCTTCTTTGGAAGTCCTGAGGGATTGAGGTTTACCCATTTACATTTAGGTCTTGTAGATTCTGAGATGGCTAAGAGGCCAATGTACAAACCATTGAATCTTTTGCAGGTTAGGTAGGAGGTTGGGTCGGCGGGTGAGTCATTTATCAGCTGGTTTATTTCTCCTGTTGTTATGCAGGTCTTCTGTGTGCTCCCAACTCAAAATTCTCATGATCATCCTGAATACTGCTTCCTGACTTTAGGTTATCATGGCTCACAGATTGTCAGGGGTCAACAGGGATCTCACCCTTCTTCAAGGAAGCTTTGACCCTATCCTTAAATCTTTGTCCCTGATTAGTGTGTGTCCTCCTCAGCAGAACTCAGTATTAATTGTTTATGGTGGTAATGGAAGTGAAAAAGGTAGTGAAAATAATCTGCTCTCAAACGCATCTCTCCCATTTCACGCGCATCTGCTCTCACCCCATCCTCCCGCCACACCACTAGGAATAGGGTTCTCCTTGTCCTCACCTACCACCCCACCAGCCTCTGGGTCCAACATATTATTCTCCGTAACTTCCGCCACCTCCAACGGGATCCCACCACCAAGTGCATCTTTCCCTCCCTCTCCTCTCTGCTTTCCGCAGGGATCGCTCCCTACATGACTCCCTTGTCCATTCGTCCCCCCCTCATCCCTTCCCATCCATCTTCCTCCTGGCACTTATCCTTGTAAGCGGAACAAGTGTTACACATGCCCTTACACTTCCTCTCTCACCACCATTCAGGGCCCCAGACAGTCCTTCCAGGTGAGGCGACACTTCACCTGTGAGTCGGCTGGGGTGATATACTGCGTCCGGTGCTCCCGATGTGGCCTTCTATATATTGGCAAGACCTGACGCAGGCTAGGAGACCGTTTCGCTGAACACCTACGCTCTGTCCGCCAGAGAAAGCAGGATCTCCCAGTGGCCACACATTTTAATTCCACATCCCATTCCCATTCTGATATGTCTGTCCATGGCCTCCTCTACTGTCAAGATGAAGCCGCACTCAGGTTGGAGGAACAACACCTTATATTCCGTCTGGGTAGCCTCCAATCTGATGGCATGAACATTGACTTCTCTAACTTCCGTTAATGCCCCACCTCCCCTTTGTACCCCATTCGTTATTTATTTATTATATATATATATATTTTATTCTCTCTCTTTTTCTCCCTCTGTCCCTCTCACTATACTCCTTACCCATCTTCTGGGAATCCCCTCTCCCCATTTCTTTCTCCCTAAGCCTCCTGTCCCAAGATCCTCTCATATCCCTTTTGCCAATCAACTTTCCAGCTCTTAGCTTCATCTCTCCCCCTCCTGTCTTCTCCTATCATTTCGGATCTCCCCCTCCCCTCCCCACTTTCAAATCTCTTACTATCTCTTCTTCAGTTCATCCTGACGAAGAGTCTCGGCCCGAAACATCGACTGTATCTCTTCCTAGAGATGCTGCCTGGACTGCTGTGTTCACCAGCAACTTTTATGTGTGTTGCTTGAAATTCCAGCATCTGCAGGTTTCCTCGTGTTTGCATGAAAATAATTTTCCTTGTTTTGTGAAATTGACAGATGAACAACTTTATTATATATAACATATTTTTTTAAATTTTCATTTTGAGAGACAGCATTGTAGCAGGCCCTTTTTGTCTAACAAGCCATGCCATCCAATTGCACCCATGTGACCAACTAACCTACTAATCCATACGTGTTTGGAATGTGGGAGAAAACCAGAGTGCTCAGAGGAAACCCATGCAATCATGGGGAGAACGTACAGACAGTGGCAGGAACTGAACTTCGATCATTGGCACTGTAAAAGTGTTACACTAACAACTACACTACCATGCTGCCCACATCACACACTGTACATAGAAAGCTGCTCTGAACTCATTCTGTTGCAAAGCACCTTTCAAATCTGATGTTTAATTACTTGTGATTGAAGAAATAATTTTTGATCAGTAAATTATCTGAACCCAAAAACTCATTATACTTATGTGTATTATTAAATCCCTTAAATGGTGAATATTTCAAAATATTAGTAAATTGAATATTTAGAGAAACTGTATATTTAAAGTAAATTTTGTATCCAAATTTATTCAAATCCAAGTGAAGATTTGAATAGTAATACGAATTTGGATCTGAAACATGGTATTATTAAACATGAAGCATGAATTTAAAATGATGTTAGTGTTTTGTGGAGGCATGGTAGCATAGTGGTTATTACAACACTTCACAGCGCCACCGATCCGGGTTCAATTCCCGCCGCTGTCTGTAAGGAGTTTGTACATTCTCTCCATGACTGCAACCATAGGATGGAGAGTCTCACGTCACTGGTACAGAAGCTACTGGAGAAAATTCTTAGAGATTGGATATATGGGTATTTATAAAACCATGGTCTAATTAGGGAGAACCAGTATGGCTTTGTGCAGTGCAAGTCGTGTCCAACTAACTTGATTAAGTCTTTCTGAGAGACGACAAAGGTGATTGATGAACAAAGAGCTATGGATGTTGTTTACATAGGTTTTAGTAAGGCACGTGACAAAGATACCCAACACTATCTCCCCCTTTACTTTGAAATACTGATGTAAAGTACTCATGATAAGTCTTTGGCAAATAGGTATAAAGAGAATCCCAAGGCATTGTAGACATGCATCAAGAGCAAGATGATAATTAGGGAGAGGATAGATGCACTCAAAGGTAAATGGGGGCAGTGACCATTTGCTTTGATGCAGAGTATGTGGGGGAAGTCCTTAATGAGAACTTTACATCAGTATTTATCAAGGACAAGGACGTGGAGGATAGGGAGTTCAAGATTGAGTGTGTTAATATACTAAAGCATTTCAAAGTAAAGAGGGAGATAGTGTTGGGTCTCTTAAAGAGCATTAAGGTGGATAGATTCCCAGGGCCTGATGGGATATACCCCAGGTTATTGAGAGAGGCAAGAGAAGAGATTACTGGGACCTTGACCAATACCTTCATGCCATCTCTAGCCACAGGCAAAGTCCTGGTGGACTGTCGAGAAGCTAATGTTGTTCTTTTATTCAAGAAGGGAATCGGAAAATTCTTTGAACTATAGGATGGAGAGTCTCGCGTCACTGGTACAGAAGCTACTGGAGAAAATTCTTAGGGATAGGATTTATGGGTATTTATAAAACCATGGTCTAATTAGGGAGAACCAGCATGGCTTTGTGCAGCGCAAGTCGTGTCCAACTAACTTGATTAAGTCTTTCTGAGAGACGACAAAGGTGATTGATGAACAAAGAGCTATGGATGTTGTTTACATAGGTTTTAGTAAGGCACGTGACAAAGTCCTTTGTGAGAGGCTCATCCAGGAGATTAAGGTGGTGTTGTGGATAGACTGGCAAATAATACAGTGGGATATAGATCAGTTACAGATATGGGTGAAGAAATGGCAGATGGATTTAACCCTTCCAAATGTGAAGTGTTGCCTGCAGGTAGGCCAATGTAAAGAGACAGCACACTGTTAAGGGCAGGACCCTTAACAATGTTGATGAGCAAAGAGATTTTGGGGTCCAAGTTCATAGCTCCCTGAAAGTGGCTGCACGGCTGCACAGATTGATGGGGTGATTAAAAAGGCATGTGGCATGCTTGCCTTTATTGGTCAAGGATTTGAGTTCAAAAGTCATGAGGTTATGTTGTGGTTTTATAAAACTCTAGTTAGGCTGCTTCTGGGTATGGTTCTGGTTACCCAATTATAGGAAAGTTGAAGCTTTGAAAAGGGTGTAGAAGGGATTTACTCAGATGCTGCCTGGATTAGGGTGCATGTGCTATAATGAGAGGTTGGACAAACTTGGGTTGTTTTCTGTAGATGGCAGAGGCTGAGGGGAAATCTGCTAGTGGTTTAAGGGATTATGAGAGGCATTGATAGAGTATCTTTCCCCAGCATTGAAATGTTCAATACCAGAGGACATGTGTCACGTACCCTGTGACGGGTTAAAGAACCAGCAGAAATGGAAAGCACTTTGGAGTCCGGTATTGCTATTAACTAATGGTATTTATTAGTAACTACGCAATACAGTAATATAAATGCAGATACATCAAACAGGTTGGCAATGATTATATATAAGTAAGTGTGGAATATGTATGAAAACCAAGCTTCTTCAAGTCTAGGGGTAAATAGATACAATCTTATGATGATGAGTAAAGTTCAGTTCAGTTTGTGGTATTGAGTTGAGTAGTGATGGAGAGACAGAGAGATTTGAGCCTTCAGGTGAGCTGACACCGTCAATCTTCCCGTTGTCCTCCAAAACCCTTTAAAAGTCACCGACTGTGACCACAACAAAGGGGACTGTTCTTCTGTGGTGGAGCTATCGACCCAGGCGAGGGTTGGACACATGAACAACTCCCCACCGGTCACTTCCTTTTCACACTGCAAGAGCTACTGATCGATCCTCCAAAAGCCCACTTTTTCTATGGACTCAACATAGCTCATTCAGTGTCCAAAATCATGTCTCTCTGGTCTATCATCTGACCTTCTATTTATCTCACCGTACTGAGTACCAACTGTCTCTCAAATAATTCTTCCCTTCTCTGTCTGTGTAAGAATATACAAGCAGGCAATGTCCTTGGAGTAAGTATAAACAACCTGTGAGCAGTCTTCATCTCTCTCTCTCTCTTTTAAACAACGTGCTTGTATTAAATACCTCTCTCTCTCTCTTTTCAAAAGCACAGTTCATAGGGGTAATCAAGCACAGTTTATAGAGGTAATTCAGGACCCCATCACACATATATTTGAGGTGAGGAGGGTAATTTCAAAGGAGACGCGAGGGCAAGTTTTTTTACGCGGAGTGCAGTGGGTGCCTGGAATGTGCTATCTTGGGTGGTGGTAGAGGTAGGTACATTAAGGACATTTAAGAGATGTTTAGCAATTAACTTTAGCAGTTAACCAATGTCCCCCGGGATTAATAAAGTATGACTATGACTATGACTAGATAGGCACATGAAAATGGAGGAAAACAGAATGATGTAAGTGTAGGTGTAAGGGATAAGTTTTGTTGGTCATTTGATTACTAATTTAATTGGGTTGGCACAACACTGTGGGCTGAAGGGCCTGTTCTTTGTTCTATGCTTGGTAATCAATGCCGCTCTCACTGTACCATGCTGCATTACTCTTTCTGTCTCTGGCTGCCTTTAATGGCATCTCAACTGTGAGATACCAGACAACCTTGACTTGATACGCAACACCATCAGGAGACTAAGAAAAGGAAGCTTTTGCTATATAAATCATAGATCTTTGTGAGGAACTTATAACAAGGTCAGCAAAAAGTACTGTCATTTCGCCACAAAAGCTGTTTCCTTTCAAATCTGACAAGGAAATTGATGGAGCCAGCCAAGCAAGAGAAAGTTGGAGGCACTTCACTCAATGGTAGGGTGAGGGTGAGGGCAATGGAAACATGGAGTTAGATAAGGGTTAAGGTGAGAGGACGGCATGGTGGTGTGGCAGTTAGTGCAATGCCAATACAGTGCCTGCAACCGAGGCTCAATTACTACCTCTGTCTGAAAGGAGATCGTATGTTCTCCCTGTGACCATGTGGGTTTCCTCCGGGTGCTTTGATTTCCTCCCACATTCCAAAGGCATACAGGTTAGCAGATTAATTGGTTACATGGGTGTAATTGTGCAATGTAGGTTTATTGTGCCAAAAGGAATCTCTAAATCAAAAATTAAACAATTAATTTTCTAAGGATTCTAGTGGAAAGAGCATGGAGGGCTGTGGTCTGGGTGCAGGTCGATGGCGTTAGGCAGCTTAAATGGTTCAGCCTGAACTAGATGGGCCGAAGGACCTGCATCTGTGCTGTATTTTTCTATAACTTCAAAGAGGGATTTGAAGGCATCTGAGCAGAAGGATGAAAATCAGAAATCAAGTAGAATGAACATAAAATGCCAGTACAAATCAGAAGTCCCTGGATGTTGGATGAATAGAATCATGAGTGATGAGAAAGAAGTAGCAGAGATTTGGAACAGTTGAAGACTACAGCGCAGGGGTCCCCAACCTTTTTTGCACTGCAGACCGGTGTAATATTGCAATACAATATTCCTGTGGACCGGCAGACAGGTCGACCCGGGGGGGCGGGGGGTAGGGTTGCCGAGGGGACAAGAGTAGCAGTCAAATATGTTGGGTTTACCCCGAGAAAGACTACAATGACCATGAGATGAGCGGGCACCAGTGCGCATGCGCGTACATGTAACATGCCGAATTTTCTCTACAAATCGTTTTTGGCGATTCTGTCGGGGGGGTGGGGGGTGTTAATCACAACCGGAATATAGGTGATAAATTGCTAAGACACTCAATTTCATTTCTAAAAGGGTTTATCTAACGAATTTAATATTAAACACACAGCACATATTTTCCTCGCATGAATATAGTGATAAGTCAATTATCAGGGGAGGACAGGGGAGCTTGAAGTAAGTGTTGAACAAACTTCCATTAGAAGTGGTAGAGGCAGGTTCGATATTATCATTTAACAAAAAATTGGATAGATATATGGACAGGAAAGGAATGGAGGGTTATGGGCTGAGTGCAGGTCAGTGGGACTAGGTGAGAGTAGCATTTGGCACGGACTAGAAGGGCAGAGATGGCCTGTTTCTGTGCTGTAATTGTCCTATGGTTATATAAGTAAGTCAATAGCATCATAATATTTTAAGTAACGTTTGGATATTAAACACACAGCACATATTTTCCCCGTATGAACATATAAAATCATTGCAACACACCAATATCGCTGAATCAGTGGGAGCCCTGGGCTTGTTTCCCTGCAACAAGACGGTCCCATCGAGGGGTGATGGGAGACAGCGATACTCGAACGGGGTTCCTTATGTCCAGTCTATTCCGCAATTTGGTTTTCGTTGCATTCATTGCAGAGATAGGTTGGAAATGGAAGCAACGCTTTCAGTGCTTTCATGGCTATCTCAGGATATTGACTTTGATCCAGAATGCCAACAGAGATATTATGTCAAACATACTTTTCAGCCCGCCGTCATTTGCAAGCTCGAGGAGTTGATCTCCTTCCCGCGCTGACATGGATGAGGCGCGGGTAATGACCTCGCGTGCGTTCAAGCTCAACAGTGCGTGACAGGGAATGAGGAAAGGTGCAGCTGACTCATATCGCCAAATCATATCGTTTCCTCACGGCCTGGTAGCACATGCTTTGCAGCCCGATATCGGTCCGCGGCCCGGTGGTTGGGGACCGCTGCTACAGAGAACAAGATCTAAGCCCAGAGACCATTGGAATTATCGTGCATATACGTAGCAGCCAGAGGTGTGAAAGTAGTTGACAAAGAAAGGATGTGTGAAGTTATAGGGCTGCAAAGAATTAGGAAAATATCATCTAATGCTTTGAGCTTGCTCTGCCATTCAACAACCTCAGAAGTTTCAACATATCCCTAGGTTTCCTTAACGTCCAGAAACTGTCAGTTTCTGTTTGGGAAAATCATTGTAACAGCATGGAATGTTGGTCAGAAACACTGCTTTCAGTAATTTTTACAGCTGAGATGTGAAAGAACGAATTCCTGAAGTAAGTTCAGAGAAATAAATAAAAGATATTTGTTTATCATGAAACTAACTTTTCAGTTTCACTTCAGGTTAGAGAATCAATAATGTTAGTGAAAGAAAAGATTGTGAAGAAATGTTATTTATAACAAGGCTGAAACCCATTGGCTGTTTGCATTAAAGCAACATTTCAGGAAATCAGTAAGCACCATCAAATGGCAAAACTACTATTTCCCCAATGTAAACAGCAGAATCACATTTGTTCACTTGCACTTTTCCAATGGTGCAATATGAATGTTTCAGCACTAATCTTAATATCCTAAATTTGTCAGCACTATAAATACTTGGGCAGAAACTTAGCTTGTATCTGCTTCCCTGGAATCTGAGAGTGCCTTTGAAATGTCTGTTGACAATATGCACCATGGTATTCAGGTGAATAGACAATTTCTGGGGTTTGAAATATCCAAATGTTGCAACAGTACCAATTCTGAATTTCAATTGCACACAGACTAAACAGATTTCACATAATTGTGCAGGTAATGAGAAGCCTAACCATCTGTTTTTTTTTAGAAGTGGAACTTATTCAAGATTGTTATATAATAGCAGATTCCTGTAAGGTACCTTGAACCCACGGAGCAAGTAAAACCATAAGACCATAAGACATAGGAGAAATAGAATTAGATCATTTGGCTTACCAATTCTACTCCACCATTCAATCATGGTGGATTTATTTTTCCCTCTAAATCCCATTCTCCTGCCTCTGCCCATAATCCTTGATACCCTTGCTAATCACGAAACTATCCACCTCCACTTTAAAAATACCCAAAGACTTGGCTTCTATAGTTGTCTATGGCTATGAATTCCACAGATTTATCACCCTCTGGCTAAAGAAATTCCTCATGTTTTCTAAAGGGATGTCATTTTATTCTGAGGTTATTCCTTTGTCTTAAATTCCCCTTATACCAGAAGCTTCCTCTCCACGCCCACTCCATCCAAGCCTTTCAGTATTCAGTAGGTTTTAATGAAATTCCCCCCCCCGCCCCCATCCCTCTAAATCCAAGAAGTACAGGCCCAGAGTCATCGCGTGTTGCTCATCCAACAACCCTTTCATTCCTAGGATCATTTTCATAAACCCTTTCTGTAGCTTCTCCAACACAAGCCCAACCTTCTTTCGATATGGGGACAAAACTGCTCATGATACTTCAAAAATGGTCTGACCAATGCCTCAGCATTACACCATTGCTTTTATATTCTGGTCCTATTGAAATGAATGCTGACATTGAATTTACTTTTCTTACTACTGACTCAGCTGCAAGCTCACCTTTAGGGATCCCTGCATTCGTACTCCCAAAGTCCCATAGCACCTTCAATTTCTAAATTCTCTCTCCAATCATAACTCAATCATTGCCTTTATTGCAAGAACTGTGTCTATTCAGCTATATCTAATATTCTGAGACAAATATTTCGGGCTATCTGAAACAACAGAATGCTTGACAAATCTATATAATAACCTTACCTCATATGTGCTTGTGATTCCAGATCTGTAAAAGACCGGCAGGAAGAGTTCGGCTGTGAGGACAACAACAAAAAAGAAGGCAAAGCAGAAGAGGATGTAAGAAGCACCATAGCGATAAACCTCCGCAGGAACTCCCAGCACAGTGACTGCAGACATGAAGCTGGCAGTGAGCGAGAGAGCCACTGGGACACAAATCATCTGTCTCCCGCCCATCAGAAAAGCTCGGGAGGTTGCATTTTTTCGTTCCTTGATTGCAAAGAAGACACCGATCGCTGAGGAAATAACAAGGAGCAATGCACAAACAAAATAATCCCAAGACATAAAGGTTCCTACACGTGGATTTTCAAACTGAGTCATTTTTTTTTAATTTTAAGAACCAAATCAGGTAAATTGTATTGTTTTTTTTCAGAGATAAACCTTCACAGAGCAATAATCAACCTGACTCGTTCTTGGGTATTGCTTCCTTGCCCAGTGTCTGCTCTGAACAGTTCCCTTCCAGGAGGTGCCTTTCCAATGGTATGGACCAAAGGACACGAAATGGTTTGCTGACATAGTAATAAATTTGCCAATGATCGACGACAACAGATATGTACTTACAAAAGCAATGCAAGATTTACTAAATTACTGTTAAACTTGCTAAAGATTAAACTGGCCATTCAACCAAAGTGAACAATTTGCAATAATTGTAATTCCTATTTTGAACTCTCTACTGTGTTGTATAAACATGCAAGCAAATTTATTAGCATGGCAGTTTTCAATCACAAGGCAATTCAAACCGCTTTACATATAACAAGGTATAAAAATCAAACATCAAATTTCAGACAATATATAAGAGAATAAGATCACATGAAAAATAAATATGATAAATAGAATTTACAGTGCAGGAGATTCTAATTAAAAGCTACAGCGAAAAGAAAAGTTTTAAGCCTCAATTTAAAAGAGCTTAAAGTTGGGGCAGGCTTCTGATCCTCTGGAAGATTATTCCAGATATGTGGAGCATAGCAATGAAATGCTGCTTCATCATATTTAGTTTTAACCCTGGAGACGTAAGCAAACCTGCCCCAGATGTCCTGAGAGCTCAGGAAGGATCGTAACGCAGCAGAAGATCAGAGATGTATTTTGGCCCTAGACCAATCAGTGCTTTATAAACTGGTAATAATATTGTAAAATTAATCCTCTGATGGATAGGAAGCCAGTGTAGCCATCGGAGAACTGGAGTGATATGTTCTACTTTCTTGGTCAGCAAGATTGTGTTGTTCACATTTGGTCAAGGACATCTATTGATGATCCCATTGACTGGAGCATGAACCGATGGGCAATTTGTTTCAAGTTAATTGATTCACAGTTTTGGCAGTCCCTTACTTAACAAAACAGTAACATAAATTAATAGACACATTTCTAGACACGATGTCTGAAACAGACAGATCTTTTTAAGCATGATATATGAAAAAAAGAATTCAAGACTTTTTGGGAAATTCCAAAAAAACCCATAAAATATTGGAACAGAATTAGGCAATTTGACTCATCAAGTCTTATGGTCTTATTGAGGAGAAGGCAGAAGAATGGAGTTGAGGGAATTAGATCAGCCTTGATGAAACGGTGGAGCAGACTTAATGAGATGAATTGCCTAATTTTGCTCTTATGTCTTATGGTTTAAGTCTTATGCACCATTAAATCATGACTGATTTCTCTTTCTCAATGCCATTCTCCCAACTTCTTCCTGGGACTCTTAACCCCTTTATCAGAAAAGAACCTATCCATCTCTATCTTAATTATATCCAACAACATGGCCTCCACGGCTCTCCATGGCAATGAGTTTACTTGAGTTATGCATATAATTAGGTCTAGAACCAAGTAATTCTGGAAGAATAAAGCTCATGAATTCTGACTGTCAGATCTGAAGGGTAACAAGTAATAGAATATTAAGAGTATTTAACATGAAAAGTGCCATGCTCTAGCTCTATAGGTAATGTACAATATACTCTGTCTAGATTTCCTTGGTCCTAAATATGATTGAGTCAAGCCTTGTATTATTTGCCGGTACCATGCAAACTCAAGACCTCGGTGAAACACAAACCATCAGCTCCATAAAAGACAGTTTAAGAGATTATTGAAATTGGATCAGCGCCAAACAATGCACTCTTTGAACCAGAATTCTTATTAGTAGCTTGCTATCTAAATGTGTAGCTAAAAATGTGTGGAATTGCTTTTTTGTTTTCCTACAGCTTAAATTGTCATACAGAACAGAAGGAATGTCCATTTGGAAATTCAAAAGTCCAGTTGTTATGCAAGAGTTAAGATAGTTAATGGTCCAGTCTGCCAAGTGGTATACAGTATTAATTTGTCCACAGAGGTCCAGTGACTGTTGTATGGGATGGAGCAGTTCAATAGATCTCCAAGAAACATATCAAGATAGATGGGAAAATCAAGGTCTGCAATTTGTTTCCAATGATGATGAAGCTTATTCATTTCAATGCAGTCTGGGAGACTTACAGTATGTAATTCACAACAGGTGATTTTTGTTTTTAAAGATGTGCCTCTTTACTCATGCTGTGAGTGTAATCCAGGCCACCTCTTCCCAAAGGCAGGATCTTAAATTCCAGGTGACATGCAACCAAAGGAGTGCTTTTAACTAGCTTTTGCCACACATGAGGAGATCATATCAAGGATTCAAAGAATTTTGCCCATAATCAAGTTCAAAGTACATGTACGGTATATTAGAATATTCTACCTTGAGATTTATTTTCTTGCAGGAGTTCACAGAAAGAAAAGAAATACAACAGAATTTTAAGAAAATCTATACGTGAACAGACAAACACCAATGGGCAAAGGAGACAAACTACAAATAAAGACAATACTGAGAACATGAGTTGTAAAGAGTCCTTGAAAGTGTGTTTATAGGTCATAGAATCAGTTCAGAGTAGTAATGAATCAAGTTAGTGTGACGAGAATACACATAGATGTTAGCTGTCCTGTGAGATCAGCAGTTGGTCTGCCACCTGTCCTCAGGGGAAGGAGAGATAAGGAATAAGGAAGCAGCACCTGGAGATGTGTAATGAAGAGATGGGAGAGAGAGCTGTCTGGAGCGGCTCCCCCTTTGAACCCTGAACTGTTTGAGGTGATGGACAGGCGATACCCCAGCAGGGGGATAAAAAGGGACAGGTTCGCTAAGGCAGGACACACACATGACACCTGAGGTAACGAGACCCTGGAAGTGGTGCGCCTCTCACGAGTCGGTGGGAAGTACCGGACCTTAAACACACAGGGTGGAAAGGTACAATCAGCGGGAACCCGGTGTGTGTCCACCCTCGCTTGGGTGCCGGGTTCACTGCAGAGGATTGACCGCATCTGGAGGAGGGGTCACAGTCGGTGACCTCAGGTGACATCACCAAGGACCCGCCCGGAAAGCTGCTTGTGAGCAACATCGCCAGTCTGTGAGTGGAAGCTGTTTCTGAATGATCAGTCGTTCTCTCTCTCCCTCCCCCCCACGTTGTCCATCACCATGGCAACGATTACTGCGAACTGAACTATTAAATCGAACTGGACTTTTGTGTCACTTTGAAATTGGTCATTTACCCCTAGACAACGATAGAGCTTGATTGATGCTGTTATCTTAATTCTGTGCACATGTGTGTTTATCATTGCTGAACTGTTGCATTTATTATCCTTTCGATTACTGTGTTGCTTGTTTCTTTAATAAAACTTTCTTAGTTCTAGTAATCCAGACTCCAACTGAGTGATCCATTTCTGCTGGTTTGGCAACCCAGTTACGGGGTACGTAACATAAGTTATGTCAGTTTTGGAGCCTGATAGTTTCAGGGTAGTAACTGTTCCTGCACCTGATGGAGTGGGACCTAAGAGTGGGATCTGGCAGCTTCTGAGTGATAGTGTTTGTGAGAAGAGAACATGGCTTGGATGGCAGAGGTCTTTGAAGATGGATACTGTTTTCTTGTGGCAGCATTCCATGTAAATGTGTTCAATTGTGGAGAGGGCTTTGCCTTTGATGGACTGGGCTACATCCACCACTTTCTGTAGCCTTTTACATTCCTGGGTATCGGGGTTTCCATATGTCTCCACTGTGCATCTATAGAAGATTGTCAAAATGAATGGTCATGTGCCAAATCTATGCAAAATTCGAAGAAAATAGAGGCGCTCTTATCTCTTCTAAATGGTATTTAGATGTTGGCCCCAGGACAGACACTCTGATAGGTTAATCACAAAGAATGTAAAGTTACTGACAACAATCTTTGTATTGTTCCTTGCAGTCATTGTTTGAACAAATGTTACACTGATCAGTGTGAGAATGAACCTTGGAGTCTTCAAAGCATTGAAGATGGCACTGGTGAACCATGGCTATTTACATAAGTTGTAAATATACTTCTTCTGAATTACTCTCACTGCAGTCTGCAGCCTATAATTTCCTTTTAAGCAATGTACTTTTGAACTGTCCTAATAAACTAGCAAATCCATTATCATTTGAAGAACTTGGTGGAGTTGACTCACAAGCATGCAGGTACAGTATCTTTAAGTAGACAAAGGTACGTCACCTTGACCAAAAGAGAGGGAGGGTGTGGAATGAAATTCCCTCTACCCAGCAACATGTTAGCAAATATACAGTCACTGGAGAACAAGACTGAGGACGTATGGGCACGATTGCTGTATCAGAAAGAAATGAGAAATTGCTGTGTTCTGTGTTTCACGGAGACGTGGCTCACTCTGGACACACTGGATATGTTTGTAAGACAGAAGTGATTCTTGATTTACTGGATAGACCAGACTACGTATTCAGAGAAGGGAAAAGGTAGGCATCAGTGTTTCATGAAAATCTCTTATTGGTGCTGGGATGCAGAATCTTCTTGCACTCTTGTTCCCCTGACCTGGAACATCTGATGATTAAGTGCTAATCGTTTTACTTACCAAGAGTGTTCTCCCCTGTGATTCTGACTGCAATTTACATCCCACCAAAGGCATACATTATGCAAGTACTTGATGCATTGAGTGTAGCAATTAGCAAACAAGAAACAGTCTATCCCGACACCTTTCAAATTATTCACTGGGACTGCATTCAGGCTTGTTTGAAGAAATCTCTGCTCAGTTATCATCAATATATCACCAGCAGTACCAGGGTTTGCAAGACACTCAACCACTATGACACTATGATTAGGAATGCCTACTGTTCCATGTTAGACTGCAGTTTGAGAAAGCGGATCACTTAACTGCCCTCCACATACAGGAAGAAGCTAAAGAGCAAGGCTTCAGAGATAAGGATAGCAAAGAGGTGGATGCGGAAGGTTGATGAGAGGCTATGTTATTCAAAGGATCTGAACAAGTACACCATGGTTGTCATGGATTTTATTAAACTGTCGTAGATGAGTGTGTCCTCACAAAAACATTCACTATCTTCCATAACCAGAAACCCTGGATGAAACATGAGATCTGACGTCTGCTGAGGGCCAGATCAATGGTATTTGGGTCTGGCAACCAGTTAAATACAAGAGGTTCAGGTACGATTTCCAGAAAGCCATTTTACATGTGAAGTGGCAATTTATGTCCAAACTTGAATCACTGACGGATACTCAACAGCTGTGGCAGAACGTGGATGCCAACACCTCCATCAGTGAAATCAAAGAACGTAGGTGACAACAAGGCTTCACTCCAAAATGATCTCAGTGTCCTTTATGCTCACTTTTACCATCAAAACATGGAAGTACATTCATGAATTCCCAAAGCCCCTGATGACCCTGTGATTTCAGCCTCTGAGGAAAACGTGAGAACATCCTTCAAGAGAGTGAGCTTCTAGAAACATGGAAAACCTACAGCACAATACAGGCCCTTCGGCCCAAAATGTTGTGCTGAACATGTCCCTGCCTTAGAAATTACTAGGCTTAACTATAGCCCTCTATTTTTCTAAACTCCATGTACCTATCTAAGAGCCTCTTAAAAGACCCTATCGTATCACCTCCACCACCATTGCCGGCAGCCCATTCCACGCACTCACCACTCTCTGCGTAAAAAACTTACCCCAGATATCTCCTCTGTAGGTACTCCCCAGCACCTTAAACCTGTGTCCTCTTGTGCCAACCCCTTCAGCCCCGGGAAAAAAATTCTGACTATCCACAGGATCAATGCCTCTCATCATCTTATACATCTCTATCAGGTCATGTCTCATCCTCCATCGCTCCAAGGAGAAAAGGCCGAATTCACTCAATCTGTTCTCATAACACCTGTTGGGCACGTGGCCAAGTGGTTAAGGTGTTCGTCTAGTGATCTCAAGGTCGCTAGTTCGAGCCTCAGCTGTGACAGCGTGTTTGTGTCCTTGAGCAAAGCACATAATCACACATTGCTTTAATGTCTGTGCGAGGAGTGGCGCCCCACACAGACTTCCAATTTGCACCTTGTAAGGCATGAAAATGCCCGATGCAGGCCTCTCATGGTCTGAGTCGTCGTTCCCTCCCCTGTTCTCATAAGGCATGCTCCTCAATCCAGGCAATGTCCTTGTAAATCTCGTCTGCACCCTTTCTATGGCTTCCACGTCCTTCCTGTAGTGAGGTGACCAGAACTGAGCACAGTACTCCAAGTGGGGTCTGACTAGGGTCCTATATAGCTGCAACATTACCTCTCGGCTCCTAAATTCAATTCCACAATTGATGAAGGCCAATACACTGTATGCTTTCTTATCCACAGAGACAACTTGCGCAGCTGCTTTGAGCATCCTATGGACTTGGACCCCAAGATCCCTCTGATCCTCCACACTGCCAAGAGTCTTACCATTAATACTATATTCTGCCATCATATTTGACCTACCAAAATGAACCACTTCACACTTATCTGGGTTGAACTCCACTTGCCACTTCTCAGCCCAGTTTTGCATCCTATCAATGTCCCGTTGTAACCTCTGACAGCCCTCCACACTATCCACAACACCTCTGACCTTTGTGTCATCAGCAAATTTACTAACACATCCCTCCACTTCCTTATCCAGCTCATTTATAAAAATCACGAAGCGTAAGGGTCCCAGACCAGATCCCTGAGGCACTCCACTGGTGACCGACCTCCATCCAGAATATGACCTGTCTACAACTGCTCTTTGCCTTCTGTGGGCAAGCTAGTTCTGGATCCTCAAAGCAATGTCCCCTTGGATCCCGTGCCTCCTTACTTTCTCAATATGCCTTACATGGTGTACCTTATCAAATGCCTTGCTGAAATCCATATACACTACACCTACTGTTCTACCTTCATCAATGTGTTTAGCCACATCCTCAAAAAATTCAATCAGGCTTATAAGGCACGACCTTCCCTTGACAAAGCCATGCTGACTATTCCTAATCATATTATACCTCTCCAAATGTTCATAAATCCTGCCTCTCAGGATCTTCTCCATCAACTTACCAACCACTGAAGTAAGACTCACTGGTCTATAATTTCCTGGGCTATCTCTACTCCATTTCTTACATAAAGGAACAACATCAGCAACCCTCCAATCCTCCAGAACCTCTCCCATCCCCATTGATGATTCAAAGATCATCGCCAGAGGCTCAGCAATCTCCTCCCTCACCTCTCACAGTAGCCTGGGGTACATCTCATCCAGTCCCGGCGACTTATCCAACTTGATGCTTTCCAAAATCTCCAACACATCCTCTTTCTTAATATGGAGAGCATTCACCCCAGACAGGGTACTTGGCCGAGTACTACCGATCTCTGCTGATCAACTAGATGGAGTATTCACCGACATCTTTAACCTCTCACTTTATCAGTCTGAGATGCCCACCTGCCCCAAGCAGAGGCTCTCCACTCAATCCTGGAACAATGCGTACATAAGGATGCATTAATGAGCAAGTGTATAGCTGTAACTAATAAATGGCTACATTACTAGGTACAGCCACGTGTCTTCGTGATGCGGATACAGTCTAGTCCACCCAGGTAAAACCCTCCCCACTATTAAGCACAATTACATGGAATGCTGTGACAGGAAAGTAGCATCCATCATCAAGGACCCCCACCATCGAGGTCATGCTTTTTTTTTGCTGCTGCCATCAGGAAGAAGGTACAGGAGCCTCAGGACCCACACCACCAGGCTCAGGAACAGTTATTACCGCTTCATCCATCAGGCTCCTGGACCAGAGGATATAACTTAACTTATCCCCTAACTGAACTGTTCCCATAACTTACAGACTCAGATTCAAGGACTCTTCATCTCATGTTCTTGATATTTATTGCTTACTTATTTTTTCACTCTTTCTTCTTGTATCTGCACAGCATGTTGATATTTTTTGCACAATAGATGTTGTTTATCACGTTGGTTGAGGTCTTCCATTAATTCTAATGTCCTTCATGTATTTATTGTGATTGTCAACAAGAAAATGAATCTCAGGGTTGTATATGGTGACATATATGTTCTTTGATAATAAATTTACTTTGAGCTTTGATTAAGTTTTCCATATTTTGCAAATATCCTGTTTTAAGACTTTCCCTAAAAGCACCAAGTGTGATAACAGAAGACATCAATATTCCTATTTCCTCTTCCTGGCAGGTATTATTTGTGAATCTGATTGCCAGCCCCAGTAGGTTATTCTACATGGGCTGACAAAGTTCCAGTTAAATGTGAACCATTTCTGATGCATTATTTCAACATCTTGTAGTATATTTCTAGAAGGTCATATGTGAGAAGGGTAAGAACAAAAGAAGTAGAAGCAACAGGTTACCTGACCCTTGAAGCCTGCCCCATCATTCATCAGAATCATAGATGATCTCCATTTTCCTGCACTATATGCATATCTCCTGATTTAGCATTCAGAAACCTATCAGTCTCTGCTTTGGTCGAGAATTCCAGAGATTGTTGAGGCTCACTTTAAAGACATTTCTCCTCATTTCAGTCCTGAATTGCCTAACTCATACACAGATATTGTGACACCTTGTTACAGACTCTTCAGGCAGGGTGGGGGGAATCATTGTTCCTGCATCCATCCTCACAAATCCTGTAGGAATTTTGTAAGGTTCACTTTTCATTCCACTACACTCTAGTTCGATGCACAGCCAAGATGCATGTATAATAGTCTAATTAGCTCAAAGTTGGATTTGACCATGCAGTTCAGGTCACTGCAGTATATGAATGACATGAATAAAGTCCAGAGAAGGTGCAGACATGATGCCACGGTTGGAGAAATTGAGTTCTTAGGAAGATTGGCTTGAGTTGTGTAAAGTAATGGGAGTCCCAGAGAAACACGAACAGTATGTCATTAACTAGAGAACATTAATGATTAAGTGGAAGTTAAGGAATTCATTTGTTACCAGTGTGTAGACAATTGACTGAATAGCCTCCGCCTTTGCCGTGTGAAAAATAAATTATCACACATATGGTAGCATAGCAGTTTGTGCAATGGTATTACGGCTCGGGACGTTTCGGTCTTTGGAGTTCATTTCTGGCACTGTCTGTAAGGAGTCTGTACACTCTCCCCATGAAATGCGAGGGTTTTCTCCAGGTGCTCCGGTTTCCTCCCACAGTCCAAAGACGTGCTGGTTCGTAGGTTAATTGGTCATTGTAAATTGTCCTGTGATTAGGCTAGGGTTAAGTAGGTAGGTTGCTGGGTGTTGTGGGTTGTTGGGCCGGAAGGGCCTGTTCTGTGCTGTATCTGTAATTAAATAAATAAGGCCAGTGTCCCCTACCTTAGTGGGGCTTAACGTAGATTAGGGGACCACTTTGTCAAGCACCTACAGAAAGTGGGATCTCCCAGCTGCTCACCCATTTTAATTCTACTTCCCATCCTCATTCCCATTCTGATATGTTGGTCCACGACCTCCTTTACGATGAGGCCGATCTCAGCTTGGTGGAGCAGTGTCTTTTATTCTGTCTGGTTAACCTCCAACCTGACGGCATGGACATTGATTTTTCTAATTTTCAATGATTAAACCCACATTCCCTCTTCTCTTTTTCCATTGCCCATTCTAGCTTCCTCTCTCACCCAAATAAATGAAGCATCAAAAAGACAAAAATAAATATCATACCATAGGACATAGGAGCAGAATTAGGCTGCTCAGCCCATCTATAGGATAATAATTGTAGGATAGCTGAAGAGTTTATATTTTTATTTTGTTTTTTCTTATTATTATTGATATATTGTTTAGCTTGGTTAATCAGTTATTTGATAGTTTAACTCTTATTGTACATATTGATATGTTGATTTGATTACTTTAATGTATTTTTTGTTGATTTTCAATAATAATTAATAAAAAGATTTAAACATGAAATGAAAAAAATATTTTTATTAAACTCTCAATCTGTTTTGGCATATTTGCAAAAATATATGTTGTGGAAAGTTGGATTGTGTTTATCAAAAATTTTGTTGAATGGCCCCTTCCATTCTGCAAAGATTTTATGGTTTTCTCATAATATATAAAGTAAACCCTATTCATGGAGAATTTGTCTTGTATACCATTCATACAGATTAATTCATTACAACAGTGCATTGGGGTAGTACAAAGTCAAATAATAACAGAATGCAGAATTAAACAGTTACAGTTGCATTGCAGAGCAGGTAGACAGAAAGCTGCAAGGCCATATGGAGGTAGATTGTGTTGTCAGGAATCCAGCTTAACATACTAGGGAACTAATGAATAGTCTTATGACAGTGGGATAGAAGCTGTCCTTCAGCCTGGTGGTACATGCTTGCAGGCTTTTGGGTCTTCTGTACAATGAGAGCGGGGAGAGGAGAGAATATCCAGGGAAGATGATTATGCTGGCTACTTTACTGAAGCAACAAGAAGTGTATATGGACTTCATAGAGGGGAGACTAGTTTCTGTGATGTGTTGAGCTGTGTCCAGAACTCTCTGCAGTTTCTTATGGTCACCAGCAGAGCAATTAACATACCAAGCTGTGATGTAATTGAATAGGATGCTTTCTATGGTGCATCTATAAAAAATGGTGAGAATCATATGGAATGTGACAAATTTTTCAGCCTCTTGAGGAAGTAGAAGTGCATGTGAGCTTTTCTAGTCCCTGGTGTCTAAATGGTTGGTACAAACTTCAGTAAGGTTACCGTTGCTGTTCATTCTTATGAATGTGAGGTTCTCAACCCTCTTGACCTCAGCGCCATTGATGTAAAAGGAGCAGGGACACTGCCTCTTCTCCTGAAGTTAATGACCAGCTCTTTTCTTTTGCTGGGAAAGTTTGTTGTCATAAAACCATGTAACTAGGCTCTGCATCTCTCCTGAACTCTGACTTACCATAATTTGAGTTACAACCCACTACGCGGATGCCATCTGCAAACTTGCAGCAGGAGTTGAATGGAATCTGGCCACACAATAATTAGTGTCTACTAATTAACCAAATGTTATGCCTGTTATGTTTTATCATGGAGACTAAATGTCTCCTCAAGTTTTCTTCACCTCCAGGTTAATCAACAACAGGTGCTTTGGACTGCAAAATGGAGACACAAAAGAAGACTGCAGATTCTGGAAATATAGAGCTACACCATCCTCTTTTCCCTACACTCATGTTTTCCTACCTTCTCCCTTTCGTGGATTCACTTGTTACCCACCAACTCGTATCCTCTCCCTCCTCCCACCTTTTTATTCTGACTTCTGCTCTCTTTCTTTCTTCCCAGTAGTTATGAAGGGTCTCAGCAGAATCGTTGACTGTTTATTTTCATGCATATTTGCTACCTGATCTGGTGACTTCATCAGGCATTTTATCTGTGTCTACTTGCAAATCTATTGGGGTTAACTATTATATCGGGTGATCCCAATGCAGCTTCCTCTGCACCAGTGAGGTCTGATGTAGATTGGGAGCCACTTCATCAAGCACCTACAGAAAGCGGGATTTCCCAGCTGCCCATCTATTTCAGTTCTACTTCCCATCCTCATTCCTTTTCAGATGAGGCCAATCTCAGCTTGGAGGAGCAATGGATGTTTTTTCTTCTGTCTGGATAGCCTCCAACCTGATGGCATGATCATCCATTTTTCGAGTTTTCAGTGATTTTTCCCATATTCCCCCTTCTATTTTTCCATTGCCCATTCTAGCTCCCTCTCTTACCCATTCTCTTCTCCTCACCTGCCCATTACCTCTCTCCAATGCCCCTTATCCTTCACTTTCTCTTATGATCAATTCTTCTCTCTTTTCAGTTTCCTTCTTTTTCAGCTATTTAACTCTTCCAACTACCTCCTCCCAGCTTCCTACTTCATCCTCCCTCCCCCCGACCACTCTTCCCCTTTTCTGGTTTCACCTATCACTAGCTGAAGGGTCTCAGCCCAAAACGTTGATGCTGCCTGGCCAGTTAGGATTCCGGTTTACGGTCCGGTCCATTGTTCCATATTCCAGGTTTTCTGGTTTTCCCTATTTCTCTTGGGTGCTCTAAATTAAGCAGCTGATTCACATTTTGGGCTGGCTACATAAATAGCTCCTTGGTTCAGCTTCAGTTGCTGGATTGTTCCTGTCTAAACCCTTTCTCTGCCCCTTCCCCCGAAGCCTCGCCTCCACCACTGTCAAGTTCAACTGCTGGAGCAAGATAAGGAATTGTCTATCATTGTTTTGAACTGTCTCTGTGTCCATGCCTTGGCGAGGTAGGTCTGGCTGTTTGCCGCTACCTCGTGTTGGGAACTGTCTCATTGTGTTTAGCATTCTGTGTATGAGTCCCAGCCCTATGTCCTGTTCCCAAGGAGGGGTCCAGGCTCCTGTCTCTCCCTCGACCAAGGCTCTGCGTTCTGAGGTTCCTGTTTCCCAAAACCACATCATGTCTTCGCCTAGTTCCGGAGTCCAAGCCCGAGTTAAGACCCAGATTCTGGGTCCTTGTCCAGTCTCCGGCTCGGAGTCCAAGCCCAGGCTCCTAGTTCATAGTTCCTTGTCCTGGTTCAGCTTGCCTAGCCAATGTCCTAGCCCAAGTCTGTGTTCTTGTCCCAGCTCCTAGTCTGCATCCAATCACGTCCCTAACTCTAGTCCTAGTCCTGTTCCAAGTACTTCAGTGCCTGTGTTTTGCATTGGGGTCCGCTCCCAGCACCCCATATGACACAAGGAGAGCAACTGTTTGGTGCACTCAGACTCCAGTAGTCCAAAAGTCTGTAAAACATGAGTTTTCAGTGATCAGTATTTATTCTGTTCAGGTGGGTGTTCTAGTAGGCTCACCACTCCCACAGCTATGGAGTTGCTGAACAACACTACTATATAGAAATATGTGGTGTTGTCAGCAGAGATTTGTCAAAGAAGAGACTGAGCCTCTGCTTGTACGACCCAGACAATTTGCTCTCAAAGCGACTGCTTTGGCCGACAAGTTCAATAAGTCTAGAGATGTCCGACAGCATCGGGGTCACCACTGTAGGTTTCTGCAAGTAAAATAGCAGAGGCTTTTTTATGTTTCAGAAAAGCCATGGCAACTCATTTAATGAAAACCAAAAAAACTGAGCTTAAAGTGTGCTAAAAACCCTTCACGTAATTATATCATCATATCAGACTGAGCACTTAAAGTGAAACCCCAAGTTAATGTCGGTGGTTGTAAATTATATAGACTTCTACCAATTATGTTACTCTACATAGAAGCCTCAGGACTCACACCACCAGATTCAGAAACAGTTAGCTCCCCTCAACCACCTAACTCTGTTTAAAGAATGAGAGCCCCTTACAGATATAAGCAACTCAGTTGCTTTCTTTTCATGATTTTATGCATAGCCACTGAACATGATGCAGGATAAGAGCTTAAATCCCTTGGTCTTGATGAAGATTCTTGGCCGGAAATGTCAACTGTTTCTTTGTAGGTGCCACCTGATTTGCTGAGTGTTAGTCAAAATTTCGAGCATCTGCAAAATCTCTCTCTCTCATATATCCTATGGATTCCGTTGGTTAGCATCGACTGTTAGAGCCATAGAGTCATACAACAGGGCTTTGGCTACCAAGTCCACACTGATCATCCACCACCCACTTACACTAATCTCTCATTACTCTGATTTACTCTTCCCACATCCTCACCAACTCCTCCAAGGTTCTACCACTCACTCATACATGTGGGGCAATTTACATTTCTAGTTATAGAACATAGAATAGTACTGCACAGTACAGGCCCTTCAGCCCACAATATTGTGCTGACCCTTAAACCCTGCCTCCCATATAACCCCCCACCTTAAATTCCTCCGTATACCTGTCTAGTAGTCTCTTAAATTTCACTAGTGTATCTGCCTACACAACTGACTCAAGCAGTGCATTCCACGCATCAACCACTCTCTGAGTAAAAAACCTTCCTCTAATACCCCCCTTGAACTTCCCACCCCTTACCTTAAAGCCATGTCCTCTTGTATTGAGCAGCGGTGCCCTGGGGAAGAGGCGTTGGCTGTCCATTCTATCTATTCCTCTTAATACCTTGTGTACCTCTATCATGTCTTCTCTCATCCTCCTTCTCTCCAAAGAGTAAAGCCCTAGCTCCCTTAATCTCTGATCATAATGCATACTCTCTAAACTAGGCAGCATCCTGGTAAATCTCCTCTGTGCCCTTTCCAATGCTTCCACATCCTTCCTAAATTGAGGCAACCAGAAATGGACACAGTTCTCCAAGTGTGGCCTAACCAGAGTTTTATAGAGCTGCATCATTACCCCGTGACTCTTAAACTTTATCCCTCGGCATATGAAAGCTAACACTCCATAAGCTTTCTTAACTACCCTATCTACCTGTGAGGCAACTTTCAGGGATCTGTGGACATGTACCCCCAGATCCCTCTGCTCCTCCACACTACCAAGTATCCTGCCATTTACTTTGTACTCTGCCTTGGAGTTTGTCCTTCCAAAGTGTACCACCTCACACTTCTCCAGGTTGAACTCCATCTGCCACTTCTCAGCCCACTTCTGCATCGTATCAATGTCTGTCTGCAATCTTTAACAATCCTCTACACTATCCACAACACCACCAATCTTTGTGTCATCAGCAAACCTGCCAACCCAACCTTCTACCCCCACATCCAGGTTGTTAATAAAAATCACGAAAAGTAGAGGTCCCAGAACCGATCCTTCTGGGACACCACTAGTCACAATCCTCCAATCTGAATGTACTCCCTCCACCATGACCCTCTGCTTTCTGCAGGCAAGCCAATTCTGAATCCACCTGGCCAAACTTTCCTGGATCCCACGCCTTCTGACTTTCTGAATAAATCTACTGTGTGAAACCTTGTCAAATGCCTTACTAAAATCCATGTAGATCACATCCACCACATTACCCTCATCTATATGCCTCGTCACCTCCTCAAAGAACTCTATCAGGCTTGTTAGACATGATCTGCCCTTCACGAAGCCATGCTGACTGTCCCTGATCAGACCATGATTCTCTAAATGCCCATAGATCCTATCTCTAAGAATCTTTTCCAACAGCTTTCCCACCACAGACGTAAGGCTCACTGGTCTATAATTACCCGGACTATCCCTGCTACCTTTTTTGAACAAGGGAACAATATTCGCCTCTCTCCAATTCTCCGGTACCATTCTCGTGGACAATGAGGACGTAAAGATCCTAGCCAGAGGCTCAGCAATCTCTTCCCTCGCCTCATGGAGCAGCCTGGGGAATATTCCGTCAGGCCCCGGGGACTTACCCGTCCTAATGTATTTTAACAACTCCAACACCTCCTCTTCCTTAATATCAACATCCCAATTCACACATTTTAGAATGACAAGGAAACTGGTGCATCAAGGTCAAACTTACAGGTTCATAGGGAAAACATGAAAACTTCACAACGGCAACATCTGAGCTCCGGACTGAACCCCAACCATCAGGCTGTTGAATCAAAGGAGAAAACTTCACTTGCCCTGTCATTGAATGGTCCCAAAATCTATAGACTCATTTTAAATGACTCTTCATTTCATATTCTTGATCATTTTTGCTTACTTATTTATAATTATTATTTATTTCATTTTGTATTTGTACAGTTTATTGTCTTGTGCACACTGGTTGAACAAAAGACAATGTCATTGATTCTATTCTGGTTATTCTATTATAAATTTATAGAGTATGCCCATAAGAGAATTCATCTCAGAATTGTATCTGGTGACCTATATGTACTTTGATGATAAATTTACTTTGAACTCTGGAATGTACACTGTATTTAGAATCCATTCAGCTCCTCTATTTTGCACTGAATATAATTTTGGTCTTTTGCATATTAAAAATTTTCACCTGTAAGAAACACTTCAGATCAATAGCTGAGCTTAACTAATTCCCCTGGAAGGTATTTTTAGAGCTGAGTTTAATTACCTGGGAGGTCCCGAGTTATTTTAAAAAAGATAAAAATGTTGCTGCATTAATGACTTGATGACCATCTAATTGCCTGTAAACTGAGCAGCTCGATGGGTCATTGGGCAATTAAGATTTCTTTCCCCTAAATTACATTACTGAAAGTTTTAATGAGCCATTTGAAGTTTTTTAAAACAGTATAAATTCCATGGACACTGTTACTGATGGTTATTTTATTGTCATGGGATTTCACTTCATAATTTATCATGTCAAAAGATTTGCAAGAATAAAATTACTTTTGTGAATAATTTGGAACACATACAGACATATATCCAATTATTCAAATATTATGAGGCCAGATCTGTCACGTGGCTTGCCTTTTTAACAACAACTGAGACTGAAATTAGGGGCGATGGAGTCAGAATAGAATTTATAATTCATGACATCGATTTTTCCAACTTCTGGTAATTTTTCCCCTCCCCTTCTCTCTTCTTCATTTCCCCACTCTAGTTCTCATGTCTTCTCCTCACCTTCTCATCACATCTCCTTGTTGCCCTCCTCTGTCCCTTTCTCTCACAATCCATTCTCCTGTCCATTCAGATTCCTTCTTCTCCAGCCCTTTGCCTTTTCCACTTATTATATCCCAACTCCTTACTTCACCCCACGCGCCTGGCTTCATCTCTCACCTTCTAGCTTTTCCGCCCTTCCCTAATCCCCCACCTCCCCCGCCACCTTCTTATTCCAGCATCTCCCACTTCCCTTTACCAAGAGGAAGCTACTCACATGATGAAGGAAGCCCTGACCACCATTGTAGATGGAGGATCTTCATTACTACCCTAAATGCCAGCGCTGCAATCAGCAATTAAAAAATATCCCCTTTCCTTTCCAGTCCTAATGAAGGGTCTTGGCCCGAAATATTGACTGTTCATTTCCTTAGATGTTACCCGACTTGCTAAGTTCTCCGGCATCTTGTGTGTGCTCTTAAAATTATTATAATCAATTTGTCCATTAAGGTGGCTGACATTATTGTAAATTGACTTTATTTCTTATACCCTTCACGTACATGAAGAGTAAAAATCTTTACGTTACCTCTCCGTCTAAATGTGCAATGTGCAATCATAGTAATTGATAATAATTTATGATAAATAGAACAGTCAATGTAACAAAGAAAGACACTCAGATGATCAGCATGAGTTAATCAGTCTGATAACCTGGTGGAAGAAGCTGTCCCGGAGCCTGTTGGTTCTGGCTTTTACGCTACGGTACCATTTCCCGGATGGTAGCAATTGGAATAGATTGTGGTGGGGTGACTGAGAAATTGTAAGGGCAAAAAGACCCTGATGAGAGTTATCTACAAGCCCCCAAACAATAGCCTGGATATAGGGTGCAAGTAGAATGAAGAGTTAAAATTGGCTTGTCGCAAAGGTAATGCTACGGTTGTTATGGGGGATTTTAACATGCAGGTAGACTGGGAAAATCAGGTTGGTACTGGACCCCAAGAAAGGGAGTTTGTGGAGTGCCTCCGAGATGGATTCTTAGAGCGGCTTGTACTCGAACTGACCAGGGAGAAGGCAATTCTGGATTTAGTGTTGTGTAATGAACCAGATTTGATAAGGGAACTTGAGGTAAAGGAGCTATTAGGAGGTAGTATGATATGATAAGTTTTAATCTACAATTTGAGAGGGAGAAGGGAAAATCGGAAGTGTCAGTATTGCAGTTGAACAAAGGGGACTATGGTGCTATGAGGGAGGAGCTGGCCAAAGTTGACTGGAAAGATAGCCTAGCAGGGATGACAGTGGAACAATGGCAGGTATTTCTGGGAATAATACAGAAAGTGCAGGATCAGTTCATTCCAAAGAGGAAGAAAGATTCTAAGGAGAGTAAGGAGCGACCGTGGATGACAAGGGAAGTCAAGGACAGTATAAAAATGAAAGAGAAGAGGTATAACATAGCAAGGATGAATGGGAAGCCAGAGGATTGGGAAGCTTTGAAAGAGCAACAGAAGATAACTAAAAAGGCAATACGGGGAGAAAAGATGAGATACGAAGGCAAGAATATAAAGGAGGATAGAAAAAGCTTCTTTAGGTATGTGAAGAGGAAAAAATTAGTTAAGACCAAAGTTGGGTCCTTGAAGACAGAAGCAGGTGAATTTATTATGGGGAACAAGGAAATGGCAGACGAGTTGAACAGGTACTTTGGATCTGTCTTCACGAGGGAAGACACAAACAATCTCCCAGATGTAATGCAACACACATAAAAGTTGCTGGTGAACGCAGCAGGCCAGGCAGCATCTCTAGGAAGAGGTACAGTCGACGTTTCGGGCCGAGACCCTTCGTCAGGACTAACTGAAAGAAGAGCTAGTAAGAGATTTGAAAGTGGGAGGGGGAGGGGGAGATCCAAAATGATAGGAGAAGACAGGAGGGGGAGGGATGGAGCCAAGAGCTGGACAGGTGATTGGCAAAGGGGATATGAGAGGATCATGGGACAGGAGGCCAAGGGAGAAAGAAAAGGGGGAGGGGGGAAAAACTAGAAGATGGGCAAGGGGTATAGTGAGGGGGACAGAGGAAGAAAAAGGAGAGAGAGAAAAAGAAAGTGTGTATATAAATAAATAAATAAGGGATGGGGTACGAGGGGGAGGTGGGGCATTAGGGGAAGTTTGAGAAGTCAGTGTTCATGCCATCAGGTTAGAGGCTACCCAGACGGAATATAAGGTGTCGTTCCTCCAACCTGAGTGTGGCTTCATCTTTCCAGTAGAGGAGGCTGTGGATAGACATATCAGAATGGGAATGGAACGTGGAATTAAAATGTGTGGCCACTGGAAGATCCTGCTTTCTCTGACGGACAGAGTGTAAGTGTTCAGTGAAACGACCTCCCAGTCTGCGTCAGGTCTCGCCAATATATAGAAGGCTATATTGGGAGCACCGGACGCAGTATATCACCCCAGCCAACTCACAGGTGAAGTGTCGCCTCACCTGGAAGGACTGTCTGGGGCCCTGAATGGTAGTGAGGGAGGAAGTGTAAGGGCATGTGTAGCACTTGTTCCGCTTACAAGGATAAGTGCCAGGAGGGAGATCGATGGGGATGGATGAGGGGGACGAGTGGACAAGGGAGTCGTGTAGGGAGCGATCCCTGCGGAAAGCAGAGGGTGGGGGGGGAGGGAAAGATGTGCTTAGTGGTGGGATCCCGTTGGAGGTGGCGGAAGTTACAGAGAATTATATGTTGGACCCAGAGGCTGGTGGGGTGGTAGGTGAGGACAAGGGGAACCCTATTCCTAGTGGGGTGGCGGGAGGATGGAGTGAGAGCAGATGTGCGTGAAATGGGGGAGATGCATTTGAGAGCAGAGTTGATGGTGGAGGAAGGGAAGCCCCTTTCTTTAAAAAGGGAGGACATCTCCTTCGTCCTGGAACGAAAAGCCTCATCCTGAGAGCAGATGCCGCAGAGACGGAGGAATTGCGAGAAGGGGATGGCATTTTTGCAAGAGACAGGGTGAGAAGAGGAATAGTCCAGATAGCTGTGAGAGTCAGTAGGCTTATAGTAGACATCAGTAGATAAGCTGTCTCCAGAGGTAGAGACAGAAAGATCTAGAAAGGGGAGGGAGGTGTCGGAAATGGACCAGGTAAACTTAAGGGCAGGGTGAAAGTTGGAGGCAAAGTTAATGAAGTCAACGAGCTCAGCATGCGTGCAGGAAGCAGCACCAAAGCAGTTGTCGATGTAGCAAAGGAAAAGTGGGGGACAGATATCAGAATAGGTTTGGAACATAGATTTTTCCACAAAGCCAACATAAAGGCAGGCATAGCTAGGACCCATATGGGTGCCCATGGCTACACCTTTAGTTTGGAGAAAGTGGGAGGAGCCAAAGGAGAAATTATTAAGAGTAAGGACTAATTCCGCTCGATGGAGCAGAGTGGTGGTAGGGGGAACTGGTTTCCTCGTGTTTGCGTTCCCAGATGTAATAGTGGCCAGATTACCTAGGGTAACGGAGGAACTGAAGTAGATTCACATTAGGCAGAAAATGGTGTTGGGTAGACTGATGGGACTGAAGGCTGATAAACCCCCAGGGCCAGATGGTCTGCACCCCAGGGTACTTAAGGAGTTGGCTCTGAAATCGTGGACGCATTGGTAATCATTTTCCAATGTTCTATAGATTCAGGATCAGTTCCTGTGGATTGGAGGGTAGCTAATGTTATCCCACTTTTTAAGAAAGGAGGGAGAGAGAAAACAGGGAATTATAGGCCAGTTAGCCTGACATCAGTGGTGAGGAAGATGCTGGAGTCAATTATAAAGGATGAAATAGCGGCACATTTGAATAGCAGTAACAGGATCGGTCTGAGTCAGTATGGATTTATGAAGGGGAAAACGTGCTTGACCAATCTTCTGGAATTTTTTGAGGATGTAACTATGAAAATGGACATGGGAAAGCCAGTAGATGTGGTGTAGCTGGACTTTCAGAAAGCCTTTGATAAGCTCCCACATGGGAGGTTAGTGGGCAAAACTAGAGCACATGGTATTGGGGGTAGGGTACTGAACACAGAACATAAAACAGTACAGCACAGTACAGGCCCTTCGGCCCACAATGTTGTGCTGACAGTCAAACCCTGCCTCCCATATAAGTGCCCACCTTAAATTCCTCCATATACCTGTCTAGTAGTCTCTTAAACTTCACTAGTGTATCTGCCTCCACCACTGACTCAGGCAGTGTTTTCCATGCATCAACCACTCTCTGGGTAAAAATCCTTCCTCTTATATCCACCTTGAACTTCCCACCCCTTACCTTAAAGCCATGTCCTCTTGTATTGAGCAGTGGTGCCCTGGAGAAGAGGCGCTGGCTATCCACTCTATCTATTCCTCTTATTATCTTGTACACTTTCATCATGTTTCCTCTCATCCTCCTTCTCTCCAAAGAGTAAAGCTCTAGCTCCCTTAATCTCTGATCATAATGCATACTCTCTAAACCACGCAGCATCCTGGTAAATCTCCTCTGTACCCTTTCCAATGCTTCCACATCCTTCCTATAGTGAGGCGGCCAGAACTAGACACAGTACTCCAAGTGTGGCCTAACCAGAGTTTTATAGAGCTGCATCATTACATCACAACTCTTAAACTTTATCCCTCGACTTATGAAAGCTAACACTGCATAAGCTTTCTTAACTACCCTATCTACCTGTGAGGCAACTTTCAGGGATCTGTGGACATGTACCCCCAGATCCCTCTGCTTCTCCACACTACCAAGTATCCTGCTATTTACTTTGTACTCTGCCTTGGAGTTTGTCCTTCCAAAGTGTACCATCACACACTTCTCCGGGTTGAACTCCATCTGCCACTTCTCAGCCCACTTCTGCATCCTATCAATGTCTCTCTGCAATCTTCGACAATCCTCTACACTATCTACAACACCACCAACCTTTGTGTTATCTGCAAACTTGCCAACACACCCTTCTACCCCCACATCCAGGTCGATAATAAAAATCACGAAAAGATATGGATAGAAAATTGGTTGGCAGTTACAGGAAACAAAGAGTAGGGATTAATGGGTCCTTTTCAGAATGGCAGGCAATGACTAGTGGGGTACTGCAAGGCTCGGTGCTGGGACCGCAGCTATTTACAATATACTTTAATGATTTAGATGAGGGAATTAAAAGTAACATTAGCAAATTTGCCGATGACACAAAGCTGGGTGACAGTGTGAAGTGTGAGGAGGATGTTATGAGAATACAGGGTGACTTGGACAGGCTGGGTGAGTGGGCAGATGCATGGCAGATGCAGTTTAATGTGGATAAATGTGAGGTTATCCACTTTGGTGGCAAGAACAGGAAGGCAGATTACTACCTGAATGGTGTCAAGTTAGGAAAAGGAGAAGTACAACAAGATCTAGGTGTCTTTGTTCATCAGTCACTGAAAGTAAGCATGCAGGTACAGCAAGCAGTGAAGAAAGCTAATGGCATGTTGGCCTTCATAACAAGGGGAGTTGAGTATAGGAGCAAAGAGGTCCTTCTGCAGTTGTACAGGGTCCTGGTGAGACTACACCTGGAGTATTGTGTACAGTTTTGGTCTCCAAATTTGAGGAAGGACACTGTTGCTATTGAGGGAGTGCAGCGGGGGTTCACGAGGTTAATTCTCGGGATGGTGGGACTGTCATATGTTGAAAGATTGGAGCGACTGGGCTTATATACACAGGAATTTAGGAGGATGAGAGGGGATCTGATTGAAACATATAAGATTATTAAGGGATTGGACACGCCAGAGGCAGGAAACATGTTCCTAATGTTGGGGGAGTCCAGAACCAGAGGCCACAATTTGAAAATAAAGGGTAGGCCATTTAGAACGGAGTTGAGGAAAAACATTTTCACCCGGAAAGTTGTGGATCTGTGGAATGCTCTGCCTCAGAAGGCAGTGGAGGCCAATTCTCTGGATGCTTTCAAGAAAGAGTTAGATAGAGCTCTTAATGATAGCGGAGTCAAGGGATATGGGAAGAAGGCAGGAACAGGGTGATCAGCCATGATCACAGTGAATGGCGGTGCTGGCTTGAAGGGCCGAATGGCCTACTCCTGCACCTATTGACTATTGTCCCCAATGATCCTTCTGGCCCTTTTAAATGTCCTGAATCAGGGGAAGTTTACAACTACAGATGTGTTGGGCTGTCCACACTATTCTCTGCAGAATCCTGTGATTAAGGGAGGTACAGTTCCCATACCAGACAGTATGCTCTAAGTCAGACATAGTCTGATGCAGCCAGTCAGGATGCTCTCAATTGTACCCCTATAGAAAGCTCTTAGGATTTGGGGGCCCATACCAAACTTCTTCAACCGTCTGAGGTGAAAGAGGTGCTGTTGTACAGCTGGTGTGTACAGACCACGAGGTCCTCGGTAATGTGGGCGCTGAGGAACTCGAAGCTGTTTATCCTCTCAACCATTGATGTCAGTAGGGGTTAGCCCGTCTCCATTCCTCCTGTAATCCACAACCAGCTCCTTTGTTTTTGCAACATTGAGGGAGAGATTGTTTTCTTGACACCACTGTATCAGAGAGATGACTTCTTCCCTGTAGACCAACTCATTATTGTTTGAGATTAGGCCAATCAATGTAGTGTTGTTGGCAAATTTAATTAGCAGATTGCAGCTGTGAGTGGTGACATAGTCATGGGTATACAGGGAGTACAGGAGAGTTCTTAGTACACAGCCTTGAGGGGCTCCTGTATTGAGATTCAGAGGGGTGGAGGTGAGGGTGCCCACTCTTACCACCTTGCCAGTGATCTGACAGGAAGTCCAGGATCCAGTTGCACAAGGCAGGGTCAAGGCGGAGGTCTCTGCGCTTCTTGTCAAGCTTGGTAGGAATTATGGTGTTGAATGCTGAACTGTAGTCCAAGAACAGCATTCTCACATAAGCATCCTTCTTCTCCAGATGTACAGCATGTAGAGCTGCGGCTATTGCATTGTCGGTCGATTGGTTGTGTTGGTAGGCGAATTGTAGGGAGTCCATTTTGGGTGGTAGTAAGCTGCAGGTGTGGCCCTTGACCAGCCTTTCAAAGCATTTGCTTATTATTGAGGTGAACGAGGCAGGGCGCCAGTTATTCAGGCATGTTACCTTGGCCTTTTTTGGTACAGGGACAATGGTAGATAATTTGAAGCAGGAGGGCACTCTACACTGGGAGATGATGATGACGTCAACTCAGGCCTGAGAGGCCAGCGTCGGGCATTTTCATGCCTTACAAGGCGTGGAACGAGAGACTGTGTGGCGCGCCACTCCTCACACAGATATTTCGCAGTTAGTATTTTTCTTTATTTTACAAGGTCGATTTGCGAGCTCAGTACTCAACCCGGCAAGGATGGAAAGCGTACTCAGGAATGGCCCAACTGGATTCGAACCCGGGAACCTCCGTTCCGGAGTCCAGCACTGATGTCACTGCGCCACCAGCTGACACTGGGAGAGGGAGAGATTAAAAATATCTGTAAACACACCTGCCAGTTGTGCTATGCACGTCCTGAGTACTCACCCTGGGAATAAATATTATACAAAATTAGTTTTTATTTTATCACTGAAGAGTGAATATTTTGTGAGATTATTTATAGTAACATTTTTTATCATTACAAACATGGTCATTAACATAATTAAGTATTTAGTGTTTTTTAAAAAACACAAAACATTGGAAATATTCTTTGTCTGATAATCTGGTAGATTAGGTTTAACACCTCCACCCCTCCAAACCCCCTACCACCACTACTTAATCATTTCCGGTCAGAGTTGCCATATATACAGGCATTACTGTGCCTTGCATCACTTTATGGGCATAAAATCAGTCTATGTATATAACCTATCTTATGTATTTATAATTATTGTGCTCTTATTATTGTGTATATTATTTTGTATAGGGGAGCACTTTGGTTCCAGTGATCATAACACCATTAGTTTCAATTTGATCATGGACAAGGATAGATCTGGTCCTAGGGTTGAGGTTCTGAAACGGAAGAAGGCCAAATTTGAAGAAATGAGAAAGGATCTAAAAAGCGTGGATTGGGACAGGTTGTTCTCTGGCAAAGATGTGATTGGTAGGTGGGAAGCCTTCAAAGGGGAAATTTTGAGAGTGCAGAGTTGGTATGTTCCTGTCAGGATTAAAGGCAAATTGAATAGGAATAAGGAACCTTGGTTCTCAAGGGATATTGCAACTCTGATAAAGAAGAAGAGGGAGTTGTATGAAATGTATAGGAAACAGGGGGTAAATCAGGTGCTTGAGGAGTATAAGAAGTGCAAGAAAATACTTAAGAAATAAATCAGGAGGGCAAAAAGAAGACATGAGGTTGCCTTGGCAGTCAAAGTGAAGGATAATCCAAAGAGCTTTTACAAGTATATTAAGAGCAAAAGGATTGTAAGGGATAAAATTGGTCCTCTTGAAGATCAGAGCGGTCGGCTTTGTGCGGAACCAAAGGAAATGGGGGAGATCTTAAATAGGTTTTTTGTGTCTGTATTTACTAAGGAAGCTGGCATGAAATCTATGGAATTGAGGGAATCAAGTAGTGAGACCATGGAAACTGTACAGATTGAAAAGGAGGAGGTGCTTGCTGTCTTGAGGAAAATTAAAGTGGATAAATCCCCGGGACCTGACAGAGTATTCCCTCGGACCTTGAAGGAGACTAGTGTTGAAATTGTGGGGCCCCTGGCAGAAGTATTTAAAATGTCGCTGTCTACGGGTGAAGTGCCGGAGGATTGGAGAGTGGCTCATGTTGTTCCGTTGTTTAAAAAAGGATCGAAAAGTAATCCGGGAAATTATAGGCCGGTGAGTTTAACGTCAGTAGTAGGTAAGTTATTGGAGGGAGTACTAAGAGACAGAATCTACAAGCATTTGGATAGACAGGGGCTTATTAGGGAGAGTCAACATGGCTTTGTGCGTGGTAGGTCATGTTTGACCAATCTGTTGGAGTTTTTCGAGGAGGTTACCAGGAAAGTGGATGAAGGGAAGGCAGTGGATATTGTCTACATGGACTTCAGTAAGGCCTTTGACAAGGTCCCGCATGGGAGGTTAGTTAGGAAAATTCAGTCGCTAGGTATACATGGAGAGGTGGTAAATTGGATTGGACATTGGCTCGATGGAAGAAGCCAGAGAGTGGTGGTAGAGAATTGCTTCTCTGAGTGGAGGCCTGTGACTAGTGGTGTGCCACAAGGATCAGTGCTGGGTCCATTGTTATTTGTCATCTATATCAATGATCTGGATGATAATGTGGTAAATTGGATCAGCAAGATTGCTGATGATACAAAGATTGGAGGTGTAGTAGACAGTGAGGAAGGTTTTCAGAGCCTGCAGAGGGACTTGGACCAGCTGGAAAAATGGGCTGAAAAATGGCAGATGGAGTTTAATACTGACAAGTGTGAGGTATCGCACGTTGGAAGGACAAACCAACGTAGAACATACAGGGTTAATGGTAAGGCACTGAGGAGTGCAGTGGAACAGAGGGATCTGGGAATACAGATACAAAATTCCCTAAAAGTGTCGTCACAGGTAGATAGGGTCGTAAAGAGAGCTTTTGGTACATTGGCCTTTATTAATCGAAGTATTGAGTATAAGAGCTGGAATGTTATGATGAGGTTGTATAAGGCATTGGTGAGGCCGAATCTGGAGTATTGTGTTCAGTTTTGGTCACCAAGTTACAGAAAAGATATAAATAAGGTTGAAAGAGTGCAGAGAAGGTTTACAAGGATGTTGCCGGGACTTGAGAAACTCAGTTACAGAGAAAGGTTGAATAGGTTAGGACTTTATTCCCTGGAGTGTAGAAGAATGAGGGGAGATTTGATAGAAGTATATAAAATTATGATGGGTATAGATAGAGTGAATGCAAGCAGGCTTTTTCCACTGAGGCAAGGGGAGAAAAAAACCAGAGGACATGGGTTAAGGGTGAGGGGGGAAAAGTTTAAAGGGAACATTAGGGGGGGCTTCTTCACACAGAGTGGTGGGAGTATGGAATGAGCTGCCAGACGAGGTGGTAAATGTGGGTTCTTTTTTAACATTTAAGAATAAATTGGACAGATACATGGATGGGAGGTGTATGGAGGGATATGGTCCGTGTGCAGGTCAGTGGGACTAGGCAGAAAATGGTTCGGCACAGCCAAGAAGGGCCAAAGGGCCTGTTTCTGAGCTGTAGTTTCTATGGTTCTTTATCTTATTTGGCTTTCTTTGTGCCATTAACCCTTCATTCCTGGGATAATTCTCGGGAACTTCCTCTGGACCTATTCCAATGCCAGCACATCCCTTCTTAGATAAGGAGCCCAAAATTGCTCACAATAGCTGTGCAGTCTGACCAATGCTTTATAAACCTAACAAGCTAAGTAGCTATTAATACAAGAATGAAGTAACATTGAATTAAGATTTAGGCTAAGAATATTGTGGGAATATGAAGAAAGATATTTAGTGTAATAATTGGTAATGCCTACAATAGTGGTGGCAGTTGAGGTGATTAATAATTTCAAAAGGAAATTAAATAACCACACAAGAGACAGAGCAAGGGAATGCAGCCTACTTGATAATTCAGTGGAGAGCAGCGTGATCTCGATGGGCTAAATGATTTTCTTCTGTGCAATTGTGACTCTGTGATCAATTTATTGCTTTCAAGATGGTGGCGCTGATGAGCTAGCATCTGCGTGTTGAACATATTCCGACAGCACTGTTGGAATAGGTTGGCCAGGATTTTGTCCCAATGGTGATTAATGAATGGGGATATATCTTCATTGTTTGATGGAGACGCAAGTGTTTACAGATGCTGCAGATCTGGAGCAACACACAAAGATGCTTCAGAAAGTCATAATCTCAGGCTCCATCATGGGCACAAACCTGGCCAAAATAGAGGACATCCTTAAAAGGCATCCTCAGGAAGGTGGCATCAATCATTAAGGAACCCCATCATGCCCTCTTCGTACTGCTGTGAAAAAGGAGGAGGTACATGAGCCTAAAGATGAACCCATGAACTATATATATATATGTATGTATTTATTGCAATTAATAGTTTGTTTTATTATGTATTACAATGTACTGCTGCCATAGAACAACAAATTCTACGACAAATGCCCAGTGATATTAAACCTGATTCTGATTTTGCTTGACTTGCTGAGTCCCTCCAGCTCCTTTGTATGTTATTCCTTGTTTAAATGTTCCATGCATGAACAATTAAAACTTAATTAAACCAAAGAAAAAAATTCTTTACACTCAATGGCCACTTTATTAGGTATACCCGTCAACTGCTGGTTAATGTAAATATCTGATCAGTCAATCATGTGGCAGCAAGTCAATGCATAAAACCATGCTGACATGTTCAAAGGGTTCAGCTGTTCTTCAGACTAAACATCAGAATGGGGAAGAAATGTGATCTAAGTGACTTTGACCATAGATTGTTTGTTGGTGCTAGACGGGGTGGTTTGATTCTCTCAGAAACCAGATGATCTTCTGGGATTTTACAGAGAATGGTGCAAAAAATAAAGAAGCATCTTGTTAATGCGAGAGATCAGAGGAGAATGTAGAGGTCAGAGGAGACTTTACAGACTGGTTCAAGCTGACAGTAAGACACCGTAACTCACTTTACAGTAGTGGCTTGCAGAAGAGCATCTTTGAATGCACAACGTCAACCATTGAAGTGGATGGACTACAGCAGCAGAGGATCAGAAACTTACATTCAGTGGCGACTATATTAGTTACATGAGGTACCTAATTAAGTGGCCACTGAGTTTACTTTACCTGGTAGATTCATTTGAATGGGGCTGTTGTACCTGTGTTAGGATTTACTGGCAAGTGTTGAGATCTAGGAGATCCTTTGAAATTTAGAGCTCCACAGTGGACCTGTTGCAGGCGTGCCAAGGCCAACACACCATGGAGAACTCCAGTCTGTCCTCAATTAAAGGTTTACCTGCTGGCAGCTCTCAGCATGTGATTGACCCCAGACACCAGAAGGGAAAATTGGAGGCACAGCAAATAAGCTGGAAGGAATGAAGAAAAGAGATCAAAGAAACAACAGGCAGTACTTCTCAAAATGAGGAGGAGTGTGTGTCTTTGTTGTGAGAGCTTGGACAGAGATTGATGAATAAGGATCTCAGGGATGGATAAATAAACCAGGATTCACTATTTTTTTTAGTTATTTGGAGAGTAAACGTACAGCCAATAAAAGTTGAAGTATATAGATTTTGTTTTTGCTTTCTCAATCTTTTTAGTCTTTCTTTTTCTCTTACTTTAAATTTTGTAGTCATAGAGCATGAAAACATATTCTTCAGTTCCCTGTTGCTGACTCTTACATGAGAGAAAATTTACCAGGATGTTGCCTGGTCTGGAGGACCTGGTTTATAAGAAAAGATTGAATAGGTTAGGACTTTATTCCTTGGAACATAGAAGATTGAGGAAATATTTGATAATTATGCAAAATTATGAGGGGTATAGATAGGATAAATGTAGGCAAGCCCTTTCACCTAAGGTTGGCTGGGAGTACAACTAGAGGTCATAGATTAAGAGTGAAAGATGAAAAGTTTAAGGGGACCATGAGGGGAAACCTCTTCACTCAGAGGGTGGTGAGAGGGTGGATTGAGTTGCCAGCACAAGTGGTGCATGCGAGTGCAATTTCAAGACTTATGAGAAGTTTGGATAGGTACATGGATAGTAAGGGTTTGAAGGGCTATGGTCTAAGTGCAGGTCAATGGGAGTAGGCAGTTTACATGGTTTACATGAATCTAACACATGAAAATAGGAGCCGGGCTAGGCCAACTGACTCCTCAAGCCTGCCCGATGTTTCAATATGATCATGGGTGTTTCACCCCACCCCTCAGCTCCACTTCTGTGTTCATTCACTGTTACCCTCAACTCCCCAATCTTTCAAACATGTATCCCCCTCAAATTTACTTGCTATAATTTAGCCTCCACAAGCCTAAGAGATGGAGAATTTCAGAGATTCACCAGCCTCTACAAAAAGGAATTTCAACACATTTCCATTTAAAATATTCATTCATATAAAATGATTTTATTTTTCATTCATAATAAAAATAATTTACCAGAATAAACTGTTCAATGCCTTTTCATTCTTATATTTGTATTCAATACTTTCCATATTGTTCTATTACATTCCTCAAAACCAATAGGACTGGTGCCACTTGTAAGGCCCCCTTGGTTATACACTACTACGATAATTGAAGGGATTCCTTACCCAACTTGGCCGCTCCCTTTCCAGTAACAGAAGAACTCTACACTGTGGTCCTTCACCACAGAGCCCCACATTCTCATCAGTTTCTATATTAACTGTAGAGAAAACATACACTCAGTGAGCACTTCATTGGGTACCTCCTGTACCTAATTAAGTGGCCACTGAGTGTCTGTTCATGGTTTTCTGCTGCTGTAGGCCATCCACTTCAAGGTTCAACGTGTTGTGCATTCAGAGATGCTCTTCTGCACACCATTGTTGCAACACATGATTATTTGAGTTACTCTCGCTTTCCTGTCAGTTTTAACCAGTCTGGCTGTTTTCCTCATTGACAAGATGTTTCCACCTTGGAACTGCCATTCATTGGGGATGCTTTCTGTTTTTTGCACCATTCTCTGAAAGCTCTAGAGACTGTTGTACATGAAAAATCATAGAAGATCAGCAGTTCCTGCGATATTCTAACCACCACGTTTGGCACCAAAATTCATTCCACAGATGAAGTCACTCAGATTACAATTCTTTCCCCATTCTGATGCTTGGCCTGAACAGCATCTAAACCTCTCTGTCTGTATCTTGTTTTACGGCGGTTGGCATCCAGCTTAATGGTGCATTACCGCCACCCTCTGCTCCAGAATGTGCACTAGACATACATTCTAAATCCCTTCACCCAATCACGCACGCGCACATATATGTATGTGTGTGTGTATATATATATATATATACACACATATACACACACACACACACACACACACACACAAACCTACACTTCACCCTCCCATCTTTGACCATCCTAGTATCCTATTCCTGTTTATTCGTCATATTCTATTTAAAACCCCTGTACCCCTTAAAAACACTAAAAGTACCCGGACTTATGCTCTCTCACCCATGCCCAGCAACCCTTTTAATGTGAATTCCTGCATCCCCAACTCCCTTAATTTATTTCTCATCTCTCTCTGTATCCCATACTTCCTGCAACACAAAACTACATGTTCTACTGACTCCTCTTCCTGACATTCCTCACACAATCCTGTCTGGTGTTTCCCTATCATTTTCAATGTTTTGTTTAATGCACAATGCCCCAGCCTTAACCTAGTCCACACAATTTCCTCTCTTCTGTTTCCATTACCTACCCTAGTAACTGCAACACTCTTTTGTATTTGATATAAATGCCTCCCTTTCCCCTCCCTGTCCCATCTTTCTTGCCACATTCGGTTGACTTTTTCCCAGATTACACACTTAACCTCTGCTTTACTGATACTAATGTGCATTTCCACATTTTCTTTCTTTAACACCCTCTTTGCCAACTCATCCACCCTCTCATTCCCCTTCACCCCTACATGTGCTGGAACCCATAGAAATTTTACCTGACCTCCCTCATTTGCAATTCTTGTAACTAACTGAAGCACTTCATAAAGTACATCTTGCCGACTGTTTGTGTGAAAAGACCTTAAACTTGCTAGAACTGAGGATGAATCTGAACATATCAATGCTTTGGCTTGTCTGGCTTTCTGCACCCATTGCAACACAACCAACACCGCCGGCATCTCCACTGTAAACACCCCTAACTTATTAGATGTTCTTCTGCTGATTCCAATTTCTTTTGCTGGTATTACCACCCCAAACCCTGTCACTCCTGTTTCAGGTTCCTTCGCACCATCTGTATAAATGTGAGTATAATCACTATACTTTTCCATCACATGACAGTTAAATGCATTTACCAAATCTGTTTTATATCTTTCTTTCCTTTTTACCTCTAACAAATGCCAGTCGATGTCAGGCCATACAAGCTTCCATGGAGCTACAACCGGATAAACTACTGAAGGACTTATCCTCAGATCAAATACTCCACATTCTTTCGCGATATCATTCCCTACCTGACTAAAGGTATCCCTCTGAAACCTCCCATTTTCCCAGCACTCCTGCAACACTCCTTTAGTAGGGTGAGAATCATTGTGCCCCTGCAAGTTAGCCCAGTAGTTTGCCATCAGTTGCATCCTTCTTAGTTCCAAAGGCATTATTCCCATTTCTACCTGTAGGGCTGACACTGGTGATGTTTTAAAAGCCCCACTGCACACTCTCAAGGCCTGAGCCTGAATCACATCCAGTTTCCTTATAAGAGACTTAGCTGCTGATCCATATACTATATTTCCATAATCCAATACAGATCTCACTAAAGCCACATACATTCTCTTCAAAGCTGAACAACTTGCTCCCCATTCCCTACCAGTCAAACATCTCATCACATTTATTACTTTTTTACATTTCTTCTCAACTTTCCTGATATGGTCCACCCATGTTAATCGTGAATTAAATATAACTCCCAGAAATTTAAATGATGCAACCCTTTCTAATTCAACCCCATACATCTTAACTTCTTCCCTACCTCAACCCTTTTCCTGGTAAAAAAATACAGTTTGAGTTTTATCTACTGAAAATCTACATCCCCAATCATAACCCCACTCCACCACTTCATCAATTGCTTCTTGTAGTTTCCTGATTATATGGTCCATGTTCCTGCCTCTTTTCCACAAGGCCCCATCATCCACAAACAGTGACCTACCTATATCCACTAGTACCTTTGTGAAGACATCATTGATCATAATGATGAAAAGTAACAGGCTAATCACACTACCTTGAGGTGTGCCATTTTCCACTATGTACTGTTTTGATAATTCTGATCCAATCCAAACTTGAATTTTTCTACCAAACAAAAAATCTTTAATCCAATTAAAAACTCTCCCACCAACCCCCATCTTGTGCAGTTTAATTAATAATCCTTCCTTCCACATCATATCATAGGCTTTTTCAATGTCAAAGAACACTGCCACTACTGACTCTCTATTTGCCTGGGCCTTCCTTATTTCAGTCTCTAACATAATCACTGAGTCCATGGAATTCCTTCCCTTTCTAAAACCACTCTGATAACTTGCCAGCATTCCCCTTTTCTCAAGCTCATATGATAACCTTTCTGTTATCATCATCTAAACCTCTTACATGTCTGCATGCTTTTATGCATTGAGTTAATGACACCTAATTGGCTGATTAGATATTTGCATCAATGAGCAGGTGTATAGTTGTATCTAATAAAATGGCCACTTTATTGGATACACCTACATGTCTTCGTGATGTTGTCAAAAGGAAAATAGGTGAACTCCACACAGTAAGTAAATGGATCAGTGAAGCAAAAGCTCTATTCACTCGGCACCGTTCATTTCGAACTATCCATAACTCTTCACATATACCATTGGCTTGGTGGAAGGAGTCAGTAGGTGATAGTGGGGTGTTGTTATTCAAACTGAAGTCCTGTGACCAATGGTATGACACAGATATTAGAGCTGGTTAGATTGTTGTTTGTCATTATATTAGTGGTTCAGATGTTAATGCTGTTTACGTGGTTAGTAAGTTTGTAGACAAATCTATATTTGTCGATGAATCTACATCTCAGTAGATCTAGATGAACTGGGGAAGCAGGCAAAAGAATGGCAGATGGCGTTTAACTTGGAGAAGTATGTTGCATTTTGGTCAATTGAACCAGGGCAGAACTTAAACAGCAAACAATAGGGCTGGAGGGGGGTGGGGTCGGTGTTGTGGAACAGAGTGAATGAGGAAAGCTGAAAGTCAGCATTATTGGTAGACAGGGTGGTGAAGAAAACCACAAGTATACTGCCTTCATCTGATTTGGCACAGAGTGCAGGAATTGAGTTGTCATGTTACAACAGTGGAAGAAATTGGTGAGCCTACATTTGGAGTATTAAATGCTTTTCAACTTGTTCAACTTAAGGACAGATGTCATCAAGTCAGACAGAGTAAAGAAAAGATTCATGAGCAGGATGGGCTGTTTCTTTTTCACTAGAGTGCAAGAGGTTGAGGGGTGGCCTTATTGACATACAGTGGATTCTGGTTAATTGGGACACATCAGGACTAGTACATTTTGGTTCAATTAATTGACTGTCATAATTAGCTGAAGTTTCATGGTAATAGTTCAAAAAGTAAAAAAAGGCAAACTAGTATTTAATTGACTAGCAAATTATGTACTTAAATGAAATACCAAACAAATTTGAACATTAACAATACTACTACAGTATTATAAAACTGTGCATTAGTTCTTAATATTTATCATCAGAGGAATTCATCTTCTGTACACTGCTGTGTTCTTTGACTGTAAATGTACAAAATCAGTACAAACACCTAGTGCAGATAATGGACTGCCTTCACACAATGTATCCTCCAAATCTTTATTTTCATTGTAAGATTCATGTTGATTATTGATACCTTCAAATGTTTCATAGTTCTAACATGTTGAAGTTGTGAAAATCATTTCATTTTCTCTCCTGACTGTTTCTAGCATCTCCAAGCCTGAACGCTTGAAACCTCAGTGAGCAAAACAGTTCTGAGTTGTTTTACTACTTATTTCTCAGCAACTATCGGTGACAAAAATCATTGCTTTTTGAACACGAACACAGGCAGCTGACACGATTTAAAAACTTTTTGCACCAAGCATGGTGTAGTGTCTAATGGTCATGCAAGTGCACATGACTGACGCTAGTTAGAAACTGTTTGGCAACAATCTCCTGTTCCGGCTAATAGGCATAGTGTCCCAAATAAGTGAAGGGAATCCCGGCTATTTTCTCGATTATTTTTTGCTCTTTAAGAATTGTCCCAAATAAGCAGCTGCCCTGATTAGCAGAAGACCTAATTAACCAGAATCCACTGCATATAAAATCATGAATGTATGGTCATAGTTTTCTTTCCAGGATGGGGACTCTAAAACTAGAAGCCATAGACCCAAGGTGAGAAGGGAAAATCTTCAGAGGGTCCTGAAGGGAAAACTTTTCCTGCATAGGGTGGTGAGCATATGGAACAAGCTGCCAGAGGATGCTGTAGAGGTGGGTATAATTACCAATGTTTCAAAGACAATTGGGCAGGTACACAGATAAAAAAGGGCAAGATGGATGTGAGCCAAGCACAAACAAATTTGAGACACAATAGAATGGTGATACTGCAATCTGCAGCAAACACACAAACTGCTGGAAGATCGCAGTGGAACAGGTTGAATCTATGAAGGAAAATAAATTATCAATGTTATTAAGACCCTTCATCTGGACTGAAATAAATAGGGGTGTTAGCACTATAAAAAGGTAGAGGGAAGGGGTGGAGCAAGAGCTGGAAGGTGATGGGTGGATCGACATGTGCGGGGAGTGGGAACGATGTCAGAAACTGAACTGTGATAGGTGGAAGGGACAAAGGGCGGAAGGATGGAATCTGATAGGAGAAGGAGGTGGAAAGATTGGAATATTAGTCTAGCTCAGAAAGGCATATTAATCAGCATGGACAAGTTGGGCTGAAGGGCCTGTTTCTGAGTTGTATAGCCCCTGTGATTCTAACCTCGTGTTTGAATACAATGGGCAATCTTATTTGGAAAAGTAACTGTAGGTAGGTTTTTAAAACTTAGTATTTTTAATTTCTAGCAATTATTTTAAAATAAATAAATACTTCTGGTTTTCTAACAAAATAAACAATTGAATTTTTGGTTGTCTCTGATTATTAGAGAGATTTAAAAAGCAGGTAAGGATCCTTGTCAGCAGCCAGTTATCAATAGGGCCTCAGGGTGATCCAGAAGCAAAATCTTAGGACCTGCCAGCTGATGCCAAGTCACCACCTGTGGTCTAACGACCCTACTGAATGGTCATAACAGCCAGAACTCTGGAACAATTGGTTGGCTGGTTACGCCACATGACATAAAAAGAGTTGCAGGAAAACGCAGCATGGAATGATCAAGAACCTGTGAAAGTTTGAGTCCGGAGGGGTTGTATGATGAATTTTCATATTAGTTTTTCTTTTGTGAGCTTATGTTTTTCTCCCTGCTCAGTTTGAATAATATATCACCCATTCATTCTAGTTTTAAATGAAAACCCTCATGCATTTCATTACCACCAAAGTAGAAACTTGTTCCTGCTTACAGATACCAAATGGACGCAAAGCATTGGTTATGTTGTAGTCCTCTTAACAATCTTCTCCCCACTCCCCTACCCCATTCTACTCCGCATTCAAGTCAATGAAACTACACTCAGGGCTGGACTCCATTCACTGGTTGATACATTACCAGCTCCCTTCTGCTGGTGACCAGAAGCAGATTTCCATTTGATGTAAGGTTTAGTATCTTCTGCTTTTATTTTAGTATTTATTTTGTATTTAGCAATACAGCACAGAGTAGGCCCTTTCCGCCCTCCAAGCCACGCCTTCCCAGCAATTCCCAACAAACCTGATTAATCCTAATAACAGGCAATTTACAATGACCAATGAAGCTACCCGGTAAACCTTTGGACTGTGGGAGGAAACCAGAGCACCAGGAGAAAATCCATGCACTCCATGGGGAGGATGTAGAGAGACCTAACAGAATGATACTGGAATTGAACTCTGAACGCTGGAACGGCCTGATCTGTAACAGTGTTGTGCTAACCACATTAGCAACTTCACTTACTTATAACTGACATCTACACAACATAAGTAAAATAAAGCAGATGGAATTTAGTTGTCAAAATAGTGACTTTATTTGCCAGTGCACATAACTTACATTGTAATTTATTTTGTGCTGTCTGTAGAAGACCACATGCAGGAACAGACCAGTTCTTCCAGATTAACAAATGGTGCTGGCCATTTAGCATGTTGCTTTAAGAGTTATCTTTTATATATTGTTTAAATTAAAATATTTTAAAAAATTACTAAAACATGAAAACACATCGCATGGTCCCAAAAGTTAGCTGCTACCTAATTTAATAGTTACATATATTTAAAACTAATAATATTCACTGAGGTCACATTGAGTTTCTCCAAAGTCAGGTTTTAATGTCAGGTGCGTGAATCACATGTTCTTTTCATTGGGCCCACTGGACGGGTTGGAAGTGAGGTATGCATCGTTATTGTTCTTTCCCCTTTGCTGCGTTAAGGAACAGTGCGCTGGTTCCAGAGCTGAAACTGTACAGTCAGTGGTTTCAGTGTTACACATTCCACATTGACAGCTAATCGCAACGGGATACGTAAAATAAGGGTTGACATTGGGAGGGCAGTTTGGAATGGTTATGGTTTCATAGACAATTTCTTTATAACTGCAAATTTCTTGATAGACAAAAAGCAAAGAGTGCTTGCAGACTGGATCCTAAACAAAAAAAAATATAACTTTTAGATTAAAAAGGAAATAAAGGCACATTTCTAAATTAAGCCCCATATAGACACCAACACACTACATTATTTGATTATGATTAATTATATTATCAAGAGCATTTTATAGGCTATTCTGCTATATTATTCAATAAATACTTCAGCTGCTCTATTGAGCAACTTTGTGTACAAGTTTGAAATGGTAAATATACAATATCTCATTGTCAGTGAATTGAATTCCGTATCTGAAATTAACATTTTTTACATTAATATGAATATTACATTAACTGAACATTTTTAACATAGCAACCAGGTTAAATTTCAATACACCAATTTTATTAATATGTCCCCATGAGAAATATATTTTTTATGAATGCATAAATAAATCAGAAAATAGTTTGGATATGATCTAAGCGGACATGAAGTAAAAAATGAAAAGCAACATATAACTAATTTTGACATTGGAAAATCCTTCATTCTTTCAAATCAGGATAAGCCTACTGAGTTTCATTTTAAGGAGTTTGGCATTTCCATGTACCATCAGTATAATCTCTGCTTGTTTTTTTTCTTTTAAATTTAGAACTTTCCCTTACTCTTGTAGAAGAACTTGAGATTGCTTCTCTTGTATCACAACCCAGTGCATATTAAACTCACATTATAGACAACCTGTAGCCAGTGATGTGGATTTCCTCACCTTGGTAAAACAGTAACCAGAGCACCAAGTTATGTTAACTGTGCTGCAGTATCCACACTCCTCTTTTTCCACTGCTATTGTAACGTTTGTCAACTGGCATCTGTTCTGAGACTTCACCGACATCCAGCACAGCAACAGGAAAAATGCATGAATTGTAATGATCTTGGTCACCATAATTTGGAGTGTGAAACTAATCAGAAACAAATAAAGTGATTTAATTAGCATATCAATCAATCATCTTTACATTATTAAACATAACAGCTTTAGGTTGGATTGTACAAGATAAATCATACTTTGAAAGTGAATTACAGCTAAAATACTTCCATTCAAGTTTAACGTGAAAACTATTTATATGACACTTAAATTGTCACAAGTCATTTATGTCCAATCTATAGTAAATAAAATTGCACACATATTGTAGTCATGTATAAATATAGCAATCACTAATTTATTATTTTCTCAACAATATACTAAAATTATACTAAACATGCTTTTTCATTCATATTCTGCTTTCTTCAATATAATAGAATAAAAATTTAAATGCAGATAGTCACTTTCCCAAGCCTGAAACACAGAAATATATCTTAAAGAACCATTAACATTATTCAGCATGCTGCCAAAGAAAAACAGTAAATGAAGAAACCTTTGTATGTGCACACAATGTAGTTTTCTCCGAGCTACAGTCACCAGTAATGCTACAGATATGTGCAGGCTGTGTTTCCCTTTATACTGCATCAATGCTATCACCTCAGAATCAAAGGATTTAGGGTTTTACTTCAGCCAATCGTTCCCGTTATTTGGCTCCTCCATTTCCTCACTTATGGTAATTGGAGCTTTGAGATTGCAGCAATGATTCACTTCAGTCAAAACATAAACAATTTATTTTTGCAAAGCTGGTGATAATGAGCTATTAAGCTGAAGGGAGGAAGGTAAAAAGACATTTTTCTGAAGACAACACAAATATATTCATCATCTATATTGTGACAAATGTTCAATATATCATTTCCCTGACTTGTCTTGAATGCACTTTTGTCTTCATCTGCGTCTGTTCTGTTGAAAATCTACCATACTGTTGGAACTTACAAAGAGAGAGAGTATTTATTCAGGTGACTGTCTAATTTTCTACATCAACAAATTAGATGTGTTGGTAAGGTAATACACAGTGTTGCACCTGAAGGAAGTTACAAAGGGAATGAATACTTTATCAGTCTCAAATTTTTGCTTTTTAAGTTTGAGTAAATTGTTGATGGGCTTTGGAGTTTTTCTTTTGACTTGACATGCTGGACAATGTTTTGTAGACTAGCTCAAAAATCCTACTTCAATACTTTTTTAAATTTATAAAGTGAGGTAGTAAAATGTGAAAATAGTTATGGGGGCTAAGTACTTTCTCAAGGCACTATAGAATGCCAATTCAAGTTAAGTCAAAATAAAATAAAGGAAACACGAGAGACTGCAGATGCTGGAATGTGGAGTAACACACAATGTACCAGATGAACTCAACAGGTCAGGCAGCATCTACGAAGGGAAATGGACAGTCAGCATTTCGCGTCAGAATGTAAAAAGCGGGCTGACCCATTTGGGAACTTATCAATGAATCGTAAAAGGTTGGTTTGCAGGTGCAACAGGTTATCAAGAAAGCAAATGGAAACTTAGCCTTCATTGCTAGAGGGACTGAACTTAAGAGCAGAGAGCTTGTGCTACAACAGTGAAGGTTACTGGTGAGGTCGCAATCCTGATCTCCTTACTTCAGAAAATAAAAAAAAACTAGTTTTGGAGGCGATGCACAGGAAGTGTGCCAGTTTGATTCCGGAGATGAAGTTAGCCTATGAAGAGAGATTGAATCATCTGGGACTTTGCTCACTGGAATTCAAAAGGTCTGAGGGGATCTTATAGGCAAATATTAAAGTTATGAAAGGGATCAATAACATTAAGGCAGGAAAGTTGTTTCCACTGGTAGGTGGGACTAGAACTAAAAACATAGCCTGAAGATTGAGGGAAGCAGATTTGGGATGCAGACGAGGAGGAACTGCTTTTCCCAAAGAGTAGAATTCTCTGCCCAGGAATCAAGAGAAGCCACCTGATTAAGTATACTTAAGGCACAGCTAGGTAGGTTTTTGCATTGTAGGGAAATTAAAGGTTATGGGAAAAGGCATGTGGGTGGAGCTGAGTCCAAGCCATATCAGGCATGATCTTCCTGAATGGTGGATCAGACTCAATGGGTTGAATGACCTACTCCTGCTCCTGCTTCTTGTGGTCAAATGTTGTCATTATTGGTAGTAAATTGGAAAACACCTGCCTTTGTGTAAATTGCTAAGTCTTTGAGCTCTGATAAGGAGTTATTTGAAGAGGCAACCATGAGAGGATGTGAAGGTAGTGCTGTGGTTATTGTCTATATTGGCAAAGTTTTCAGCTGTGCATGGGGGAGTCAAAGAGCTTCTCCCAGGTCCACAGCACTCCTTAGTGAAGGTGCCTGATTGCGCCCCTCCCCAACAATATTTTCTTTTAGTGTTCTCTCCTCCCTCTGTGAGGGAGATAACAATTTACCAGTAGGATACAAATTTGAGAATAGACTCCATGGGTGGCATGGTAGAGTAGCAGTTAGATCGGGGTTCAAAGTCTTTAAGGAGTTTGTATGTTCTCTCCATGACAATAAGGATTTCCTCTGGATGCTCCGATTTCCTCCCACATTCCAAAGTCATATGAATTAGAGTCAGTGAGTTGTGGGCCTGCGATGCTTGCCCAACACCATCCTCGTGCTTTGATTGAACACAAGCAATGCATTTCGGGCTCTGTTTCAATGTACATATGATAACTTTTATCCTTCTCTTTAACAATCTGCCTCTGGCAATTCAACATACTAACTTTCCAAGGCCAGATCCAGATTCACATCCCTTCCAGGCCAGCTTCTGATGTTGTCTGTAGCACCAGTCCACAGGGGACAACAGACACAAACCAATTTCTTCCTGAACCTGAATCAGGTAAAAACACTGTCTTGTATGATACACAATTGATGGCTTTGTTTGAGCAGCAGTCTAATGTAAAGACACAAATTACTTAAAATATAATAGTGCAATAATAATAAATAATGAGGTAATGTTCATGGAGTGCTCAGATATCTGATGGACCATGGGAAGAGGCTGCTTCTGAATTGTTGCGTGTGCGTCTTTTCACTGTTTTATCTTTGCCCCAATGGTAGCAATGTGAAGGGACATGTCTGGGATGACAAGAGTCCTCAGTGATGAATGCTACCTTCTGGAGGCACCACCTCTTGAAGATGTCTCTGGTGATTGTGTTTGTGATGGAACCGGATCTATCTACAATCCTCTGCAGACTCTTGAGATCCTGTGCATTGGAGCCTTCATATCAGGTGATGATGGAACCAGCCAGAATGCTCTCTATTATTTATCTATAGAAATTCGCAAGAGTCTTTGGTGACAAACCAAACTTCTTCAAACTCCTAACAAAGCAGAGCTTCTGGTGAGCTTTCCTTCTGATTGTATCATACGTTGGCTCCAGGACAGATCCTTCAAGATGTTGACACACAGGAACCTAAAGATGCTCATCCTTTCCACTGCTGAATCCTCAGTGAGAATTGGTTTATGTCCTTCTGACTTCTCCTTCCTGAAATCTACAATCATTTCCTTGGTGTTGCTGACATTGAGTTACAATGGCAATACCACTCAACCAGCCGGTCTATCTCACTGTACACCTCCTTGTCAGGATTTTACCTTGAACAGTGGTGTCACTTGCAAACTTATATTTGGCTTTTGATTTGAACTTAGCCACACAGTCACGTGTGTAGATAGTGTAGAGCAGTGGGCTAAGTATACATTCTTGAAGTGTTCATTGTCAGTGAGGAGGAGATGTTATGATCAATCTGTGCTGACTGTGGTCACCCAATATGGAAGACAAGGATCCAGTTGCAGAGGGAGGTACAGAGGCCCAGGTTTTGAAGCTTGGTGATTAATACTGAATGGATGATGGCATTGAAAATCAAACTGTAATCATTAACCAGTAGCCCAATGCATGTTTTGCTGTTTTTTAGGTGCATGAAAACAGCAGTGGAGAGCCGGTGAGATTGCCTCCACTATAGGCCTGTTGCAGTGGCCAGCAATTTGCTGCAGATCAGGATTGTTGATTTTGCAAGAGTTCAGAATCAGAATCAGGTTTATTACCATTGGTGTATGTCATGAAATTTGCAGTTATGAGGCAGCTGTACATTGCAATACATAATAAAAGCTATAAATTACAATAAGTACATATTGTGCAAAAATAGTGAGGTAATGTTCATCGGTTCAAAGTCCATTCAGAAATCAGTTGGCAGAGAAGAAGCTGTTGTAAGCCATTGAATGTGTGCCTTCAGGCTTGTGTACCTGATGGTAGCAGTGAGAAGAGGACATGTCCTGGGTGATGGGAGTCCTTAATGATGGATGCTGCCTTTCTGAGGCATCACTTTTTGAAGACGTCCCGGCTGTTAATTTTAGCCATCAGCATCCTCTCAAAGCGCTTCATTATGGCAGATGTGAGTGCTACCAATTTACTAATTTGGCTTAAACATAAGGAAATTATGGGTTGAGATCAAGCTGCCAAGCTGATCATTATACAGAGAAATAATAAGTAGTGATTTTTCAGTACTGCTTTGAGAGTTGAGCTTTTTATAGGTTTATAGGTTCTTCCAGTATCATCGAGGGAGTTAATGATCCAGGAATCCTTTCATAGATTTGTGTATCCTTATCTGATAAGTTGCTTCTGAGGAAGATGAAGTGATATTTTAGATTAACTTTGAGATAGATGTTAAATCTCCTCATTTGCTATTAAGTTGTTTCACGCATTAAGTCACAGCAGCAAAGCAAACTTTATTCTTCACGGCTTCCTCACCTACAGGAAATGGATACAGATAAACCTTGAAAAGATTTCACTTTAATTTACTCAACTGCATATGTTGAATGTTTTCCTAATCAATATCACGAATGATATCAGGGTCAGGATCAGGTCTAGTATCACAGGCAAAGGTAGTGAAATCTGTTAACTTAGCGACAGCAGTTAAATGCAATCCATGATGATATAGAAAATAATAAATAAATTACGATGTAGTTTATATTATATATATATATATATAGGATATATACATATTGCAATTTTTATATATACAGTATATAATAGTTAAATCACAAATAGTGCAGAAACAGAAAAAAAGGTGAGGTAGTCTTCATGGGTTCAATCTTCACTTAGAAACTGGATGGCAGCGGGGAAGAAGCAGTCCCTGAAACATTGAGTGTGGCTTTCAGGCTCTGTACCTCCTTCCTGATAGTAGCAATGAAAAGAGGCACATCCTGGGTGATGAGCGTCCTTAAGGATGGATACCATCTAAGGCTCCGCTCCTTGAAGATAGTCTTCGAAACTACAGAGGGTAGTGCTGACTAATTTTACAACTTTCTGTAGCTTGTTATGGTCCTGTGCAGTAGCTGCCCCCCTCACCACCACCCCCCATACTAGATAGTGATATGCGATTAGCATTGCATTATGCAATTATTAAACTTACATCTTCTATTTCAAGACCCAAAATGCTTCTAAATGAATGTTTCCATGAAGTGCGGCTTGTGGCAGCAAGTGAGAGGTAAATGAGAAAAGGTACAATTGCAGTGGCTGTACGGAGAATACAGATAAAGACTTATATCCCTTTAAGTTCAGACAATAAAATAGCCTTGAACTGAAAACACTTCAGACAGATGGCAGCAGATCAGAGTGAGTAAAGTAACATACTATGGATCAACTGGAGTTTCATTTAATTTTTTAGTTGCTTGGAAATTAAGATGCTTCCTGCCAGGATCTATATTAACCACTGAAATATGCCAGTTCAATCCATTAAATAGCTTTGTTATCAATTGCCCTTGGATCAAGGACTTCCAAAGTTCACACAAGATGTATTTGGCATAGATCCATTGCAGCACTTAGAAAATAAAATCTAAATATGAAATTTAAGACCATTTGCATAAACAATTCTTGACTAAGCAATAATAATGCAATCTGAATCTGGGTTTAATGGTCTGTGAATCTGTCCAAGGTGGGTGTTTCAAGGCGAATGAGGATATTCTGTCTAAAGAACCGGAGTGGTACCTAGTGCATCGACAGCTTGTGTTAAGACCATAAGACCATAGATAAAGGAGCAGAACTTGGCCATTTGGCTCCATGATTTCATACGCTTCCATTTTTTTCTCAGCCCCAATCTCCTGTTTTCCCTCTGTATCCCTTCATGCCCTGACCAATCAAGGATCTATCAACCTCTGCCTTAAATATACATAAAAACTTCACCTCCACAGCTGCCTGTGGCAATGAGTTGCACAGATTCACCACTCTCTGGCTAAAGAATAATTTATTTAAAACAGAATGGAATCAATGTGATTTGTGGGACAAATTGAGACACGAATGAAAAGAACTTTCTCACCTGGAGGGTGGTTGGAATATAGAACACTCAACCTGACTGGAAGGTGACGGGAGAGTGTCTCACAGCATTTACAAAACATTGGGATGAATTGCCAAGACTCAGAAGGCCAGGGATGAAGTGCTAATCAGCAGATAAATATACCGTAGAGAGGGCTTGATAGTCATCATGGACATGCTGCATCCTAGGGCCTGTTTTTGTGCTGTAGACTCCATTACAAATTGGACAAGGCTCACCAAAAGCTAGGTTTTAAGAAGTTCTCTTGAGGGTGAGACAGAGGAAGAGTGTTTTGATGGGATTGGAGTTGGAAAGGCCTAGATAGTGTGGATGTGGAAAGGATGCTTTGATTAATGTGAGAGTCTAGGACCAGAGGGGTATAGCTTCAGAATGGAAGGACACCACTTTAGAAAGGAGATGAAGAGAAAATTTGTTAGACAGAGGTTGGTGAATCTGTGGAATTCATCGCCACAAGTAGCTGTATAGGCCAAGTCATTGGGTATATTTAAATCAGAGGTTGATAGGTTTTCAATGAATAAGGATGTCAAAAGTTATTGGGGAAAGGCAGTAGAATAGGGATTAGGGGAAAAATAAATAAGCCATAACAACATAATAAAACAAACCAATGGAAAGTGAAAAAAAATGGAGGATGCATAAGACGCCAGATTTCGAAGGCTGTAGGATTGAGAATGATGCTTGTGATAGGAATTTGTGATAGGAAGCAGTGGAAAACAGGAACTTAAGCACACTTGTAAATACACGTACTTTGAAACATGCAGTGAAGTATGCCATTTGCGTCCTTTAATATGTGCTGGGGGCAGTCTGTAAATGTTCCCACACCTCTGGTGCCAACACAGCATGCCCACAACTCACTAACCCTAACCGTATGTCATTGGAATGTAGGAAGGAAAGGGAGTAGCCAGAAGAAACCCATGCGGTCATGGGGAGAATGTACAAACTCATTACGAGCAGCAGTGGGAATCATACCCTGATCAGTGATCGCTGGCACTGTCAAGCGATTGCTCGAACCACTGTGCTTCCATGTTGCCCATGTCTGAAAGCAAGACGATCATGACTTTATGGTCCAAGATGGATGCGAAATGGATTTAGATGGCCTTTTTAGGAGACCCAGAAGCTCTCACTTAGGGCTGAGAAAAATGCTGAGGATATGAACAGTCTGTTCTAGCTTGTTCTAATGGCCAGGAAAGGCAATGGACTCTTAAAGTTAAGACAGGTGCCTGGAATAAAATTTCAAAACATTGCTTTTTTCTGGTACTATGCAATAAAAAAAAATGGGTTTACTCTGAGTATATTATGTTTTTTGTAATTTACAGATGTTGGCATGCCAATCAGGGAAGTTGAATAATTGCTTCTTGGTATGAGGCACTCTGGAAAAATGGGTGTGGTTTGTGTAACAGTTCCTTTTGGAGCTGTGGTAAACCATATATATGTTGTAACTGGGTTAACTGTCTGGACACGCCCTTCTGGTGACTGCCCCTGTGGCTCCTCCCACAGATCCTGTATAAATGTGTTTCGCCTTGCACCTCCCCCTCAGTCCGGGGGCAGACATTCACCATGGAGGCTGTATTGTACAGCTTGAAGGAGCTTCAATTTTATTCTCCGTACATTTTAAAGCGTGGAACATGCACCGAGACCCGACAAATTAGACCTCGACCCACAAACGCCTGAAGCTAGAAACGCTTTCGAACTCTGGCTGGCCTGCTTCGAAGCGTACCTAGAGGAGATTAAAGCGACTGACCCCGTAGCGAAACGCAGAGTTCTACTCTCCAGGGTCAGTCCACGGGTCTATTCACTGATCAGAGACCAGTTGAGCTACGATGGCGCGATGAGCGCCCTCAAAAGACAATACCTGCAGCCGATAAAAGCGTCTATGCTCGGCATCGCTTAGCGACACGGCAACAACAGCCCGGGGAATCAAGTGCTGAGTTCGTCCGAGCCCTACAGACACTCGTGCGAGCCTGCAATTGCCAGGAGCTGACAGCGGCACAGCATGCAGAACTCCTAGTGAGAGACGCCTTCGTTACGGGGACCAGGTCAGTGTACGTGCGCCAGCAGCTGCTGGAAAAAGCCAATCTTACCTTGAGTTCGGCAATCGAGCTGGCCGACATGCTGGAGACCACCTGGCATAATTCTGAGGCTCTCCAGGCACGTGATCCCCCGATGGCCTCGTGGGCACTGCAGATCCCGCAACCCGCCGGCGAATCGACCTTGGCTGCCGCCAGTCGCGAGTCCGCGAAGTGCTACTTCTTCGGACTGGAGAGGCCCCGCCGGAGGCACTGCCCGGCCCAAGAGGCTGCCTGCTCCAGCTGCGGAAAGAAGGGCCGCTTCGCGAGGGTCTGTAGGTCCAGGCTGCGAGCGGGATCGAGCAGCGCCACATGCAAAGCATGGAGGTGCCATGTTACCTGCCGCCATCTTCCCTGCACGCCGTCACCACGTGCGAGACATGGGGTCCGCCAGCTTCCCTGCACGCCGCCACCACCTGCGAGACATAGGAGCGGCCATCTTGGTCGGCGCCACCTCCCACCGCCTACGACCAATGGATGCTCACAGGGCATCCCACTACACCGGACCAAGACAGCGACCCAACCCTGGCTTCCATGACCCTCGACCAAAGCACTCCCCACCAGCTCGCAAGGTCAATGATGGACATCCTGGTGGAGGGGCGCAGGACAAGCTGCCAGTTTGACACAGGCAGCATGGAAAGTTTTATCCACCCGGCCACAGTGCAGCATTGCGGACTCATGATACGGCCGGTAAGTCAGAGGGTCACCATGGCTTCCAGGTCGCATACAACAGACATCCAGGGGGGTTGTGTAGCGACGCTAGTGGTGCAGAGCACAGAATATCGAGACTTTACATTAATGGTTATGCCTCAACTGTGTGCCCCTGTGCTTTTGGGGCTCAACTTCCAGAGCCAGCTGAAAAGCGTGACAATGGAGTATGATGGGCCCCTCCCACCAATCACTGTCGTAAATCCCCAGTTTTGTAGGAATACGTCACATATCCCGCTACTGACCACACACACACACCGACCCGCACGTCCCACCCAACACCATGCCAACTGCCGCACTACCGACACCACTTGCGGCCTCTCCACCCTCAGGATCTCCCCCCCACCGCTGTTCGCCAACCTGACCCCTGACTGTAGACCTGTGGCAACTAAAAGCAGGAGGTACAGCGCGGGGGACAGAGCTTTCATTAAGTCGGAGGTGCAGCGGCTGCTCAGGGAGGGGGTCATTGAGGCAAGCACAAGTCCTTGGAGGGCGCAGGTGGTCGTTGTTCGGAACGGGGAGAAGAATAGGATGGTCGTGGACTATAGCCAGACCATCAATAGGTTCACGCAGCTCGACGCGTACCCTCTACCCTGCATCGCGGATATTGTCAATCTGATAGCACAGTACAAGGTGTACTCGACCATAGACCTAAAATCCGCAGGGCAAAATCAAAAACAATAAAATTCTGAGATTGAGGATCGAACTCTCCACCTACAACTATAACATTATGTACAGGCCTGGGAAGCTCAACGAGCCCTCCGATGCCCTATCCCGGGGAATGGGCACCAGCGCACAGATTGACCGGATATACGCCCTACATGTAGATCTTTGCCACCCGGGGTCACCCGGCTTTTCCACTTCGTGAAAGCCCGGAACCTGCCTTACTCCCTTGAGGAGATCAGGACGATGACCAGGGACTGCCAAGTCTGTGCAGAGTGCAAACCGCACTTCTACCGACCCGAAAAGGCACAACTCACCCGCCCCTTTGAGTGACTGAGTGTTGAATTTAAGGGCCCCCTTTCCTCCACTGACTGCAATGTGTACTTCCTTAACATTATCGACGAGTACTCGCGGTTCCCCTTTGCCATCCCCTGCCCCGACACCACTACCAAGTCAGTTATAAAAGCCCTGCACAAGCTCTTCACTCTGTTCGGATACCCGTGCTATATCCACAGTGACAGAGGGTCCTCGTTTATGAGTGACGAGCTGCGCCAATATCTACTGGCTAGGGGAATTTCAACTAGTAGGACCACGAGCTATAATCCCCGGGGGAATGGACAGGTGGAGAAGGAGAATGCCATGGTGTGGAAAGCCACACTCTTAGCCCCCAGGTCAAAGAGACTGCTGGTATCCCGCTGGCAGGAGGTCCTTCCCGAGGCACTCCACTCCATCCGCTCCCTGTTATGCACAGCCACCAATGCCACCCCTCATGAGCGGCTCTTTTCTTTTCCCAGAAGGTCGACCACTGGGACCACCCTACCAACTTGGCTGACATCCCCGGTGCCAGTGCAGCTCTGGAAACATGCGAGGAGCAATAAATACTCCCCGATGGTGGAGAGGGTTCACTTACTTCATGCGAACCCTCAGTATGCCTATGTGGTTTTACCTGATGGGCGGGAGGACACGGTCTCCATCCGCGACCTGGCGCCTGCAGGAGCACCGGGCCCCTACCCTGAGCACTCCGTGGTGTCTATTGACCCTGTACTCACCGCTGTATGTACCCACGAGACACCACACACACCAAACCATACACAGACACCACACGATACTCCCATACCGGGCGCGACGCACACGCACGAGGGATTACCGATGCCTAACGTGCTGGCACCTCAAGTCAGGCCAGAGCCAACACAACCGCCATCGTCGATGCAATCACTGCCGGTGCTACGTAGGTCACAGCGACGGACTCGACCGCCTGATAGACTTAACCTGTAAATATACTTGTTGTAAATATTGTCAGTCACTTTACCCCGCGGGACACTTTTTAAAAAAAGGAGGGGTGAATGTGGTAAACCATATATGTGTTGTAACTGGGTTAACTGTCTGGACACGACCCTCTGCTGACTGCCCCTGTGGCTCCTCCCTCAGAGTCCTGTACAAAGGTGTTTCGCCTTGCCCCTCCCCCTCAGTCCGGGGGCAAACACTGACCATGGAGGTCGTATTGTACAGTGAATAAAAGCCTTTCAGTATTTTACCCAACCTCAGTCTTTTGGAGTTATTGAAGGTGCTTCAGGAGCATTGCAGAGATTTCACACTTGTCTACTTTAATTGGAGCACCAGAATTGGCTCCCTTTTGCAAAGATACCTGAAAAATATTAACAATGGCAAAAGTTAAGCCAAGCAACAAAGCATTATAGATAATGCTTAAAAAATATAAAGGTTAATTTGGAGGTTGAGTTTGTGGTGAGGAAAGCAAATGCAATGTTAGAATCCTTTCAAGAGCACTAGAATATAAAAGCAAGGATGTAATGTTGAGACTTTATAAAGCACTGGTGAGACCTCACTTGGTGTATTGTGAGCAGTTTTGGGCCTCTTGTAAAGGATGTGCTGAATGTGGAGAGGTTCACGAAAATGATTCAGGGTTTGAATGGCTTGCAATATGAAGAGCGTTTGATAGATCTGGGCTTGTATTCACTGGAATTCGGAAGAATGAGGGGTGACCTCATTGAAACTTATCAAATAGTGAAAGGCCTTGATGGTGAATGTGAAGAGGGTGTTTTCTATGTGTGAGAGAGTCTAAGACCAGGGGACACTGCCTCAGAATAGAGGACTATCCTTTCAGAAACGAGGTGAGGAGGAATTTCCTTAGCCAGAGCATGGTTAATCTGTAGAATACATTGGCACAGGCAGCTGTAGAGGCCAAGTCTTTATGTATATGGTTAGCACAAGAGTGTGTAGTTTTAAGGTGCTTGGAAGCAGGTACAGAGGAGATGTCAGGGGTAAGATTTTTACGCAGAGAGTGGTGAATGCATGGAATGGACTGCCAGCAGCAGTGGTGGAGGCGGAAACAATACGGTCTTTTAAGAAGACTCCTGGATAGATACATGGAGCTTAGAAAAATAGAGGGCTATGGGTAAGCCTAGGTAGTTCTAAGGTAAGGACGTGTTCGGCACAGCTTTGTGGGCCGATGGGCCAGTATTGTGCTGTATGTTTTCTATGTTTCTATATCTAAGGCAGAGGTTGATAAATTCTTGATTGGTCTTGGCATGGAGGGTTACGGGGAGAAGGCAGGGGATTGCGGCTGAGAGGAAAATTGGATCAAGCATAGTGAAATGGCAGAGTAGACTCAATGAGTCAAAAGCTCCTATGTCTATAGTCTTATGGCACAAAAGGCTGAAGGGTAACCTTATAGAGGTTTATAAAATTATGATGGTTAGAGATAAGATGATAAGCAGCAGCCATTTTCCCAGGGTAGGGGATTCAAAAAACCAGAGGGCAATGAGAGGGAAAAGATTTAAAAGGGACATGATGGGCAACATTTTCACCCAGAGATTGGTATATATAAGGAGCAAGCTGCAAGAGGAAGTGGTACAGACAGCTACAGTTACATCATTTAAAATGTTTTTGGACTAGTACCTGAGATGTTTTAAAGCAGGGGTTCCGAACCTGGAGTCCATAAACCCCTCAGTTAATGGTAAGGCTCCATGACATCAAAAACTTCAGAAACCCCTGTTTTAGAGGGCTATGGGCTAAACAGTGGCAAATAGGACTAACTCTAGCAACATGGTTGGCATGGAAGAGTTTTTAGGTTTGTAGGGGTGATTTTGGAGGCTGTGGGAGAGTTAGGGGTCATTTGGTTATAGGGACTGAAATATGGGGGAATTAGAGGTCAGGCCAGAGTCTAGGTCTTTGCTGATGCCTACCCAATCTACTAGTCTTTGGAGCATTCCTGAATTGGAGATCCATGCAGGCAAGAAGCACAAGGGTCAGTGGTCCCCTAGGGACGTGAGTCAATGAGACCAGAGTTCAAGGCCTAATGTTCAGGGTCCTCTCATCGGCAAGTCTGAAGTTCAAGGCCTAGTATTCGAGGTCATTATCCAGGATCATCATTGGTGAGTCCTGGGTTCGAAACCTTCGGGCTTTGATCTTGGGTAAAGTTGGATAAGTCTCTGGGACCAGACGAGATGTACCCCAGGCTACTGTGGGAGGGTAGGAAGGAGATTGCTGAGCCTCTGGCAATGATCTTTGCATCATCAATAGGAACAGGAGAGGTTCTGAAGGATTGCAGGGTTGCAGATGTTATTCACTTATTCAAGAAAGGGAGTAAAGATAGCCCAGGAAATTATAGACCAGTGAGCCTTACTTCAGTAGTCGGTTAGTTGATGGAGAATCCTGAGAGGCAGGATTTATGAACTTTTGGAGAGGTATAATATGATTAGGAATAGTCAGCATGGCTTTGTCAAAGGCAGGTCGTGCCTTACAAGCCTGATTGAATTTTTTGAGGATGTGACTAATCACGTTGATGAAGGTAGAGCAGTAAATGTAGTGTATATGGATTTCAGCAAGGCATTTGATAAGGTACCACATGCAAGGCTTATTGAGAAAATAAGGAGGCATGGGATCCTAGGGGACCTTGCTTTGTGGATCCAGAATTGGCTTGCCCACAGAAAGCAACGAGTGATTGCAGACAGATTATATTCTTCATGGAGGTCGGTGACCAGTGGTGTGCCTCGGGGATCTGCACTGGGATCCCTACTCTTTGTGATTTTTATAAATGATCTGGATGAGGAAGTGAAAGAATGGGTGAGTAAATTTGCTGATGACGCAAAGGTTGGGGCTGTTGTGGATAGTGTGGAGGGCTGTCAGCCGATACAACGGGACATTGATAGGATGCAAAACTGGGCTGAGAAGTGGCAGATGGAGTTCACCCAGATAAGTGTGAGATGGTTCATTTTGGTAGGTCAAATATGATGGCAGAATATAGTTTTAATGGTAAGACTCTTGGTAGTGTGGAGGATCAGAGGGATCTTGGGATCTGAGTCCATACGACACTCAAAGCTGCGGCGCAGGTTGACTCTGTGGCTAAGAAGGCATACAGTGCATTGGCCTTCATCAACCGTGGGATTGAGTTTAAAAACCCAGAGGTAATGTTACATCTACATATTTGCTGACGATATAACTACTGTTGGTAGAATCTCAGGTGGTGATGAGTGGGCGTACAGGAGTGAGATATGCCAACTAGTGGAGTGGTGCCGCAGCAACAACCTGGCACTCAACACCAGTAAGACAAAAGAGCTGATTATGGACTTCAGGAAAAGTAAGACGAAGGAACACATACCAATCCTCATAGAGGGATCAGAAGTGGAGAGAGTGAGCAGCTTCAAGTTCCTGGGTGTCAAGATCTCGTGGATCTAACCTGCTCCCAACATATTGATATAGTCATAAAGAAGGCAAGACAGCGGCTATACTTTATTAGGAGCTTGAAGAGATTTGGCATGTCAACAAATACAGTCAAAAACTTCTGAGGTTGTACCATGGAGAGTATTCTGTCTGGTATGGAGGGGCTATTAGACAGGACCAAAAGAAGCTGCAGAATGTTGTAAATCTAGTCAGCTCTATCTTTGGCACTAGCCTACAAAGTACCCAGGCCATCTTTAGGGAGCGGTGTCTCAGAAAAGGCAGCGTCCATTATTAAGGACCTCCAACACCCAGGGCATGCCCTTTTCTCATTGTTACCATCAGGCAGGAGGTACAGAAGCCTGAAGGCACACACTCAGCGATTCAGGAACAGCTTCTTCCCCTCTGCCATCCAATTCCTGAATGGACATTGAAGCTTTGGACACTACCTCACTTTTTTAGTATGCAGTATTTCTATTTTGGCACGTTTTTTAACATCTATTACAGGCACGTAATTGATTTACTTGTTTATTTATTATTAAGATTTATTTAATTTATTTTTTTTCTCTTTCTGCTAGATTATGTATTGCATTGAACTGCTGCTGCTAAGTTAACAAATTTCACATCACATGCTGGTGATAATAAACCTGATTCCGATTCTGATTCTGACATAGGACCCTGGTCAGACCCCACTTAGAGTGCTGTGCTCATTTCTGATCACCTCACTACAGGAAGGATATGGAAACTATAGAAAAGATGCAGAGGAGATTGACAAGGATGTTGCCTGGACTGGGGAGCATGCCTTATGAGAATAGGTTAAATGAACTCGGCCTTTTCTGTTTGGAGTGTTGGAGGTTGAGCGGGGACCTGATAGAGGTGTATAAGACGATGAGAAACATTGATCGCATGGATAGTCAGAGGCTTTTTCCCAGAGCTGAAATGGCTAACATGAGAGGGCACAGTTTTAAGGTGCTTGGAAGTAGGTACAGAGGAGATGTTAGGGGTAAGTTCTTTATGCAGAGAGTGGTGAGTGCATGTAATGGGCTGCTGGCAAGGTGGTGGAGGCAGATACGATAGGGTCTTTTAAGAGACTCCTGGATAGGTACATGGAGCTTAGAAAAGTAAAGGGCTGTGGGTTGTCATAGGTAATTTCTAAAGTAAGTACATGTTCGGCACTGCATTGTGGGCTGAAGGGCCTGTATTTTACTGAAGGTTTTCTATGTTTCTACGTTAATCTGAAGTCAGGAATTCTACTAACATCTGGATCTGTGAATCTGCTGAGAAAGTCGAAGCCCATTATATGTGAATCTATGAGTCCACTAGTGGCAAATCATAGCCCTGGGAGAAAGAGAGAGTGTGTGTGTGTGTGTGTGAGAGAGAAAGAACGAGAACAAGGGTTTGTTTTGTATTATGTTGCCATGTTATTGTGTTGTTCTGCCGAGCATTGTAGACATGCTATGTTGGCACCGGAATTTGCAACAACACTTGCAGCACATCTTTAGGTTCTGTTGGTTGTTAACACAAACAACACATCTCACTGTATGTTTCGATGTGCATGTAAGCAGTAAATGAATCAGAATCCAAAGATCTTCCATTCTGTTCAATATGTTCCCTTTCGCTGTATATTCCCTTGCAAGATTGCATCTTATCAATGCGTTACCGAGTAATTCCTTGGATTAAATTGCCACTCTCCTGCCTAAGTGGTCAGACTGCCCATATCTTCGTGCAGTCCAGATCATTGATCCTCACTAATAACCATGCAGCCTCTTCTCAACGTTGGCAAACTTTCTTATCATGCCCCCTACTCTTGAGTCAAAGCTGTCCATATATGTCTTGGAAAGGGAAAAGCTCAATACTGAACTTTGGTAAGTTCTGTTGGTAATAGTCAGAGTCATACTTTATTGATCCTGGGGGAAATTGGTTTCTGTTACAGTTGCTCCATAAATAATAAATAGTAATAGAACCATAAATAGTTAAATAGTAATATGTAAATTATGCTAGTAAATTATGAAATAAGTCCAGGACCAGCCTGTTGGCTCAGGATGTCTCACACTCCAAGGGAGGAGTTGTAAAGTTTGATGGCCACAGGCAGGAATGACTTCCTATGACACTCAGTGCTGCATCTCGGTGGAATGAGTCTCCGGCTGAATGTACTCCTGTGCCCACCCAATACATTATGTAGTGGATGGGAGACATTGACCAAGATGGCATGCAACTTAGACAGCATCCTCTTTTCAGACACCACCGGGAGAGAGTCCAGTTCCATCCTCACAACATCACTGGCCTTACGAATGAGTTTGTTGATTCTGTTAGTGTCTGCTACCCTCAGCCTGCTGCCCCAGCACACAACAGCAAACATGATAGCACTGGCCACCACAGACTCGTAGAACATCCTCAGCATCGTCCGGCAGATGTTAAAGGACCTCAGTCTCCTCAGGAAATAGAGACGGCTCTGACCCTTCTTGTAGACAGCCTCAGTATTCTTTGACCAGTCCAGTTTATTGTCAATTAGTATCCCCAGGTATTTGTAATCCTCCACCATGTCCACACTGACCCCCTGGATGGAAAGAGGGGTCACCGATACCTTAGCTCCCCTCAGGTCTACCACCAGCTCCTTAGCCTTTTTCACATTAAGCTGCAGATAATTCTGCTCACACCATGTGACAAAGTTTCCTACCGCAGCCCGGTACTCAGCCTCATCTCCCTTGCTGATGCATCCAACTATGGCAGAGTCATCCGAAAACTTCTGAAGATGACAAGACTCCGTGCAGTAGTTGAAGTCCGAGGTGTAAATGGTGAAGAGAAAGGGAGACAAGACAGTCTCCTGTGGAGCCCCAGTGCTGCTGATCACCCTGTTGGACACGCAGTGTTGCAAGCACATGTACTGTGGTCTGCCAGTCAGGTAATCAAGAATCCATGACACCAGGGAAGCATCCACCTGCATCGCTGTCAGCTTCTCCTCCAGCAGAGCAGGGTGGATGGTGTTGAACGCACTGGAGAAGTCAAAAAACATGACCCTCATAGTGCTCGCTGGCTTGTCCAGGTGGGCGTAGACACGGTTCAGCAGGAAGACAATGGCATCCTCAACTCCTAGTCGGGGCTGGTAGGTGAACTGGAGGGAATCTAAGTGTGGCCTGACCATAGGCTGGAGCAGCTCCGGAACAAGTCTCTCCAGGGTCTTCATGATGTGGGAGGTCAATGCCACCGGTCTGTAGTCATTGAGGCCGTTGGGGCGTGGCGTCTTCGGCACAGGGACGAGGCAGGACACCTTCCACAATACAGGAACCCTCCAGAGCCTCAGGCTCAGGTTGAATACATGGCAAAGTACTCCACATAGCTGAGGGGCACAGGCTTTGAGCACCCTGGTACTGACACCATCCGGTCCTGCAGCCTTGCTTGGGTTAAGGTGTTTCAGCTGTCTTCTCACCTGCCGAACTGTGAAGCCCACCGTGGCGGTATAGGGAAGGGGTATAGTCGTGAGAGCAGGGTGGGGGACTGTGAGGAGGGGTAGGAGGGGAGAGTGGAATATGTGTTGGTTGGGGGCCGACAACAAATGGCTCATGTTTTGGATGGGCAGGGGCCACAATGTCAAATCTGTTAAAGAACAGGTTAAGTTCATTGGCCCTGTCCACACTGCCTTCCGCTCTTCTCTTGCTAGTTTGCCGGAACCCAGTGATGGTCCTCATCCCCCTCCAGACCCCTCTCATGTTGTTCTGCTGGGGTTTCCACTCAAGCTTCCTCCTGTACCTGTCTTTAGCCTCCCTGATCCTGACTTCCAGGTCACTCTGTATTGCCCTCAGCTCCTCCCTATTTCCATCTCTAAATGCCCTCTTTTTAGCGTTCAGGATGTCCTTAATGTCCTTTGTCACCCATGGCTTGTTATTTGAATAACAAAGGACAGATCTTGTTGGAACATTGCAGTCCACACAGAAGTTGGTGTAATCTGTGAGCCCATCAATATCCTCTCCATGTGGCTCACAGAGTGCCTGCCAATCTGTCACCTCAAAACAACCCTGGAGTACCTCATAAGCCTCCTCTGACCATTTTCTCACTGTCCTCGAGGTTGCAGGTTTACTCTTCACCAGAGGCACATAGCAGGGTTTTAGATGCACCAGGTTGTGATCTGACCTTCCCAGTGTATTCATCAACTATAGAAACACCAAGCAACTAATTTTAAACACAAGAGATTCTGCAGATGCTGGAAATGCAGAGTTACACACACCAATTCTGGAGGAATTCAGCATTTCAGATACAGATGAAGTGTCAATGTTTCAAGCTGAGACACTTCATCTTCACCTACCCATCTCTCCTATCCTTCCGTTGCCCCTCCTCCTTGCCTTTCTTCTATGCTCCACTGTCCTCTCCTATCAGATTCCTCCTTCTTCAGACTTTTATCTCTTCAACAATCATCTCCCAGTTTCTTACTTCATCTCCCCGCCACCACCCACCCACCTTCGAGCTCACATGGTTTCACCTATCACTTTTTTGTTTCTACTCCTTCCCCTGCACTAATCTTATTATCCTGACTTCTTCCTCCTACCTGTTCATAGCCTGAAATGTCGACTCTTTATTCCTTTCTATAGATGCTGCTTGACCTTCTGAGTTCCTCCAACTTAACAAGATAAAATCCTATGGAATTACAGGAAAGATAGAGGAATGGCTAACAGGCAGGAGGCAGTTAGTGGAAATAAAGGGCCTTTTCTGGTTGGCTGCCAGTGACCATGACATTCCTCAGGGGTCAGTATTGGTACCACTACTTTTCACATTGTTTGTCAATGACTTGGATAATGGAATAGATGGCTTTGTGGCAAAGTTTGCAGATGATACAAAGCTAGGTGGAGGGGTAGGTAGTGCTGAGGAAGCAATGTGATTGCAGCAGGACTTAGACAAATTGAAAGAATGGGCAAAAAGTGGCAGATGGAATACAGTGTTAGGAAATGTATGATAATGCATTTTGGTTAAAGCAACAATAGTGCAAACTATTATTTAAATGGGGAGAAAATTCAAAATTCAGAGGTGCAGAAGGACTTGGGAGTCCTTGTGCAAGACTCCCAGAAGGTTAATTCACAGCTTGAGTCTGTGGTAAACAAGGCAAATACCATGTTGGCATTTATTTCAAGAGGAACAGAATATAGAACATAGAATAGTACGGCACAGTACAGGCCCTTCGGCCCACATTGTTGTGCCGACCCTCAAACCCTGCCTCCCATATAATTCCCCACCTTAAATTCCTCCATATACCTGTCTAGTAGCCTCTTAAATTTCACTAGTGTATCTGCCTCCACCACTGACTCAGGCAGTGTTTTCCACGAACCAACCACTCTCTGAGTGGAAAAACCTTCCTCTAATATCCCCCTTGAATTTCCCACCCCTTACCTTAAAGCCATGTCCCCTTGTATTAAGCAGTGGCGCCCTGGGGAAGAGGTGCTGGCTATCCACTCTATCTATTCCTCTTAATATCTTGTATACCTCTATCATGTCTCCTCTCATCCTCCTTCTCTCCAAAGAGTAAAGCCCTAGCTCCCTTAATCTCTGATCATAATGCATACTCTTTAAACCAGGCAGCATCCTGGTAAATCTCCTCTGTACCCTTTCCAATGCTTCCACATCCTTCCTATAGTGAGGCGACCAGAACTGGACACAGTACTCCAACTGTGTCCTAACCAGAGTTTTATAGAGCTGCATCATTACCTTGCGACTCTTAAACTCTATCCCTCGACTTATGAAAGATAACACCCCATAAGATTTCTTAACTACCCTATCTACCTGTGAGGCAACTTTCAGGGATCTGTGGATATGTACTCCCAGTTCCCTCTGCTCCTTCACATTACCAAGTATCCTGCCATTTACTTTGTACTCTGCCTTGGGGTTTGTCCTTCCAAAATGTACCACTTCACACTTCTCCGGGTTGAACTCTATCTGCCACTTCTCAGCCCACTTCTGAAACTTATCAATGTCTGTCTGCAATCTTTGACAATCCTCTACATTATCTACAACACCACCAACCTTTATGTCATCTGCAAACTTGTCAACCCACCCTTTTACCCCCACATCCAGGTCGTTAATAAAAATTATGAAAAGTAGAGGTCCCAGAACCGATCCTTGTGGGACACCACTAGTCACAATCCTCCAATCTGAATGTACTCCCTCCACCACGACCCTCTGCCTTCTGCAGGCAAGCCAATTCTGAATTCACCTGGCCAATCTTCCCTGGATCTCATGCCTTCTGACTTTCTGAATAAGTCTACCGTGTGGAACCTTGTCAAATGCCTGACTAAAATCCATATAGATCACATCCACTGCACTACCCTCATCTATATGCCTGGTCACCTCCTCAAAGAACTCTATCAGGCTTGTTTGGCATGATCTGCCCTTCACGAAGCCATGCTGACTGTCCCTGATCAGACCATGATTCTCTAAATGGCCATAGATCCTATCTCTGAGAATCTTTTCCAACAGCTTTCCCACCACAGACGTAAGGCTCACTGGTCTATAATTACCCGGACTATCCCTCCTAACTGTTTTGAACAAGGGGACAACATTCACCTCCCTCCAATCCTCCGGTACTATTCCCGTGGACAATGAGGACATAAAGATCCTAGCCAGAGGCTCAGCAATCTCCTCCCTACCTCATGGAGCAGCCTGGGGAATATTCTGTCAGGTCCTGGGGACTTATCTGTCCTAATGTATTTTAATAACACCTCTTCTGCCTTACTATCAACATGCTCCAGAACACCAACCTCACTCATATTGTCCTCACCATCATCAAGTTCCCTCTCATTGGTGAAATCTGAAGAGAAGTATTCATTGAGGACCTCTCTCACTTCCACGGCCTCCAGGCACATCTTCCCACCTTTATCTCTAATCGGTCCTACCTTCACTCCTGTCATCCTTTTGTTCTTCACATAATTGAAGAATGCCTTGGGGTTTTCCTTTACCCTACTCGCCAAGGCCTTCTCATGCCCCCTTCTTGCTCTTCTCAGCCACTTCTTAAGCTCCTTTCTTGCTTCCCTAAGTTCCTCAATAGACCCATCTGATTCTTGCTACCAAAACCTCACGTATGCTGCCTTCTTTCACTTGACTAGATTTTCCACCTCACTTGTCACCCATGGTTCCTTCACCCTACCATTCTTTATCTTCCTCACTGGGACAAATTTATCCTTAACATCCTGCAAAAGATCTCTAAACATCGACCACATGTCCATAGTACATTTCCCTGCAAAAACATCATCCCAATTCACACCCGCAAGTTCTAGCTTTATAGCCTCATAATTTGCCCTTCCCCAATTAAAAATTTTCCTGTCCTCTCTGATTCTATCCTTTTCTATGATAATGCTAAAGGCCAGGGAATGGTGGTCACTGTCCCCCAGATGCTCACCCTCTGAGAGATCTGTGACCTGACCCGGTTCGTTACCTAGTACTAGATCTAGTATGCCATTCCCCCTAGTCGGTCTGTCTAATACAGGAATCTGTCCTGGACACACTTAACAAACTCTGCCCCGTCCAAACCCTTGGAACTAATCAGGTGCCAATCAATATTAGGGAAGTTAAAGTCACCCATGATAACAACCCTGTTAATTTTGTACCTTTCCAAAATCTGCCTCCCAATCTGTTCCTCGGTATCTCTGCTGCTACAAGGGGGGCCTAAAGAATACTCCAAATAGAATAACTGCTCCCTTCCTGTTCCTGACTTCCACCCACTCATACTGACTCAAAAGAGGATCCTGCTACATTATTCACCCTTTCTGTCGCTGTAATAGTATCCCTATAAAAGCAAGGAGTTAATGCTGAGACTGCACTTGGAGTATTGTCAACAGATTTGGGCCCATATCTCAGAAAGGATGTGTTGTCATTGGAGAGAGCCCAGAGGATGTTTATGAGGATGATTCCGGGAATGAAGGGGTTAACATATGAGGATTATTTGGCAGTTTTGGGCCTGTATTCACTGGATTTTGGAAAAATGTGGGGGACCTCACTGAAACCTACCAAATGTTGAAAAGACTATGTAGACTGGATGTGGAAAGGATGTTTCCTATGGTGGGAGTATCCAGAACTAGAGGGCACAGCCTCAAAATTGAGGGGCAACCTTTTAGAACAGAGGTAAGGAGGAATTTTTTAGGCAGAGAGCAGTAAATCTGTGGAATATTCTGCCGCGGACTGTGGTGGAGGCCAAGTCCACGGGTATACTTAAGGTAGAAGTTGATATTTTCCTGATCAGTCAGGGCATCAGAGGATATGGTGAGAAGGCAGGTGTATTGAGCTGAGTGGATCTGGGATCAGCCATGATGGAATGGTGGAGCAGACTCAATGTGCTGAATGGCCTAATTCTGCTTCTATACCTTACAGTCTTATATGTGAGTTACTTTGGATCCAATTTGCTCCGCTCCATTTGATTACATGATTTTTAAATTTGTGACCAGTCTGCTATGTGAGTTCTTCTCAAGATTCTTCTGAAAATTCACATAGACTACATTGACCCTCCTTATTACTTCCTTATTACCCTCCTTATTACTTCCTCCCAGCTGGGGGAGGGGGCTTCCCATTCCCATTCAGATATGTCCATACATGGCCTCCTCTACTGCCATGATGAGGCAAAACTCAGGTTGGAGGAGCAACACCTCATATACCATCTAGGTAGTCTCCAGCCCCTTGGTATGAACATAGAATTCTCCAAATTCCGGTAATTCCCTCGCCCTCCCTTCCCCTATCTCTGTTTCACTTTGCCCCCTCCCCCAGCTGCCTATCACCTCCCTCATGGTTCCACCTCCTTCTACTACCCATTGTGTTTTCCCCTATTCCTTCTTCACCTTTCCTGCCTATCACCTCCCTGCTTCCCCTCCCCCACCCCTTTATCTTTCCCTTTACTGGTTTTTCACCTGGAACCTACCAGCCTTCTCCTTCTCACCCTCCCCTCACCTTCTTTATGGGGCCTCTGCCCCCTCCCTCTTCAGTCCTGACGAAGGGTTCCGGCCCGAAACGTTGACTGATCGTTCCATGGGTGCTGCCCGACCTGCTGAGTTCCTCCAGCGTGTTGTGACCACCGACGCGAGACAGACAATCTCTAAAGAGTATTGATAATGGCTGGAGTCACCCGGCTTAAAAAGATACGGTTCAGCAGAAGGCAACAGCAAAGCAGTTCTATATATAAAAAAAAAATTGCCAAGAACCATCATGGTCATGGAAAGACTACGATTGTCCACTTCATACGACACAGCATGCATTGAACGAATAACTTTCGTATTGTCTTTTGTACCAATATACAGTGAAAAGCTTATCTGGTATACTGATCACTTAGCTCAAATCATTACAGTGCGTTGAGGCAGAACAAGGTGAAACAATACCATTGCAAAAACTGGTGCAATTAAAAATAAAGTGCAAGATCATAACAAGGTTGACTATGAGGTCAAAAGTCCATCTTATCATTCAATATTCTGAAAAGTGCTGGGATAGAAGCTGTTCTTGAGCCTAGTGGTACATGGTATCAGGATTTTGTATCTTCTACCTGATGGGGGAGAGAGAGTAGAAGGGAGAATGTGCAGGGTGGGTGGACTGCTTTACTGAGGCAGCGAGAAGCATAAACAGAATCGGTAGCTGCTTTCTGTGATGTGCTGAGCTGTGACCACAACTCTCTGCATTTTCCTGTGAGCAAGTGCAGAACAGTTGCTGTACCAAGCTGTTATGCTCTCAGAATGTTTTTTTCTGGTGCATCGATAAAAGTTGCTAAGGATCTATGGGGACTTGCCAATTTTTTCTAGCCATCCCCTACAAAATGTCCTGCATTATCAGAGCCATACAGGAAAATTCTAACATTACAGGTACTCAGTAATTGAATGTGGTGGAAGAACAGGTGTAAGAGACATAAACAGAACCATGCTATCCTTGAACTGAAGTGGGAAACATGGTTTGTTTCAAGTGTATCAACGCCATCTGGTGGCAATAAAACAAGCTGCACTAGGAAAAATATTCCAGATGTTAAAAACGCATCCTGCTTAAGTTAGGTTTAAGTTTATTGTCATCCAGCTGTACATACATAAATAAAGTAAAGGCATCCGTTATTCTTGCGAGACCATGGATCTGCACCTGGAAAGTCTTCACTCTCTGGAAAGGTTGTATGGAAGACCAGCAGTTGCCCACGCTGCAAGTCTCCTCTCTCCACGACACCAATGTTGTCCAAGGGAAGGGCATTAGGACCCATACAGCTTGGTACCAGTGTCGTCGCAGAGCAATGTGTGATTAAGTACCTTGCTCAAGGACACAACATGTTCCCTCGGCTGGGGCTCGAACTCACGACCTTCAGGTAGCTAGTCCAAAGCCTTAACCACTTGGCCATATTGTACATGCATACATACATGCATGCATACATACAACCAAACAAAAGCAGATTCCTCCACAGCAACACACACAAAATGCTGGTGGAATTCAGCAGGCCAGGCAGCATCTATGGAACTGAGTAAAAAGTCGTCGTTTCGGCCGAGACCCTTCATCAGTCCTAAAATAAAGTGCACAGTACATAAAATAAAATACAATTACAAATAAGTGAATAAAATATTATTGAAAGTGCATGTGAAGTATGCCGCACAGGCAAACTGTAAACAGTATAGTAAACAGCTCATTGTCCTCATGATGAGACCTCGGTGGTGGCAGCGTGGTCATTAGTCCCACAACCTGAGGAAAGAAGCCGTTACCAGTCTGGCAGTCCTAATCCTCATGCTCTTGTGTCTCCTTCCTGATGGTAGAGGGTCAAAGGGATTGTGGGATGGGTGGTAGGGCTCCACAACAATGCTCCGGGCCCTTTGGATAGAATGGTCCTGGTAAATATCACAAACTGGGGGGGAGGGAGACCGTGGTGTTCTTCTTGGCAGTTTTTACTAACATCCGTAGGGTCTTGTGGTAGAAAGCCTTGCAGCTTCTGTAGTACACAATGATGCAGCCAGGCAGAATACTCTCGATAGTGCTGTTGTAGAAAGTTGCAAGGACGGGGAGCCTGACTCATTCTCCTCAGAAAGTGTAGATGCTGCTGTGCCTTCTTGACTAATGAGGAAGAGTTATAGGTCAAGGTTAGATCATACGTTATCTTTCTTTTCCAATTCTCATAGTGTAGTTCCTTCATTCTGAATCTCTAAGTCACTTCCTTTCTTAAAAGCTGCCTGATCTGCTGAGTATTTCCTACATTTCTCTGCTTTATTTCATCTGGTAACGTAATTGCTGGTCACCAGTGTTGCACACCATGTAACCATAAAAGTAAACATTTTTATTCGTTGTTTCCCTCCATTTAAATATTTCCTGATCACCTTAAGGCAATGAGAAGAAATAAAGTTATAATTTACTTGTATCAACAAAGTGACTTTATTTTAAAAATAAATCACCTTGTACAGATTTTATAAAATACTGGAAATAAATAGGACAAAGTTGAAGCTTCTGCCAAAGTTCAGGATCAGTCTTGTAGTAATATAATCACCCATCAACACTATCAGAAAGAAATAATAGTCAGAATAGATGGATATAATCAGCAGGTTAGACATGTGTGTGGATGTATCAGAAAGGTGTTTGTGTCGATATTCAAAATCATAATTTGTGATCATTAGCAAGGCCTAATGACACTGTTTTAAATAGAATTCAACAGAGCCAATGTCTTTTAGGTGAGCCGTAAAGCCAAGGCCAGTTCTGCTCTCTGACAAGGGCATAAACGTTCCCATGGCACCTGTCAAGGAGAATGAGCCCAGGAGCCAATATGTATCCCCTGAACAACATTAGGAAAGTGATCTAGTCATTATGTTCGCGCAGCTCCCTATTTCATTTTCCAGATTAGAACAAAAACGACACTTCAGAGAAAGTGGCTGTAAACCGTAAATTAAGGTGGTACCATGGCTGCCAGAATGTTTCTCTATTTTAATTCAGCCTCAAGAAAGCTAGCTCTCTGTGCTTCCAGTTCTTTAAGTTGCAGTTTATAGTGCATGTGCCCTCGTGGTTTCTCATTGAAGTGACGTGTATAGTATGCAGAGCAGCAAGTGAAACACATGGAGAGTGTGTAAAGATATATGTGGTTTATTCAAATTTTCTCCTAGACTGCATATAACAATACATGATCAAATACATTATAAGCTTTATCACATCCATCTACCCAAGATGCACCTCTGTCCCCTTAAGACCTAAAGAGCTGAACTAGTTCAATGACATTTATGGATACAGTATATAAATGTGACTGATTAACTATTTCAATGCCTCTTCAGTTTCCATAAGTGCACCAGTGTTACCTGCACTGGTCTGGAGACTTAACAGATGATGTTGATTTACCATCTATTTTTAGACTCACTGAAGATTTCACTTCTTTGTTGTTCTCAGTTATGCTTCACGCCAAATTTCAATCAACTACTGTAGGGTTCACTTAAAGAATATATTCAAATTCACATATTTCCTTATGGTTGGATATCTTGCAGTGAAGTTAAATAAGCTACATTAAACTGTCTGAATCTCTCATTACTCTTAGTTTAAGATAATTTTTGAAATTGTATATCTTCACAATCACATCAATATCCCTTTTTCTCATTGCCAACCTGCATGATGTTCGTGGTACACAAACCTCAAAATATCATCTGAAATTCTTCCCTTTATAACATGTGTAGTATTTTTTTGTATCAACTGCTTTTCTGCTGACATTCTTTCCAGATTCCATTGAATCAGTTCCAGACCCATTCTCATTATTTCTGTGGATTGCATCCTATAGTGAAGTGAGTGAGGTATCAACCCACGGTTCCGAAGAAATTCTGTGGAAAAAAAACATTGTGGAAATTGCAGATCTGGGTACAGGAGAGATCTGGTTGTTTTCCAGTGTGGGCAGCCTATTTAACAAGTAATGGTAGAACCTCCAGATCCTAATGAAGACTGCCAGTGCCTCCTTCTCCATCCAAATAAAGTTCATCTCACTTATCATTAGTCCACAGACAATAGGTCTTCCTAGGTAATGCAGCTTACAATTATCTATTCTTTTACTTGAAGTTTCAGTTAAGCTTCAGCATCAAATGACATTATGGTGCAGTAAGAGAGATTTAAATAAGTTGTTTGGTTTCCCTTGCTCCTTTTCCACTTCCAAGGTTCAGCCTTCTGTAGTTGACACAGTGATACCAGCATTGTTGGGAGGCTGAAACCTGGCACAGTATGACAGCACACTTCAGAAAAATCAAAGTTCAGTAACATACTCGTGTACTCCATCCATTACAATGCCTTTAACTCTCCCTCGATTTATTGCTGATCATTTGCTTCCACTTCAGGCCCAGATAAGCTACTCCCCCCTACACAAAGCTTAGTTTTCTGAAGCTTAACAAATATTCAAAAGGCCTCCTAAATAGCCCCCCTCAGGGGTATTTACGAGGTCTTTAGAGCATTTTGCTAAGCTTTGGAGATTTCCTTCCTCTGGTAATTGTGACAAAGATGACCATGAGCAGCATAATTCTTTTTGACTCTTGTGGAAATTTGTGTGTGTTTTAATGCAGCAATGCTCTATTGCTCTGTGTCCATGTCCATCCGGCCTTCATGTGGGTCTCACACTTCACTTACCATTTGCTCAGGTGCTTGAGGCACACCTCCACCTCAGGCAGCAGCTTGTTGCTGGTAACTCTGCCTCAGCTGGCAGGTAAAGGGGCTGGTTCTCAGCCATTTTATTGCCCTATGACACATCACTGTAGGCAAAAGATGATTTATTTATTTTAAACTGTCTCTGAAAATTATTTAAAAGTTCCATATACATTAAAAAGTTGACACTCAAGGCTCTTCTAAATCTTTTTCCTCTCACCTTAAATCTATGCTGTCTCGTGTTAGACTCCACTAACCGGGGGAGAAGATAGCTACCGTCCACTGTATCTCCACGAACTGGGGAGAAGGTTGCTCCCATCCATTGCATCCCCATTAACCTGGGGAGAAGATAGCTTCTATCCACCGTATCTACACTTCTCATAATTTTATAAACCTCTATAAGTATGCTCTGAAGAATAAAGATATATACTGGCTAACTTCTCTCTGCAGTTCAGGTCCTCCAGTCCTAGCAAAATCCTCACAAATCTTTTTGCATTCTTTCCAGTTTAAATGTGTTTTTCATATTAAAGAGACACCAAAACTGTAAACAGCCTTCCACATGTGGCCTCACCAATGGTCATATAATTGCAGCATGAAGTCCCAGCTCAAATACTCAGTGCCTAACACTGTGCCTAATGCCCTTCTCATCTCCTTTCTACCTGTGTAGCTATATCAATGTCATAGTCATACTTCATTGATCCCGGGGGAAATTGATTTTCATTACAGTTGCACCATAAATAATAAATAGTAATAGAACCATAAACAGTTAAATAGTAATATGTAAGTTATGCTAGTAAATTATGAAATAAGTCCAGGACCAGCCTATTGGCTCAGGGTGTCTGACCTTCCAAGGGAGTAGTTGTAAAGTTTGATGGCCACAGGCAGGAATGACTCCTTATGACGCTCTGTGCTGCATCTCGGTGGAATGAGTCTCTGGCTGAATGTACTCCTGTGCCCACCCAGTACATTATGTAGTGGATGGGAGACATTGTCCAAGATGGCATGCAACTTAGACAGCACCCTCTTTTCAGACACCACCATGAGAGAGTCCAGTTCCATTCCCACAATATCACCGGCCTTGCGAATGAGTTTGTTGATTCTGTTAGTGTCTGCTACCCTCAGCCTGCTGCCCCAGCACACAACAGCAAACATTATAGCACTGGCCACCACAGACTCGTAGAACATCCTCAGCATCGTCCGGCAGATGTTAAAGGACCTCAGTCTCCTCAGAAAATAGAGACGGCTCTGACCTTTCTTGCAGACAGCCTCTGTGTTACTTGACCAGTCCAGTTTATTGTCAATTCGTATCCCCAGGTATTTGTAATCCTCCACCATGTCCACACTGACCCCCTGGATGGAAACGGGGGCCACCGGTACCTTAGCTCTCCTCAGGTCTACCACCAGCTCCTTAGTCTTTTTCACATTAAGCTGCAGATAATTCTGCTCACACCATGTGACAAAGTTTCCTACCGTAGCCCTGTACTCAGCCTCATCTCCCTTGCTGATGCATCCAACTATGGCAGAGTCATCCGAAAACTTCTGAAGATGACAAGACTCTGCAGTAGTTGAAGTCCGAGGTGTAAATGGTGAAGAGACAGGGAGACAAGACAGTCCCCTGTGGAGCCCCAGTGCTGCTGGTCACTCTGTTGGACACACGGTGTTGCAAGCACACGTACTGTGGTCTGCCAGTCAGGTAATCAAGAATCCATGACACCAGGGAAGCATCCACCTGCATCGCTGTCAGCTTCTCCCCCAGCAGAGCAGGGCGGATGGTGTTGAACGCACTGGAGAAGTCAAAAAACATGACCCTCACAGCGCTTGCTGGCTTGTCCAGGTGGGCGTAGACACGGTTCAGCAGGTAGACGATGGCATCCTCAACTCCTAGTCAGGGCTGGTAGGCGAACTGGGGGGGATCTAAGTGTGACCTGACCATAGACCGGAGCAGCTCCAGAATAAGTCTCTCCAGGGTCTTCATGATGTGGGAGGTCAGTGCCACCAGTCTGTAGTCATTGAGGCCACTGGGGCACGGCGTCTTCGGCACAGCGATTAGGCAGGCCGTCTTCCACAGTACAGGAACCCTCCAGAGCCTCAAGCTCAGGTTGAATACATGGCAAAGTACTCCACATAGCTGAGGGGCACAGGCTTTGAGCACCCTGGTACTGACACCATCCGGTCCTGCAGCCTTGCTTGCTTGGGTTGAGACGTTTCAGCTGTCTTCTCACCTGTTCAGCTGTGAAGCCCACTGTGGTGGTTTCGTGTGGGGATGGGGTATAGTCATGGGAGCAGGGTGGGGGACTGTGAGGAGGGGTAGGAGGGGAGAGTGGAATATGTGTTGGTTGGGGGCCGACAACAGATGGCTCATGTGGGGGATGGGCGGGGACCACAATGTCAAATCTGTTAAAGAACAGGTTAAGTTCATTGGCCCTGTCCACACTGCCTTCAGCTCCTCTGTTGCTAGTTTGCCGGAACCCAATGATGGTCCTCATCCCCCTCCAGACCTCTCTCATGTTGTTCTGCTGGAGTTTCCACTGAAGCTTCCTCCTGTACATGTCTTTAGCCTCCCTGATCCTGGCTTTCAGATCACTCTGTATTGCCCTCAGCTCCTCCCTATTTCCATCTCTAAACGCCCTCTTTTTAGCGTTCAGGATGTCCTTAATGTCCTTTGTCACCCATGGCTTGTTATTTGAATAACAAAGGACAGTTCTTGTCAGAACATTGCAGTCCACACAGAAGTTGATGTAATCAGTGATGCACTCTGTGAGCCCATCAATATCTTCTCCATGTGGCTCACAGAGTGCCTGCCAGTCTGTCACCTCAAAACAACCTCAAGTGAATTTGTAGTCCTAGGTTGCTCTGTTCCAATACACTCCTTAATGCCCACCATTGACAGTATAATTCCTAAACTGGTTTGACTTTCCAAAATACATTACCTCAAACTTAATTGTATCAAAATCCATTTACCCCTCCTTGGCCCACTTCCTGAACTGATCAAGCACCCCCCCCCAGTAATCTATGATAACATTCACCTTAATTTGTGTCATCCACAAACTCATTGATCAAACCTTGTGCATTTGCATCCAAATCATTGACAGTATATAACTAACGAATAACAAGGGTCCCAACACTGAACACTAGAGCACACCACTTCATTTTAGAAATAATCTTCAACCACCATCCTCTGTCTCCTATTTCCAAATCAATTTTGATTCCATTTAACTAGCTCACCCTGAATTCTCTGCTAACTAGCCTTCCAGACTAGCCTGTTATGAGTCTTTGTCAAAGGCCATGCTAAAGATCAAATACGTAACATTCACTATCCTGCTCTCATAGGACGGAGGATGAGGGATGACGTGATAGAGATGTATAAAACGATGAGAGGCATTGATTGTGTGGATAACCACAGGCTTTTTCCCAGGGATGAAATGGCTAACACGAGCGGGCATAGTTTTAAGGTGCTTGGAAGTAGGTACAAGGGGGATATCAGAGGTAAGCTTTTCACACAGAGAGTGGTGGGTGCGTGGAAATACACTGCTAGGGAAGGTGGTAGAGGCGGATACAATAGGGTCTTTTAAGAGACTCTTAGGTACATGGAACTTAGAAAAATAGAGGGCTATGAGGTAAGGAAATTCTAGGCAGTTTCTAGAGTAGGTTACATGGTCAGCACAACGTTGTGGGCTGAAGGGCCTGTAATGTGTTGTAGATTTCTATGTTCTAAATACCATTCAGTTAAAAAAAAACTCTGAAAGGTTCATCAAACATGACTCTTCAGAGACAAAGCCATGCTAATCCCCCGATCAGACTTTGTTCATCCAATATGCTGGTAGATCCTGTCCCTCAAAATTTCATCCAGTTAGTTCCCCACTACTGAGAGATAGATAGATAGATAATTGATACCAAAGGAAATTACAGTGTCACGGTAGCATTACAAGTGCATAGATATCCACATATACAAATATTAGAAGAGAAGTAAGAAAGAATAAAAAATAAGATACCTCAAACAGGAGGGGGTCATCACTTCCCCAACTATAGGTTGACTCATTATAGAGCATAATGGCCAAAGATAAGAATGACCCCATAAAACACTCTGAAGCAGCTCAGTTATCTTAGTCTATTACTAAAAGTGCTCCTCTGTTCAGCCTAGGTGGCATGCAGAGCGTGAGATGCATTGTACAGAATCTCCTGGATTTTCCTGGGTCCCTTATTCTGCCACAGCCCCCGTCATGTCCAGTTTGACTCCAATAACAAAGTCAGCCTTTCTAATCAGTTTATTAAACCTGTTGGCATCACCTGTGTTGGCGCCATTGCCCCAGCACATCACTGCGTAGAAGATTGTACAGGCGACAACAGACTGGTAGAGCATATGAAGGAGAAGCCTGCATATTCCAAAGGACCACCGTCTCCTCAGGAAGTAGAGGTGACTCTTACCCTTCTTGTACACAGCCTCTGTGTTGGTGTTCCACTCAAGTCTGTTATCCAGGTGTACCCCCAGGTACTTGTAGGTCCTCACCACATCCACATCCTCACCATCAATAGTAACAGGAAGCAATGCAGGCTTAGTCTTCCTAAAGTCCATCACCGTCTCCTTTGTCTTACTGATGTTGAGCTGCAGGTGATTCAGCTTGCACCATCCGACAAAGCCCTCCACCTGTTCTCCCTTTACACACCCAACTATTGCTGAGTCTTCAGAGAATTCCTGCAGATGACATGACTCAGTGTTGATAACAGGTTGACTTGCCTGTAGTTTCCTGGCTTGTCTTTGCTACTCCTCTCAAACAACAGAACAACAGTAGTCATCTTCCAGCCTTCTGGAATTTCATCAATGGCTGCCAATGAAGCGAATAACCCCACAAGGGTCTTTACAATTTCCTCTCTATTGTCCCACACAGTCTGAGATGCACTCAGTCAGGTCCTGAGGATTTATCCAACTTTATGCATTATAAGGCTGCAGATATTTCCTCCCAGGTGACATGAATATCCTCCAAAAAATCCCCATTTGTTTCTTTTATCTCTTGAGCAACCATGAGTTTCTCTTCAATAAACACCGAGGTGAAATACTCATTTAAAAATCCTATCTCCTGTGGCTTAAGATATAGGCTCCTCTGATCTCGAAGAAGACGTCCTCTCTCTTCAGCCACTCTTCTACTCTCAGTAAGTGTTTGGAACTTCTTGGGTTTTCCTTCACCTTACCTACTAGATCTTTCCTCTAACAACACACATCAAAGTTGCTGGTGAACGCAGCAGGCCAGGCAGCACCTCTAGGAAGAGGTGCAGTCGACGTTTCAGGCTGAGACCCTTCGTCAGGACTAACTGAAGGAAGAGCTAGTAAGAGATTTGAAAGTGGGAGGGGGAGGGGGAGATCCAAAATGATAGGGGAAGACAGGAGGGGGAGGGATGGAGCCAAGAGCTGGACAGGTGATTGGCAAAGGGGATATGAGAGGATCATGGGACAGGAGGTTCGGGGAGAAAGACAGCGGGGGGGGGGAACCCAGAGGATGGGCAAGGGGTATAGTCAGAGGGACAGTGGGAGAAAAAGGGGAGTGAGAGAAAGAATGTGTGTATATAAATAACAGATGGGGTACGAGGGGGAGGTGGGGCATTAGCGGAAGTTAGAGAAGTCAATGTTCATGCCATCAGGTTGGAGGCTACCCAGACAGAATACAAGATGTTGTTCCTCCAACCTGAGTTGGCTTCATCTTTACAGTAGAGGAGGCCGTGGATAGACATGTCAGAATGGGAATGGGATGTGGAATTAAAATGTGTGGCCACTGGGAAATCCTGCTCTCTCCGGCGACAGAGTGTAGGTGTTCAGCAAAATGATCTCCCAGTCTGCGTCGGGTCTCACCAATATATAGAAGGCCACATCGGGAGCACCGGACGCAGTATATCACCCCAGCCGACTCACAGGTGAAATGTCGCCTCACCTGGAAGGACTGTCTGGGGCCCTGAATGGTGGTAAGGGAGGGAGTGTAAGGGCATGTGTAGCACTTGTTCCGCTTACAAGGATAAGTGCCAGGAGGGAGATCAGTGGAGAGGGATGGGGGGGAACGAATGGACAAGGGAGTCGTGTAAGGAGCGATCCCTGCGGAAAGCAGGGGGTGGGGAGGGAAAGATATGCTTACTGGTGGGATCCCGTTGGAGGTGGCGGAAGTTATGGAGTATAATATGTTGGACCCGGAGGCTGATGGGGTGGTAGGTGAGGACCAGGGGATCCCTATTCCTAGTGGGGTGGCAGGAGGATGGAGTGAGAGCAGATGTGCGTGAAATGGGGGAGATGCGTTTAAGAGCAGAGTTGATGGTGGAGGAAGGGAAGCCCCTTTCTTTAAAAAGGAGGACATCTCCCTCGTCCTGGAATGAAAAGCCTCATCCTGAGAGCGGATGCAGCGGAGACGGAGGAATGGCACCCGTATGGGTCCTAGCTATGCCTGCCTTTTTGTTGGCTTTGTGGAACAATCTATGTTCTGTACCTATTCTGGTATCTGTCCCCCAGTTTTCCTTCGCTACATCGATGACTGCATTGGCGCTGCTTCCTGCATGCATGCTGAGCTCGTTGACTTCATTAACTTTGCCTCCAACTTTCACCCTGCCCTCAAGTTTACCTGGTCCATTTCCGACACCTCCCTCCCCTTTCTAGATCTTTCTGTCTCTATCTCTGGAGACAGCTTATCCACTGATGTCTACTATAAGCCTACTGACTCTCACAGCTATCTGGATTATTCCTCTTCTCACTCTGTCTCTTGCAAAAATGCCATCCCCTTCTCGCAATTCCTCCGTCTCCGCCGCATTTGCTCTCAGAATGAGGCTTTTCATTCCAGGACGAGGGAGATGTCTTCCTTTTTTAAAGAAAGGGGCTTCCCTTCCTCCACCATCAACTCTGCTCTCAAACGCATCTCCCCCATTTCATGCACATCTGCTCTCACTCCATCCTCCCGCCACCCCACTAGGAATAGGGTTCCCCTTGTCCTCAGCTACCACCCCACCAGCCTCCAGGTCCAACATATTATTCTCTGTAACTTCTGCCACCTCCAAAGGGATCGCTCCCTACGCGACTCCCTTGTCCATTCGTCCCCCCCATCCCTCCCCACTGATCTCCCTCCTGGCACTTATCCTTGTAAGTGGAACAAGTGCTACACATGCTCTTACACTTCCTCCCTTACCACTGTTCAGGACCCCAGACAGTCCTTCCAGGTGAGGTGACATTTCACCTGTGAGTTGGCTGGGGTGATATACTGCGTCCGGTGCTCCCGATGTGGCCTTCTATATATTGGCAAGACCCGACGTAGACTGGGAGATTGTTTTGCTGAACACCTACCCTCTGTCCGCCAGAGAAAGCAGGATCTCCCAGTGGCCACACATTTTAATTCCACATCCCATTCCCATTCTGACAAGTCTATCCATGGCCCTCCTCTACTGTAAAGATGAAGCCACACTCAGGTTGGAGGAACAACACCTTATATTCCGTCTGGGTAGCCTCCAACCTGATGGCATGAACATTGACTTCTCTAACTTCCTCTAATGCCCCACCTCCCCCTTGTACCCCATCCATTATTTAGTTTTATACACACATTCTTTCTCTCACTCTCCTTTTTCTCCCTCTGTTCCTCTGACTATACCTCTTGCCCATCCTCTGGGCTTTTTCCTCCCCTCCCCGTTTTCCTTCTCCCTGGGCCTCCTGTCCCATGATCCTCTCATATCCCTTTTGCCAATCCCCTGAACAGCTCTTGGCTCCATCTCTCCCCCTCCTGTCTTCTCCTATCATTTTGGATCTCCCCCCCCCCCTCCAACTTTCAAATCTCTTACTAGCTCTTCCTTCAGTTAGTCCTGACAAAGGGTCTCGGCCTGAAACGTCAACTGCACCTCTTCCTAGAGATGCTGCCTGGCCTGCTGCGTTCACCAGCAACTTTAATGTGTGTTGCTTGAATTTCCAGCATCTGCAGAATTCCTCGTGTTTACGTCTTTCCTCTAACCCTGTCTTGCCCTTTTGATTTCCCTCTTTAGGGCATTCCTAACCATTTTGTAGTCATCAAAGGATTCAATCGTGCCCAACCTCCTAAACTTCTTCTTCTTTACCAGAGCCAAATAAATGTTGGGAAACTAACCCATGAACTATGATTCCAGGTCAGAAATGAACAGAATTTCAGTGTAAAACTATGGAAAGAAAAAGAATAAGGTGGATGTAAATATGTCAATTATTTGCGTTTTCATTAATTATTTTAAATTCATTAAATTTTTTTATATGTCTTTGCAACTTTTTTAAAAAAGAGTTTTTTTTTCTATTTGAGATACTTCGATGTGTTTTTGTAAGTTAGGGACAGCTGTCAATAATGACAGGCTGAAAGTGAGGCAAGGCTTTGCCAACTGTCAAAGCTGTCAGGTCTAACCATACCTGAAGGAAAAATGGCTGGCTGTGCCACATTGTTTAACCACATCTTTTCACAACCTTCAAAGAGCTATAATGTCCAAATTGTAATCATAAAGACAGGCTCCATAATCAGAACTATTGAGTTGGTAAAGTTGTCAGAAAGAATGCAGCTGGAAACCTTACTGTGTATCTGAAGAACTTGTCTACACATGGCACTTTAACAAGCTGTTTGCTCGTCTTAACAATAGAAATAGCAATAACCCAACTTTAATTAGGTATGCCTACACCTGCTTATTAATGCAAATATCTAATCAGCCAATCATGTGGCAGCAAATCAATGCATAAAAGCATCCAGACACGGTCAAGAGTTTCAGTTGTCTTTCAGACCAAACTGAAAAATGGGGAAGAAGTGTGATCTGAGTGACTTTGACCATGGAATGATCGATGGTGCCAGACGAGGTGGTTTCAGTATCTCAGAAACTGCTCATGTCCTGGGATTTTCACGCACAACAGCGTCTGAAGTTTACAGAGAATGGTAGAAAGAAAAACATCCAGTGAGCGGCAAATCTGTGGGCAAAAACACCTTGCTGAGAGAGGTCAGAGGAGAATGACCAGACTGATTCAAGCTGACAGAAGAATAACAGTAACTCAAATAACCATGTGTGGTGGTGGTGGTGGTGCAGAAGAAGAAAGTTGTGGTGTGCAGAAGATCATTGCTGAATGCACAACATGGCAAACATTGAAGTGGACGGGCTACAGTAGCAGAAGAGCAAGAACATACACACAAGTGCCCACTTTATTAGGTACAGGAGGTAAAATTAATGTTAGTGAAAATTAGCGTTGAATCAAAGGGGTATTTCAATTTCATTGGTTAGCGTGGGATTATGTAAAAGATCTCTCAGATGTGAGTGTGTTGCATCAGAGAGGATGACTGGTCAGGCACCATGAGACATTCCCATCAAGTTGTGAGCTGCACAGAGCTCAGCTGGACGCACACATGGCAGCAGTGAAAGGGAAAGGCATGTCAGAGTCATATCCTATGCTTAGGTTATTGTGCTTTCTCAGTCCTAAGTAAAGATATTGTCATCTTTTATCCTTCACTAAATTCAGAACTTCTACATAGTTGGCATAAATTCAACTATTTGTCTCCTATGATGATAGGTAGTCAGGGAAAACTCAACCCTGATGCTGGGGGATTTTACTGCCAACTCTTCTCCATTGTATTGGTCATAGCACTGCCCTTACTCAGGACCTCACTGATAGACTGTGGCGTATTTTGGACTGGGAAAATAGACCCCCACTATCGGAAGTAAACGGTGTTAATCACCTGGTCATTTTCATCAACCTAGTCTGGCTCCCTTTGGTAGAGTAGCCAAGATTTTTTCATAGGTGCCAATTATTATGACCATTAGGACATCCCATAAGCTACAGGCATTCTGTTGCTCCAATTGTCAGTAAGTCATCTTCTGACAAGAACTAACTTTGAAGAGTCTTTGAGAACTTCACCATTGATAATCTTGTGGTAACACTTTTATTGATGCTGATTATAAACATAAAAGATTCTGCAGATGCTGAAAATCCAGAGCAACATGCGTAAGATACTTGAGGAATTCGGGCAGTATTTATGGAGAGGGATAAGCAATCGATAGTTCAAGCTGAGACCCTTCATTAGGGCTGGAAAAGAATGGGAAGAAGCCAGAATAAGAAGGTGGGTGGAAGGGAAGGAGTACAGATTGGCAGTAATAGGGAAACCATTTGGGAGGGGAGATGAAATGAGAAGCTGGGAGGTGATAGGCAGAAGAGGTAAAGGTGTGAAGAAGAAAAAATTAATAGGAGAATGAGCCTTTGGAGAAAGGAGGAAGAGGGGTACCAGTGGGAGGTGATGGACAGGTGAAGAGAAGTGGTAAGAGAGGAACAAGTATAGGGAATGAAAAAGGAGAGAAGAGTTAAGGGGAAGATATTACCACTATTGGAGAAATTGATATCCATGCTGGTAAGTTGGAGGCTACCTGTGAGTGGCCTCATTGTGACAGTAGACGAGGCCATGGACCAACATGTCAGAATGGGCATGGGATAGGAAAGCCCACCTTTTATGGTGGACAGAGTGAAGGTGCTTGATGAAGCAGTCTCCCATCTATGTTGGTGTCACCAGTATAGAGGAGGCCACACAGGGATCACTGGATATGGTAGATACCAGCCCCCCAAGAGACTCACAGTTGACACACAGCCTCTGCTGCAGGGCCCTGAATGGTAGTCAGGGAGGAGGTGTATGGGCAGGTGTAGTCCTTGTCCTGTTTACGAGGATGAGCACCAGGATGGTAATCAGTAGGGAGGGATAGGTGGACAATAGAGTCATGCGGAAAGCAATTGTTGTGGAAAGCAGAGAGTGGGGAGGGAAGGGAAAATGCTGATGTTTGGAGCCAAAATTATGGAGGTAATTAAACACATTATGTGATGGTGTCTTTCATGGCATATGTTATGGAGATATATTTGTGTATCTTGCTTGGACATTATAGAAAATCCTAGTGGAGCCACATGTGGAATATTGTGCACATCTGACCTTTCTATCTGTAGAAAGTATTCTTGCAGCTGATGAAATGCAACAGGGTTCACCAGATTAATTCCTGAGATGTGGAGTTTTGTCTTCTGGGAAAATGTGAAGAAGATTGGATTTACACTCTCTCCGGCTGAGAGGAATGAAGTGATATTCATTGAAACCAGTAAGATTCTTATTGGGTTTGACAAGCCAGAGTAAGAGATGATGCTTGCCCTGGCCTGGTTATTTAGAACAAAGTGTCACAATCTCATATTAAGCCACCTGCGATTCAGAATTGAGCTGCAAAGAAATGCCCTCAGCCAAAGGACAGTAAATATTTAATTCTTTATCAAAGAGTGCTCTGGAGTCTTGTTCACCGTGTATAGTTAAGTAGAGATTAATATCTAATAAGAAAGAAAAGTGTGGTTTAAATGGAAACGGACTACAAAATTATGCTGTGCAAAGGCAGATGTAGTGACCAAGTACAACAAACACAGAAATTTATCATGCAAGTCAAGCAGTTAATTTGGGAAGGCAAATGGAATGTTGGCTTACAAAGGGGATGGAGTATTAAAATAGAGGAAGTTTTGTTCAGTGTTGGTAAGGCCACATCTGGAACATTGTGTCGAATTGTGGTCTCATTCCAGAAGGATATACATTAGAAGCTATTCAGAGAAGTTTTGCTGTGCTGAGATGGATTATTTTATAAGGTCTGTCCTCAATGAAATTTAGAAGAGCGAGAGGAGAACTTACTGAAAGTTGATGCTGAGAGGATATATCATCCCCTAAGTTGACCAGAAGTCCAGAAGTTGAGGCCCAATGGCAGGAGCCTGGGTCTGAGAATCTTTACAAGTCCACTGGGAAAGTCGTGGCATAGTGCTTGCAAATCCACAAGTCCGCTGGAGGCCAAAGAAGATGGCCTGTTCTGAGGTTAGAGGACTGCGTATGTGCATGGATAGATGGGTGGGAGAAAGGGAAATAGGTGCTTAGTTCACTTCTCTTGCTTTGTTGCTTGGCATGTTCCATTTTGTTGTGTTCTGTGTTGTTATGCTGCACGTTGTGGGCATGCTATGATGGTTCTGGAATGTGTGGCTGCCCTCCTGCACATACTTGGGTGTGCTGGTTGCTAATGCAAATGACACATTTCACTGCATGTTTCTATGTACATGTGGTAAATAAATATACATATAAATTGAGGAATCTAGTACTGGAGATATACGGTAGTTTAAGATTAAGTTATTTAAGAAAGATATGAGGAATTTCTTCTCTCAAAGGGGCGATAGTATTTTGAATTCTCCGTCTTAGAAACCAGTGAAGGTAGAATCATTGAAAATATTCAAGGCCCAGGCAAACAAATTTTTGGTTTACTGTATATGGAAATAAAGGTTCTGGAGAAGTGGTTGGAAAGTGAATTATCAGCTCAGGCATGATTTAATCAAACTGAATGGTGAACCTGGTTTGAAGAGACACTTGACCTAATCCTGTTTCTTCCTTGTAGTTTGTTCTTTTGAAAATGAGGCCTACCTCAATCTGTGTGTAGAGCTGTACAGTGGCTTTCCATGTCCAAGCCTGAGAAGAAATATTTTTGTAATTTATTTTTTATTGAAGTTCACCATCAAACAAACATTTCCATAAGATGTGTTTCAGATACTGTACATATACATCATATAATCATATTTGTCACAAATCCCCACATAATATTTATCTGAGGTATACACTATCACAAGTCTCAGAGGAGCAGAGCAAAGTTAAGATGGTGCTAAACGGCAACTCCTTTGCTTGCATCTTCGGAAACAGCTCTATTTTTATCTTTGATATCTCTTTTTGTTCCTTTTCAAGGTCCTTTTGAAGGCCCTGACTTGGAGATCTACTCTGACTTCGGTTCTTTGCGGGAATGGGACCTGCCCTCAGGGCCTCACAACCAGTCACTTTTTGATATACCAAGGGGACAACCTGGAAGACTAATGCACCTTCAGGGTTTCAGATTTTCATGGCTCTGGAGACGTGCTGATTCCAGCCTGGTGCCCCTGATTGAGGCGTCGCAGGAGAACATGGACCATTGAGAGCAGCGGGTTAGCTGCCGGGGGTTGTGTGTCCGGAGAGCAGCGCCTTTCTGGGGCCGACTCTCTGGGTGCAGAGCTCCGAAAAAGCGATGCAACAGACTTTTAACATCATAAATCAGAGAATTGTTTGTTATGTCTCCCCTCTCGCTGTGAGACGGAGACTCATCTTTTTCCTTTATTTGGGAGAGAGAGAGAGCCTGTGGTATGTTGAATTACTGGGTGAACGCGTAGTTTTTGGGCCACTGCAAGACTGTGTCTTTATTGATGCTTGCTGCACACTTGAGTGCTCGATCGAGGGTGCGGATGCTTTTTTGCTGGTGGGGGTGGTGGGAGGGGGGTTCATTGCCTTGCTGCTGCTTGCGTGGAGGAGGGAGAGCTGGGGGGGCTTTGGGGTTCTAATGTTTAACTATCATTTTTTGCGGTCACTCCTCTGTTGCTGTGGATGTTTGCAAAGAAAAAGAATTTCAGGATGTATATTGTATGCATTTCTCTGACATTAAATGTATCTATTGAACCTATTGAACCATAAGACATAGGAGCAGAATTAAGCCATTTGACTCATTGAGTCTGCTCCACTATCCGATCATAGTTGATTTATTTTCCCTCTGAACTCCATTCTCCTGCTTTTTCATTACAATCTTTGTCTCCTTTTCAATTGAAGATCTATCAGCTTCCACTTTAAATATAACTGATGACTTGGCCTCGTCAGCCATCCGCGGCAATGAATTCCACAGATTCACCACCATCTGGCTAAAGAAATTTCTTCTCATTTCAGTTCTGAAGGGATGCCCTTCTATTCTGACGCTACGCCCTCTGGTCCCAGGCGCTCCATGTTCACTCTACCTATGGCTTTCTATATGAATAGTTCTTAATAAGATCTCCCTCGTTCTTCTAAACCCCAACAAGTACAGGCCCAGAGGCAACAAATACTCTTCATACTTTAACCCTGTAATTCCAGGATCATTCTCATAAACCTCTGGACTTTCTCCAATGCTGGCTCATCCTTTCTTAGATACAGAGACAAAACTGCTCACTGGATTGCCCTATCCAAGGGATTGGTGGTTGGGTGTTTGGGGTGTTTGAGACTCGGTTTCCTGTGCATGATTAACATGATTAAGGCAGTATTGGTGCAATGGGAAGGACCTAATGAATCAGAATCAGGTTTATTATCACTGGGGTATGTTGTGAAATTTGTTGACTTAGCAGCAGTAGTACATTGAAAACATGATAAAAACAGAAAAAAATCAATTACAGTGAGTATATAATCAGCATGTATATTGAATAGTTAAATTAATAGTAGTGCAAAAGAAATAATATTAAAAAAGTGAGCAACAGGAATTCTGCAGATGCTGGAAATTCAAGCAACACACATCAAAGTTGCTGGTGAACGCAGCAGGCATGGCAGCATCTCTAGGAAGAGGTACAGTCGACGTTTCGGGCCGAGACCCTTCGTCAGGACTAACTGAAGGAAGAGTTAGTAAAAGATTTGAAAGTGGGAGGGGGAGGGGGAGATCCAAAATGATAGGAGAAGACAGGAGGGGGAGGGATGGAGCCAAGAGCTGGACAGGTGATTGGCAAAAGGAATATGAGAGGATCATGGGACAGGAGGTCCAGGGAGAAAGACGGGGTGGGGGGGAACCCAGAGGATGGACAAGGGGTATAGTCAGAGGGACAGAGGGAGAAAAAGGAGAGCGAGAGAAAGAATGTGTGTATAAAAATAAATAACAGATGGGGTATGAGGGGGAGGTGGGGCATTAGCAGAAGTTAGAGAAGTAAATGTTCATGCCATCAGGTTAAAAATGTGAGGTAGTGTTCATGGGTGCAATGTCCATTTAGAAATCAGGTGGCAGAGGGGAAGAAGCTGTTCCTGAATCACTGAGAGTGTGCCTTCAGGCTTCAGTACCTCCTTCCTGATGGTAACAATGAGAAGAGGGCATATCCTGTTTTCAATTTCTCAGAGACTGTACATTTGCAGCAAGATAGTCGATATTGGGAGTTGAAGATCTCATTTTTTAAAATGCACCAGTACTCCTGACCGACAGCCTTGTTTCCATTGAGGAGTCTTCCTTGTGAGGATAGCACGGCCAAAGGCCAAAGCCAGCATTATTTCTGTCAGTTCTAAGCAGCGGTAGAATGTTTATTTGCATTAAAACATCTTTATTAACTGTATAGGACTTGGATGCAGTTGTGATTCTCAGCTGTAGTAGGCTGAAACAGGAATATTTAATCCTATCCATCAAACTGCATCGCTTCGAGTTCGCCCTTGAAGGTGCTCGGGAAGTCAATGTAACATCAATTCAACACAGCATGGTGGTGTAGTGATGGATCCTTTGTCTGTCACCTCTAACGTACCTCTGTGACATACAGTTTCTCAATCATTGAAATGTTCCCACAACCTATGGACTCACTTTGAAGGACTGTTCATTTCATGTTCTTGATATTTATTGCTTAGTTATTTATTATTATTATTATTTCCTTCTTATTGCATTTACAGTTTGCTGTCTTTTGCACACCGGTTGAACACCCAAGTTGGCATGGTCTTTCATTGATCCTGTGATGGTTATTATTCTACGGATTTATTGAGTATGCCTGCAAGACAATGAATCTCAGGGCTGTATATGGTGGCATATATGTACTTTGATAATAAATTTACTTTAAACTTTGAACTCTGAATATGCAATTAGCATGTTGTGAGTCATTCACAAAAGCTTGCTGCCATGGTTTGAACTGTGGATTGCATTCATTATGTTACTCAGAGCACCAAAGGTTAGTGCCGTGAGATTAAATTTTGCTAACTGTGCATGATCTGGTCAGTTTGTATGTGACCATGGCCTTGGCAGGCATTATGTACAACACAGCAGTAATGAACCTTGATGCTCGGACTTTAAAGAATATTTAACATCAAATTTAGCTCAGAGATTAGTGCTAAAAACAATATAATTAAATACAAAAGTCAATACACTATAACTGGGAATGTTCCAGATATATCACACGTTTAATTTTGTCAAAAACATTTTAAAAATTAGATCAAAAGCTGAATTAAAATGGTAATCCAAAATTGAACAGAGATTTTAAAAGACAATTAAGACCAAGAGGCATTGCACTATAAGAAGTGTGTTCACACTGAGCACAGATCTGGGGAACAAGTCAAAAATATAAACTGGTAAGACAAGACAGAGGTTACATTGAAACCAGTGTGCTTCCTGTTCCATAGACACAAGAGATTCTGCAGAAGCTGGAAATCTGAAGTAACACACACAAAACGCTGGAGGAACTCAGCAGGTCAGGCACCGTCTATGGAAATTAATAAACAGTCGGCATTTCAGACCAAGATGCTTCTTCAGGACTGGAATAGAAGAGGGAAGATGTCAGACTAGAAAGATGGGAGAGAAGATGATAGATTAAGTCAAGCAGGTGAGAAAGGTAAAGGGCTGAAGAGGAAGGAATTTAATAGGAGATGAGAGTGGACCACAGGAGAAAGGGCACCAGGAGGAGGTGATAGGCAGGTGAGGAGTGGTAAGACGCTGGAGTGGGGAATAGAAGAAGAGCGGAGGGGAAGGAATTTATTTTTAATGAAGCGGTTCCCCCAGTTTATGACGGGTCTCACCAATGAAGGTAAAGCCACGTCGGGAGCACTGGACACAAAAGACAATCCAACAGTTCGCGGGTGAAGTGTTGCCTTATCTGGAAGGACTGTTTGGGGCTCTGATTGGAGGAGAGGCAGGAGCTGAATAGGCAAGTCTAGCACTTTGGCTGCTTGCAGGATGTATCGGGAGGGAGATTAGTGGGGAGGGATGAATGAACAAGGGAATCATAGAGGGAGCAGAAAGATGTGGCCCATGTAGGTGTCCATGGCTACCTTTTGAATCTGGAGGATCTCTTTGGAGATGCCGGAAGTTCTGGAGAATGATGTGTTGGATGCAGGGGCTCATGGGATGGTTGGTAAGGACAAGAGGAACTCTATCACAGTTAAAGTGTAGAGAAGAGGAGTGAGCACAGCAGCATGTGTTTGAGAAATGGAGGAGATGTAAGTGAGGGCAGCATCAACAGTGGAGAAAGGAAAACCCTGTTCTTTGGAGATCTCTGATATCCTGGAAGGGAAAGCCTTTTCCTGGGAACAGATGGAGTGGAGACTATGGAACTGAGAAAAAAGAATAGAACTTTTCAGCAGACAGGGTGGGAAGATGTATATGTCAAGGTAGCCGTGGGTATCAATAGGTTTATAAAAGATGTCGGTCTGCAGTTTGTCTCCAGAGATGGAGACGAAGAGATTGAAAGAGAGGAGGGGAAGAGTTCAGAAATGGACCGATTGAATTTAATAACAGAGTGGAAGTTGGGGGAAAAGTTGATGAAATTGACGAACTCAGCAGTTGTGCATGAAGTAGCAGAGGAAGAGTCGAGGAGCATTACCGGGGAAGGCTTGGAACATGGACTCTTCTATGTAGGCAATTAAAAAGTAGGCATTGCTGTGGCCCATGTGGGTGTCCATGGCTACCTTTCGAGTCTGGAGAAAGTGGGAGGAGCTGAAGGAGAAATTGTTGTGGCTGAGGACGAATTCTGCCATACAGAGGAGAGTGGTGGTGGAGAGGAACAGTTTGGTTCCTTTATTAAGAAAAAAAGTGGAGAGCTTTCTTGATGGCAGATGGAAGTATATAGGGACAGAACATCCATGGTATAAATGATGTGATCAGGGCCAGGGAATTGAAAGTCGGTGAGGAGATTAAGAACATGAGAAGTGTTGCGGATGTAGGTGGGAAGAGACTGAACGAACGGGATAGAATGGAGTCACGGTATAAGGACCTGCGTTCAGTGGGGCTGGCATCGTGGACAGTCAGGTCTGTGGATCTTGGGTAGGAGGTAGAAGTGAGCAGTGGGAAAGTAAGGGAACTATGAGTTTGGTGGCAGTGGATGGGAGTTCTCCAGGGTTGATGAGGTCAGTGACAATTTTCTGATGGTCTGGAGTGGGGTTCTCCTCAAGGGGTAGACATTCCATAGGAATGTTATAGCTACTAAATATAATAGTTTAAATATGTTCAGCTTATCTTATTTTTACTATTCTTTGCTTCTCTCCTCCACCCATACGGTTAATCGAGAAGAGACTGCAAATCATCAATGCCCTGAGGGTGAGAAAGGTATGGATGATTATTTCACTGGAGATCAACACGGCATCATTTACTGGGACAAGTTAGAAGATTATTAAAAGAAGGTGAATGCCTCAAAGAGAACCCAGATTAAGATTGAATGCAATAAAAACCTCTATGAATGCCCAATAGGCAGTCACATAAATCACCTTCTTTGAATATCTTAATATGGATAATTTCATTTGATCTTGTAACCTGCTGCTTTTGCCCCAGCACAGAATATTGCTGTGAACTTGTACGGCAGGATTAAAATAAGAGAAACTGGATTGACAACTCTTCCTCACACACACTTGATCAACATTCAACGTTCTTCTAAACTTCCTGTAATATTTCATACGAAGAATTTATCAGGGTTATGATGAATCTGTGTTGCATCTTTTTTAAAAAAAAAGGACAGTGCGGAACATATTCTCATTCAATGAATATTTGTCTTTTTACAGAAAAAAAAATACCTGCAGAATGTAGGCATATGCAGTAGCTTCATTCCTTGAGAAGTTGTAAGCGGAACTGCTCACCCGGTAAGAGTATGACTAAAGTGGAAGTTGGAGAAGAGGAATATCTGTATGCTTGTATAATTAGAGCTGCATACCTACTCATAGTTAAGCCTCAGAGTGCGTCATAAACTCCTGCATAGCAATAACATGCATAGCATAATTACCTTGACTGGTTGTTAGTGTATATATTCCAATTTCATAGAAGGAAGTGATCTTTAACCAATATTATGTTTCTGGTGGTATTCAAAGGAGAAAATATTAGTCCGTGAGCCAGTAGGGTTGGTTGGTACCATCTGAGAGGAATAATGTTCATAGTGATTTTTGGCAAGGTATACATCTCTAGAGTTAAAAAATATGTGATAGCATTGCACGAGTGGTAGCTTTATCATAATCATAATAATCACAATATTTTTCATAATTATGATTAATTATGATTAATAATCATAATAATTTTCCAAGTCTTCCACATTTTCATCTGAACTTTCCACACTCTCTGAGGTGGATGCCTGGTTCTCACAGTCTGCCAGTCTACACTTGTCAGTACACCTGAGGCCATCTGCAATACACACACACATCTTGGGAGTGAATAATTTTTGGGCAGTTACAGGCCAGTAGATCCAGGATGGCATAGGGTGCTGGCTGGCCTTCCATCCAGTGCACCACCAACTGTTCAGCTTCCTCTTCTTTCTCCATCTTCCATCCTCTGCCAACAGGGCTTGGCACTTGTGGGTCCTTCTCCAAGCATCTTCTCCATATACCAGCCTGGTAGTTGGCTCGCTGTGAATGTTTTGTTAAGCAGTCCTTGCGTGGTGGCAGTTGATGACTTTCGATTTCACCAAGGGGATGAGAAAGGATATCCTCCATATGTAGACTGCACCCTTGTGCCATCACTATGATGTGTCCAAACAAAGACCTGTCCGCTTTCAAGATGATTGCCCTCCCATTTGATTTCACTTCTCTCTTCTTACATCTGAATGTTTTCAGCCTGTTGGTTTTCATTGGGTCATGGAATTTCTTTGCTGGTGTGTCTTCCTCTAGTCTCTCATCCTTGAAGGTTGCATAGCATTGCTCACCAATCTCATCTGCCTTCATCAGGTCAGAGGCAGTGTCCTTGAGGGCTGCCTTTGCCGTAGAGATGCTAATGAGGTCCCGCTTCTCCGCAAATGGGTTGACCCATTCATGTATGAGGCTAACCACTGCTGAAACTGCTTCCTCATCTTTCTGGGTTCTTGGCCGCTGTAGCTCCGCATGACAAAGCTCTGATTTGTTGCCTTGCACCATCTCCCTTAACTGTCCCAGGAATGCACTGCGGTGCTCAGCTATTATGTAGTAACGCTTGATAGCTCCAGCATTCAGGCTGAACCGTGATGTGCTTCAGGAGTCTGTGTGTCTTTGTTCACTGTAGCTTCAACATCCTGGTCCACAGGGATCTGCCCAAAGGGGTTGTTACTTGACAGCTGCACTGAGAATTGGCCTGTCTTGAAGGCCTCATACACAGAAGGATTCTTCTCTGGGAGGTTCATCATCTGAGCAAAGTAAGGGGACAGGTACCTGACATAATTCATCTTATCATAGGCAAAGCTACCACCACTGCAATGTTATCACATATTTTCTAGCACTGGGGGTGTACACCTTGCCTAAAATCACTATAAGAATTATTCCCCCCAGATGGTACCAGTGGCCCAAATTTGGGGTACTGGCTTACGGACTATATTAACATTTGAAACAATGTTCCCTCTAAGGTGTGCCAGCGTACATATCTTTTGCTACTAGTGCACAAATGAATTTAAACTGTGCACAAAACGTTGTTACCCTCTACCTCAGTGGTACATTAAGTATATTTCACAATTGTACACCATCAGCTATCCTTCTCTGCTTTCTGATGCGGATGGTGCTGACAACATAGAGTTTGCCATGATTCGTCTGCAGATTTTAGAACTGGCTTATTTAAACCGTTTTATTGAGGTTTACTTCCACTTAAAAATTCAGTGCACACATGTTGTCAATGGGCCAAAAAATTCAACGGCACAAGATTTTGCGCACACTGGTTAATACAAATGAGAGGGAGCATTAATTTGAAACTGAAATGCAGAATGAAAAATCAGAACAAAAGGCCTGCATACAGGAGAGAAAGGAAAGGATGCAGTAAAGCTTAGTGAGCAAAATACTGAAGTTAGGGTCAAAGCTGCTAAATTAATGGTCAGCAGCAAAGTGATTGATGTATGGTATCAGAACTATCAGAACTGGATCTAGAGAGATTGTATGTTATAAGGAAACTACAGAGTTGAAGCAAACAGAATTGGGGTGAAGGGTTGCTGTGTTCATCTTGTGTACAGACTTGCTAAGAGTGGTAGTCCATATCCGATAACAAATAAATGTGAATAGGACTTTGAATGAAATATATGATTCAGAAACTCTATCTATGTAGGTTGCTGGATAGAAGTCTCAACAGGAAAACTTCGGTGGATAGAATTGGACTGATTATGGGTTTGAAAACCGAGCTCTTGTTGAGACAGAGCACCGAGTTTGCAAATGCTGCATTGCAACTGCAGACAGTCTCCACAAATTGAAATGATGTCCAGAGAACTATGCTTGTGGTGGCAACCAAAATCAATGGGTTCAGCCAAAACAGAATGTGCTGGAAAAGCTCAGTGGGTCAGTCAGCATCTGCGGAAAGAGAAACAGTTGATATTTCAGGTCTGAGACTTTTCGTCAGAATGAAAACTAGCAACCAATATTGCAGTCAGTCATAGTATTGCTAGATGCTACAATAAAATGAAAGTTTGCAAGGAAGAATTTTAAAGCTAATAATTTTCAAGGATTATCCAGAACTGATGAAAGGTTGCAAACCCAAATTGTTGACTGTTTCTCTTTCTATAGATACTGCCTTACCTGCTTAGTTTTTCACCAATTTTTGTTTTTACTTCAGATTTTCAGCATCTGCATTTTGTTGATTTCAGTTTTTTTATACTTTTAAGGAATGTTATATTTATCAAGTATCAAATGCCAGTGATAATTTTCTGCAGCTAGAATCACAAGGAACTATCTTGGTGGAACTGGGGAACAATTTGAAGGATTTCAGACTTTGAATTGTATGAGTATTGGGATGGAATAGCACAATCAGGCCCAGATAGAGTGGGTGTGGAGAGGATGCTTCCTGTAGCGGTTCACTCTAGGGCCAGGGGGCAAAGCCAGAGAGAGGTGAATCTGTGAGATTCATTGCCACAGGTGGCTGTGGAGGCCAAGTCATTGGCTATATTTAAAACAGAGGCTGGTAGGTTCCTGATTAGTAAGGGTGTCAATGGTTACAAGGAGAATGGGGTTGAGAGGGGTAATAAATAAGCCATGATGGAATGCTGTAGAAACTCAATGGGCTGAATAGCCTAAATCTGCTTCTGTGTCTTATGGTCTTATCAAAGACATTGAAATGGAAAAAAATATGGTGTTGGGAAGTCATTTTCAATGATGAGAGTCAGGGATTATATTCTAAAGAGATGACAGTAACAAATTTAAAGAAGTGTCAGGCATTTGCCTATAAGAAGTACTCACTAACAAAATTGACTTACAAACAATACACTGGACGAATGGAGCAAGGCTGATGCTGGTTTCAACCTGAAGCTTCAACAATCCCTCCTCCAACTCCTAGACCCCCAGCCCACCCACCAAACCCACAGATGCTGCTTGGTTTATTGAGTATCTCCAGCATCTGCTTCAATACCAGCTCACCTTGGCTCCAGGAGGAGAAGTTAGCTGTCAACAGTCCGGTAGGAATGATATCAAACGACTAGGAAGCAGATTATATGGACAATATAAACTTGGAGGAAGAAATTAAAATGTGAGACGGAATCTAAAAATATCCATTCAGGACTTGGATGCAAGGTATATCAGAAGATATACTCAGTATGCTATGAAACACATGTTTTAGGAATAGCATCTGCCCTCCACAATTAGATTTCTGAACAGACTATGAACACTTACTCAAATTTTGCTCTCCTTCATGATATTTTTATATATTTCTTTTTGTAACATAGTAATTTTTTTATTTATAACATCTTACTGCTGCCATGAAACAACAAATTTCATGACATAATGTATGTCAGGGATAATAAACCCAATTCTCACTCTGAAGAGTGGTAAAGGCAATTAAAGACAAGAGAAAATCTGCAGATGCTGGAAATCCGAGCAATGCACATAAAATGCTGGAGGAACTCAGCAGGCTAGGTAGCATCTATGGAAAATGTACAGTTGAAATTTCGGCCCGAAACGTTGACTGTACTTCTTTCCATAGATGCTGCCTGGCTGCTGTGTTCCTCCAACATTTTGTGTGTATTGAAAGGTAGCTAAAGAAATAGTCTCAATCACTGGCAAAAACGTCTATGACCTGCTTACTCTTGTGGTCTATAGTGTAAGTAGAAGAAAGCGAGGCAGCAGAGGTAAATGTAAATATTTGTAATTGTGAAAAAGTGCTAGGGCTCTTTGTACATTTTTTGGATAATCTTTGAATATTCATTATCTTTATAGTTGGAAAGACAACTTCTTCCTCTGCTTCTGCTCTTCTTTGCTGCATACCTTGCAAACCTCATCATCATCTCCTCCCCTACGACCTCCCAGCCTCTATTTCATCTACCCTCCCCTATCCGCCTAACTTCCATCTCACCTAGTTTCATTGATCATTAGCCAGCTTGTACTCCTGTCCTCCCCCTACCTTCTTATTCTGGCTTCCCTGCCCTTCCTTGCCAGTCCTGATGAAGGGTCTTAGCCCGAATGGCGACTGTTTATTCCCCTCCATAGTTCTTCCAGCATTTTGTGTGTGTAGCTCGGTATTTCCACCATCTGCAGAACCTCCTGTGTTTATTATGTTAGTGCTATCTGCAAGATCAGATGCTATTTTTACCTTGATCCACAAATCTGGCACTGGGGACTGATTCACAAATCTGCCTCTTGAATTTAAATAATAGAGTTTTGTGGATTTGCTGTGAACTCAGTTCTGTGACATGAGGCAGCTTGAAGTGAAAGAGAAGTCATGGAGGATGTTCGGTGTTGAGACAGAGGGAGGAAAGTGGAGAATGACTACTAGTTAATTCATTATTGTCACATTTACCAAGCTATAGTGAAAATCTTTGTTCTGCATGCCATCTATACAGATCATTTCACCACCTCAGTGAGTACAAGGGAAAAGTAATAACAAAGTGTAGACTATAGTGTTAGAGTTACAGAGAAAGTGTGGTATAAGACCATAAGACATAGGAGCAGAATTAGGCCATTTTGGCCCATTGAGTCTGCTCCGCCATTCAAATATGGCCAATCCTTTTTCTCCCTCCTCAGCCCCACTCCCCAGCATTTTCCCCATAACCTTTGATGCCATGGCCACTCAAGAACCTATCAATCTCCGCCTTAAATACGCCCAATGGTCAGGCCTCCACAGCTGCTTGTGGTAAAAAAATCCACAAAGTTGCCACCCTCTGGCTAAAGAAATTTTTCCGCAACTCTTTTTTAAGTGGACACCCCTCTATCCTGTGGCTGTGCCCTCTTGTCCTGGACTGCACCCCCATGGGGAAACACCCTTTCCACATTTACTCTGTCTAGGCCTTTCAACATTCAAAAGGTTTCAACGTGATCCCCTCCTCATAGTTTTAAATTTCAGGCCCAGAGCCATCAGACGTTCTTCTTAAGATAACCCCTTCATTCCCAGAATATCCTTGTGAACCTCAGTGAACTATAAGGAGACTATAAAGGCTGATTTATACTTGTGCATACTAGCTTACGCCGTAGCCTACGCAAGTGGGCTACGCCGTTGTGAGCATTTATACTTGTGCGTTGGTGTGTCTGCGTCTCTCTGCGATTCACCCTCAAAACGCTAAGTTGGCGATGGGGTTTCTATGCCACTGTGTTGAGTTTCTTAGAAACTCAAACTTCGAACAATGGCGACTGAAACTGAAGGAGGGTGAATTTTCTGTGCTTGTCCGGCCACTGAGAGACATGGACGAGGAAATGCATTTCAAATATTTTCAGATGTGGGCAGGTAGATTTGACGATTTGGTTCATCGTCTCCAACCATTTATTTCGCATCAGTGTACGCACAGTATATTCAGAGACTGGCAATCACCATTCCAGTTTTAGCTTCAGGTGGAAGTCAACAGGCTGTAGCAGCTAGCTACAAACTGGCGTCAAGCACAGGGTCCTCCATAATTTCGGAGGTCTGTAAAGCTTTATGGAAAGCATTGCACCCAGAGTTCCTTCCCTGCCCCTCAGTCACCCAATGGGAAGCTATTGCAGCGTAGGAAGAAATGCGATGCTACTAGGCAGATCAATCACAGTTGTTGCGGTCTGTGTCGCCGTGATGTGTAGTTACATTTTGGGAGAGGTGCGCATTAGGCTACGGCATAGGGTTCGGCGTAGAGTACAGCGTAGGGTACGCGGCTATGCCGTACCTACGGCATACATTTGACGCACAAGTATAAATTGGCCTTAAGGTGCAAGGCAATGAAGTGATAGATTGTGAGGTCAAGAGGCCCTGTTATTATATATAAGGTCCATCAATAGTCATATAATGGTGGGATAGAAGCTGTCTTTGAGCCTTGTTGTTTGTCCTTTCATATCTTCTGCCTGATAGGAGGGGAGAGAAGAGAGAATGTCCGGAGTGGGAGAGGCCTTTGATTAGGTTGGCTGCTTCTCTGAGGTAGTGAGAAGTGTAGACAAAGTCCATGGAGGGTTGGATGTTTTTTTGTGACATGGTGAGTTGTGTCCATAAGTCTCTACAATGACTTACATTCTTAGGCAAAGCCAGTGTCATACCATGATGCACCCAGATTGGTAATGGTCAACAAGCTGTAATGAATTTCTTTAGTTTTCTGAGGAAGTAGTCTTTTCTACGTGGTTGGATCAGGACAAGACATTGACGCAAGGGATGTGTAGGAAAGCATCATCCACAGATCTGATGAGATCATGAGGGTGAGCACAATTTTACTTGATAATGTGAATGATGTGTGCATGCACCCCTCCAAGCCACACAGTTTAAGGGCTTATACGTGTCCCTATGAAGGAAGGGAATCATGGAGACACTTGGTTTAAAGAAATTCAAAGAATTGGATGCATTTCTAGGCATGTTTTATTCATAAAGTTGTGCATAAGTGTCATTTTATGCACTCTTTATATTAACTGCGATAATTTCCAATTGAAGTCGCACCTACCCGGATAATGCAGTCAACACTTGGATAATGGAGATCAGAAGCTTGAGAGGACAGAATTTCACTCGGGTACGGTGACCGAGTATAAAAAGTAGTAACACGTGGCAGTTTTTTTGGAACTTTGACCAGCAACCATTCAGCATTTGGGATTCATTAGCAAGAACAAATTAAAGGAAAGCAGGAGCAAGCAGAGTGGCCATTGTCGGAGTGGATAGAATTAGAGTGGAGATTTTGAGGCTTTAACTCTTTGGGGCTTCAGCAAGGAGAGGCTTCAGTCAGACAAAGCAAAAATAAAAGCTGCAGGTAGAGGTTCACACCCCGCCCTTTGCATTTTCTCAGTTAGGACAGCAGAGATGTCAGGCAGGATAGTGAAATGCTCCTCTTGCGGGCTGGAGGAAGGCAGGAGGCCCTCCAATGTCACTGACAACTACAACTGTGAGAAGTACATCCAGCTGCAGCTTCTAACAATCCACGTTAAGGAGTTGGAGCTGGAACTGGATGAACTCTGGATCATTCGGGAGGCTGAAGGGCTGATAGATAGGACATATAGAGAGGTAGTTGCACCCATGGTGCAGCATACAAAAAACTGGATGACAGTCAGGAAGGGGAACGGGGTTAAGGAGCCAGCACAGAGTACCCTTTTGGTCATCCCCCTCAACAACAGGTATATCACTGTGGATACTGTTGAGGAGGGGAATGGCCTAGCTGAATAAAATCACTGCAGTAGAGTCTCTGGGTCCGTGACTCAGAAGAGAAGGGGTGGGGATGAAGAGGTGTGCTGTGGTGATAGGGGATTTATTAGTTAGGGGAACAGAAAGAAGGTTCTGTGGGTGAGAATGAGATTCCTGGATGGCACATTGCCTCCTTGGTGGCAGGGTCCGGGAGTTCTCGGTTCGAGTCCTCAGCATTCTTAATTGGGAGGGTGAACAGCTAGAAGTCATGGTCCATGTAGGTACCAATAACATAGGTGGGTGAGTGCCGAGGTTCTACAAAGAGAGATTCAGGGAGTTAGGTGGTAAGTTAAAGGGGAAGACCTCCAAGGTTGTGATCTCAGGATTGCTACCTGTGCCACATGCTAGTGAGGTCAGTGCTAGGAAGATTATACAGTTTAACATGTAGCTAAGGAGTTGGTGTAGGAGGGAGGGTGTCAGATTTTTGTATCATTGGGCTCTCTTCCAGGGAAGATGGGACCTGTACAGAAGAGACTGTTTTTACCTGAACTGGAGGGGGACTAATATCCTAGCCGGAAGGTTTGCTAATGCTGCATGATGGTATTCAAGCTAGAGTTGCAGGGGTTGAGAACCACAGTTAATGGAGAGGATGGGGAGACAGATATTGGTAAGATCTCAGGCAAAGTTAGGAGTCAAACGTTTGAGCATGGTGTGACTAGTGTCCTGCGCTGCATACATTTCAATGCAAGATGTATCATAAGAAAGGCAGATGAGCTCGGGGCATGGATCAACACCAGCAATTGTGATTTTGTGAGACACTTGGTTGCAGGAGAAGCAGGACTGGCAGCTCAATATTCTGGAGTTCTATTGTTTTAGACATGACAGAGTAGGAGGAATTAAAGGAGAAGGGAGTTACTAGTCAGGGAAAATGGCATGGCAGTGTTCCATCAGGACAGATTGGAGAACTCGTCTAATGAGGCGTTATGGGTGGAACTGAGAAATAAGAAATATATGACCACATTAATGGGGTTATATTACAGGCCACCTAACACTCCGAGGGATTTAGAGGAACAAATTCGTAGAGAGTTTGCAGACTGTAGCAAGAAACTTAAGAATGTTATAGTAGGTGATTTTAACTTTCCACTATTGACTTGGAATCCCATACTGTAAAAGGACTAGATAAGATGGAGTGTGTCAAATGTGTTCAGGAAAGTTTCCCTCATCAGTATGCAGAAGTCCCAATGAAAGAGTTTGCAATACTGGATTTGCTGTTAGGGAATGAGACAAGCAGGTGACAGAAGTTTATGTAGGGAAACACTTTGTTTCCAGTGACCACAGTGCTCTTAGTTTCAAACTAAATATGCAAAAAGATAGGTCTGGTCTGTGGGTTGAGCTTCCAAATTGGAGAAATTTGGTTGGAGCCCTTGTGGTATTTTAGATGGTAACAGAAATGATCTGGAAAGTGTGGATTGGAACAGGCTGTTTTCAGCAAAGGCGTACTTGGTAAGTGGAGACCTTCAAAAGTGAAATTTTAAGGGTACAAAGCTTGTAAGTGCCTGTCAGAATAAAAGATAAAGATAATAATTGTAGGGAACCTTAGTTTTCAAGAGATATTGAGGCCCTGGTTAAGAAAAAAAAGGTGCTTAGTAGACGTAAGCAGGTAGGAACAAATGAGGTACTTAGGAAGTAGAAGAAATACAAGAGAACACTTAGGAAGAAATCTGGAGGGCTAAAAAAGGCACAAGTTTGCTCTAGCAGACAAGATGAAGGAGAATCCGGAAAGATTCTACAGATATGTTAAGAGTAAAAGGATTGCAAAGGACAAAATTCTGTCAAGGGTCCTTGACGAGGATGAATTGAATCAAAATGATGGGATATCTGAAGCAAGGTTCGAGACATGGTATAACACTGGATTTGAGCTCAAACCAAACATTAGACGATATCAAAACTAACACCAGGTGTTGAGGCTAAGGATCTGGTGCAGACAGGTTTTAATATAGAAATGGGGAAGGTGGGGTTGATTTTTAGGGTCTTGGGGAGCTTCAAGCTGTAAGCCACCAGGTTTACTTTCCGCTGGATTTCAAAGGGTCCAATGAACCTGGGCGCCAACTTTCCAGATTCCTCTCAGAGAGCCACATCATGATTGGACAGCCAGACCTTTTGCCCAGGCTGTAAAGCAGGTTCCTGACTTCTCTTTTGGTTTGCCTTGCTGTCCACTTTCTGGGTAGCGTCCACAAAAATCCCTCTCGCCCTAATCTATCTTTGCTGAGAGTGTTGGGTGAGATCTTCGGCCACAAGGGCTCCAACCTCGGCCTCTTGTTCTGGAAAGGAAGATGGAGGATAATCAAACTGGCACTCAAATGGTGACATCCCATGCAGCAAATGCTATTTGGTGCACATATATAAAAATATATGGTGTACAGAGGTATTGCGGGGGACCTCTACCCCCATCAAATGATCACATGACTCATCCAGTGTTTCCGACGTTTATAAAGGCTTGGAAAATGGCTGGAGCATTTGCAAGGCTGAAGGGCATAACCAGGTACTCACAGTGCCCTGTTGGTGTCTTCCACTTATTGCTTTCCCCAATAGTTAAATATGCACTCTGTAGGTCTAGTTCTGTGAATACCCACACTCTTTAGAGCATCTCATGAGTGGAAGTGGTTAACAAATCTTGGCTGTTATATATTTTAATCCCCTAGAATCAGTGCATGGCCGCAGGCTTACATCTTTCTTTTGTATGAAGAAGCCTGCATCAGCGGGTGAAGTGGAGGGCCAAATGGCAAGTGCTTTCTTCATATACTCCTCTATTGCTCTTCTCTCTGGGCCTGAGAGCACATACAATCAATACCATGGGGGACAGGTACCAGGCAGTAGGCCCATAACACAGTTGTAGGATCGGTGTGGTGGAAAGGTTGAGGCCTTGCCATTGCTGAAGACTTCTTCCAAGTCCTTGTAAATGGAAGGGATTTCACCTGGGATGGGTGTTGCTATCTCCGTCAGTTCTTCTTTCGAGGATGACTCCTAAGGCTTCTTAGGTGACAGGGGTAAATTGACAGATCGGAGAGTCCTCTCCCTACACTCACAAAGTTCCATCATAGAAACAGTGGTCAAATCAGAGTCCAAATCCGTGTCTGTATCCTCAGGCAATGGCAGTGAGGCATCAGAGAGTTCTTGCTCTGCCCCCCCTCCCCCCCCCCCCCCCAGAGAGAACAGACTTCTAGGACTGATGTAAAGGAGCCTGTCCCTTCATGAGACCTGGCAGCTGGATTCCTTAAGCTTAGTGGCAAGTTTCTCAGGCTGCTCGGACGTCTCCTTGGACCTCTCCTGACTATTGATTCCCTCTCTCTAGTTCCAGTGCGATCCTGACTGGAATCTGTTGAGACTTGAACAGTCCTATTGGACAGAACTGGCTTATCCACTAGAGGACGGGACTAGGTCTCCAGAAAGTCTAAAGTTCCCTCGCACTGAAGGCAGTCCACGTAATGGGTGTTGGTCACAAGACAGCCTGGGTGTCGGAGTACCAAGCTGCAAATAAACCCTCTTACAATGACTGGACAAAGCAGTGATTCTCTCCTCCCTCCAGTCCATGGATCGGTTATGCTGGGGCAGCCAAGAGTACCTGAGAATCAGGGGTATGAGTGGAGAGTCAATAATGTAGAAACTAACGTCTTCCATGTGATCCCCTATCCTTACCTGCAACACTAAAGCCTGTTTCTGGATCTGCTCAGACCGCAGCGGGCAGCTGTCCAAGACAGTTGTGGGCATGGCCTGACTCAACTCTGGCATGTGGTATATTGAGACAATAGGCAGTTCCTAAATCCAGAAAATTACCTGCTGCCCAGAGTCTACAAAAGCCTTCACCTGCCTCAAGTTCTTACCCCAGGTGAACTCCACCTTCAGCATGAAACCAGAATCGGTGGGATTGGGCATTGTGGCTGCTTCTGTCACAGTCCTCCCGACACTGGATGGTCTTAGCTCCAGACATTTGGCCTGCCAGTGACCTGCTTCCCTGCAGTAAATCCCCAGGGCCTGACAATGTGTTCCCTTTGACCTTACGGGAGGCAAGTGCAGAAACTATTGGCAGAGATATTTATATCATCCTTAGCGACAGGAGAGGTATGAGAGGATATTGTTCTGCTGTTTAAAGAAGGCTGTAAACAGAAACCAGGAGGTTATAGGCTGATGAGTCTGACATCAGTTGTGGGAAATTTATTGGAAGGTATTCAAAGGATCCGATATATAATTACTTGGATAGACATGGATTGATTAAGGATAGTCAGCATGGCTTCATACGTGATAGGTCATGTCTAACAAATATTATAGAGCAAAGTTGATGAAAGCAAGGCAGTGGATGTTGTCTACATAGACCTTAGCAAGGCCTTTGACAAGGTCCTACATGGGAGGTTGGTGGTAAAGGTTCAGTTGCTCGACATTCAAGTTGAGATAGTAAATTGGTTTAGACATTGTCCTTATTAGGAGAAGCTACAGAGTAGTATAGAGGATTGCCTCTCTGACCAGAGGCCTGTGAAAGTGATGTGACAGGGATCAGTGCTGGGTCCGTTGTTGCTTGTCATCTATATCAACGAACAGCATGATAAGGTTTTAATTGGATCAGCAAATTTGCGGATGACACCAAGATTGGGGGTGTAGTGGACAGTGAGGAAGATTATCATGGCTTGCAGAAGGATCTGCATCAGTTGGAAAAATAGGCTGAGAAATGGCAGATGGAATTTAATGCAGCCAAGTGTGAGATTTTGTGCTTTGGTACATCTTACACAGTGAACGGTAGGGAACTGAGGAGTGGTAGAACAAAGCGATCTGGGAATACAGGTCCATAATTCATTGAAAGTGGCATCACAGGTAAATACGTAGGGTCATAAAGAAAGCTTAAATTGGCCTTCATAAATCAATGTATTGAGCACAGGAAATAGGATATTATGTTGAAGTTGTATAAGGTGTTGGTGAAACCTAATTTGGCAGTTTTGGTCTCTTACCTACAGGAAAGATGTAAGCAAGGTTGAAAGAGTATAGAGGAAATTTACAAGGATGTTGCTGGGTCTGGAGATCCCTGAGTTACAAGGACAGATTGAATAGATTAGGACTGTATTCCTTAGAAAGTAAAAGATTGAAAAGAGATTTGATGGAGGTATACAAAATTATGAGGGGTATAGATAGGGCAAATGCAAGCCGGCTTTTTCCATTGAGATTGTGTGGGATGGCAATCAGAGGTCACAGGTTAAGGGTGAAAGGTGAAATGTTTAAGGGGAACATGAGGGGAAACTTCTATACTCAGGGAGTCATGAAAGTATAGAATGAGCTGCTAGCACAAATGGTGCAAGTGAGCTTGATTTCAACATTTAAGAGAAGTTTGGATACATATATGGAGGGAAGGTGTATGGAGGACTATGGTCCCGGAGCAAGTCAATGGTAGTAGGCATTTTAAATAGATTTGACATGGACTAGATAGGCCAAAGTGCCTATTTCTGTGCTGTACTTCTCTGTGATTATGGTAGTAGGCATTTTAAATGACTTTGATGTGGACTAGATGGGCCGAAGGGCCAGTTTCTGTGCTTTACTTCTCTGTGATTCTATGACTTTATGACCTCTGGTCTCAGTTCACCCAATTATGGGTGTCTTTTCCTTGGCATCATTTGAAAACACATTGTAATCATCAAAATGCTGGAAGAACTCAGCAATGCAGACAACATCTCTGGAGAGGAACAGTCGACATTTTGGGCCTTCAGAGCAGTCTTGGCCCAAAACATTGACTGTTTATTCCTCTCCATAGATGCTACCTGAATTCCTCCAGCATTTTGTGCATGTTACTCTGGATTTCCAGCATCTGCAGAACCTCTTGTATTTGTAAATATCAATGTATGAGATGTTTCTTTCTGCTCTTCTGAGACAAGCTGGGGAAAGACTGAACAATAACTTGCATGTTTAGTTCCTTCTAAAACATGAAGCAAAACAAAAAACATTATTTATGAGAAACTATTGCTTTGAACAATGCCTGTGTCTGAGTGAATATTCCCTTTACATTGAAAAAATCATTGCTGACTTATTCCTAGTATGAATGCATGCTGTACACTGTGACCTCTATAAGTAGCTGTTTCTTTGCAATGGCATGGGGCACTTTATAATACGAGAGGATTAACAACAATGTTTATGGTTGGACTGACCATTGCCTTCCAATTACAATTCAAAGATGAGCTGATGTCACAATGAAATCTAGTCGTAAAATACAACAATAGTGAGCTGATCACCAATATTCAGTAAAAATGTTCGCATCAATTTTTTGTTTTATTTGATTTTATTTTATGTCATGTTCCTCAATATTCATGAAGGCTGTAATAACAGCTAAAATTGATTTAATATATTAGTCCTGCATGCTTTGTAATCATTGCGTTCCAATTTTTGTTGTGAATTGTTTTCTTTCAAATAAGCAGAAATTTAACTCAGGCATGAAAAATAGTAAGAGGCCTATAAAGGAATACATTCCCCTCAGTAAAGGAATCCGTAGAGTACAATGGTGGGTTAAAGTTTACAAGCTGTCTGTGGGTTAAAATTGTCTGGCTCGTGGACATCACCTACATAAGAAGAATGAGCTCCCATAATGTTATTAAACTTGAAAATCTAATATGTTCTTCCTATAAACAGCAAATTTAGTTTCCTCCCTCTCCACTTTTAGTCATTATTTTGATCAGTCATATGTATTGACTAAAATAATGTGGCGATATCAGAATCAGGTTTAATATTATCAGCATATGTCGTGAAATTTGTTAACTTAGCGACAGCGGTTCAATGCAATACATGATAGATACAGAAAAAATAAATCAATGAATGACTAAGTATACATACTGTATATGTATATTAAATATTTAAATTTAAAATAGTAGTGCAAAAACAGAAGTAATGGAAAAAAGTGAGATAGTATTCATGGGTTCAATGTCCATTTAGAAATTGGATGGCAGAGAGGAAGAAGCTGTTCTGGAATCACTAAGTGTTTGCCTTCAGGCTTCTGTATCTCCCCCCTGACGGTAACCATACAAAGAGGGCATGCCCTGTGTGACGAAGGTCCATAATAATAGATGTTACATTTCTGATGCATTGCTCCTTGAAGATGTCTTGGATACTATGGCAGCTAGTGCCCATGATGGAGCTGACTAATTTTACAGGTTTCTGCAGTTTCTTTCAATCCTGTGCAGTAGCTCCCCCACCCCCGTCATATCAGATGGTGATGCGGCCTGTCAGAATGCTCTCCACTGTACATCTGTAGAAGTTAGGTGACAAACCAAATCTCCTCAAACTCCTAATAAAATATATCTGCTGTCTTGCCTTATTTATAGTTGTATCAATATGTTGGGCCCAGGTTAGATATTCAGAGATCTTGACATCCAGGAACTTGAAATTGCTCCCTCACTCCATTTTTGATCCCTCCATGAGAATTGGTTTGTGTTCCCTTGCCTTACCCTTTCTGAAGTCCACAATCAGCTCTTTGTTACCATATCAAAAGATTTTTGTGTATTTTCCAGCTTATGGACAAAATCAGCTTATGGATGTTTGTTAAAACAAAAACTGTTTGTTACCCAGGGACAAGCTGTGTTGATAGCAGTAATATGAGAGAATTGAGAGAAAATAGGTAATTGTCTGTGTCACACATTCTGTCATAATAATTTTTTAAATTCATTTTCATCACACAAATCATTCACAGACAATTGTACCTCTGTAATTATAACCCCTCCCCACCTGAGCAATCTATTCAGGTCTATGATTACTTCAGTGCCAAAATGTCACACACTTGGCCCCTTATTCAACTCACTGAATACTACAAGCTTCTAGTACAAGAGAGAGAAAACAGAAAGTCAAGAATATTATGTAATGCTCCAGTCAGGTCATAGAATGGCCAAGTACATAGGAAGATACCAGACAATGTGCCCACCAAACCACCATTCCATAATAACTCCAATTCTACTTTCCATGACTCTCCTGACTTATTACTACATACTCGTCAGTTACTCTTTCCCTCCATATGGTCCCTTCCCTCTGCCTCCAGTTTTGCTTTACTGCTGCCCTGCTAAAGATAATACAGATGACAGATGGATGCAGTAGATCAATGCTCACACTCCCTTCTAAGTAAGAATTATGGGTTTATGAGGTTCTAAAAGCTGGAGCAAGGGCTCAACGGCAGCTGAATTTGGAGGAGAGGGGCATTGATATGTTTGTGTTAAATATCTATTCTGTGCAAACTAGGTTTTAAAGTATGCCTTATGATGTCTGCAAAGACAATTTTGCATGTTGATTTTTGTTTTACTTGCGATTTGCTTCTTATCTGAATTGCACAACTGCAGGAGTAGCAGGATGGGCATTTTCATGGACAAGTCTGAACAATTTCCCCAACTATCCTGATTCATTACAACTTCCTCCTTGTGTTTTGAAATCATGTTCCTTTTAGTTAGTTAAGAGATGGGCTGAAGTTGCACTTTTGAATAAGGCAGATTTAATCAAGGAATGTAAAATTACAAAAAGCATATAAAAGATGCATCCTCTTAGTGAACGAATACATAACTAAGATCAATTTAAAGATCAATGGAAGGAATTGCAAGAGGAAAAAAAATCTCTCTAACTGATATAGCTCTGGAAACCACTTGAGAATTTGCCTCAGGCAGAAAACTTGGAAAGTACCAGCATGCACAGGTGTAACTACAGAGCTGTAGATGGTGAAGCAAATTATTGTCTTTGCTGGGTGTGAATTCTTGTATTTTTCATTTATTTATTTTTCAAGTTCCAGCTTAGGTCCTGAATTTGAACTGCACACTTCCTCCCTCTGCTGGAGTCTCTCAGTATTTTCACACCTATTTGGAACACTTTCTCCCTCCCTGGAACTGCTTATGTCAAATAATGTTACAGTCGAATGGAAATTCACATCTTCATGGCTGATGTTAAATTAAATCTAAATGCAAAGCTTCCTGCTAACTGAGACTGCAACTTGTGTGTCCCAAACCAGCAGCATCATCCAATATCCATGAATGGAAAATTAAGCATTATTTAGATAGTGCATATTATAAAATTTTGGTCGGAAGTTGATGAGACAACTGATCCATGACTCTCTCCATATTTCTCTCCACATTTTGCATAATATAAAAAAGTTCTTGATGCAGTATCAAATATAGATGCTCATTCAAACAGCAGTTAACAAACACCAAAGGTTACATATAATCATCTCAACATTGGCCAGTAAAGAGGCTTTATGTACTTTGTGGACCTTTTCAGCTGATGCATAGTATCTATTCTAAACTAATCTTTCTGTATTCATAAATTAAAACCCAGCAATTTCATATCTTTTTTTGTGGAAACATAAGAATATAAATACCTTCAAAATAGGAACAGAATTTAGCCATACAATTCCTTATGTCTGCTCTTCCACTTAGGAAGATAAAGGGTGATAGGTGGTCTCAATATCACTTTTCAACACGTTTCCCCAATCCCCTGGCTCTAGTATGGTTGAAGAAAAATCCCCTTTTTTTGATGTTTTCCTATGTTTATGTTTTCATTTATGAAGATACTCAGGTCCTTCAGTATCACAGAATTTTGTCATGAATTTTATATTCCATCTGCCAATTTTTCCCCCAATAATTGAATGTATATATATTCCTGTAGATTCTTTGCATCTCCTTATATGTTGTTTGACACCTACCTTTATATGTCAATAGACTTGGTGGTAGTGCCCTAATTCTTTCATCTCCCTCTCTAATATAGGTTGTAATTAACAAAGCCCCTGGGTTGATCCTTGCGGCATTACACTGCTTAAAACTTGCTTCCCTGAAAATGAGCTGAAATTCCAACTCTCTGATTTCTATTATATTACAGTAACAAAAAGCTGCAATAATTTTCTTCAGTTTTATTTCACTTTCATAAAACCATCTTGACTCTGCTTGATTGGATTGAACCTCTCAGAATTTAATGAGCTTTAAGTAATCATATTGGATGTATACTTCATCTCTGCAACCAGGATGCAGGCCAACAGGTCTCAGAGCGTGTCAGGGTTTAGTCTCATTAGTTTGCCAGGTACATATTTGCACATGACAATAGTTGTTTTCTGCTTCTTTTTCATTTTTAGGGCCATAGAGTCACAGAATAATAACAAAATAGAGCATTTGCCGAATCCTGTCCATGCCGACCATCAAGTAGCCATCTATACGAACCTTATTTAATAACACTTGTTCTGTAGCCTTCTATGTCTTTCAGTTCAACTGTTTCTCTAAATAGTTTGAAATGTCATGAGAGTCTCTGCCTCCAACAACCTCTCAGGCAGTGCATTCCGAACTCTGGGTTAAAAAAACTGTCCTCTGGGTGAAAAAAAATCCTCTCTAATCCTCTTACTCCTTGCCTTAACCTATGCCCTCTGGTTTAGATTACTCTATTATTGTGAAAGGTTTACAACTAGTCTGTCAATACCCCTGATAACTATGTACATACATCTCTATATCAGCTCTCCCTCTCAGCTTTATTCACTTCAAAATAATAGGCTGTCCTTGTGAAGGAATGAGATGTGAATTATTAGAGATGTATAAGATGATAGGAGACATTGACAGGGTGGGCAGCCTATGCCCTTTACCCAGGGCGGAAATGGCTAATGCAAGAGGGCATAATTTTAAGGTGATTGGAGGAAAGTATAGGTGGGATGTCAGAGGTAGATTTTTTACACAGAGAGTGGTGGGTGCGTAGAAGGTGCTGCCAAGGGGTCATGGTAGAAGCAAGTGCATTAGGGACTCTTAGGTAAGCACATGGATGAAAGAAAAACTGAGAGCTATGTGGGATGGAAGCATTAAATTGATCTTGGATTAGGTTAAAATGTTAGCACAATACTGTGAGCCGAAAGGGCCTGTCCAGGCTGAACTCTTAGAAACCATAGAAACTATAGCACAGAAACAGGCCTTTTGGCCCTTCTTGGCTGTGCCGAATCATTTTCTGCCTAGTCCCACTGACCTGCACACGGACCATATCCCTCCATACACCTCCCATCAATGTATCTGTCCAATTTATTCTTAAATGTTAAAAAAGAACCCGCATTTACCACCTCATCTGGCAGCTCATTCCATACTCCCGCCACTCTCTGTGTGAAGAAGCCCCCACTAACGTTCCATTTAAACTTTTCCCCCCTCACCCTTAACCCATGTCCTCTGGTCTTTTTCTCCCCTTGCCTCAGTGGAAAAAGCCTGCTTGCATTCACTCTATCTATACCCATCATAATCTTATATACCTCTATCAAATCTCCCCTCATTCTTCTACACTCCAGGGAATAAAGTCCTAACCTATTCAACCTTTCTCTGTAACTGAGTTTCTCAAGTCCCGGCAACATCCTTGTAAACCTTCTCTGCGCTCTTTCAACCTTATTAATATCCCTCCTGTAATTTGGTGACCAAAACCAAACACAATACTCGAGATTCGGCCTCACCAATGCCTTATACAACCTCATCATAACATTCCAGCTCTTATACTCAATACTTCGATTAATAAAGACCAATGTACCAAAAGCTCTCTTTACAACCCTATCAACCTGTGATGCCACTTTTAGGGAATTTTGTATCTGTATTCCCAGATCCCTCTGTTCCACTGCACTCCTCAGTGCCTTACCATTAACCCTGTATGTTCCACCTTGGTTTGTCCTTCCAACGTGCAATACCTCACACTTGTCAGTATTAAACTCCATCTGCCATTTTTCAGCCCATTTTTCCAGCTGGTCCAAGTCCCTCTGCAGACTCTGAAAACCTTCCTCACTGTCTACTACACCTCCAATCTTTGCATCATCAGCAAATTTGCTGATCCAATTTACCACATTATCATCCAGATCATTGATATAGATGACAAATAACAATGGACCCAGCACTGATCCCTGTGGCACACCACTAGTCACAGGCCTCCACTCGGAGAAGCAATTCTTTACTACCACTCCTTGGCTTCTTCCATTGAACCAATGTCTAATCCAATTTACCACCTCTCCATGTATACCTAGTGACTGAATTTTCCTAACTAACCTCCCATGCGGGACCTTGTCAAAGGCCTTACTGAAGTCCATGTAGACAATATCCACTGCCCTCCCTTCATCCATTTTCCTGGTAACCTCCTCGAAAAACTCCAATAGATTGGTCAAACATGACCTACCACGCGCAAAGCCATGTTGACTCTCCCTAATAAGTCCCAGTCTATCCAAATGCTTGTAGATTCCGTCTCTTAGTACTCCCTCCAATAACTTACCTACTACCGACGTTAAACTTACTGGCCTATAATTTCCCGGATTACTTTTCGATCCTTTTTTAAACAACGGAACAACATGAGCCACTCTCCAATCCTCCGGCACCTCACCTGTAGACAGCGACACTTTAAATATTTCTGCCAGGGCCCCTGCAATTTCAACACATACATCTTCTATGTATGTTTTATCCAGTCTATTCTCATAACTGGAAAGCTCCATCACAGGGAACACCTCTGCATCCAGAGCAATCCGACTCTTTTATCCCTTCTGGAACTACGTACCTGCCTCACTCATAGTCACACTCTCCAGCTCCTGTCTACGGTATTGACTCTCAGAGACATGGCTAGTTTTCAGAATGATGCACTGGAGCGACTTTTTCCTCCTTAATGCATCACGTTCTGGATCTCGGATGTCAGCTCATCAACTCTGAGTCTTCATTCCCCCTACAGCAGGCTGCAGATCTGGCTTCATTGGATCACATTGGTCACTGGTAGTTTCCACATCATATAATCACAAAACAGTATTCAGCCTGCCACGTCTGCCATCATTTAATTTATTTAACTATTAATTATCCTTTCATGTCTTTCCACACTTTTTTTGGATTTTCTTTATTTTATTGCTGATTTTACTGTCTGAGTCTCTGTGTTTCCCAGTCTTGCTGCTGTTTAATTGTTGTATTGTGGTTCAGCTGTTTGTTTGTGACAGGACAAAATTAGCTCAGCATGCACAAGCATTCAATGATACCATGTCACAACAAAAGAGTGTGAGGTTACACATCGCACAAGATTAACCACAGCTCCCATTTGTAGTCCAGAAGTTTTAGCCAAGCCTTGCATAAATTAACAACTTAACCTTTTCCTTACCCAAAATGAGTGACTACATACTCATAAAATATTCAATTACCAAAAAGAGAAAATCTGCAGGCGCTGGAAATCCAAGCAACAGACGCAAAATGCTGGAGGAGCTCAGCAGGCCAGGCAGCATCTATGGAAAAGAGTACAGTCGACGTTTTGGGCCAAGACCCTTCGGCAGGACTGGAGCAAAAAAAGATGAGTCAGAGTGGAAGATGGGGGGAGGGGAGGGAGAAACACAAGGTGAGAGGTGAAATTGGGAAGGGGAGGGGTGAAGTAAAGAGCTGGGAAGTTGATTGGTGAAAAAGATACAGGGCTGGAGAATGGGGATTCTGAAAGGAGAGTTCAAAAGGCTATCGGAGAAAGAAAAGGGGGAGGAGCACCAGGGGAGGCGATGTTTTAATTCCACTTCCCATTCCCATTCCAACATGTCCATCCATGGCCTTCTCTACTGTCATGATGAGGCCGCACTCAGGTTGAGGAGCAACACCTTATATTTTGTCTGGGTAGCCTCCAACCTGATGGGATGAACTTTGATTTCTTGAACTTCTGGTAATGCCCCCCCCCCACTTCTCTATTCCCCATCCCCTTTTCCCTCTCTCACCTTATCTGCTTGCCTGCCCATTACCTTCCTCTGGTGTTTGTCCCCCTTTTTTCTTTTTTCTATGGCCTTCTGTCCTCTCCTATCAGATTCCCCCTTCTCCACCCCTGTATCTCTTTCACAATCAATTTCCCAGCACTTTATTTCACCTCTCCCCCTCCCAGTTTTACCTATCACTTTGTGTTTCTTCCACCTCTCTCTCCCCACTTTTGAACTCCTCATCTTTTTTTCTCCAGCCCAACTGAAGGGTCTCGACCTAAAATGTCGACTGTACTCTTTTCCATAGATGCTGCTGGCCTGCTGTATGTGACATGTTCTGACTAAGTTTACTAAACCATGCAAAGACTGAAAATAATGGAATTATTATATTTACTATAAAACAGATTCGTGTTTCAAAAGACAGAAATGATGTCCTTTATCTAATCTGGGAAAAGTATCCCAGCAGTCTAATTTATGCTTGCAAAACCATTCCAAACAGTGGCTTCTCATTGGTGATCCTTGGTGTCAAGATCTCCAAGGATCTAACCTGGTCCAAACATATTGATGCAGCTATTATGAAGGCAAGACAGTGGCTATATTTTATTAGGAGTTTGAAGAGAATTGGTTTGTCAACTAAAACACTCAAAAACTTCTATCAATGTATCGTGGAGAGCATTCTGACAGACTGCATCACTCTCTGGTATGGGCGGGGGGACTATTGCACAGGACCAAAAGAAGCTACAGAAAGTTTTAAGATTAGTCAGCTCCATCTTGGGCACTAGCCTCCATCATACCCAAGACATCTTCAAGGAACCGTGCATCAGAAAGACGACGTCCATTATTAAGGACCCCATCACCAAGGACATGCCCTCTTCTCATTGTTACCATCAGGAAGGAGGTACAGAAGCCTGAAGGCACACACTTAGTGATTCAGGAACAGCTTAACATAGTAACATAGAAAATAGGTACAGGATAGGCCATTCAGTATGATCATGGCTGATCATCCAACTCAGAACCCTGTATCTGTCTTCTCTCCAAACCCCCTGATCCCTTTAGCCACAAGGGCCATATCTAACTCCTTCTTAAATATAGCCAATGAACTTCCTGTGGCAGAGAACTCCACAGATTCACCACTGTCTGTGTGAAGAAGTTTTTCCTAATCTCGGTCCTAAAAGGCTTCCCCTTTATCCTCAAATTGTGACCCCTCGTTCTGGATTTCCCCAACATTGGGAACAATCTTCCAGCATCTAGCCTGTCCAATCCCTTTAGGATTTTATATGTTTCAATAAGTTCCCCTCTCAATCTTCTAAATTCCAACGACTATAAGCCTAGTCGATCCAGTCTTTCATCATATGAAAGTCCTGCCATCCCAGGAATCAATCTGGTGAACATTCTTTGTACTCCCTCTATGGCAAGAATATCTTTCCTCAGATTAGGGGACCAAAACTGCACACAATACTCCAGGTATGGTCTCACCAAGGCCTTGTATAACTGCAGTAGTATCTCCCGTCTTCCTCTCTGCCATCCAATTCCTAAATGTTCACTGAACCCATGAACACTATCTCACTTTTTTATATATTATTTCTGTTTTGCACTATTTTTAATGTATTTAATGTACATATCTATATTTACTGTAATTTAATGTATTTATTTATATACTATCATGATTTGCATTGAACTGCTGCTGCTAAGTTAACAAATTTCACGACACATGCCGGTGATAATAAACCTGATTCTGATTCTGATTCTGAAGTTTAATAGATCTTGGAAGAAACTTCCATTTATTAAAAAAAAACTGTTGTTGAGATGACAGTGGTAATCTTAACTAATTTGGCTTTTGACTTCGAGACCCATATCACCAATCAGTTCACTTTACGCCTACCTTTAATTATATTTGCAACTATACAATTGGGGTTCTGTTTGCCTGTTTTCCATTCTTGAATGTGAAAGATCCCAAGATGCTAGTTGAAGAAAAGATGTCCAATATCTTGGCCAACATTCCTTCAACAACAGCCATATTAATAAAGATTGGGCTAGATTGCCTGACTAGACATGAAGCTGTCACTTACCTTTTTGTTACAGTCATAATGTGTTCTGCTCATCAAACCCTCACCAACCCTGCCCAAACTCCTGATGGAGTTCAGCAAATCCCCATCACAACTTACCTTGTTGGCCCTCCCTTTCATTGCCTGGGGGAGGCATGTGCCTGGTTCTCACACACAATGATGATGTCACGTACTCCTCCCCAGAAGTGTCTTTTTTTCAACTTAGGCCAAAGTTTGTTTGTAAAATTTATCATAGAGCTGCTCCAGCAACCACTGCGAGTGGCGTTCAAGCATTCAAAATATTGCTAAAATTCCAGTTGCATATAATGATCAGATTTTAAAATATTCTTGTCTTTTAATTTTACTGCTTGTTTAAGCTATTATTTTGACCACATATGGCAACTTCAAGCAGACAGACTTCAGGATCACTTGCTATAAGAAATATCAATACTAGAGGGGCTTGGGTATTTTCCATTCTGGGATTAGAACACCTCATTGGATGGCAGCAGTGGACATTTTACACCATAAGACCATAAGTCAAAGGAGCAGAAGTCGGCCATTCGGCCCATCGAGTCTGCTCCATCATTTTATCATGAGCTGATCCATTCTCCCATTTAGTCCCACTCCCCCGCCTTCTCATTTTATATGGAATGTCTTATTCTGTACAAGCTATGTGAACTTTATGGAATGAAGTAGGGTGAGCTAAGGTTAGTGAAGTCTTCTGGATTTGATATGTGCACAACATTACTATAAGTTATAAAGAGTTGTCCTTAAATTCAAAAATGTTTTCTTAAAAATAATAAACCAAAATCAGTAAAGTCTAGGCTGATTTCGAAAGTTAGATGTATGAATGTGTGTTCAACAATTATCATAATTAACATAGGAAATACCAGGTAATCAATAAGCTCCAAGACCTTGGCCTCAATACCTCCTTATGCAAATGGATTCTGGATTTCCTCACTTGTAGATCCCAGTGAGTTTAGATTTGCAAAAGCATTTCCTCCGCAATCTCATGCGCACCTTAGCTGTGTGCTTAGCTCCCTGCTTGACTCGCTCTACAACTATAACTGTATGGCTAAGCACAGCTCCAAGACCACTTTCAAGTTTTCTGAGGACACCACCTGTGGGTGTGTCAAAGGTGCTGATGAATCCGAGTACAGGAGAGAGACTGAAAATTTGGCTGAGTGGTGTCATAACAACAACCTCTCACTCAGTGTCAATAAGACCAAGGAACTGATTATAGACTTCAGAAGATGGAAACCAGAGGTCATTGAGCCAATGCTCATTGGAGGATCAGAGACAGGGAGGGTTAGCAACTTTAAATTCCCAGGTATTACTATTTCAGAGGACCTGTCCTAGACCCAGCACGTAGATGCAATTGCGAAGAATGCACGGCAATGCCTCTACTTCCTTAGGAGTTTGTGGAGATTTGGCATGTCATCAAAAATTTTGATAACCTACGACAGATGTGGAGTGGAGAATGTATTGACTGGCAGCATCACAGCTTGGTATGGAAACACTAATGCCTTTGAACAGAAAATCCTACAAAAGGTATAATGGATTTGGCACAGTATATCACAGATAAAGCCCTCTCAACCATTGAGCACATCTATGTGAAACACTATTGGAGGAAAGCAGCATCCGTCATCAGGAATCCTCACCACCCAACAATGCTTTAGTCTTGCTACTGCCATCAGGTAGAAGGTGAAAGAGCCTCAGGACTCACACCACCAGATTCAGGAACAGTTACTGCCCCACAACCATCAGGCTTTTGAAGGAAAAGTGATAACTACATTCACTAGCCCATCTATTGAGGTGTTCCCAGAACCAATGATCTCACACTAAGGACTCTTTATTTTGTTATTTCATGTTATTTATTGCTATTTATTTATATTTGCACAGTTTGTGGTCTTCTGGTTGATCTCTCATTGATCCTGTTATAGTTCTTATTCTCTAGATTTGCTGAGCATGCCAGCAAAAAAACTGAATCTCAGGGGTGTATGTGGTGACATACGTGTACCCTGATAAATAAATTTACTTTGAACTTTTGAACTACTTTGAACCTGCTATTTCCAAGGCAACAAGTCAGGAATCCACTCTCAAATTGTCATTGAACTTTTCTTAAAAGGTGTACAAAATGGCATGGGATAACTATAGTAAACCAAGTGGGATAATTAATCATGATTAAAATGGGAAAGAAAATAGCATATTGACCTAAAGGTATAATTTATCATGATAAAACCATCATACAAAGTATATTTAGTCCATATAGATTATAGGTATTCATTAAATTGTGGTAATGTGCAGTTTTTCTCTGATCAAAGTTATTCTGGCTCTAGAGAGAGCAGACTTGGAAAAAAAATCACATCTAAAGCTTTGAACTATGAGAAAAGGATGGAATTACTTGTATGTACTTTAGTAGAATTCTTATCTAGAGGTGACATGGCTGAAGTGTTAAGTGACAAAGAAACCAAAAATATACACTGTTCTCCAAATGCGGCTTAGCAAAGTCCTCATGTGTACCTATAAGACCATGTTACTCCGGTATTCAGATTCTCTCAGATAAAGGGTCTATGTATTTCCTTTCCTAATCACTTGCTGCATCTGCATATTGGTTTTCAGTGACTTATGTAAAAGCACACCCTATGAATATCATCAGTTCCTATTTGTTTACTATTCAAAAAATATTCTGCCTAAATTTGGTACCAAAGTGAGTGATCTCACATTTTTCAATCTTACGGTTAAATTACCATGTCTTGCTTGCTCTCTTCATTTAACTATAATCTCTTGCCAAGAGACAAACAATTTGGAGATGAAAGAGAAATGAAGTTTTGTTCGGCCTGTTTTGTAATCTCTTTGCTGGAAAATATGCTGTGCTGATGGTGGGACCAAAGACAATGTTTTCAGTCATTCAGAGATTTTACCCTGGGAAACAGCAGCACGATTACTTTGGATGTGTGACAAGGAGTCTGATGACATGGAGATTTGGAGAGGCGAGGCAAGTATGATCTGATCTCTGTCTGCAGATGATGAAAGAAAGGACCAGTACGTCAAATAGGAAGGGAAAGGTCATGTCTGAATCCCAGTGATCTCTTAACGTGATGATGAGGGTGTGGTAAATGAAGCCATTTTATGAGTTCAAACAACAGGAATTCTGCAGATGCTGGAAATTCAGGCAACACACATCAAAGTTGCTGGTGAACGCAGAAGGCCAGGCAGCATCTCTAGGAAGAGGTAAGTGTCGACGTTTCAGGCCGAGACCCTTCGTCCTGACTTTGATGTGTGTTGCCACTTTATGCCACTTCTTGACTATAATGCACAAATAAAAGTTGAACCAGATAAAGGCTGTCATTCTAATTGTGGTAAAGGAATTAAGAATGAACTTATTAGAAAGAGGTTAAGAAATCTTACAAGCTCTGTGTGAATCTGTGGAAATTATCATACAGAGTTTAAGAAACATTGGCCTAGAAATTGGAAGATTTGTCCAGAACATTTATATGTTAAGTTCAAATGTCAAAGTACATTTATTATCAATGTACGCATGTTTTATACAACCTTGAGATTTGTCTTCTTGCAGGTAGCCACAAAACAAAGAAATACAATAGAACATGTTTTTAAAAAAACCACACAACAAAGACACAATGTGTGAAAAAAGAGCAAATGTGCAAACAAAAAAAAACAAATAACACACAGAAGATTAACTGCAGAGACTCCGAAAGAGAGTCCACAGCCATGGAGCCAATTCAGCACTGTGCCAATGGTTGCAGGCCATAGCTGTAGAATCTGTTCAGTGCTAAGTACCTTGAAGTGAGTCCGCAGTTACAGAGCCCGTTGAGCGCTGAGGTGAGTGAAGTCCATCCAGGAGCCTAAATGGCTGCAGGGCAACAACTGCTCATGAACCTGGTGGTGTGATACACAGGACTTCTTCACCTCCTGCTCAACGGCAGCAGCGGGAAGAGAGGGAGACCTGTCGACCTGAGGTAGGCAGCGCTGAACACCCGTTCATTTCCTGCTCTCCTTCTCAAGGATTTTAATTTTGATCGACTCTTTAATCTGCACTGAGCTATGGAGCCAACCATGAATTTGTTTTCTGATGTCAAGGATCAATGCAGTGCTCCCAGCGATGGTCGTTTTGACTGCAGCTGCTATCTCTACTCTCATCCTCACCAAATTCTCCAAGACATTGCAAAAGTGCTGGATCATTTAGTTGGATCAAAAATTACATCCTCAAAATGGAAATTACAGGCTGCAATTGATTGCTCTTCAGAAGAAGTATATCCAGAAGAAGAGTATCCAGTTATTTTGTGAGGTGTCTGCAACGTGTCGCCGTTGGTTGCTGGTGCCATTTTAACACATAAATGCTATTTTATGGATCAAGCAACCATCATAAAGTTGGTGCAGCTACTCTTTGGCATGCACCCTGCCAAAGAATTGCTTATATTCAGTCACAAAGCAATTGACATCATTGGATATACTTCCCTTATTGACAGTGAAACTTGATGGTTTTTCTGAGGGGAACCTATGACTAATTAATTCATGATAAAAACAGGAACACATCATTAGATTAGATTGGTTAATAGTCATATACACCAGGGTACAATGAAATTCCTTGTTTGCATGAAGTTCCCTAGAGTAAAGAGTAAACTTTGTAACAATACAAAGAGTGATGAACACAAAACAGTAAAATGGAGCCAAGATTGCAGAGCAGTCTGAATTAGTGCAAATAAAACACTACAGTGACCTTTATTGATTGATTGATTGATTGGGATACAGCATGGAATAGGCCCTTCCAGCCCTTTGATCTGCACACCCCAGTAACCCATGATCTAACACTAGCCTGGTCACAGGACAATTTACAATGACTAATTAACCTAATAACCAGTACGCCTTTGGACTGTGAGAGAAAACAGAAGTACCTGGAGGAAACCCCACTTATTCCACACAGAGAAGGTACATGTTTCTCAAGATGACGTTGGAATTGAATTCTGAGCTCCGGTGCTCTGAGTTGTATTAACTTTGTTTTTACTTCTATGCTACTGTGGCATAATGAAATAACCATGAGTATGAGTATGTGACAACATCTTCTCCTAGAAGGTAGAAGGAAATGGTTAAGGTGGCAGGTATCCTTGACAGTACTAGCTTTCCTCAAGCAGCACACCAGGATGGTGGATTAGAAGGCAGGAAATGATGAGCCTCTGATGGATTGGGCTGGGTTTGTCCACTCTCTACAGGTTCTGAAAGTCAGAGTAGGCAGTTACCATATCAGGCTGAGATGCAAGCAATTGAGATACTTCCTATAGCATACCTGTAGAAGTTTGAGAAAATCCTTCTGGATGTACTGGATCTTCTCAGACACCTAAGGCAGTAGGTACACAGATGTGCTTTCTTGATTCCGCATCAGTGCGAAAGGACTGGGTGAGTCTGTTGGTAATGTAAAACCAACTTGAAGCTCTCTCTACAGCACCTCCGTCGATGAGGACAGGATTGTATTCCCTTCACTACCCCTCCCCTCTCCACACCACACATTCTCCCACACCTCTCCCAAGAGCATTAGGTCAATAACCAACTCTTCAATCTTGCTGATGTTAAGCCCAAGGTTGCTTATCTGACACCATGATCCAAGGTTCGTGATCTCTTTGTAATAGTCTGTCACATTATTGTTTTTGATCCAGCTGATTGCTGAACTTAAAAGATCAAGTTGGCATTGCATCTGGCCATGCAGTCATTGGTAGAGGGAGAGCAGTAGGTCAGGGGACTGAGCGCACATCCCTGGCAAGCACCAGTGTTGGGTATCAGTGTGGATGGAATCTTATGAACAACTCTAACCAACTGAGGTCTGTCATTCACAAAATCCAGAAATACATGGTTGGGAATGAAATATCACTTAGATTGATGTACCGTACATTGATGTTAAGTGTTTAGTATTTCAAAGATTCAAAGCACATTTATAATCAAAGAATGTATAAATTATATACCATGAAATTTGTCTGCTTACAGGCAACCACAAAGCAAGAAACCTGTACGACCCAATTAAAAAAGAGACCAAAAGCCACTGGACAGAGAATAAGAGAGAGAGAAAAAAAACCCAAATCATACAAACAATAGAAGCAAGATAACAGCATCCTGAACCAGAGTGAGTATGAGATCTGCTTCCAGAGCAGACGGAGTAGGCCCAAGGCTCAGTCCTCAGTACATATTTTACAACGACTAGGATAACTTAACTCAGGGCTACTTTACACCAGTATACCTGCTTGTTAATGCAAATATCCAATCATCCAATTATGTGTCAGCAACTCGATGCATAAAAGCATGCAGACATGATCAAGTGGTCCATTTGCTGTTCAGACAAAGCAACAGAATGGAGAAGAAATGTGATCTAAGTGACTTAGATGATTGAATGATTGTTGGTGCCAGTTGGAGTGGTTTGTGTATCTCAGAAACTGCTGATTTCCTGGGGATTTTCACACACAGATCTCTAGAGTTTACAGAGAATGGTGTGAGAAAAAAAGAGCATCAGTGAGCTGCAGTTCTGTGAATGACAACAACTTGTTAATGAGAGCGGTCAGAGGAGAATGGCCAGAATAGTTCAAGTTAGTAGGAAGGCGACCCTAACTCAAATAGCCATGGGCTATAACAGTGTTGTACAGAAGAATATCTCTGAAGACAAAACACTTTGAACCTTGAAGCTGATGCTCTGCAGCAGCAGTAGAACACAAACATCGCTAGGGCTCCCTTCACTGATCACAGCCATTTTCTGTTGGGCCTGCTTCCACTGACACCTCCAACCTTGCACATGCAGGAACTTCCCAGTATCCACCCAGATAATAGGATTCACCTGCCACTCATTCCAGACTCCTCACCTGCAGCCTATTTAAGCCCGGTTCTCATCCACAGCCCTTGCTCACATAAAACCAGCCTGCCTCAACTAGTTTCTCCTAGCTTTTACTCTCCCTGCTTAAAGTTTACCTTGTTGCCTGCTGTGTTCAGTTTCTGTTCTCTCTTGTTCGGTGGCTCCTTGTAGCTTGTTATTTCCTGGTCTATTATTAAAGTTATCATTCACTGCTGTTCTGCTTTTGGGTCAACCTCCTCTACATTTCCAGACATTTTCATATCTCACTTGTGATCTGTATGTATATATTACTGATTCACTGATCAGTTCATAAGTCTTAAGGTCACTTGCAGTCCAATCATATGGACCTGGGGACCCAGAAAAATTGCAAACTGCTTTGCCCCCTTCCCTGTTTTTCCCTTTCTGTCATCACAACCTTCTTTGTCACTGTATGTGTTTGCTACAGGGAGAGTTCTTTTAGCTGTGCCCATCTACTGAGCAGACAGAGGCACAACAATATAGTTGCTTTATGCTCTACACTGAGGTCCTAATGGAAACAAATGAAGCCCTGATTTAAGGCTTGAATTTGTGCCAATTGTTTTTGGACTAACTTACGTAAATATTTAGCAATCTTGTGAAGATTTTCAGGAGATTAGTGTGGGTGTAAGTGCTATACGTACCATATGTTTAGCTGCCATCTCCCTCAGCTCTAGGTTTCTTCCCAAATGCCTCCACCTAGCAGTTAAAGATCTATGCCCAGAATCACAGAGTGGATTCCATCTAATTAAAGGTCCAATGGATATTCTTCACCAAGCATCAACTGCATAAGAAATGCAAGGACTATTTTCAGCCTCTATAAATGACCTACTTTGACGTCCATCAATCAAGACAAATTTGGCTGCCAGGAGTAATTTGTCTCTAGCTTAAAACTCTTTCTTGATGGCATACATGTGGTCATCTTGATCCATGAATCCATACAAATCTAATCACAGTACAGACTGGACGTCAAGCAAGGTTGCTTCGTCACTCTAATACTTTGCTGAAACTATTTCAATACAATGATGGAACTCAGCTCCAACAGAATCTCTGTTGTAATGGACTTAATCTATGAGACATGGACATCTGTTCTTCTGATGTTGTCACCACTATGGAGTTATGGCCACCCCAATATCAGTCATCAAATGGCAAAACACAGACAATGCTTGTGAATTTCCATGTTGTGAAGTTCAGTTGAAGGTTATCATTGGTTTATTCACTGAAGACCATGAAACAATGGATCATACACTTTAAAACTGTAAATCAAAGCTCTTCTGCTGATCTGCCACTGCTGTGCAGCATCACCTTTTGATAACAAAGATACACAATAAGAACATGGAAAACATAGACTCACTACCTTTATTTCAAGAGCCAGGACTCAGTGCAGCAACAGAGCCTGTAACCATCTTGAAGAAAAGTATGTTTGAAAATCAAAGTTGCGAGGCAGGCTGAAAAAAATGAGAGAAATGTCAACACAAAATCCTCTAAATTCATAAACAGTTTCTTTTCTTCCGCCAATAGATGCCTGAATGGCCCATGAGCAATACCTTGTTCATACGTTTTGTTTAACACTATTTATTTTTGTAATTTATAGTAATTATTATGTCTTTGCTCTGTACTGCCGCTGAATTGCACATCATTTAATTCAATGATAATAAATTTGATTTTGAGTCTGTTTCGTTGCTACATCTACGACCAGTCTATTGAAGAAGATGGGGGTGAGGGGTCACTCCCTCCAACAAGCAATCAAGTCCTTGTCAAATTCAGCAGAAGAAAGCAGCAATTGGATTTGGATTAAAAGGAAAGACAACAACTCTGCTGCAAGATGAAGACAAGAGGGTACAGAACTGAGGGGGGTGTATCTGGGACACCAGGTAGCACCGTTGAGCCCTCTGGAGACGTTGTGGGCTTATCAACGAAACGTCAAAGAAGGAGGGTGCCCACCTGATGACCCCGATGACGTACTTACCCTCCCTCCTTGTCACCACTCCAAACCCACTGCCAACATCAAGAGTGCTGACTTACCACAGGGATTGAAACATCAAGCCCTCGTAGTTCTACTACTCTACTGATTCTCTGCTGTAAAAGTAACTCAACCTGGAATTTATTTGTTACACGTACATCAGAACATCAAACATTCAGTGGTATGTGCCAATTGTATTGAGAATTATGTTGAGGGCAGCCTGCAAGAGTCGCCATGCTTCGGGCACCAATATAGCAAGCCCTCAACTTACTAACCCTAGCTTGTACGTCATTGGGAGGAAAACCACACAGTCACAGGGAGAACATACAAACTCCTACAGCCAGCAGTGGGAGTTAAACCTTGGCCTTACTGCTGATGTTGTAAAGTGTTAAGCTAACCGCTATGATGCTACCACTATACTTGACCAGTTATGAGGAGCACGCTACTACGTCACTGAAACAAACACTCTAGCATGAACTCATTTAATGTAAGAGATTACCAGGTGGACAGAAGAAAATCCACAACCTATGGACTCACTTTTAAGGACTCTACAACTCATGTAATCAGTATTATTTAGTTATCTTTTTTTCTGTATTTGCAGAGTTTGTCATCTTTTACACATTGGTTGTTTATCAGTCTTTATGTGTAGTTTCTGATTGATTCTATTGTATTTATTTGGTCTACTGCAAATGCCTGCAAGAAAATAAATCTCAAGGTAGAATCTGATTATATATACTTACTTTGTTAATACATTTACTTTGAACTTTTGAACGTTGAAGATTCGAAGCGGTTCTCAAAGCCTTGTTGTAAAGTTTAAATTCCCAATGATTAGTAGAAATTCCTGGTTCATGACAGAGAAGAGGTTTTCCAGGTGGCACTGCGAACTTTGAGTCCAGTCACCTGGAGAACATTGAAGCCCAGCATAAATGATGGAAGCAACGCACCATTTCCCAAACTACCTACCAGCTGGCATCATTAAACACTTAATCCACACCAGTATTAGAGTTTACATATTCCACATTGGTCCCATTCGGTACCTGAGCAACCACAGAACCTGAATCGAGGCAAGTCCTCCTGGAGTCCGAGGGGCTCATTATGAAGAAGATGTGTTTAGCACACCATATGGGTTTCTAGGCAGCAACTGGGAACACGAATTAAAATAAAACGCAGTAACATAATAGTACAAACTAAAATTCAGCTCGATGATTTGAGAATTGACAATTACTTACGTGGCTATAAAACGTTCATGAAAGTCAAAGAACAAAAATAATATGTATCAGTAATATTAATTAAAGATAATTAAATTAGAATGTGAAGATTTAAGTGCAGAATTGGTTTAAATACAATTTATATGGATTGGTCTAAGGAGGATCTTATTACAGAAAGTGAAATGTAAATCAAATTGTGGAGATGAAATTTGCAGACAAATTTTTGAGGCAAGCAAGAATGCTCTAAAGCAATTGCTGTTATTTGGATGTAAAGATGAAGCCACATTCAGGTTGGAGGAACAACACCTTATATTCCGTCTGGGTAGCCTCCAACCTGATGGCATGAACATCGACTTCTCTAACTTCCGCTAATGCCCCACCTCCCCCTCGTACCCCATCTGTTACTTATTTTTATACACACATTCTTTCTCTCACTCTCCTTTTTCTCCCTCTGTCCCTCTGAATGTACCCCTTGCCCATCCTCTGGGCCCCCCCCCCTTCTTGTCTTTCTTCCCGGACCTCCTGTCCCATGATCCTGTTATAATCCCTTGCTCTCTTTCGCTCTCTCTTTCTCACTCTCACTTTCTCTCCCCTCCCCCTCTCCCTCCCTCCCCTTCCCTTCCCCTTCCTCCTCTTCCTGCCCCTCTCCCCCTCTCTCTCTCTCTCTGATGCGCACCAAAGATATGTTTATATTCCATGGATAAAGCAAACTTCCTAATTTATTTATGCTCCTGTATCTGAGAGCTAAACAATATTTTATTACAATTTTAAACAGAGCTTTGAAAAGAAACCGGCAGTACTTAACTGCAGTTCCAGTAGTGTTGACACTTCATGCAGCTACTGCTTAATCATGTTCACAGAAGGAATAGCAGGAACTGGGCAAGTGGAACTGTCATGAGATCTCAGTTGATAGCCCTACTCATGAATAAAACATTGCCTGAAATGGGACTTTAAATGTTTTATAATATCAAATTACATAACAATTGGAAGTTTTTTTTGTGATTTGGGATTTCAAGATTTTTATTAAAAATTTAAATTTAAAAAAAAATATCGTTCAATTTCCTGTCAACACAAATAAAAACAACTGTATACATTGACTGGGATCAACCAGTTAACCCCAATAAATTTGTATGAAGCTGATGACGTTTAGCTTTACAGCTGTGAGGAAGTTTGGGATTTGTGTACAAGCACTGCATGCTTACAGAGAATCCCAAAGTTCTTCACCGTTGGCTACTGTATTCCATAAGAGCACTGGACTTTGGAGCAGAAGTAGTCTATTTGGCTCTTTGAGTTGGCTCCACCATTCCATCATGGCAGATTTATTATCCATCTCAACCCTATTCTCCTGCCCTTAATATCATAGAACCTATCAACCTCCACTTCAAATATACCCAATGATTTAGCTGCCATGGCAGTCTGTGGCATTGAATTCCACAGATTCATCACCCTCTAGCGAAAGAAATTCCTCCTCAACTCCATTGAAAAGGGATGTCCTTTATAGGCTATACCCTCTGGACCTAGACTTCAAGTCAAGTCTAGTCAAGTCAAGTTTATTGTCATTTAACTATATACATGTATGCCAACAAGCAAGAAATTTCTCTGGGCTAGTGTGTAAAGCACAGTTGTACACATAACACACATATAAGCACAATAACTCAGGAAACATCTCCCTCTCCGTGTCCACTCTATCTAGGTCTTTCAAAATTTGATAGGTTTTAATTAAATACCTCTCCCCCCCCCCCGCCCATTCTTTTAAACTCCAGTGATTAAGTCCCAGAGCCATCAAACATTCCTTATATGTTAACCTTTTCACTCCTGGAATATTTCTTGTGAACCTCATCTGCGTCCTCTCTAATGCCAACAGATCCTTTCTTGGATAAATGGGACCAGAACTGTTCACAATAGAATCCAGCAGAAGAGTACAAATCTCCTTCTGTTTCTCAGTTATGATGCTGGGAAATTTGCCCCTTAAACTTATACTAGAATAGTCTTGGCCCAGTTTACGTGACTCTCTTCATTGCAATAGAGAGAAATGGTAAATTTCAAACTATCAATATATTTTGAATTGATGGCATTACAGTCAAAATACTTAACTGTTCTTTAGTGTTTCAATTGTTTCAATGCTTTAGCTAATCACATCAAGCTTTTTTTTTAACTTTTGAGAGATTTTGAGTGTGAATGCCAACATTCAATTTATTTGACAGCCTTTTTTCCCCATTCAACCTTGTGTTGTAGCTTCATTGGTGTTTATGGCCTTTCTCTCGGACGTATAATTGGAAAATACTGCACTGCAGTTAGACCTGGCTTTCATGGGGAGCTTCATAACAGTGGACCAGCTAAAGGTAAGAGCAAATTCTTATGGTAGATATACAATGAACACTGATAGTATTGATATTGGTTCATTATTGACACATGTACCAAAATTCAGTGAAAAGCCTGGGTTTGCATGCCATCCAGACAGACCATTCCATACATGTATAAGTATGCAAGATAGTTAAAAGGAAATTAGAATGAAGAATATACTGCTACAATTACAGAGGAAGTACAGTGCAAATGGACAAATAAAGAACAAAGGCCAAGACAAGGTAGATCCTGCCAAAGGGTTTTGGTCCAAAACGTTGACTGTACTCTTCCATAGACGCTGCCTGGCCCGCTGATGCTCAGATTTCCAGCATCTGCAGATTTTCTCTTGTTCTAGATCTTTTAAAAGTCTGTTCCAGAGACTGATAACAGTGGGTTAGAAGTTGTTCCTAGGCATGGTGGAAATGTGCACTCCCAAACTGTTGTATCTTTTACCTGATGGGAAAAAACAGAATGACTGGGGTGGGAGAAGTCCTTGATTACTTTGGCTGCTTTTCTGAGGCGGGTGGAAGGTAGGCAAGGTTGGTAAGGGGAGGTTGGTTTGCCTGATGGACTGGGCTGTGTTCACATCTCTCTGCAATTTCTTGTGGTCTTGGATAAAGCAGTTGCCATATCAAGCTGTGATGCATCTGGACAGGATGCTTTCTATGGTGAATCTGTAAAACTTGGTAAATGTCATTAGGGACAGCAATTCCAAGGAAATCCCGAGCTATTACTTGTACCACAGACTTCATTCATAATGATAAGCTATGTTTTCTAATTAGTTACTTCATACTTTATACCTTTTTGTCGCCAAACAATTGATACTAGAACGTACAATCATCATAGCGATATTTGATTCTGCGCTTCCCGCTCCCTGGATTACAAATCGATAGTAAGTATTAAATATATAAATTATAAATCATAAATAGAAAATAGAAAAATGGAAAGTAAGGTAGTGCAAAAAAACAGAGAGGCAGGTCCGGATGTTTGGAGGGTACGGCCCAGATCTGGGTCAGGATCCTTTCAGCAGTCTTAAAATAGTTGGAAAGAAGCTGTTCCCAAATCTGGCCGTGCGAGTCTTCAAGCTCCTGAGCCTTCTCCCGGAGGGAAGAGGGACGAAAAGTGTGTTGGCTGGCTGGGTCGGGTCCTTGATTATCCTGGCAGCCCTGCTCCGATAGCGTGTGGTGTAAAGTGATTCCAAGGATGGAAGATTGGTTTGTGTGATGTGCTGGGCTGTGTTCACGATCTTCTGCAGCTTCTTCCGGTCTTGGACAGGACAACTTCCATACCAGGTTGTGATGCACCCTAGAAGAATGCTTTCTACTGTGCATCTATAAAAATTAGTTAGGGTTTTAGGGGTCAGGCCAAATTTCTTTAGTCTTCTCAGGAAGTAAAGGCACTGGTGGGCCTTCTTGGCAGTGGACTCTGCTTGGTTGGACCAAGTCAGGTCATTTGTGATATTGACCCCGAAGAACTTAATTATTTCTTCAGCAATAGGAAAGATGATATAATATTTAAACTTATGTGTTAGTAACACACCTCTAAGAAGACCACAATCTTGTCATAGTTTGGAGGCTTGCGTGCTTCAACAACCCAGAGAGCTATCTTGATATCAGTAAGGGCTTTTATGCTTTGAATTGTGGTAGGCTCACCCATGCCAAACAGGTCAAAGAGAAGAGACCAGACTAAGAGTTGTCCATCAGTCCTCCAGGTTCAGGGGTTCAGCTCAGGGCTAACAACCCTGACTGGTCAAACAAAACTGTTTTGAGATATCAATGAAGAATCCTTCTGCATCTGAGTGACCAAGGATAGACAGAGATGGAGGAACTTCATTTCTGCCCTAAGTGCCAGCGGCATTAATGGCAGTAAATAAATAAATTAGTTCATAAAGAGACATGGTGTCAATTTCAACTTAATTGAACTTTTAGTAAAACTGGTCTCAATGATAACGTTGGATCTGGAAATAAAATTGTCCAGGCATTTCTTAGGACGTTTAAAATGCAGAGCAAGTCTTGTGATTATAGCTGTTTTGTTAGATGGTCTGCAAAGCATACAGGACCAGCTGTAATACAAATTCCTGAAAATCCACTGAACACTTACAGACAAAAAGGTGATTATATAAACATATAAGCAATCATAAAGAAAATTGATTCTATAATTTAGACCCTAATCCAACAGTAGTAACTATAAAGTCTCAGGATTGTCTTAACTTAATGTTCTTCAAAAAAAGTAATCTGCTGTCCTTGCCTCTTATGTGATACTAAACCCACCCATTGATTCATAACTGTCCACTGAAGAACTAATTTCAGAGTGGTAACATTATTATTGGGTTATTTGCTGACTTTTGAAGGGCATTGAGCAAAGCTGGCAGACTAAAGTTGGACACGGGCAGAATTTTGTACTGCAGCAACCTGTAACCTCATGGCCCACAAATTCCTCATCTTACGAATGCAACCAAGTCATGGAATCATCTTTGTTCAATGAGGAGTAATGAAGAGAATGTGAGGTTGGCTCTATCCAGTTCCAAAAGGGAGGTGCCAATGACACAAAGTTGCAATATGTGAAAGAAACAGCAAAAAATAGGTGGTTAAATAATGCCACAACTAACAAATCAGACAAAACTGTCACATTTAGTTATGAATGATGGACATGCAAATTGCTAAGAAGAGAAGGAGGTTCCAAAAGACATTATTTACTCCCAACTGCTGGGCCAGGACATAAATGCCAAAGACAAGGCTGAGGGACTATTGACCACATTCAGATTCGGATTTACTTACACACGCACACCAAACTATACAGTGGAGTGTGTCATTAGCATTAACAGCCAACACACCTGAGGCTGTGCTGGGGGCAGCCCGCAAGTGTTGCCACACATGCTGGTGCAAGCACAGTATGCTCACAATTGCCAGCAGAACAATCACAGAACATAATGAAACAGAACACAACAAGCAACAAAACAGCGATGGCAAAACAAGCCCCTTTTCTCCCTCTCACCTACGCACACGCAAGTACAATCCACCAACCTCTGTATCCAAGCTTCTGCCATCAGGCTTTGACTTCTGGTCTCCAATTGACCTTTGGGCTCCAATCTTCAGTATCAACCCTGGACTAACTGATGATGGAACTGAACTCCAGGCTTGAACATTGGGCTCGCCGACCAACTGGCCCTCAGGCCTCCTCCTCATATGCTTCATCCATGTGCTGTGGACAAGTCATCTTGGCTTCCTTCATCATAGAGGCCAGTCTTCAGCAAACTTGATTTATGCAGCATGATATCAAGGAATATCAGATTCAGCAAAAGCTTCAGGACCAGACTATATCATTTCTGTGATACTGAAGACTTTTATTACATAGAAAATTGAACATAAAGCTAGTATAAGCACTGGAAATTCTGCAGATGCTGGAAATCCAGAGGGACACACACAAAATGCTGCAGGAACTCAGCAGGTCAGGCGGCGTCTATGGAAATGAACAAACTGTCGACATTTCAGGCTGAGGCCCTTCTTCAGGACTGGAAAAGAATGGGAAGATGCCAGAATAAAAGTTGGGGGGGAGGGGAAGGAGGACCAGCTAGAAGGTGATAGGTGAAGCCAGGTGGGAGGGAAGGGTAAAAGGCTGGAGAAAAAGGAATCTGATAGGAGAGAAGAGTGGGCTATGGGAGAAAGGAAAGAAAGAGGGCACCAGGTGATAGGGAGGTGAGAAGAAGAGGTAAGAGGCCAGAGTGGGGAATAGAAGAAGAGCAAAGGAGAAGGAAATAAAATTACTGGAAGGAGAGATCGATGTTCATGCCATCAGGTTGGAGGCTAACTAGACCAATTTTGAGGTGTTGCTCCTCCACTTGGAGAATAACCTCATCATGGCAGAAGATGTAGCCATTGACCAACATGTTGGAACAGGAATGTGGATAGGAATTAAAATGGTTGGCCACTGGGAAATTCTGCTTTTCGCAGATGGAGCGGAAGTTCTCAACAAAGCAGTCCCCAAATTTACATCGGGTCTCACAAGTGTAGAGTAGGCTGCACAGGAGTACTGGATATGATAGATGATTATAATAGATTCACACATGAAGTGTTACCTCACCTGGAAGGACTATTTAAGGCACTGAATAGAGGTAAGGGAGGAAATGAATGGGCAGGTGTAGCACTTCGATCACTTCCAGGGAAATTAGAGGAGAGGGACAAATGGAGAAGGGATTCAAGGGGAGAGTGCTTCCTGCAGAAAGCAGAGAGTGGGACAGAGGTAAGGATGTACTTGGTGGTAGGATTCTGTTGAAGATGGCAGAAGGAATGAAGAATGATGTGTTGGACTTGGAGGCTCATGAGGGGCTAGTATGTTTGCAAAGCAATATAGTATGTCAGATGAGTTTTTAAACGATCAGCCAATTATCACTTCAAGCTGAGGATAATTTGAGTCATAGAGTCATAGAACTCTACAGCAGAGAAACAGGCCCTTTGGCCCATCTCGTGCAGGCTGAATTATTATTCTGCCTGGTCCTACTGACATACACCCAGACCATAGCCCTCCATATCTCTCCCATCCATGTACCTATCCAAATTTCTTTGAACTGTTGAAATCAAACCCGCATCCAACACCTCTGCTTGAAGCTCATTCCACACTCTCACCACCCTCTGATTGAAGAAGTTCCTCCTCATATTCCCCTTAAACATTTTACCTTTCACCCTTTATCACAACCTATACTTCTAGTCTGACCTCACATGGTGGGAAAAACCCACTTGCATTTAACCTATCTATATCCCTCATAACTTTGTATATCACTATTAAATATTCCCTCTTTCTTTGATGCTCCAGAGACTAAGGTGGACCTATTCACTCTTTCCCTATTACTCAGGCTTCAAGTACCGACTTATATCCATGTAAGTTTTCCCTGCACTCTTTCAGTCTTATCGATCTCTTTCCTACACTCACTACATTTTAAAGTTATAAAAGTATGAAAAAAAATGTTTGAGGTTTAGAAGTTACGAACAGAACACTGTGATCTGGGAGCATTGCCCAAAGCTCTCAAAATCCATTTATGACGATGCTGAAACAATTACATTAAAAATTTACGTTCCCAAACCTATTATTGACTGGTCCCTTTCCAGCTATGAAACAAAGGAAGAGAAGAAATAAGAAAGAAAAGTTTGAAGTTATACACTTCTTTATGTGTACACAGAGCTGCAGTGACAAGGGCTATCCTGATCTCAGCTGCTCTCAGTGTGAATTTACACATTTGTTTTCACTGTGACTGAATGGGTTTCCACTTGGTGCTCCTTTTTCCTAGCACATCCCAAAGATGTGTGGATTGCTAGGTGAATTGCTGCAGTGCATTACCTCCAGCATACAGGTGAGTAGTAGAATTTAGGAGAGTAGATAGGAAATCATGGGGAGATTAAATTGAATTAGTGTACCATCAGGCTCTTCAATAAAATGGGATGACTGCACTCAACGTCACTTGCCCCATCATTGAAATGTTCCCACAATCAATGATTTCGCTTTCAAAGACTTTTCGTATCATTATCTCATGTTCTCATTATTTATTGCTACATATTGATATTTGCATTTGCCCATTTGGTTGTCTTCTGCACTCTGGTTGATCTTTCATTGATCCTGTTATAGTTACTATTCTATAGATTTGCTGAGTATGTCCACAAGGAGATGAATCTTAGGGTTTTATATGATGACATATATGTACTTTGGCAATAAAATCCACTTTGAACTTTGAGTAAACATAAACATGTGCTTGCTGGTTGGTGTGACCAAAGGGTTTGTCCCCATGTTATAATACCCAATGGCTTTATGATATTATGGCCTTTTGTGCCTTCAGATATTTAGACACTAAGATTTTGAATACCTGTATTTATCCTTTCCACCTCCCCACTTCTATATTAAGATGAAAGTTGAAACTTTCCTCTTTAATGGTCATTTATCCTAATGTTGGCTACTTGTCTTGTTATACCTCTCAATAGCTCTCAATATGCTTCACTATATTAAGGGTCCCACATGACCACCAAGTACGTCATTGTGCACCAACTTTAATGTAAAAAACTCATTTCAAGTGCCTGTATTGATCACAGGATCTTTTCATTACCTACCAGCAGGACTTCTAAAATATTAGTGACGCACTACATCCCGTATATTTTGTTTCAGGGGGAGAAGTAGCTGAGGAAGAGTCCGTTGACGTCTTATTTCTACCTGTAGAATTCCGTCACAACCTCAACTATAATTTAGAAATTGCCTTAATAATATTGAGAACTAAGTAGCCAGAAGAAAGAATATTTGTTTTTCTTAAACTGGGCTCTGGCAGTTCTGCTTTGATTTCACTTAACTCCACATTTTGGGCAGTGATCACAACCGGATAACCGAAACTTGCATCGGTTCCTGTTAAATCATTAAATCCTATTATATGGCCAGACAGAAGGCAGACATGTGACCAGTTTGGTCTGTCACAACTCTTTGAAAGTGCATGCAGTTAATTTGATACTCGTATTTTCCATGTCTCTGCAATATTTTTCACCTGTATGTATTTCCAATGCCCTGCTGAAAGCTGCAATTGAATTTGCTTCTATCAGTCTTTCTTAACATATGCTCTAATTCCTAATCGCTCATTTTTTCTCATTAATTCTAAACTTGTCATTTTACCTACAGCCCATTCAACCACTTTTACTACTTAGTCAAAATATCTTCATTAACTCTTAAGCAGAAGAAATTTTGCTGATGCTGGAAATCCAAAGCAACATACATAAAATACTGGATGAACTCAGCAGGTCAGGTAGCATCAATGGAAATGAGCAAGCAGTCAATGCTTCGGGCCAAGACCCACATTAAATCTTCGCTCCATGAAAATGCTTGAGATTATTATAACGAGCCACTCTAAGACTATGGCTACCTCTGGGGTTCTCTACTAATGTGGCACCATCCTTGGTTCTGGATGAGGGAATAGTGGGTCAGCAGATTTGCTGATGACCTGACGGAGGGCACCATGTGTTGTAGCCATTGCCTTACTTGTAATTTCATAGGGCTGAGGATCAACAATTCTATCATCTACAGGAAAGCAGATTGAAGAATATGAATTAAGAATTATGCAGACACTGTCTATTTACTTTATCAATCTTTCCAAAGATCTTGAAGCAGATACTTGACTCTATGAAGTATGATTCAGTTTTCTTCAAAGTTGAGACCAGATTTGAAGCCTGAGTCTGTTTTGGTTTAGATGCTGTATCCTGTGGAGTCTGATTCTCAATATGAAGGTTTAACTGCAGTAGTTGGCCAGATTCCTAGCACAAGATTGCAGAAAACTTCTACATCCTGGAAGCAAATTCCTCCAAACTTGGGCCATTGTGGTGAAAGCCCAATGTAACAATATACACTAAATGGCCACTTTATTAGGTACACCCTAATTAAAATGCTTGTTAATGCAAGTATCTAATCACCCAATCATGTGGCAGTAACTCAATGCAGAAAAACATGCAGACATGATCAAGAGGTTCAGTTGTTGTTCAAATCAAACTTCAGGATAGTGAATATATGTTATCTAAGTGACTTTGAATGTAGAATGATTGTTGGTGCCAGATGGGGTGGTTTGAATATCTCAGAAACTGATAATTTCCTGGGATTTTCACACACAGCAGTCTCTAGAGTTTACAGAGGATGCTGAGAAAAACAATAACAATCACCCAATGAACAACAGTTCTGTGGGTAAAAATGCCACGTTAATAAGAGAAGTCAGAGTGGTTGAAGCTGACAAGAAGGCAACAGTAACTCAGAAAACTGAGCAGTACAGCAATGGTGTGCAGAAGAGCATCTCCAAATGCACAGCATGCAAATCTTTAAGTGGATGGGCTTCTGCAGCAGAAGACCACAAACATACACTCAGTGGCCAATTTTATTTGGTATAGGAGGTGTATATTTAAGTGGCCAATGAAAGTATATGATGCAGTTAATATTATTTTCATTGTTGCACATCTGAAGTTCACTTCTGCATTCTGTTTGGTAGAGTTGGGAGAAAAGCACACTCTTCATCAATTTGTTTATCAGGCTGTCAAAGACTTAAAAGAAGCAACCTGAGCCACAGAATGAAAGATATCGCTTTGCACTCAGCAGCCAGCCCACCTCCTGATCCACTTTTTGAAACAGAACTGAGTCACTGGACTGACAAAGTATAAAGAAATCATAACAGCTTCCAACATATTATGAATTTACTCATATACAGCAAACAATAGCTATCAGAATCAGAATCAGGTTTATTATCACCGGCATGTGACGTGAAATTTGTTCACTTAGCAGCAGCAGTTCAATGCAATACATAATTAGCAGAGAGAAAAAAATAAATAAAATAAAAATAATAATAAATATTAAACATATTAAACATAATAATAAATATACATTGAATAGATTTTTTAAAAACATGTAAAAACAGAAATACTGTATATTAAAAAAAAATGAGGTAGTCAAAGATTCAATGTCCATTTAGGAATCGGATGGCAGAGGGGAAGAAGCTGTTCCTGAATCGCTGAGTGTGTACCTTCAGGCTTCTGTACCTCCCACCTGATGGTAGCAGCGAGAAAAAAGCATGCCCTTGGTGCTGGAGGTCCTTAATAATGGACACTGCCTTTCTGAGACACTGCTCCCTAAAGATAAGTAGCACATTTATGGAATGGAAACTATTCAAGTCCATATAAAGGCCATCCATTTGGCACACAAAGCTCACATATACAATCAATGGCCTTGCACTACTGAAAATTGCTCTGACTTCCTTAGTTATCTGCTTGTGCAAATGTTACTCAGCATCATAAACTGAGCTCCACTCAATAAGCTGAACTCATTGATTACTTGCCTTTTAGAATAAAGCAGAGGAAATTGGCTAATAGGATAAATTTGCCCTTGGCTCCCTGAAATGAATGTGGTAATTTTCTCTGCAATGTTGAGAGCCTGGCACTGCTGTGGATCAATAGCCTCCTCCAAAGATTTATGAATGAAACACAGCCTTCCAAGCCAGACCTTGTTTTAATGTTTTCCTGCTGTTAGTGAAGAAAATTATAACAAATGGAAAAAAAATTAAAGTCTATTATGCAGTAATTGGGTAGTAGCTCCTTAAATCTCTTGACATATAGTGCTTTTTAAAAAGAGAATGTACTATGTACTGGTCGACACAGTAGTACAGAAGATGGTTATTACTTGGAATGAGTCCTAATTATTTCCAAAAATCTCCACTAAAAATAAATCTCAGTTAACCAGTGTACTGATAAAGCCAGTATCATCTAATTTGATAAATGCATTTTGGAGAATTGTGTCTATGGTTAACAGCAAGGAAACGGTAAATAATGGATTTTGGTCTCATTTTGTCATGTGTTGTCATCATTTGCATCTGGCTATCACTGTGCGGATGGGCAATTCTTCAGTATGTATGTAATGAAATAGAACTTATTTTCAGATACTTGTACAACAGAAATTCAGCATACAGTGATACCATTAATTATTCCTAATCCTGAAAAGATAATTGCTGTGACACACCCTTTTCATTCTAGGACTTTAAAGGGCACAATATAATATAAAAGGTCCCAGATGAAAATTCAGAATCTTGGCTAAATTAATTGATCTAAGACAGGTGAAAATTATTGGAATATAGAAATAAGACTGCACGGCTGAGTCATGAAGATATAACACTACAATAAAGGAACACAATCATCTACCATAAATATTTTCTGAATCTGACTTTTTAAATTATGAATTCCTTGAGCTAATAGTTTTACCGTAAAATTGAAATTTAATTTGTGGTAGATATGAGCCATGCCTTCCCAGCAGTATAATATATATGGTGACAAATGGCGATATTAACAAAAAATTAAATAGCAAGTCTAGCAAATATATAGGTGCGCCTTTTGTTGTTAATATTTGCAATGTTCCTTTTAATTCAAATCGCTCCACCATTTGCAGTGTGAAAAAGCATCTTGCCCACATGCTCCCTATTTTTCTATCAATACAATGGATTTGCATGTTAAATCCACATTAAAATGTAGCAGATGCTTAAATCAGTGTTACTTACTTGATAACATTTAATATAATGTCAATTGACTTCCCAAGTAAAACAATGAGGAAGTGTAAAGGGTCTTATCCCTGCATTTCAAAATATTTAAAATTCCAAGAGTGCTGTTAGGCATTCCTGTCTTTTTTTTTGTTCATTTTTAATCCACTTCTTCATTTCCTTCTTTCCTTGAGTTGACTGTAATTCACCTTTTCTAGTTCAGTCTTTTTCTCTGTTATTGCTTTGTTTTTAGCTCCATGTGTTTAGGAAGTATATTGTTGGTCCCATTGTTCATTACTTTCTCGGATGCCATCTTGCAGTTCCAGCAAAGTATGGCATTTGTTTTTATCTCAGTGTTGCTGGGGAAAAGCTAATGAAAGTATACGCCTTGATTTTCTACTTGACAAGATACATGTCCATATGACTTGGCCCAAATATAATGGAACTTTCCAACATATTCAACAAATTCCTTCCTTTGTCCTCCATGTTGCTGCAATTTCAATACGAAGAAACTTTGAAAAACTGCCCTATAGTTGTTCAGCTACTGTACATCGATTCAGGAAATATTATTCAACATATAAAATCAAGGTCTAATAAGCCTTCTGCACTCATGAGGGGAATACAGTTAAACATAGCTTTTCCTGTTACTTCAACTTGATAGCAAATTATAATTACTAATTTAAAATTTATATTAGTCTAAATTAGTTTATTTCCTTAAAATAGTTAATCATGGGGTGCCTAAAACCCTTATCAGAGTCAGATTTATTATCACTGATATATATTGTAAAATGTTTTTTGTGGCAGCAGTACAGTACAAACTATAGAAAATTACTATAAATAAATAAAAAGAGCAAAAGGAGAATAGCGAGGTCATATTCATGGGTTTATGAACCTTTAAGTGTTTATTTCAACTAAATGGGTTTCTCAAGCAATCTTTCCTATGTAAAAATAACTTTTTGTCAAAAAAGTAGCTCCTCATGCATTCAAACTGAAGTTCCTTTTAATATTGAGATAAAAGACGCCACAGGTACTGGAAATCTGGAGTAACACACAAATGCACTGTAGAAACTCAAGTAAGTCAGACAGCATCAATGGAAGAAAGTGGAGAGTTGATGACGTGTTGAGACCCTTCATCTGGACTGGAAAGGAAGAGGAGGTATAGACAGCCTTGCCCCACCCACCCTCCATCTTTCTATACCAGCTAAATACCCCCATTCTTTAAACACAAAATACTGTGTTGTTGTTTGAAATTTCCTCCAGCGTGTTGTGAGTGTTACCTCCATTCTTTCCAGTTAAAATGAAGGGTATCACCTTAAATCTTAGATCTTCATATGTCCATTTCCCTCCATGGATGCTGCCTGACCTGCTGAGTTTCTCTAGCGCCGGGGTTCCCAGTCTCGGATGAAGGTGAGCCTCATTGACATGAACAAGATTGGGAACCCCTGAGATAAAGCCTTTTTGTGTTGTTCTTTTCAATACGATGTGCAATCCCAATGTTGTACTGATTTTTTTTTGTAAATAAGAAACACAGTTTTCTTGTTACTTAATCATTTTATGTATAAATTTGCAACAGTTATTAAAAACAAATATTTTTAGGATGTAACCGTCAGGTGCAGTTCAGACAAGTTTTCCCAACTACTGCAAAAGCATTGACTGATTTTGTTAGAGAGGGAGCAAATCACTATTGTTTGCTTTTATAGCTGAAATTACAAACAGACAGACAACTTCATATAATTATATACATATTCCTAGAACAGTACGTTATGTAACCGCTGTAGCTAATTTTAAATCATACCACCAAGAGTTTAAATAAACCTGCAATTTCTATTCCATCCACTAAGGGAGGATATAAGGCTGTTATGTACGATGCGAGTCGCTTAGAAAACACTTCCTTTTGCCCTTCACAATACACAGCGCAACTGGAGTTGAGAGCAGCAACAGTAAGACGTATAGATATGTAGTAATAACTAACATCTAATGTTCTGTATTATTAAATGGAGAGGCGATTCGGCTTTGATCGGATAAATCTGAATAGAAAATACAATGTTATGGTCAAAATTCAACCTGAAATTGATTTCAGAAAGCTGCATCTGAATGATAATTTACAGCGATTTGAGGGAAATGATCAAAAACTGTCATCGTTTTAATAACATGTTAGGATAAGGACGCAGGGATTATGTTCTTCCATTTGTTTTCCAAGATTGTGTGCACAGAAATACAAGTCCTCGACCCTCTTTACAAAATTCATATCTTTTGATATTTTACTCGGGTAAAATCGGTTTGGAAGCACTTGATCAAGTAATCATAGTGGAATATCTGTACCGGCTAGTTTTGCTCCTGTACCGGTGGTACAGTAATCTTATCACAAACAAAGCAGACTGGAGAGTGACTAACAGAATCTATAAGCGGCATGGGTTTCAGACACATCTTGAATCTTGATGCTATTTATCAAGGATAAATCGTAAGTATTATTGTACTGGCCTTTGTGCTTCAATACATATATATATATATTTAATCTACTTTCATGAAGGTGTTATTTTGGATTAGAAAGCGTCTACAATAGAACAACTCGATTTTAAGACATCTGCAGCGGAAATGTTTTTGGGGTTAAGAGATAACCTGTAATTGACAGTTTTGCTGTTCAAAACACAGACAAATCAATCTCGTTCGTGCCCTCAATTTCACATGCACACCCTTGATCTGTTTTCAATAAGCTCCAAAAATATTTCTATTGACAATAACGATTTCATTTGGAATTGTGCTGCTCACCTACTGTGGTAGTCAGGTTAAGTTTTTTTTCGCATCCTTGTTGACAGAGCGCTAGCAGTGTAAACAATGGAGACCCCTATTTTTAAGCGGATAAGTCCCTAACATTGTCTATCACTTAGATGCTATTGTGTTGTGTCTGCTTTGCCCAAATGCTAGGTGGGGTTCTGCGCGAGCAACATTGCACTTGTGAGGGCTGTTGGCGGGGGTGGATTCTGTGGGGGAATACGAAATGTCTTTGCACCATCACCCTGCAGAAATCTACTTCTTGACAAGGGCCCTAGAACATTTTGATGAAGTGGCAGCGACAGGGGAAAAAAACTGATAGATGTTATTTTTGAGGCTGTAATTAATTCAGAGATGTCCGTTTCCATTGCATAAATGTGTTGATATTGTTTATCTATAGTTATACGTATATATCGAATAACGATATACATGTGCATGATATATCCTTATTGGCAGTGCCAATGTATATCATAATGATATACTTTGCAATATTGATGGTTTGTAGATGGCAATGTTGCTTTTGTGCTTATTATCATGCTTATTTTAATCTGTGTAAACAAAAACTGGATCCGTCAAATTTTATTATTTAGAGGCAATTTTATGTTTTGCAGAGCCTGTGAAATTGCTGGTGCGCTCTTAAAATTGCTGAGGTGTTTCATCCTTAACCAAGATAACAAGTCTGTGAATCCGTGGACCTTTCCAATACTGTGAGGCTGGATCCATTGGTAAAGGAAGATGGAAGCTGCAATGGTGAGCGTGGAAGGCGGTGGGTGCAACAGCCACCCGCCCTATGGCTACGCCCAACGGAGGGAGCGTCTGGCCAACTCGCGTGCTGCCGCCGCCGCCGCCGCCGCTGCCGCCGCGGCCGCCGTTGCCAACAGCAACCAGCACGCGGCGGGCGGCGGCGGCTGTCAGCAGCAGCAGGCACACGCTGGGGAGGGGAGGAGGAGCACCGATCGTCATGGCAACGTCGCCGCTGGTTCGTTCGGAGCAGCCGGGCTTGGTGGTGGAAGCTGCTCGCGATCGGATGCCAGTCGCAGCGCGCGGCGGCAGCAGCAGCAGCAGCAGCAGCAACAGCAACAGCAGGACAGCCGGAGCCGGCATACGCCGGGGGGTCGCCAGGGCAACGGTGGCTCGCGCGCTCTCGGGGAGGAGGAGGAGGAGGCGGGAGAGGAGGAGGAAGAGGAGGAGGAGGAGGAGGGGGTGGGTCGCCATCGGCAGCGGGCGCGCCGATCCCGCCGCCTGCACCTCAACATGGACGGCGACGAAGCGTCGTGCCCCGTCGAGCCGCCTCCGCCGCCGCCGCCATCCCGCCACGGTTACGGTTCGGTGTACAGCGAGTACGAGTGTTGCGAGAGGGTGGTCATCAACGTGTCGGGACTGCGCTTCGAGACCCAGACCAAGACCCTGGAGCAGTTCCCCGACACACTGCTGGGCGACCCCGGCAGGAGGATGTGCTACTTCGACCCGCTGAGGAACGAGTACTTCTTCGACAGGAACCGACCGAGCTTCGACGCTATCCTCTACTACTACCAATCTGGGGGACGCCTCAAGAGGCCGGTCAACGTGCCCTTCGACATCTTCTCCGAGGAGATCAAGTTCTACGAGCTGGGCGACGAGGCCATGCTCAAGTTCCGCGAGGAGGAGGGTTTCGTCAAAGACGAGGACAAGCCGCTGCCCGAAGACGAGTTCAGGCGCCAAGTCTGGCTGCTCTTCGAGTATCCCGAAAGTTCCAGCCCGGCGAGGGGCATCGCCATCGTGTCGGTGCTGGTCATCCTCATCTCCATCGTCATCTTCTGCCTGGAGACACTGCCCGAATTCCGCGACGAGCGGGACTTCTCCCCGGGCTCCAATGCAGCGGCGGCTAACGGCACCTCCCGGGCCTCGGCGGCGTCCGCCGTCGCCACCACCTTCAGCGACCCCTTCTTCATCGTGGAGACGGTGTGCATCGTGTGGTTCTCCTTCGAATTGTTGGTGCGCTTCTTCGCCTGCCCCAGCAAGCCGGGCTTCTTCAAGAACATCATGAACATGATCGACATCGTCTCCATCCTGCCCTACTTCATCACCTTGGGCACCGAGCTGGCGCAAGTGCAGGGCAACGGGCAGCAGGCCATGTCCTTCGCCATCCTCAGGACCATCCGCCTGGTCCGGGTGTTCCGCATCTTCAAGCTGTCCCGCCACTCGAAGGGGCTGCAGATCCTCGGCCATACGCTGCGGGCCAGCATGAGGGAGCTGGGTTTGCTCATCTTCTTTCTGTTCATCGGTGTCATCTTGTTCTCCAGCGCCGTGTACTTCGCCGAGGCTGATGACCCCAAGTCCCACTTCAGCAGCATCCCCGACGCTTTCTGGTGGGCCGTGGTCACCATGACTACTGTAGGTTACGGGGACATGAAGCCCATCACGGTGGGCGGGAAGATCGTGGGCTCCCTTTGTGCCATCGCCGGGGTATTGACCATCGCACTGCCTGTCCCTGTCATCGTTTCCAACTTCAACTACTTCTACCACCGGGAGACCGAGAACGAGGACCAGTCTCAGGTGGTCCAGGCTAGTACGCTCCCTTACCTCCCTTCTAATTTCTTAAAAAAGTTCCGTAGCTCTTCTTCTTTGGGCAACAAGTCCGAATATTTGGAGATGGAGGAAGGCTTCAAACAATCTCTGTGCTTGAAAAAGTCGAAAGGCAACGGCACAGAGACTGTCAAACTCAATTCTGTAAGTCTCAAAGCAGTGGAGACAGATGTTTGAAGCGACAACTCGTGTCCATTTTCACCAGTGCCAGTTGACACGCCGTGTTCATTCACTCACTGCTTCACCGGTACGCAGAAAAAAAACAACAAAGTGATCTAAAAATAACGGGAGAGGTTCAGCTTTTTATAAATAAAGCGAAACATCAAAGTAAAATTGCGATGGTTGTATTTTGCAAACGGGAGATTCTGAAACGGTGGCAGTTCTCTTGAATGGAAAAGCTTTGCACTGTTAAACACTTTGGAGACAACAACAAAAAAACTTTTTTTGTAGTTTCTGGTGAACCATGGATGCCTGCTGCAGCCAGATTCCATACGCAGTATACAAACAAACCTCCGATTTTTTTATGGGAATGTTGCTCATTTTGCACTGCACTTTCTTAGTGATATGTTGAAATGAATATTATTAGTTATGTCCTTTTTTTAGATATCTAAGTGGAATTATACATCATTGTAATCCCAAAAGTACTGTTAAACTATTTCAGTTTTTTTTAATAGCCTATAGTTTACTGAATCATCCTGTTGGTGTTTCCCCTTAAAATGATCAGAACAGATCGTTAATTTAAAAAAGAGCCAAAGCTGAAATATATTTATTATGTTAGATTTATTTAGGTATTTTGGATTACCCTGGGCACAGCATTAACATTAACTATGTACTGCAAACTTTCTACTTGTGAGCCAATGGACAGAGAACACTGACAGGGAAATAATGTAAAACCCATGCTTGTGCTGCAGATTTGTGTAATTTCAGAAGCTGATAGGGTGGAATCAGCACATACATTCAAGCACCAAAAAAAAGTTTAATGCTTCGACAGCACCAGGAATATCAACAGTGACTTCCTAATTGGAGGATTATGAAACTGGGCTTCTGGATAACGCATGCACTCATCAATATCGGCTGGATTTTGGCTCTTTTATTTAAGCATTCATGTAGAACCTGCTGAGAAAGAGTTACAAAGCTCCCATGTGAATCCCAATTTCTCAACAAATAGAAAGGATGTAAATTTAATATTGGGCTGTGATTCGTAAGAAGATTACTGTTTAAACTGTCTGACGTGGCTATTGCTTTTGGTGGAATAACCCTGCATACAGATCTGCCTTTTTTTTGCTCTGCCTGTCAAAAGCTGTGAACCTTTGGAAACTTATTGCAGTTAGTCCACTTTTAACAACTGTGAAATAATGTCAGTGAGAGAAATTGCTTGACAATCATTGGAGCCGACTTAATGCCACATTCACCAATGAAATCACTAAGGAGTCAGCTGAAGAATGAAGATCATGGGATCAGGTTGTAATGATTTGAACTGCACTTCCTGAAAGTGTTTTACTGTATCAAGTACCAACTTAAATTAAGCTGCAAGTATCGAGCCTCCCTTCTGTTGAGGATAAATGCAGTGAGTTGCTGCTACATTTTCAACTTTAATCAGCTAAAGTATTTCAATTGCACTCCAAGAACAAGTAGTAATCAAAGAAGTGAACATTTATGTTTGCATACATATTGAATGACGGCTTTGGGGGTTTTCTGTCTGAAAAGCAAGATTTCTAAAACAATATCAGCACCCGAATACAGTCTGTCATCCTGAAAGGTATTTGTTTTGGGATATGAACTGCGAATTATTGATCTTCCTCTGAACTAGGTATTCCAAATGATGGAGCAGCGAACTGAGAATGAAGTTCAAAGGTATGAAGGGGTTTTATACTTCCTCCTTGGTGTGATGAATAGCAGAAGTTTGCTCACAAATTGCATTGGGGTTAGTGGATGATGGTAGTGGACTTAAATGTCAGCCATTTGGTGACTGAACACTTCCTGACTCTATACGGTAGAAAATCCAGCACTTTTCTACTCATTAAATAAGCTTTTGTGTAAAATACTTTACTTTTTCCCTTCAAACAGCTATGGCTAGAATTTATTTTTAGGTTAAAAGATTTATGTTACAAGCTTCACCTAACCTTGATTTAACTCTCAGATTTTGAGGTATTTCAGCATAAAAATAATTGCAAATAATATTCCACATTCACCAATCAGCTTATTTATGCAAGGGCTGTAAATAGAGTACAGACTTCACATTAAACTTTTGGTCATCTGAATACAATGATACAAAGTTGGGTGGATTCTGAGGAGAATGGAGAGAGCCTCCAGGCTGATTTAGGGGCTACACACATAAAAGTTGCTGGTGAACGCAGCAGGCCAGGCAGCATCTCTAGGAAGAGGTACAGTCGACGTTTCAGGCCAAGACCCTTCGTCAGGACTAACTGAAAGAAGAGCTAGTAAGAGATTTGAAAGTGGGAGGGGAAGGGGGAGATCCAAAATGATGGGAGAAGACAGGAGGGGGAGGGATGGAGCCAAGAGCTGGACAGGTGATTGGCAAAAGGATATGAGAGGATCATGGGACAGGAGGCCCAGGGAGAAAGACAAGGGGGGGGGACCAGAGGATGGGCAAGGGGTATAGTGAGAGGGACAGAGGAAGAAAAAGGAGAGAGAGAGAAAGAATGTGTTTATATAAATAAATAACGAATGGGGTACGAGGGGGAGGTGGGGCATTAGCGGAAGTTAGAGAAGTCAATGTTCTCCACCTCCCCCTTGTACCCCATCCGTTATTTATTTTTATACACACATTCTTTCTCTCTCTCTCCTTTTTCTCCCTCTGTCCCTCTTACTATACCCTTTGCCCATCCTCTGGGTTCCCCCCCCCACTTGTCTTTCTCCCCGGACCTCCTGTCCCATGATCCTCTCATATCCCCTTTGCCAATCACCTGTCCAGCTCTTGGCTCCATCCCTCCCCCTCCTGTCTTCTCCTATCATTTTGGATCTCCCCCTTCCCCTCCCACTTTCAAATCTCTGACTATCTCTTCCTTCAGTTAGTCCTGACGAAGGGTCTCGGCCTGAAACGTCGACTGCACCTCTTCCTAGAGATGCTGCCTGGCCTGCTGTGTTCACCAGCAACTTTGATGTTAGTTGCTTGAATTTCCAGCATCTGCAGAATTCCTGATGTTTGTGATTTAGGGGCTAAATGGTATACTTAGCACCTTGTTTGTGGTCTAGTTGTTTATCAATTAACTTTAAGCTGCAAGAGGAAATCATTCACTCATGAGCAGTTACCTGTGTGTTGGGGAATTTAAAGCCCTGCTTACACCTCGTTGAGAAGTTTCTGCCCTCTGCTGAAATTTTTGGTATTGGTTAGGTAGTATACTGATAATCCTTTTTAACGCGATCATGTTTGTCGAAAACAGCTTTTGAAATTCATTACTGGTTGTATGAAAATATTAACTCAGTTTTTTTTGGTGTTAAAACTCAGTCTATAATTAATTTCCATCTTACTGAAAGAGTGTAATTGCCATGTGTAATTTAAATTCAAAGACTAGTTATTATATAGGTTAGATCAAAGGTCAGCCCCATTGCAATCCTTGTGTAGTATTCATAAACAACAGAAAATCTGCAGATGCTGGAAATTCAAGCAACACACACAAAGTGCTAGAGGAACTCAGCAGGCCAGGCAGCATCTTGAGCCGAGATAGATCAGGAGACTGCTTTGCCGAGCATCTACGCTCCGCCTGCCAGCAAAAGCAGGATCTCCCAATGGCCACCCATTCTAATTCCACTTCCCATTCCGATATGTCCATCCATGGCCTCCTCCACTGTATAATGAGGCCACACTCAGGTTAGAGGAACAACACCTTATATTCGGAATGGTAGTCTCCAACCTGATGGCGTGAATATCAATTTCTCGAACTTCTGGTAATGGCCATCCTGCTCCTCCTCCACCATTCCCCATCCCCTTTTTCCTCTCTCACCTTATCTACTTTGCCCACCCATCGCCTCCCTCTGGTGCTCCTCCCCCCTTCTTTTCCTTCCATGGTTTTCTGTCCTCTCCTATCAGACTCCCTCTTCTCTAGCCCTGTACAGTATCTCTTTCACTGATCAACTTCCCAGCTCTTTACTTCACCCCCCCAACAGTTTGATCTATCACCTTGTGTTTTTCCCTCCTCTCCCCCACCTTTTAACTCTACTCATCTTTTTTTCGCCAGTCCTGTTGAAGGGTCTCAGCCCGAAATGTTGACTGTACTCTTTTCCATAGATGCTGCCTGGCCTTGAGTTCCTCCAGCATTTTGTGTCTGTTCCTTTTGTAATATTTCTAATTTAATAAACAGTTCGGTAACTCACTTGTATGATTTTTGACAATTAATGGCACTATGGTTACCCTTCTATGGGCATGGTCTTAAGTCACAGACTTCTGTCTGTTTTCCCTTTAATTCTTCTATTTGTGCTATGTCTCATTTCTAGCTTATGGTGAACAATGAGGTACTGTGGGATATTGTACAGTTAGGGGCACCATGGTAGCATAGTGGTTAACATGATGCTGTTACGCTGTAAGAAAGTTTGTACATTGTTCCCATGTGTATGTTGGTTTCCTCTAGGTGCTCTGGATTCTTCCCAATGACATACCGGTTAGTAAGTTAATTGGCCATTGTAAATTGTTCTCTCATTAGGCTAGGGTTAAATTGGTGGGTTGCTGGGCGGTGCAGCTCGACCGGAAGAGTCTGTTCTGCACTCTTTCTCTAAGATAAAAAAAGTTTTCTTGGAAGCCCTTTGAGCTTGCTCAAATTTGCTCATTTGGGAATGGACTAGGAATCTGTCTTATTTGTAGGGCCACTTTTGGGATGTAGTTTATCAGGTCCTGGGGATATATCAGTCTTCAGTCCCATCTCAGACCATTTCCCCTGGAAAGCTCAATTCCACTATCTCTTTCACACTAGCTCCCATATTTTAACGTAAGATGGTTACTTGTATCCACCTTCAAGAAGACAGAACTAAGGTTTGTATGTATATAATTCATCTGCTTTTACTTTCTTTCCCATTTCTACATTTATCTTCATTAATCCTTCAAAGTTGAAAGTAACTTTATTGTCAAAGTACATATATATCACCATATCCTGAGATTCATTTTCTCGCAGACATTCACAGTAAATAGAAAGAAACACATATGAGTCATGAAACACAGCACACAACAAAAACAGAGAAACAACCAATGCGAAAAAGACAATACACTGTGCAAATACAAAAAGATGTATAATAATAATAACAATAAATAAATACCTGGCAGAGATCAACATCCTTGCAGGCAGATTTGCTAGAGCTGTTGGGAAGAGAAGCTAATTTGAAGGGGGGATGGGAGCCATAGTGAAAAGGCTGAGGATAAGGCAGTTGCTATATAACTACATGCAGTGTGTAGTGAGACTGTCAGAAAGGACTGGCAGATGATAGGACAAGTTTGTAGACAGTGGGACGAGTTGCAGTATAACATGGGGACAGAATCGAAAACGGTGATAAATACAAGTGTTATATTTGAATGCACGCAGTAAATGGAATAAGTTAGGTCTTGTAGCACAGTTAGAGATTGGTAGGTATGATATTGTGGGCATCACTGAGTCGAGGTTGAAAGAAGATTATAGTTCGCGTTTAACACCCAAGGATACAATTGTAGCGAAAGGACAGGCAGGTAGGCAGAAGCGATGGGGTGGCTCTGTTGGTAAAAAATGGATCAAATCATTGGAAAGAGGTGACCTTGGATTGGAAGATGTAGAAACTTGTAGGTAAAGTAAAGTTAAGAAACTGCCAGGATAAAAAGACTCTGATGGGAGTTATATACATGCCTCTGAACAGTAGCCAGGAAATGGACTACAAATTACAATGGGAGCTAGAAAATGCATGTCGATGTTATGATAGTCAGGGGGAGTTTCAGTATGTGGGTACATTGGAAAAATCAGGCTTGTACTGGATCCCAAGAGAGGGAATTTCCAGAATGAATACGAAATGGCTTTTTAGAGCAGCTTGTGGTTGAGCCCACTAAGGGAAAGACTATTCTGGATCCGGTGTAGTGTAATGAACTGGCAGATTAGGGAACTTAATGGAAAGGAACCCTTAGGAGGCGCTGATCGTAGTATGGTAGACTTACCCTGCAATTTGAGAGGGATAAGCTAAAGTCAGATCTATCATTATTACAGTGGAATAAAGAGAATTATAGAAGTATGAGAGAAGAGCTGGCCAAAATTGATCAGAAGGGAAGACTAGCAGGTATGATGGCAGAACAGCAATGGAAAGATGAAGTAATATTGTAAAGGCAGAATCATGTAACCATGGCTGTCAAATACAACATAAACACAAAAGAGAGGGCATATAATAGAGCAAATATAGTGGGAAGTTAGAGGAATGAGAAGCTTTTAGAAGCCAAGAGAAGGCAAATAAAAAAAGCCATAAGGAGGGAAAAGATGAAATGTGAAGGTAAGCTAACCAGTAATATCAAAAAGGATGCCAAAAGTTTTTCACTTGTATTAAGAGGAAAAGAGAGGTGAGGGTAGATATTGGACCACTAGAAAATGATGGTAGAAAGGTAGTAGTGTGGACAAGGAAATGGTAAATGAAATGACTATTATGCATTCATTTCACTGTGGAAGACACTAGCAGTATGCCAGAAGTTGAGAGTGTCAGGACAGAAGTGAGTGCAATTGCTTTAACTAGGGAGAAGGTGCTTGGGAATCTGAAAGGCCTGAAGGTGGATAAGTCATCTGGACCGGATTGACTGCACCCCAGGTTTCTGAAAGACATAGGTGATGAGATTGTGGAGGCATTAGCAATGACCTTTCAAGAATCAATAGACTTACAAGGTTTGGAGGACTGGAAAATTGCAAATGTCACTGCACTCTTCAAGAAGGGAGGGATGCAGAAGAAAGGAAATTGTGGGCCAGTTTGCTTGACCTCAGTGGTTGGGAAGATGTTGGAGCCGATTGTTAAGGATGAGGTCTCAGTGTACTTGGAGGCACATGATAAAATAGGCCAAAGTAAGCATGGTTATTTAAGGGGAAATCTTGCCTGAAAAATCTGTTGGAATTCTTTGAGGAAATAACAAGATGGATAGACAAAGGACAATCTGTGGATGTTGTGTACTTGGATTTTCAGGAGGCCTTATACAAGATACCGCACATGAAGCTGCTTAATGATAAGATTCCATGGTATTCATGAATAGAGGATTGGCTGATTGGCAGGAGGCAAAGAGTGGGAATAAAGGGAGCCTCTTCTGGTTGACTGCCGTTGACTAGTGGTGGTACGCAGTGGTTGATGTTGGGACCATTTCCTTTTATGTTATATGTCAGTCATTTAGATGACAGAATTGATGTCATTGTGGCCAAGTTTGTGGATGATCTGAAGATAGGTGGAGGTCAGGTAGTGTTGAAGAAGCAGGGATGCTGCAGAAGGATTTAGATTACGAGAATGGGCAAAATAGTGGCAGATGGAATATAGTGTTAGGAAGTGTATGGTCATTCATTTTGTTGGAAGGAATAAAAGCGTAGACTATTTATAAATGGGCATAAAATTTAAACATTCGAGGTGCAAAGGAACTTAAGAGTTCTTGTGCAGGATTTCCTAAAAGTTAACTTGCAGGTTGAATTAGAGGTGAGGAAGGCAAATGCAATGTTAGCATTCATTTCAAGAGGATTAGAATATATAAACAAGGATGTAATTCTGAGGCTTTGTAAGGCACTGGTGAGACCATAGTTGAAGTATTATGATCAGTTTTGGGCCCTTTATCTAAGAAAGGATGTGCCAACATTGGGAAGGTTCAGAGGAGGTTCATGAGAATGATTCTAGAAATGAGAGGGTTAATGGATGAGGAGCATTAGATGACTCTGACCTGCACTTGCTGGAATTTAGAAGAACGAGGGAGAATCTCATTGAAGCCTATCGAATGTTGAAAGGTGCAGATATAATGGATGTGGAGAGGATGTTTCCAATGCTGAGGGAGTCTAGGACCAGATAGGGCACAGTCTCAGAATAGAAAGACGTCCATTCAGAATGGAGATGAGGAATTTCTTTAGCCAGAGGTTAGTGAATCTGTGGAATTCATTGTGGCTGTGGATGTCAGGTTGTTGAGTGTGTTTAAGATGGAGGTCGATAAGTTCTTGATTAGTCAGGGTGTGAAGCAGAGTAGGAGCAGACTCAATGGGCCGAATGGCCTACTTCTGCTCCTTTGTCTTGTCTTGTGAAAGGTTATGGGGAGAAGGCAGGGGAATGCTGAGATGGAAAATGGATCAGCCATGATGAAATGGCAGAGCAGACTCGATGAGCTTTTATGGTTAAGTAAAAAATAAATATTGAGGACATGAAGGGTCCTTGAAAGTTTGTCAGTAGCTTGTAGGATCAGTTCATTGTGGGCTGAGTGAAATTGAGTGAAGTTATCCATCCCGTCTTATTCAAGAGCCTGATTGTTAACGGTTAATAACCCTTTTTTCTTCACCTATCTTTGAAGCATTTATAATCAATTTTATGTTTTCCTTAAGTTTACCACTTTATTCTTATTCTCATTGTTCTCCTTCGTTGAATTCTAGCTATTCTGTGTCTTCAGGTTTTCTGTTTTTTCTGCCTACTTGATTTTTTCACCTCTTTGAATCTAATCTTATTCATAATTTCCTTTGCAAGACCTTTTCTGTGTTATTTTTGTGCCAGATAGAAATAATGACTGTTCTAACTCATCCATGTACTCTTTAAAATTAATATTAAACACTTTAAATGTTAACATTGTATTACCACCATTAAGTCTAAGTCCCCCAGTGTATCCTACCATCTGGTACTTCATTATTTTCATAGTTTCCTTTTATTTACATTCAAACCATAGTTTCACAATTAACTTTATCAATCTCTATCTGAATAAAGAATTCTCTCATGTTAATTATTTTCTTATCACACAATAATGAGTCTAGGATGCCCTGTTTTCTAGTTGGCTCCTCATTTTATTTGGTCCAAAAAAAAGTAACAAATGCACTCCCAGATTTGTCCTATACTGTATTCCTGTTACTTTGATATAATAAATCTATACGTAGCTTAAAGTCACCCATAATTAGTAATTAACACATGCATCTCCAATTTTTTACATAACCTCTACTCTTTAGGGGGTTTTATATAGTACAATCAGTACAATTACCTACCAATGTTTTCTGCCTGTTGGTGTTTCTTAACTCTAGATTCTACATCAGGAATTCCAGAACCAGTATCCTCCCACATTCAACCCCAGCCCCCAAACCAACTGCATATGGATTTCTCTTTTTTTAGCGAAATATATTCCCTTACGCCTGTTATCTCTAAATTTAAATATTTCTGCGTGTTCATTTCTCATACTTGGACATCCCACATCATGATTTCAAAATTTGTCACATCTGTTTACATCTATTTGCTCAGTTAATTCCACTAATTTATTGTGAGATCTCCATTTATTGAGATGCAATGGCTATAGGCTTGTCTATATGACATTCTTAGTTATCTTAGCATTATTTCACAACATGGCTGTGTTTGTTTCTCACTCCTGATTTCTGTACCATCTGCTTTTCCTTTTTCTCTTGTTTCTATTCATTTCTTCCTTCTCCATCTCCCCACTCATGTTCTCATTTAAGTTCTCAACAGCACTACAAAATCCATTTGTAAGAACATCAGTTCTGGTCATGTCTTGGTGTGATCCGTTACATTTGTACAGGTATCACTTTACCAGAATGAATCCCAGTATCCTAGGAATCTGTATCTCTCCCTCCTGTGCCATTTTTCAAGTTTATTCTTTGGTTTCTATGCTCATTAGCACAAGACACAGGAAGTAATCTTAATATCATCACCTTTGAGATCCTGCATTTTAATTTCATTTCAACTCGTTAAATTCACGTTTATTTATTTATCTGGAGATACAGTGTGGAACAGGCCCTTCCAGTCCACTGAGCCGCACTGCCCAGCAACCCACAGATTTAACCCTAGCCTAATTACAGGGCAATTTACAATGACCAATTAACCTTCTAATTAGTATGTCTTTGGACTGTGGGAGCACCTGGAGGAAACCCATGTGCACGCTTTCTTACAGATTTGAACTCCAAACTCCTATGCTCCGAGCTGTAATAACATCATGTCACCCAATACACTGCCATGACACTCTAACTGTACGATAATGTCCTACAGAACCTCGTAGTTCACTGAAAGCTAGAAGTGACGCTACTTATACTACCGATTCTATGACAGTAGAATCAAATCTACCTATGATGTTGTACTGATATGCAGCACAGCAAATGGCTGTTCACTTCCCTCTTTGGAATGTGTTGCAGCCACTCAAGAGAGCAGGGACACAAAGTGTCAACCTAGAATGTCATTTATCGCTACAGAACTGCTGTTTAATCCCTTCTAACTGAATCCCCTATCACTACTTTCTTCTTCTTCCCTCCCTCCTATGGTTCCACCACCTTGGCTGTGGCTCCTTCCCTCAATTATGTTATAAATATTTATCAGTTTTCAAGGAAGATAGTTACAGGGAACCCCTGCAATACACTACACCTGGTTGTTAACCCCTTTCAGCCATTCCTTACAATGTGATAACCTCATTAAGTATGCTCTCTGTGATATCCTCAGCATCCTGGACGACTTACATTGAATTCGTTCGCAGGTCTCGCTATTCAGCACAGTCAATGAAGAGCTGTATAATGTCAGCAAATAGTTGCAACATAATATACGTATTTCACACATGGCTGCTAGGGATATCCGAAGAGCAGTATGCGATGTGACAAAACACTTGTGCTGTGAAGTGCACTTAAATTAAGTTCCTTAGCTGCTGTCTAATTTTGAACATTAATTTCACTGAAGACCTTATGAATTTCAAGCACTATCCTTGAAAGTCCCTGCATTTACTTTTGCTTGAGAAAATCAGAATGGTATACTGAGGTAGAAATATTCAGCTGTTCCTTTTTAACTGCTTTCTGTGCAGTGCATTACTTTCTGAACTGTAATCTTGCTGATGGTTTCTGAATCCACTTGCAAATTTACCAAACTGCTAATTGAACTCAACAATTAGCAATTTCTTTCAGGTCAAGTATCTGACATGCGCATTTTATCTTCTCACAAAACACTCAAAATCAGAAATGAAGATGCTAGACTTTATTTCTAATCAGTATCTCTTGGGGAAAACTAATGGGATAGAAATTTCATGTTCAATTTATTGTCTCAGATCAAGGAATTAACATATTTGGTCATTGTTAGTGTATATTTGAGCTATTTCAGGCCCAACTAGAATGTCCCATTTTTTTAATTGATGATCACAGTGTCTGATCAAGAGAAATGGTATTTCCATAACATTCTGTAGATAAATAGAGTTTATTGGGGCAAAGGAATGATATGGTACATTCTTCTACACTGCGTATGGACTTATTAGGCTGTGACAGTGAAGAGTCTTAAACTTACTGTTTATTGATTTGTCAGTTTTTCAAATGTACCCATAGGTTTTACATTGCTAAGATTGGTATTCATTGTGGTTACTGAACAGTTCTGGAGGCCAGCAATCATCTGAAGTTTCCATTATTAAGCCCCACTGGTGCAAAAGTATAGGAAAGTATTTTTCAAATTTTGCCTATTTGTAATATACTGATGAGTTGGCATCATTGTCAGACAGGACTTTTGTATAATTAGGCTGCATGAAATTCCCTCTAGCCCTCCTATGCTTTGTCAGAAGTCATAGTTGTAAATTTTGAATATCTAACTCTTTAGTGGTAATTGTTTATTCATATAGCTCATGTGAATATCTTTGATAGTTCCACATTGTTTTTTAATTTTTGATGATGAATCTATCTTTCATTGCCAATACTGTTTCCAGAATTCTTAGTTTTATTTTTTGCTTAGAAGCTCTTGCTTCAGTAAGATTTAACTTTCAGGAAACAACAACTCAGATTAAAATCTACAAATTGTACTCGCAACAGGAGAAATTAATCAGATATGTTCCCAGCACTGGTTGCTTAAAGCTGTTATACCAAATGCTCCTAATGGCTTGCATCTCAAATAGCCTCTGACAACTAAGTTTAGCTTCTAGCCTTCACAGGTTCACAGGTGGCTTAGCTTCTGAGCATGGCGGAACTGTTTCTACTGACAGGAGAAGGAGCAAAGGCGGGTTACTAGCGCTTTAAAATCAGTCGCTTTGGGCTGATGGGACTCATCAGCCATGTTCGGCAGCTCATCTAGGAGAAGGAACACTCCGATCTCAAACCAATGCTGCCATGTAGCTATACACACTCATGGGGAAGGTTTCGGGAGTAAACCCAAAGGAAAACACTGAGCTGGAGTCCCTAAGGTAGTCCTACATTGAGTTCATTGCTGACTGGCAACTCCTGCACTGCCATTGGTGCCTGACTGTATCGGTCTCTGCTGTTTCTTTGGGTTCATCAGTTGCATAGAGAGGAGGGGAGCCTGAGCAATAGCTTGCTCTCCACAGTGTACTACCCTAGCCTCTGTATCAGGTGGACAGCTGGGACACAACGTCCATGGTTGACCCTGACCAACGGAGGGCTTCTAGCACTGCCAGTCAAGATAAAGGAGGAAAATATACATTCAGCTGATTTTGACTTACGGGCGTTGTGCTAAGCCTGACTGATGTGGGATTGATAACCAAGTACTCCAACAAAAATTTTATGTTCTGCATTTGAGCACCTTGCACAGAGTGTAGTGGAAAGCTTTTTGGAATCTGTCAGCATTACATATTCACATAGGTTGGTTCATGGCACTGAGAAGCCTAAGCAGTAGCTGCAGATGCCATGCCCACACTGGTATGCATAAGTATGTGCTAAACTTGCAAACTAGCTTGCAACTTCTACAAGATAACCAAAAGACAATAAGACCATAAGACATAGGAGCAGAATTTAGCCATTTGGAGCATCATCTCTGCTCGGGCATTCAATCAGGTCTGATATCTCCTTCTCAACCCCATTCTCCTGCCTTCGCTCTGTAAACCTTTAATGCCCTTACTAATCAACAACCTATCACCTTCTTTTCAAGTAAATCAAGGACTTGATCTCCATTGCCTTCTGTGGCAATAAATTCCATAGATTCACCACCCTCTGGCTAAAGAAATTCCTCCGTGTCTCTGCTCTAAAGGATATCCTCCTATTCTGAGACTGAGCCTTCGGGTTCTTAATTCACACTCAGGATAGAATCAGAATTGGAATCAGGTTTATTATCACCGGCATGTGACGTGAAATTTGTTAACTTAACAGCAGCAGTTCAATACAATACATAATCTAGCAGAGAGAGAGAAAAAAAATAATAAATAAAATAAAACATAATAAATAAACAAGTAAATCAATTACGTATATTGAATAGATTATTAAAAAATGAGCAAAAACAGAAATACTGTATATTAAAAAGTGAGGGAATGTTCAAAGCTTCAACGTCCATTTAGGAATCAGATGGCAGAGGGGAAGAAACTGTTCGTGAATCGCTGAGTGTGTGCCTTCAGGCTTCTGTATCTCTTACCTGATGGTAACAGTGAGAAAAGTGCATGCCCTGGGTGCTGGAGTTCTTTAATAATGGACGCTGCCTTTCTGAGACACCGCTTCCTAAAGGTGTACTGGATACTTTGTTGACTAGTACCCAAGATGGAGCTGACTAGATTTATAACCTTTTGCAGCTTCTTTCAGTCCTGTGCAGTAGCCCCTGCATACTAGACAGTGATGCAGCCTGTCAGAATGCTCTCCATGGTGCAGCTATAGATGCTTTTGAGCGTATTTGTTGACATGCCAAATCACTTAAAACTCCTAATAAAGTATAGCCGCTGTCTTGCCTTCTTTATGACTATATCAATATGCTGAGGTTAGATCCCCAGAGATCTTGACACCCAAGAACTTGAAGCTGCTCACTCTCTCTACTTCTGATCCCTCTATGAGGATTGGTACGTGTTCCTTTGTCTTACCTTTCCTGAAGTCCACAATCAGCTCTTTCGTCTTACTGACGTTGAGTGCCAGGTTGTTGCTGCGGCACCATTCCAGTAGTTGGCAATCTTACTCCTGTACACCCGCTCGTCACCACCTGAGATTCTACCAACAATGGTTGTGTCGTCAGCAAATTTGTAGATGGTGTTTGAGCTATGCCTAGCCACACAGTCATGTGTATACAGAGAGTAGAGCAGTGGACTAAGCACACACCCCTGAGGTGCGCCAGTGTTGATTGTTGGCAAAGAGGATATGTTATTACCAATCCGCACAGACTGGTCTTCTGGTTAGGAAGTTGAGGATCCAATTACAGAGGGAGGTACAGAGGCCCAGGTTCTGCAACTTCTCAATTAGGATTGTGGGAATGACGGTATTAAATGCTGAGCTGTAGTCGATGAACAGCATCCTAACACAGGTGTTTATGTTGTCCAGGTGGTCTAAAGCCGTGTGAAGAGCCATGGCAATTGCGTCTGCCGTTGACCTATTGTGACGATAGGCAAATTGCAATGGGTCCAGGTCCTTGCTGAGGCAGGAGTTCAGTCTAGTCATAACCAACCTCTCAAAGCATTTCATCACTGTTGATGTGAGTGCTACAGGGCGATAGTCGTTAAGGCAGCCCACACTATTCTTCTTTGGCACTGGCTTAATTGTTGCCTTTTTGAAGCAAGTGGGAACTTCCACTCGTAGCAGTGAGAGGTTGAAAATGTCCTTGAATACTCCCGCTAGTTGGCTGGCACAGGTTTTCAAAGCCATACCAGGTACTCCATTGCGACCTTATGCCTTGCGAGGGTTCACTCTCTTTAAAGACAGTCTAGCATCGGCCTGTGAAACGGAGAACACAGGGTCATCAGGTGCAGCAGGGATCTTCGCAGCATGCATAGAAGGCGTTGAGTTCATCTGGTCGTGAAGCATCACTGCCATTCATATTGGGTTTCACTTTGTAGGAAGTAATGTCTTGCAGTCCCTGCCAGAGTTGCCGTGCATCTGATAATCACCTCTAACCTCGTTTGAAATTGTCCCTTCGGCCTTGAACTAGCCCTCTGCAAATCATACCTGGTTTTCTGGTACAGGCCTGGGTTGCCGGACTTGAATGCCACAGATCTAGCCTTCAGCAGACAACGTACCTCCTGGTTCATCCACGGCTTTTGGTTTGGGAATGTACAGTAAGCCTTGGTAAGCACACGCTCATCCACACAGGTTTTAATGAAGTTGGTAACAACTGCAGCCTACTCATCCAGATTCAAAGACAGATTCAATACAGTTCAGTCCACCGATTCAAAGCAGTCCTGTAGGCACTCCTGTGCTTCCCTTGTCCAAACCTTCTTGGTCCTCACTACTGGTGCTGCCGTCTTCAGTCTCTGTCTATACTCAGGGAGTAGAAGTACAACTAGATGATCAGACTTCCCAAAGTGAGGGTGTGGAATAGCATGGTAGGCGTTCTTGATGGTGGTGTAACAATGGTCCAGTGTGGTGTTTCCTCTGATATTGCAAATGATCTGTTGATGGTAGTTGCTTAGTGATTTTTTTCAGACTAGCCTTGTTAAAATCTCCCAAAACGATGGTGAAGGTGTTAAGGTGCGCTGTTTCGTGCACATTGATCCTGTTGCTCAGATCATCCAAAGCCTGCTTGACATTGGTCAGAGGTGGAATGTAAACTGCTTCCAGAATGACCCCAGAGAATTCCCATGGTAAATAAGAAGGACAGCACTTAACTGCTAGATATTCCAGGTCTTTTCGTCCTTCTTCCCGCCGGGAGAAGGCTCAGGAGCTTGAAGACTCGTACGGCCAGATTTGGGATCAGCTTCTATCCAACTGTGATAAGACTGCTGAACAGATCCTGACACGGATCTGGTCCGTACCCTCCAAATATCCGGACCTGCTGCTCGGTTTTTTTGCACTACACCCTGCTTTCCCTTTTCTATTTTCTATTTATGTTTTATAATTTAAATTTTTAATATTTACTATCGATTTGTACTCCAGGGAGCGCGAAGCGCAGAATCAAATATCGCTGTGATGATGCACGTTCTAGTATCAATTGTTTGGCGACAATAAAGTATAAAGTATAAAGAATTGGAACAGCACTGATATATTCGTGCACCAAGAAGAATTGATCATGAGGCATACTCCTCCACCTCTGCTTTTGAGAGATTCTATCTATCTATTCTGACGATCCACTTACGTTTTATCTAGGTCTTTCTCTATTTGCTGCACTTCATTGAGGTTCCTCCTAAAAAGAAAAGAGTGTGTACATCCCCTGAGCCATCAAACATGCCTCATACATTAACCCTTTCTTTCCTGGGATCATTCTCATAAACATCCTCTGGACCTTCTCCAATGCCAGCACATCCTTTCTTAGATGTAAGGCGGAAAACTCCACAAAATAATCCAATTGTGGTCTGATCAATGCCTTGTAAAGTCTCAGCATTGTATCATTGATCTATATTCTAGTCCCCTTGAAATGAATGCAAACATTGCATCTGCCTTTCTTACTACTGACTCAATCTGCAATTTAACCTTTAGAGAATCCTGCACTAGGACTCCCAAATCTCTTTGCACCGCTGATTGCCTTTATTCTTTCTACCACAATGCATAACCATAAACTTCCTTACACTGTATTCCATCTGCTACTTGTTTGCCCATTCTCTTAACCTGTCCAAGTCGTTCTGCGGACTCCCTGTTTCCTCAACGCTATCTGCCCCTCCACCTGTCTTTATATTGTCTGCAAACTTCAAATTTAAAAGTAAATATATTATCGAAGTATATATATATATCACCATATAATACTACCCTGAGATTTGCTTTCTGTAGGCATTCACAGTAGAAGAAAGAAATACGGTAGAATTGATGAAAAACTACACAGAAAGACTGACAAAAAACTAATGTGCAAGAGAGAAACAGCCAATATTCAAAACCACAAAGCCATAAACTCCATCCAGATCATTAACATAAAACATTGGCCCCAGCTGAACACACTACTCATCAGCAGTCAACCAGAAAATTACTTTTTCTGTCCTGCCTGTTATTTCCTCAAAGAATTCCAACAGATTTGCCAGGTAAGATTTCCCTTTAAAGAAACCATGCTGACTTTGGCGTCTTTTACCATGTGCCCCCCCCCCCACCCCAGGCAGCCCGATACTTTATCCTTACAATGATCTCTTAATGATCTCTTAATATTTTACTAGTCTCTGAAGTCAAGTTAACTGGCCTATAATTTCAAACATGAAAATATCTGCAGATGCTGGAAATCCAAAGCAAGACACACAAAATTCGGGAGGAATTCTGCAGGTTAGGTAGCATCTATGGAAAAGAGTAAACAGTCGAGTTTTTGGGTGAGACCCTTTATCAGGACTGGAAAGGAAAGGGGCCTCACCTCCCCCCATCTTTGTATTCCGACTTCTTTCCCCTTTCCAATCTTGATGAAGGGTCTCAGCCGAAAACATTGACTGTTTTCTATTTTCCATAGATGTTGCCTGCCCTGCTGAGTTTCTTGAGCATTGTGTGTGTTGCTTTGACCTTTAATTTGCTGTCTTCTGTTTCTCTCTCTTAAAGAGTGCCATGACATGAAATTTTCCAGTCCTCCAGAACAATTCCAGAATCTAGTGATTCTTGAAAGATCATTACTAATGCCTCCACAATCTCGTCAGTTACCTCTTTCAAAACCCTGGGGTGCTGTCCATCTGGTCCAGGTGACTTATCTACCTTTCAGCTTCCCAAGCTTCTTAGTAATAGCTTAAGAAGCTATTACTTACTTCTACCCATTGACATTATTGAATTTCTGGCAAACTGCTGCTGTCTTTCTGCAGCATCATTTTCCAGTAGTCCAAAGACCACTTTTGCCTCCTTTTTATCTATCGGAAAAAAAACTTAAGGTTTCCTCTTTTATATATTATTGACTAGGTATTCTCTTTTTATATTATTGGCTAGCTTACATTTATCTTTTCTTTCCTTATTGCTTTATTAGGTGCCTTACCTTGTTTTTTAAAAGCTTTCCAATCCTCAAGCATCCCACTAATTTTTGTTATATTGTATTCTTTCACTTTTGCTTTTATGCTATCTTTAATTTCCCTTGTCAGCTAGAGTTGCCTCATTCTCTCTTTAGAATGGCTCTTCTTCCTTGGGATGAACTGATCCCAGAAACTGCAGCCATTTAACTTTGGCCAGTTCCTCTCTCAAGCACCTGTAGTTACCTTTGCTCAACTGTGATACTGATATATTCAATTTTAGCTTCTCCCTTTTAACTAAGCTTCAACTACTGCACAGAGTCTTGTCATCTTCAGAAGTTTTCAGATGACTCTGCCATAGTTGGATGCATCAGCAAGGGAGATGAGGCTGAGTACAGGGCTACGGTAGGAAACTTTGTCACATGGTGTGAGCAGAATTATCTGCAGCTTAATGTGAAAAAGACTAAGGAGCTGGTGGTAGACCTGAGGAGAGCTAAGGTACCGGTGACTCCTGTTTCCATCCAGGGGGTCAGTGTGGACATGGTGGAGGATAACAAATACCTGGGGATATGAATTGACAATAAACTGGACTGGTCAAAGTACACTGAGGCTGTCTAAAGGAAGGGTTAGAGCCGTCTCTATTTCCTGAGGAGACTGAGGTCCTTATAACACCTGCCGGACGATGCTGAGGATGTTCTACAAGTCTGTGGTGACCAGTGCTATCATATTTGCTGTTGTGTGCTGGGGCAGCAGGCTGAGGGTAGCAGACACCAACAGAATCAACAAACTCATTCGTAAGGCCAGTGATGTTGTGGGGATGGAACTGGACTCTCTTACGGCGGTATCTGAAAAGTTGCATGCCATCTTCGTCAATGTTTCCCATCCACTACATAATGTACTGGGTGGGCACAGGAGTACATTCAGCCAGAGACTCATTCCACCAAGATGCAGCACAGAGCATCATAGGAAGTCATTCCTGCCTGTGGCCATCAAACTTTACAACTCTTCCCTTGGAGGGTCAGACATCCTGAGCCAATAGGCTGGTCCTGGACTTATTTCATAATTTGCTGGCATAATTTACATACTACACTCTAACTATTTATGGTTCTATTACTATTTATTATTTATGGTGCAACTGTAATGAAAAACCAATTTCCCCCGGGATCAGTAAAGTATGACTATGACTATGACTATGACTATTTAAACTGCAGGGTGAATTCTATTATGTTCTGTGTCCACTAAGGGTTCCTTTGCCTTAAGCTCCCTCATCAAATCTGGGCATGGTGCAATGAACCAATCCAGAAATGCTACTTTCCTAGTGGGCTCAACTGCAAGATGGTCTAAGAAGTCATCTCAAAGACACTCTAGAAATTCTTTCTCTTGGATTCCAACACCAACCTGATTATTCAAATCTACTTGCATATTGAAATTCCCAATGACCATTTATCACTCATTATAATTTGTACACACATCTTGGCCACTAAAGTTCCCATCAGAACCAGGTTTAATATCATGAGATATGTCATGAGATTGTTAACTTTGCAGCTGCAGTTCAATGCAATGCATGATAAATATAGAAAAAAAGTGTAATTAAATATATGTATATTAAATAGTTAAGTTAAAATAAGTGGTGCAAAAACAGAAATAGAAAAATATAGTAAAGTAGAGTTCATGGGTTCGATGTCCATTTAGAAATTGGATGTCAATGGGGAAGAAGCTGTTCCTGAATCGCTATGTGCCTTCAGGCTTTTGTACCTCCTTCCTGGTGGTAACAATGAGAAGAGAACATGTCCTGGGTGGTGGGGGTCCTTAATGACAGACCGATGCTAGTACCCATGATGGAGCTGACTAATTTTACAACTTTCTGCAACTTACTTCGATCCCGTGCAGTAGCCCATCCCCCACCCTCTTACCAGACGGTGATGCAGCCAGTCAGAATGCACTTCAAGGTACTTCTCTAGAAGTTTGCGAGTGTTTTAGGTGACAAATGAAATCTCCTCAAACTCCTAATGAAATATACCCTTCTTTATATAGCATCAATATGTTGTGACAAGGTTAGGTCCTTCGAGATATTGACACCCAGGAACTCGAAATTGCTCATTCTGTCCACTTTAGATCTCATTATGCGATTGGTTTATGTTCTCCCATCTTGCCCTTTCTGAAATTCACAATCAGCTCTTTGGTCTTAGTGACATTCAGAGCAAGGTTGTTGCTGTGACAGCACTCAACTACAGGTGTATCTCACTCCTGTGCGCCTCTCGTCACGATCTGGGATTCGACCAACAATGGTTGGTATCATCGACAAACTTATAAATGGCCTAGCCACACAGTCATGAGTGTAGAGAGAGTAGAGTAGTGGGCTAAGCATATATCCCTGTGGTGCGCCAGGATTGATTGTCAGCGAGGTGGAGATGTTATTTCCAATCTGCACAGATTGTGGTCTTCTGGCTAGGAAGTTGAGGATCCAGTTGCAGAGGAAGGTACAGGGGCCCAGGTTCTGTAGTTTTGGATCAGAACTGTAGAAATGATCGTGTGAAATGTTGAGTTGTAGCCAATAAACAGCATCCTGACATAGGTATTTGTATTGTCCATTTGATCCAAGGCTGCGTGGAGAGCCATGCAGATTGCGTCTGCCATGGACCTATTGTGGTGAAAGGCAAGTTGCATTCGGTCCAGGTCCTTACTGAGACAGGAATTGATTCTAGCTATAACCAACCTCTCAAAGCATTTTGTCACCATAGATGTGAGTACTATTGGCCAATAGTCGTTTAGGCAGCTCACACTACTCTTCTTGGGCACTGGTATAATTGTCCTTTTGAAGCAGGTGCAAACTTCCGATCAAAACAATGAGAGGTTGAACATATCTTTGAATACTCGGGCCAGTTGGTTGGCACATGTTTTCATAGCCTTACCAGGTTCTCCATTGGGACCTGCTGTTTGCGAGGGTTCACCCCCTTGGAAGATAGCCTGACATCAGCCACTGAGACAGAGATTACAGGGTCACTGGGTGCAGAAGAGATCTTTGTAGCTGTAGTTTTATTCTCTCTTTCTAAGTGAGCATAAGAGGCGTTCAGCTCATCTGATAATGAAGCATTACTACCATTCATAATGTTGGGTTTTGCTTTGTAGGAAATAATGGCCTGCAAACCCTGCCAGAGTTGATGTGTGTATGATACTGCCTCCAGCCTTTCTCAAAATTGTTTTTTAGCTCTTGAAATAGCCTTCCACTAGTCACACCTGGTTTCCTTGTACTAACCTGGGTCACCAGACTTAAATACCACAGATCTAGCCAGCAGCAGACGACATACCTCCTAGTTCATTCATGGCTTTTGGTTTGGGAATATATATTAAGCTTTTGTAGACACACACTCATCCTCACAGATTTTAATGAAATCGGTGATAACTGCAGCATACTTATCCAGACCTGAAGATGAATCCCTGAATTCAGCCCGGTCCACCAATTCAAAGCAGTACTGTAATTGCTCCTGTGCCTCCCTTGTCCATACTTCTTGGTCCGCACTGCTGGTACCACAGTCTTCAATCTCTGCCTATAGTCAGAGAGTAGAAGTACAGCCAGGTGATTAGACTTTCAAAAGTGTGGGTGTGGAATAGGATGGGAGGTGCTCTTGATTTTAGTGTAACAGTGGCCCATGTTCTGTTCTTCTGGTACTACAAGTAATTTGTTGACAATAATTATTCAGTGACTTTCTCAAGCTGGCCTGCTTAAAATCCTCTAAAATGATGGGAAAGGCATCAGGATGTGATGTCTCATGCATGTTGATTACATTGCTCAGTTCATCTAGAGCCTATGTACACTGCTACTAAAATGATCACTGAAATCTCCTGTGGCAGGTAAAATCAGGGACTTTTTATCCTCAAAGTATCTTAACACTATCCACAAAGAATCTTATTTTCTGATCTTTTTCACTTCTTTCTAAGAATTTGATTTCGCTTTTTACCAACAAAGTCACCACATTCCCTCTGCTTACCTGCCTGCCCTTTTGATATAATGTATATCTTTGGATGTTATGCTCCCAAGTGTGATCTTCTTTCAGACACGACAGGGATGTCCACAACATCATGCTGCCATAACTGCACAAAAAGATCATCTACCATATTTTGTATCCTGTGTTCATTCAAATATCACGCCTTCAGATGTGTAGTCACTACCCATCTTTCCAATTTTATCTCATTTTGCCTGAAGTTAAATTCTTATTCCTTTCTGAATGTTTTGTCTTATTCTTTATTCTGGAAACCTCAGTAACCTCTCTTGCATTCTCTTTCCTTACTTTTCAAAGCTGTTGAACCCACCCCTCCATAGCTATAGATTTAGTTATGCGATTCACTGGAACCCTGGTCCTGACATGGAGCCCTCCCATAAGAACAGCTCCTACCTTTCTCAATATTGGTGCTAATGTCCCATGAATTCAAACCTATTTCTTCAACACCAATCTTTGAGCCGCACTTTAGCTCTGATCTTATTGACCATGTGCCAATTTGTACATGGCTCAGGTAACAATTCAGAGATTATTAACTTTTTTCCTGCAATTTAATTTTGCCTCACCCTCTCAAATTCTCCCATCAGAACCTCTTTCTTTGTTCTTGCTATGTTTCTACACATGGACCACAACAACTGGATCTTTCTCCTGCCATTCCATATTCTCCTGCAGGTCAGATGAGATAACTTGAACCCAGGCACCAGGCAGACAACAGAACCTTGAGGTCTCTTATTCTTGTGACAGAGGATTGTGTCTATTGCCCTGAATGTACTGTCCCCAGTTACAACTACATTTCTCTTCTCACCCCACTGCTGAATGGCTCCCTAAGCCGCTTTAGTTGAGATTGGAAATAAGCCATAATTTTCCAACTGCTTAGTAAGATTTCAAACTGATATTGGTGGCTTTGAAAACACCCTTAAAATAAATAATGAAGTACAGGTTTCCCCCGCCATCCGAAGGTTGAGCGTTCCTATGAAACGGTTCGTAAGCCGAAATGTCATAAAGCGAAGAAGCAATTACCATTTATTCATATGGGAAAATTTTGTGAGCGTTCGCAGACCCAAAAATAACCTACCAAATCATGCCAAATAACACATAAAACCTAAAATAACAGTAACATATAGTAAAAGCAGGAGTGATATGATAAATACACAGCCTATATAAAGTAGAAATACTTTTCCACAATCATTGCCTGAACTGTTCTCCGTAGCGAAAATCTCACACAAGCGCGGTCGGCAAAAACACAGCGCAAGCACTCTCCAGTAACCTTTAAGCTATGAAGCTGCCAAATCATGCCAAATAACACGTAAAAATACACAGCCGATATAAAGTAGAAATAATGTATGTACAGTGTAGTATCACTTACCGGAATTGGGAAAGCGCGGAGCACACTGATGGTGGTGTATTAGACTGAGTCGTCGGAGATTGGGGTGGTGCAGTGGCCCCCACCCTCCGGGCAGCGAACCGATACCGATCTGCGAAGCATGCAGCGGTAGCTGGGAGGCGCACAGCAAACCTTTAAGAAAAACGCCAAAATAAACATGCCAATTAATTAGGTGCCACCCGGCGCATAATTGTCGTCCCAGATCAGTGCCGATTGCCAATTGCATTGCATCTGATCTGGGCCGACAACTACGTGTTGGGCGGCACCTAATTAATTAGCAAGTTTATTTCAGCTTTTTTCTTAAAGATGTGCTGTGTGTCTCCCGGCTACTGCTGCATTCTCCGCGAATCGGTATCTGTCCACGGCCTGGGTGGTGGGACACTGGGGTGTCATCTCGTCATCTGTTTCCATTAGAGCAGGCAGCTCATCTTCTCCTATGACTGCCTGCCTCGATGTCGAAGGTCGAGGTTCATCATCTGCTGTGGCTGACGTGGAAGGCTTGCTTGACTGCTGAGCCTCTCGCATTTTTCTATCATACAGTTCTTTGTAAGCACTCAAACCATCCTGCAAATATCCCCTAAACCGACGTACCCTTTCAAAATTAAAGTCATACTTTATCATTACTCATTCGGTTTCGATTGTTATCTTTTCCTCTTCCAATTGCATCAGTTCTTCATCTATCAGTTCTTGGTCATGGGATGCCAAAACCTCTTCAACATCATCTTCGTCAGCTTCCACACTCACTTAGTCCTTATTTCGTTCACCATGATCAAAATGCTTAATTTCGTCTAGTTTTACGCGAAGTGTAACACCCTTACGAGCTCTTTCAGGCTTTTCCGATACAGTACCATAGAACTCATCTTGCAAACGGCTGCTCACAGGCACGTGCTTAAGCAATGCCAGCGAGAATGCCGTTCCGAATCCGGGGGAGAGCGGCTGCTCGGGGCGCGCGCTGCCTTTTATCGCGCGCTGATTTTTTTCCCACACTGCTTTTTATTGTGAGCTACTTTTTTTGTAACAGTGAAAACACCTTCTGTTAGCGAAAACAGGGTACTAATGTAGGTCTTTTGTAACAGTGAGGTTTTGTAAAGCGAACGTTCGAAAAGCTGGGGACACCTGTAGCAAGTCTTATGTGTGAGAGTCCTTTACTGTTTAAAAGGTACAAGAGAGAATTTTTGGCAGTTTCTAAACACAATGTTATTCCAACATTGGATCTGTGCAAATATACTCATACTCATTGTAAACTTTTTCATCAACACACACAAAATGCTGGAGAAACTCAGCAGGCCAGGCAGCATCTATGGAAAAAAGTACAGCTGACACCCAACACATCGACTGTACTTTTTTCCATAGAAGATGCCCGGCCTGTTGAGTTTCTCCAGCATTGTGTGTGTGTTGCTCGGATTTCTAACATCTGCAGATTTTCTCTTGTTTGTAAACTTTTTCATGTCTGTTACTCTTTAATTTCTCTATAAAACACTTTTGCCATTAAAGTCAATAATGGGTAGATACAGGTCAAGCAGATTTTAGAAATTAAAGGGAGAAGTCAAGGCCAGATTATGATGATGTTGTTAGACATAGAAGCAGTGAGTTTAATCTTTAAAAGCTGCTGTGCAAATAGCATTAAACAAACAGTAATATTAACATATTTTGTCAAAGCCTTTAATGCAAAAAATATTTCACAGGAATATAATCAAGCAGAATTTGATGTTGAACCACAAGGAGATATTAGGATGAATGAACATTTGGACATGTAGATACATTTTATGGAGATATCTTGAATGAGAAGGGGAGATGGAAAAGTAGAGTAATTTAGGGAGGTTATTCCAGAATTTAGAAGACTAACTGATGACAGTACATCTTCATTTTCTGTATTCTTCTCCAAAGTTGCTGGAGCAATTACATTTAGTAGTGGTGAAAAGGCCAAGTGTGTGAAAGTCTGGTTTACCTTCCAATATAGCAGCAACTGAACAGAATTTAACAGTGATGAGTGTAACATTATATCACAACACAATGTAATAATTTGGAGACAGAAAAGGAGTTAATAGAAATGGTGGGTGATATGTTTTGGAACTTCAAGACATCAAACTAATTCAAAGGAAAACTTTAAGCGAGACATGCACATATCCCCATGGTAGCTTCATGATACATGTAATTCATGTATTTTACATAAAAATATATACACAAGGAAGAATGCTTAATCAAACAATATATTTACAAGATTACTCAAATATTACTGAAATATTAAATACACAGCACTCCTCCCTACTTAAATATAAATTCCAACTTGACATAGAATGCATCTCAACTATATACACAGTATATGATCTTATGCAACTACTATACAGACGTTCACAGTATAGCAAATTTTAAATTGTCCCATTCAGGCCTAAAGAATTAATCACTATTCAGGATTTCTCACTCTTGTGGTAAACATCTTTCATGACAAGGGAGGTCGCACTGCTTGGCAGGTGTGACTTGTGGATGTGAAAACAATCTCAGGTTCTGGGTCCTTCTCCGTGGTGCTTGTAAGAGTTGACTGAGGCCGCAGGAAGTAGTTCTGAGAGCTCTAGACATCTCTTATCTTCAGGTTCATGCCACTTGATCTTGAGAAGGTGCATTTAGTTCACTTGAGTATTATTAATTTTTATTTTGCTCCCTTTACTAGCTGCTCTCCTCGTGGTTTCCTCATGCATAACATCATCAAATTAATCCTCTGTTTTCTTATCTCTATTGACTCCTTTCTTTTTGGCCTTCCATCCATCTAGCTGGACTTTGGTCTTTGCATCCTCTTTTACAATCAGCTTTTTGACTCCCACTTGAAGTTCGTGCTGTAACCTTAATGTATGCAGAATAAATTCTGGTTCTTTATACTCATCAAACCCAAATATTTACAACTTTTCTGAAACTCCTTACACTCTTTTCCATTTTAAAACCAAGCCATATTTCTCAAGTAACTGCCTGATTAACATATCAGCAGCTTTCTCAGATATGTTGCCTACAAAATCTGTTGTAGTCAGACTACTGCTTTTATCATGTTCACACTTCCTCTGAGCAGCATGGTTGTTCCCTGGTCCAATATGCTTTCTAACCAAAGGCACCAAGGTTGACACCTTTTTAAAATTTGCTTTCAGTTGACTCTATTACCGGGGGTTGGGGCGCGTGGGGATGACATACAAATAGTGGATGTATCTCCAATCAAGTTGTTGTCTCAAGTAATCATGCACCAACAATGCTGGTCCTCCTGTTTTTACCACATGCGAGTTTAATGTGGCTTTGCAGATTGTTGTATTTCACTGTTACAAATGTCATTCCCACAGGAGTTATCTTTTCTCCAATACGAGTTCTTAGTTTGCTATCTGGAAGTTTTAATTCAATATCTTTGAAATGCTATTCAAACTCATTTTGTGGAATAACTGAAATGGCCGAGCTAGTGTCCAATTTCATTTTAATTAATTTGCCATTCACTTCGGTGTAAGTCATTTGCTTGTCTATGGTTAGTTTTCATATTTTAAATCTCAAGGCTACATAGCCCTGTGTTTCATCATTATCAGATTTTTTATCAACATCATGCAGATTATTGCTCTTTTTAAAAATGCAACTTGACTTTTTAGCTTTTTCACTTCCCTGTGCAGTCCATTTATTTTTGCCTGCCCAACATGCTCTTTGTATGCCCTACTTTGTTGAATTTTCTGCAAATTTCACCTCTAAATCTGCATTGGTGTATTGTATGTGAGCCCCTGCCACAACAGTACACAATTTGGTAGACAAGGCCAGTTTCCGTTTAGCCATTACAATTTTGTTCACGCTCACTTTCATTCCTGACTGCAGATCCACAATCCCTCAGTGCATCATTTATCTCATCATTGAACTGAGAATGCTCAGACAATCCCTTCAATTTAGCCACACGTGCTGAAATTGACTCCCCTTATTTTTGATTCTGCTTATGAAACCTAAAGTGTTCTATAATCAGTAATGGTTTTAATTCTGGCTGTTCCTGCATTATTTTAATATCAACAAAACTCATTTTTACTGGTTTGTTTGGAGCAGTCAAACTTCAAAACAAACTATGCTTTTAAACCCAATACATTCAACAAAATTGCTACTCGCTTTTCATTGGCTATTTCATTTGCTTCAAAATACTGTTCAATTAGCTTAGTATACATGAGCCAGTTACCCATTTAGCAATTGAATTCAACAATCTTTCCGATGTAGCCTGCTCTTTTATTTTTGCTCTTTTTTAAAATGACTCTTATCACCCAGTACTCACTGTTTATAAACGCAAGAATTCTTCCATTTTCTCCCTTTTTTAAAATCACGACTGTCTCTGCATGTGGTGCACTGTTTTCTTTACTCATCGTTCCTTGCTGCACTTTGTTTTTAACTCAAACATCTCATTGCGCTTCAACAGGTGGAAAGTCATCTTGAGTTTATTTTAAAACTATCTGTTAAGTTTTGTAACTTCTAGATGCTAAATTAATTCAATGGAAAACAAGTGAGCCAGGAGATAAGTTGTGTACTTTGTTTTTCACTTCTGTGGTAGTGTCATGACATATGCAATTCACTTATTTTTACATATAACCATAATTATATAAACAACAAAGAATGTTTAATCAAACAGTATATGCATAAGATTAGTCAAATATTACTGAAATATTAAATACACGACAGAGGGTAAGGTAGAGCTTATGGTGTGGAAAACTGATGGCTGGCTGTATTTTCAACATGATCTATAAAAAAATCATGGGTCATTTATAAATGAGAGAAAAATGGGGTAAAAAAGCAACATGGGGTGGTATGGGGGGTTTAGTAGGCTAAAAGGAAAGGATTGGGATAAGAAATGGGTGTGCTGAAGTATACCATAGTCATACAGTAATACACCATGGAAACAAGTGTTTTGGCCCAACTCGTCCAGGCAGATCATCGTGCGCAGTAAACTAATCCCACTTGCAGATATAAAGAGCAATAAGAGTATCCCAATTTAGATCATGTGAGAGTAGAATCCATTTGGGCGGAGGTATAATGCAACAAGGGATGAAAAGCAACCCTGCCTGAGAAAAGTTCATTGCACAACTTCCCACACATTAAAGAAAAATAATCAGCTACACTTGTAGAAACACTGTTCATAAAATAGGAGCAACTTTTATTAGGTAAATTAAAATTCTGTATGTGTTGGGGGCAGTGTTGAGTTTTTTACATAAATTGGATAAAAGCAATTTGAAGAATGAGTTCATATTATGAAGTCAGGAGCATTCCTAGGAATAATTCATCATGGAACCGACCAGGGAATAGACTATTTTAGATTTTATCTTTAGTAATGAGACCTGGCTATTTTGTAATATAATGAGGAATCCTGTAGGGAAGAGCAATTATCACTGAATCAGTGAATGACATACTTAGTCAAAACTAGATTGTTAAAATTAACACAATTCTGTAACTACCAGGGTTCAGATAGTTAGAGTAGATAAGGAAATTAGATTTATTACCATGATATTAAATCAACAAACCAGTAATTGTTCTCAAAACTTCTTAAAAAATCTCAATAAATATACATTTTATTGAGAAATAAGTAATCCTCAGGAAACTGACCATCAAGGAATAATGGGAAGTATTGGATTAAATCAAGAGACATAATTTAACAAGGAGAGGAAGCTAATGATCATGTAGCAATGAAAGCCATGAATTACTTTAAATTAACTAATTGATTCTCTGCTGTTCAGAAACATGTAACAGATTCCAAAAATTGATCAGGAGGGGAAAATGGAAAATCAGAGTACACTGGTACTTAGCTTAGTGAACAATCTTATGAATGTGGGTGCGAATAGAATCAATGATAAAAAGAGTCATTATGTAATTATATTTAGAGAGATGTATTTCTGACTAATCTAATGCTAAGCATCATGCTCCTTGCTGTGCTTTCCTGTGATGGGAACCTGGAACAAACTGTGCCCTTCTTGTTTTCCTCATTGCGGTGTGTTGCTAATGTTGGGAACCTGCCACAAATCCTTGCCCTCCACTGTTGCTCTCAGAGCATTGTGTCAGTCATAGATTGTTGTGAGTAGGACGAGGGTGAGGGCTGGCATTGGTGGTGTGGAGTATGTGGTGTGGCCATTGTGCTGAGATGTGTAACTTAGGTTTCCATCATGATTGGTGAATGTGGGCCATTTACTACAGCCTTTCCTGTAGAATGTAATGGAAGCTGATGTTCCCTTCTTAATTGTGTTTGTTGCCATATAGCAGTCTTTAAGATATGTGTAGCCTGAATAAGTATAAAGTAACTTCAATTAAGCTCTTCTGTTGCTTCTTTTTAATTTAATGCACTTATTTTTATTCTACTTCAAACACTATCACTAAGTCTCTGTATTTACTTTTACTTGAGAGAATGAAAATTGTAAACTAAAGTAGAAATACCCAACCTTTCCTACTTAACTGCCGTACTTGCAATGTGTTTCTCTCCAAACAGTGATCTTGGATTTCCCTTGCTGTCCTCATGACAGTCTTAAATATTTGCCACTCCTTGCTCTTTCACGCTTCATTCTGATAGTTGGCTAACCCATCACCCCTTTCCTGTGCAGACCTGCCAAAGTATAATGCCTTTACTGCTGCTTGAACTCGGCAATTAGCAATCTCTTTCAGGTTAGACACCTTAAGTGCTCAGTTTCTGCTGCATCTACATCCTGCCTGACCTCTGGAGTTGCCTGAAATTATCAAGTCAGCTAGAAAGCTATCTGGAAGTACTGAGCAGTACAGTGTTTGTCCCTACTACTGAATTCCAATGCATGTAGGCAGCCTGTCCACCCCAAACGATGAGCCATTCATTGTTGCAAGGGCACAAGTGGAAAGCAAAGATTCACACCAAGTTCCCGTTACATAGATTCCCACTACATCACCATGAGGGCAGGGGTTTGTGTCAAGCCTTCAGTATAGCAATATAAATCCCAACTAGCTGTATTTATGCAAGTACGGGGGAGTATGTACCTGAGAGTCATTCAACATTGAAGCGGACTTTGGCTCACCACATCCAAGCCCATAAGAAATAGGAGTAGAATTAGGCTATTTGGCCCATTGAGTCTGCTCCACCATCCATCAATGGCTGATTTATTACTCCTCTCAACCCCATTCTCCTACCTTCTCCCTATCACATTTGACTCCCTGATTAATCAAAAACCTATCAACCTATGCTTTTAATATACCCAGTGACTTGGCCTGCACAATTGGTTGTGAAAATGAATTCCACAGATTCACCACCATTTGTCTAAAGAAATGTTTCTTCATCTCTTCTGAATGGATATCCCTTAATTCTGAGACTGTGCCTTCTGGTTCTAGACACATACAAGAAGAAACATCCCCTCCACATCCGTTCTGTCTAGGCTTTTCAACGTTCGATAGGCTTCAGTGTGATCCCTCCCTATTCTTCTAAACTCTAGTGAGTACAGGATCATCAAATGCTCCTGATATGTTAACTGTTTCATTCCTGGAATTATTCTTGTGAACCTCTTCTGGACCAATGCCACACACCTTTTCTTAAATAAGAAGGGCAAAACTGCTCACAATACTCCAAGTGCAGTCTGATGAATGCTTTATGAAGCTTCAGTATCACATCCTTGGTCTTATATTCTAACCGTCTTGAAATGAATGCTAACATTGCAGTCGTCTTCCTTATCACCTGCTCAGTCTGCAAGTTAACCTTCAGAAAATCTCGCACAAGGACTCCCAAGTTCCTTTGCTCCCCGATTTTTTAATTTTCTCCTGTTTATAAAATAGTCAATGCCTTTATTCCTTTTACCAAAGTGCATGGTCATACACTTACCTGCACTATATTCTATCTGCCATTTCTTTGCCCATACTGCCAATCTGTCCAAGTCCTTCTGTAGATTCCCTACTTCCTCAACACTATCTGTACCTCTATGTATCTTTGTATCGTCTGAAAACTTCCCGCAGTCATCAGTGGAGTTCTCCAAATCAATGACATATAACATGAAAAGAAGTGGTACCAATACCGACCTCTGCAGCACACCACTAGTCACCAGCAGCTAACCGGAAAAGGCCCCCTTTATTCCCGCTCTTTGCTTCCTGCCAGTCAGCCAATCTATCCATGTTAATATCTTTTCTTTAATATCATGGGCTTTTATCTTGATAAGCAGCCTCATGTGTAGCACTTTGTTAAAGGCCTTTTGAAAATCCAATCATCCACTGACACTCTTTTGTCTATCCTGTGTATTATTTACTCAAAGAATTCCAACAGAATTGTCAGGCAAGATGACTATAATCTATTTTATCTTACGCCTTCAAGTACCCCAAAACCTCATCCTTAATAATAGACTCCAACATTTTTTTAACCACTGAAGTCAGGCTAAAAAATTAAAGTCTGTCCCGAGTCTTGTGGCCCATCAAGACGGTGCTTATGTCGGTTTCTGTGGTGTGAAGCGACTGCGAGTACAAGACTTGCCCCATCCCCCACCCCGGATAGGATGCCAGTCTGTCGCGAGGTTAACCCCCAGCATTTGCCGGTACCCATTTTCAGCTGGGTGGACTGGAGCAGTGTGTGGTTAAGTGCCTTGCTCAAAGGGACAACACGTTGCCTTGGCCAAGACTCAAACCTAGGACCTTCAAATCATGAGCCCAACGCCCTAACCACTTGGCCGCACGCCACACATGAAGTCAGGCTAACTGGCCCCTAATTTCCTTTCTTCTGCCTCCCTCCCTTGTTAAAGAGTGGAATGTCATTTGCAATTTTTCAGTACTCTGGAACCATGCCAAAAACTAGTGATTCTTGAAAGTACTAATGCCTCCACAATCTCTTCAGCTACTTCTTTCAGAACCTGGGGTGTAGTCCATCAGGTATAGGTGACTTATCTACCTTGAGACTTTTCAGCTTCTCTTTGGTAATAGCAATGACACTTACTTCTGCCCCTGGACGCTCACGCATTTCTGGCATTCTGCTAGTGACTTCCGCAGTGAAAGCTGATGCAAAATACTTTTTGTTTGTCTGTCATTTCTTTGTTCCCCCCATTGCTACCTCTCCAGCGGTCCGATATCCACTCTCGTCTCTGTTTTACTCTTTATATATATATCTGAAAAATGTATTATATCTCCTTTTACAAAAGTATATTATTGGCTAGCCTACCTTCAGATTTCATCTATTCTCTCTTTATGGCTTTTCTAGTTGCCTTTGGTTGGTTTTTAAAAGCTTCCCAATCCTCTTAATTTCCCCCTAATTTTTGTTATATGCCCTTTCTTTAGCTTTTGTGCTCCTTTTAGAATACTTTTTCATCTTTGGGATGTATCTATCTTTCCTGTGACTTCTGAATTACCCCCAGAAACACCAGCCTCTGCTATTTTGCTGTCATCCCTGCTAGTGCCCCTTTCTAATCAGCTTTGGCCAGCTCCTCTCTTATGCTGCTGTAATTTCCTTTACTCCACTGTAATACTAATATGTTCAATTTTATCTTTTTCTCAAACTGCAGATTGAATTCTCTCATATTATGATCACTGCTTCCTAAGGGTTCTTTTGCCTTACAATCTTCATTCAAATTGGGGTCATTAAAGACACCCAGTACAGAATTGCCATTTCCCCAGTGGGGTCAGCTATAAGTGCTCTAAAAAGCCACTCCGTAAGCATTCTACAAATTCACTCTCCTGGGATCCAGCACCAACCCGATTTTACCAACTTACCTGCATGTTGAAATCCTCCACGATTATCGCAACATTACCCTTTCTACATGCTCTTTTTTAGTCTCCCATTGTAATTTGCAGCCCACATCCTGTCTATTTTTCAGAAATTTGTATATAACTCCTATCAGGGTCTTTTTACCCTTGCAGTTTCTTAAGTATACATCTTCTGACCCCAGATCACCTCTTTCTAAGAAGTTGATATCAATTTTTTTTACCAACAGAGCCACCCTACCCCCTCTGCTTACCTGTCTGTCTTTTTGATACAATGTATATCCTTGGATGTTAGTTCCTAAATATGATCTTCTTTCAGCCACAACTTAAAAATGCCCACGTCATATCTGCCAGTCTCTGACTGTGCTAAAGATCATCTACCTTATTCTACATACTGCCTGCATTCAGATGTAACACTTACAGTCCTGTATTCATCAACCTTTTTGATTTTGCCCTCCCATTACACTTTAACTCATCACACTGACTGCAATTTTGCCCTATCATCTGCCTGTCCTTCCACACACTTTCACTGCACACTGCATCTAGTTGCCCCATCTTCAGCCCCATCACTCCATTTCCCATCTCCCTGCCAAATTAGTTTAAATCCATTCCACAGCTCCAGTAAACATGCCCGCTACATCTGTCATGCCCGTTAAGTGCCTACCATTTACCATGACTTGTATACCATAGTGTTACAAGTGCTTATACAAGTATTTCTTAAATATTGTGACAATGCTGCTTCTACTACTTAGGTAGTATATTGCAGGTTTCAGTTTCTCCCTTGGTTAAAGTATTATTCAATCCTGTTTAAAGCTCCTTTCCCTTATCTTAAACCTGTACCCTCTGATTATAGACATCTCTATAAGGTGATTGATTCTCGCTACCTACTCTTATCTGTCCTCCTCATAACTTTGTATATTTTAATCAGATTTCCTCTCAGCCTTATCTGCCTTCTCCTCTCCTGAAATCTCCATCCCAAGAAACATGCTGATGAATCAACTTTGCATTGTCGTTGTCTTCATCAAAAGGCTCTGGTAATTGAGCTTTTGATTAATTGATAGAATATCAGTTAAAAATTGCAGATGCCAGAAGTAGGTCAGGCTGCATGTGGAAAAAGAAACAGTCAGTGCTTCAGTTCCAAGAGTCTTTAGGTGTGGTCTCACTTGCTATTTCTAGCAATTTATGTTATTGTATTTGATAGAATTTTACTTCCAAAAGAAATCAACTGATTGTGAGAAACCATTGGTAAAATTGCTGCAAGACAAGAACATCCCTAATTTTATAGACTATCAGGGAAGACGACGATATGTAGGGTGTATTTTTGCTCATATTTATTAATTTTTATAACAATATATTTCTTGTGGGTAGACATAATTATGTATAAAATATTATAATATAACATATATTTTAAACGTAACAAAATTCATTGTCCACCTTGATTTAATGGTAATTTTATGTAATGTATCTTGTACAATATACTATGAAGCAGATAAAGTTAAAACAGTATTAATAACTTATATTTGAATATGATCTTTTATTTTCTGTTCACAGTGAACATGATTATAGACATTGTGTGTACCTATAATGTAATTCAAGAAGGTTCATGACCATTCCTTGGAGTCTACATAACAGACTTTAACTGTAACAGTTTGAAAACGGAATTTGTGGTGATTTTATAGACGTGGTGAATTCTAATCAGTGTCATAATACAAAATCACAAGGGATACAGACAAAACTGAAAGTTCAACAGTAATGAAAATCCAACTGAATAATGAGGCAGATGGATTCTGCAGGATCCAAGGTAGGGACTATTAATATACACTTCTTTTATGCTTTGATCAAGTTATTTTTGGCAGTTGTCCTGTTTGAACTTTGAACAATTATTTCTGTGATATCTGGCAAAAAATAAAGATTCATATTTGCATATTTATTTGCTGATGCAGGGTTCAGTTTTTACTATGCAATTGGTACATTGAAGTGTATTTGGCAGAGATATAAATTACATTTCAGTGTTGGTGAAATTTCTTTTTCATAAGCTTCTTTTAAATTATGTATGCTTAAAAATTGAAAACAATTTATTGTTCACATTAAATGTATTTATAAATAATAATTTAGCAAGAGAATAAAATTATCAAGACATCAGAATGATAAAAGCAAACAACAAAATAGATCATTTGACCGTCCAGATGTTAACATTGTTAATATGGAAAATCTAATTTTAACATGATTGAACAATTAATGTTTCAAAAATGAATTTCAGAACTAGGCAATGATGAGAATATGATAAGATTATGAAAATTCTGCAATATAATTTTGTTGAATTTTTTTGTTGTAATTGTGTATACATAAATTGTTTAAGTTAAGTAGCACTAGTTCATATGGATGTTAAAGTAAAAGTCGAAAGATGAGGCCAATTTCCCAATCATATTACAGCTCTAATTTCCAGAAACTTGTTTTTTTTTGGACTTTTTCCCCCATCTGCCTCTTATAAATAATAGCTAAGATAAGAGTTATTTGATGTTTCCACTATTCTAGGAGTTCCAGCTTCTTTGCCTCACTCAGGACCGGTATACCAGTAAGTTCTAGTGAGGTCTTTCACTAATTGGTTAGTATTGTTGCAGGTGGTCATTATTTGGAACTTCTCTGGTACAAATGTTATTTGCCACTTATAAGCCATTATTGAACCTGCTGCATTTGCTGCAGAATAGTGAATGGAACTAAACATGTGGCAGTCACCAGCATACATTCAAATTTCCCCCTTCAGGAAGATAAACAATGAAAGAGCTGAAGGTTGTTGGTCCTGGTTCCCTAAGGAACTCAGGCAGTGACTATTCCTCTTTCCACAACTGCCTGATCAGTTGAGATGTTCTGTTTTCAATCATCTCTTGGGGCTGATATCATTGACTTCTAACAACTACACACATTTTTCTTTTTGAAAGATGTGACTCCTGTTGAGGTGGAAGAAGGGCATTGGAGACTTTCAATTTCATTGAGGGGGAGGGAATTATTACAGGGCAGTGGGTGTTTGAGAGGATGGTGGTGTGTTCGAAGGATGAAGGTACAACATTTATTTATCTTGTTAGATCCAGAGTTATCTTATTAAGATCTTATTATCCTGGACACAATGGTCCAGTTCCTTTGAAATATTTCTACAGGAGAATCAAATGTGTCTTTTAGATATGGTATATTAAAATAGCAACAGTAATGGTGACAAATTAATGAGCAAAAAACATAAAATAACGAGGATCTGAAATGACAGTGTTCTCCATCCAGCAGTACTGCTATGGGACTGCCATTTTTAGTTAGTCTGCATTTATATGCAGTAAAATTTGTATAGCTGGATAAACCAGTCAGTATTTTAAATTTTACCTAACACAGATAAAAATGTAAAATAAAGTTAATAATTACAAATATGATTGTTTTAGATCTGGATAAGAGGATAATATTGAGCAAATTGATCTAAAAGTTTTATTGTGAAATCATTTTTTTCTCAAGTATTCATTTTAAGCTTGTAATATATTATCTGGGTTTCAGTTCAGAAGAGCTTTGGTTTTATGTGATAAATTGATCTGAAGTCTCTTCTCAAAGCAAGCAAATATTCAAGTAGGATTTAATTTAAGTGAAATTGCTATTTTATGAATAAATACTTGAAACCATTAGGAATTGATGTTTTTCTGTGTTTTTGCCAACTTTGGCAAGAAAAATAAGTTATTGGCAGAAACACTTCTCAAATATTTGTTGAAGTGCAAAATTAGAGCTGCTTTGGCGTTTGGTGTTAGAAGCAGCTAGTTAAATTCCTACAAAGGTCAGATTAGTTTAGTAATTCTTTTATTAACAAAATGTAGAAATATAATAGAAGAATAAATCAGTACAATATTGGTGAAATAACTATCTCAAGCTACCTTGGGCAATTTTGAGGAAATCAAATCTTGAACTAACTTGGTGGTTCACACAGGCCCCATTTAATGGAAGTAATACATAAAAAGTTACAACGTTCACCCACATTACTCCATGAATTCAGGAAACCAGCTGGATTGTTTTTCTCTGTCAGACTACTGCTTTCCAACCTCACTGTGTTTGTGACTCACTTTAGTCTTAAGGAACGTCAAGAAGATTTAAACAGATACTCCAACAATATCCAAAAGCTCTGACTTTTTATGTTTTGTAATTTTTAGGGTAACAAGATTTGCAGGGGGAAGAGTGATGGTTGAGGGAAAGAAAGAGAGAGAGTGCTAGGAGAAGAGGAGAAAAGGGAGAGAGAGGGAGAGTGAGAGAGAGACAGAAAAAGAGTGACAGTCAAGAAGGGGAAAGGGGTTAAGGAGGCAACTGCAGAATAACTCTAAGGCCTTTGCCCTCAACAACAGTGGATAGTGTTGGAGTGGGGGGAGATTTCCTAACAAAGGAAAGTCACAGTAGTCGGGGTTCTGGCACTGAATCTGCTTCTATGACTCAGGGAAGTGGGGAGAGGAGACACGCTGTGGTGTTAGGGGAATTGTTAATTGGGAAAAAGATGATTTTGTGGGTGAGAATGAGATTCCCAGATAGTATGTTGCTCCCGAATGCCAGGGTCTGGGATATCTCACATTGAGTCCTCAGCATTCTTAGTGGGAGGGTGAACAGCCAGAAGTCGTTGGCAATGTAGGTACCAATCACGTGGACGAGTGACGAGGTTCTGCATAGGGAGTTCAGAATGTAGCATGGATAAAACAATGGCTGATTGGCAGGAGGCAAAGAGTGGGAATAAAGGGACTCTTTTCTGGTTGGCTACCGGTGACTAGTAGTGTTCCATAGGGGTCTGTGCTGGAACAATTCTTTTTACGTTATATGTTAATGATTTGGATGATGGAATTAATGGCTTTGTTGCAAAGTTTGCAGACGGTATGAAGATAGGTGGAGGGGCAGGTAGTTTTGAGGAAGTAGAGTGGCTACAGAAGAACTTAAACAGATTAGGAGAAAGGACAAAGAAATATAGTGTCAGGAAGTGTATGGTCATGCACTTTAGTAGAAGAAGTGAAAGGGTTGACTATTTCTAAATGGACAGAAAATACAAAAAAAAAACTGAGACGCAAAGGGACTTTGGAGTCCTTGTGCAGGATTCCCTAAAGGTTAATTTGCTGGTTGAGTCTGTGGTGAGGAAGGCAAATGCAATGTTAGCCTTCATTTCAAAAGGACTAGGATATAAAAGCAAGGGTGTAATGTTGAGACTTTATAAAGCACTAGTGAGACCTCACTTGGAGTATTGTAAACAGTTTTGGGCCCTTTATCTTGGAAAGGATGTGCTGAAAGTGGAGAGTGTTCTAAGGAAGTTCACAAAAATTATTCCAGGATTGAATGGCTTGTCATATGAAGAGCATTTGATGGCTCTGGGCCTGCATTCACTGGAATTCAGAAGAATGAGGGGTGATCTAATTGAAACCTATCGAATGGTTAAAGCCTTCATAGAGTGGATGTGGAGAGGATGTTTCCTATGGTGAGAGAATCTAAGATCATAGGACACATCGTCAGAATAGAGGAGAGTCCTTTTAGGATGGAGATGAGGAGGAATTTCTTTAGCCAGAGAGTGGTGAATCTGTGGAATTCTTTGCCACAGGCAGCTGTGGAGGCCTAGCCTTTATGTATATTTAAGGCAGAGGTTGATAGATTCTTCATTGGTCAGGACATGAAGGGATATGGAGAGCAAGCAAATGATTGAGGCTGAGAGGAAAATTGGATGAGCCATGATGAAATGGCAGAGCAACCTCGATGGGCCAAATGGCTCCTATGTCTTATGGTCTAAAAGGAAGCTGGGATGGAAGAAGAGGAAGATGGCATGAGCCCTTAGTGCAGGAAGGATGGAAGGAGACAGGGAGAGTACAAGAGTGTCATTGCTTTGGCTTTACATATCTGTTGATTGAGTGGCACAGGTCTGAGATGAGTCCATTGACAGGAATTGTAATGCTCTGCCAGCATCTTTGGCTGCATTTCATGGAGTCAGATAAATTAAGGTTCAAGATCGTTTAATGTTATTTCCAGTAGACAAGTGTAAAGGAGAATGAAATAATTGTTACTCTAGCTCTGATGCAGCACAAAAAACAATAGGATAAATAACAGTAATAAAAACAGAATAAATATAAATATATAAGATAGCTTATATACTGTATATAGACTGATTGTATGTCCATAAAGTGATGCTAGGCCCAGGAGTGCCTGAATCCAAGGTGACTGACAGGAAATGATAAAATAGTAGTAATGGGAAGTATGGAGGGGTGAGTTAGTGGGTGGAGGTGTTGATTAGCCTTACTGCTTGGGAAAAGTAACCATTTTTGAGTCTGGTGGTCCTGGCATGAATGCTACTTAGCCTCCTCCCTGATGGGAGTGGGACAAGAAGTCCATGAGCAGGGTGGGTGGGATCCCTCATAATGTTACTAGCCCTTTTCGAACATCTTTCTGTATATAACATGTCGTTGATGACGGGTAGACTGATGCCGGTAATGCATTGCACAGTTTTGACTACCAGTTATAGAGCTTTTCTGTCTGCTGCAAGACATGGTGTGGTGGATTTAGTACCGATGAGTCCAGAAGTAGATTATGAGAACACTCAGTCCACTTTTATTGTCATTTAGAAATGCATACATGCATTAAGAAATGATAGTGTTCCTCCAGAGTGATATCACAGAAAACAGGACAAACCAAAGACTAACACTGACAGAACCACATAATTATAACATATAGTTACAGCAGTGCAAAACAATACCATAATTTGATAAAGAACAGACCATGGGCATGGTAAAAAAAAAGTCTCAAGTCCCAATTGACTCCCGAGTCCCTGATAGCAGGCGGCAAAGGGGAGAAACTCCCTGCCATAAACCTCCAAGGCACCGACAACTGCCGAGGCCTTGGAAGCAGCTGACCACAACCGACACCGAGTCCGTCAATCTGAAAACTTCGAGCTTCCGACCAGCCCCTCTGATACAGCCTCCCGAGCGCCATCCTCCGCCGAGCGCCTTCGACCTAGCCCTGGCCACCAAAACAAGCAAAGCCGAGGGTTTGGGGCCTTCTGCTCTGGAGATTCCGGTTACCACACAGTAGCAGCGGCAGTGAAACGGGCATTTCAGATGTTTCTCCAGATGTTCCTCCGTACTCTCACGTCTGTCTCCATCAAATCAGAATTGTGCACGGTCCCCTACTTGACAGATTACAGATATCATTCACCGGAGAGGCCGTGCGTGCTGTGTCCTCCTCCTAATAGGTCTAAATAGGAAATCTGAAACTTGAGCATAAGAGTGTAGGTTGAAACTCCCGTGCCATGTTTCACACAGTACTACAATAAAAGAGTTGCCATCTATAAATGGATTGCAAGGATTATAGGCCATTTGTCCAGCCAGTCCCTGCTGGAATCGATGTCCCATTCTTGCCTCCTGTTATTCCTTAAAGAGTTTTCTTTTGAATTTTCCTTTTGTTCAACATCATAGGGTGATGACTTCCAGTTACGCTCTTCCCCATTTGGAGATATCATTTATATTTCCACTCTATCAAAATTTGTGTTCATTTTAATTATCTTTATTATCTCATCACTTAGCTTTCCTTTCTTAGGAGGAAAGGGGCCCATTACGTTTATCATTTTTTGTTCTGCAAACTTCACATTGCTGGTATTATCCTTATAATGTTTCTCTTAATCTTTTCCATTGCCTCTATATCCCTTAAAAAAGATGGCAACCAGAACTGTCTTTGTGTATAAGTTAACTAAAGTTCAATTCAAGTTTAGTGGAACTTCTCTACTTTTCAGTTCTGTTCCTCTGGCAATACATGACTACTTGTTTTAATTTTTCTGTGATTGGTGTGTTTATACATTGAAATCCCTTTATTCCTAGTCTATCTCATGTAGTATAGCAACTTCTAAATCATAATACTCTTATCTTTTTCCCTAGAGATAACTTCTGTTGCACTTATTTTTGTTAAACTTTATTTTCCATTTGAAAATATCAGTCTCTTTTCTCAGTGATGTAAATAATTCAAAGAAATCATTTAAAAACAATATCGGAAAATTCTATTAGCATTTGGCTGAATTTTTAATTAAATTATTAGGGCATGATTACATGACCATTTGTACTAACTTGACTTGCAGTAGTTGCTGCATTGCTTGTTTGCTTATTTGTCTTGCTTGCCTTCTGAGTCCGAGAACTTTCAAGTAGTGATATAGGGCAAGCAAGGAAAATAAGGTAACCTTGATCGAAAGAGTATTAAAGTAGAGAAATGAAAGAAGCTTGTGATACTTTTGTTTCTATTGTAACCTTTTGTATATTTTCTAGCCTTTATTTAGCATTCTGCAAAATACCAGAAAGTTAATTAAAAATTGTGCTCTTTGGTTTCTGGTTTGCTTTTAACAAGAATTATTCAGTAAGGTTGGTTATTCAATCAGCTTGATTACATCACAGCTGTTGAATAGTAGAAATCCACTTGAAGTTGAAGCTTGACAAGAACAGGCTTTATACATAGATGTAGTTTCGTTAAGATCATGCAGACTCTAGTTAGAGATAGGAATGGAACATTTTGATTTATCACCTGATAGAATTCTATATTAGTGATATTATGTATTAATCAGGCTCTTCCCTGACAGTCTGGTTTAATAAACCAAAGGCACTTAATGTTTATATTGTTCAGATATCCATAATTGATAGTGTCTTCTTTAATTGGGAAAAAGAACAACATATACTTATTTTAAAATAACTTTTCAGTAAAACTATCAATATTGAAATTGAGGCTATGATTCTATGCATAGCAATTTGGAGAATTTTAGTGAAGTTAGTGCTTTGTAACTATAATTGTTGTAATATGGAAAATGTTGCAGCTAAATTGTGTATATAAGCTCCCAGAAATAGTAATGTTATGACCATACCTTTAATACTATTTGGGAAATAAATAATAACCATTACAGTGGGGATCACTGAGGAACTGTCTCTGATACTTTGTGTGAAAATGGACCATTCGGACAGAAATTGCTGGAAAAACTCAGTAAGTCAGACAACATCAAGAATTTTAATGCATGGGGCAGGTGCCATCAGGGAGTGCCTTTTAAATCAGAATTATTTAAAGTAATTAAAAAGCCATTTTGATTTTATTTGGTGAGCCAAAAACCCAGATCGTACAAACCTTGGAGGATTGCCAGTTCTATGGAAAACACTGAATGTGGGCCCTCATTTCATAGGCACCTATATGCTGTTGTGCTTGATTAATTTTAAGTGGCTGAAAATAGTTTGTTTTTGTCTTTTTTGGTTGTTTTTTTTTATCCTGATTAAGCTTTCAGAAAGGTTTGCTTCATAATTTTTTGATGGAAGAATAATTAAAAAATAATTGAGTATCAGTAGTAGCCTCATTATCTAGGAAAACCAGCTATTGAGACCATTAGAAGAATGGAGAACATAGAGGGCTTGAGCTGGGCAGCAAGGTTGTCTTCCATATAATGACCATCGTGAGGCTTATTCCATCTAACCTCTGATACTTGCATCCTCATGCAGCACAACATGTATGCGTTTGATGGAGGTAGACTTGCTCTGTCTATAACTCATCACTAGTCTTTTGTTTTAGTCTTTTTTTTTTCCAGACTATTAAAAGAACAATTATCTGCAGTTTGTAGTGCTGTAATATCAAAATAGAGAATTCTTGGATACATTGGAAAGACTGGTTTTCCTTATGTCCAGGCCTTTTATGGGCTGTACTCAAATATCCAACAAGCAACAGAAGTTAATCAGCAGCTTTTGTCAGCCGAAATGGCAGCCCTTCAGTTATTGTCTCACCTTTCTGATTACCACAGAAGAGTCATGCAATCCTGTGCTAGTTTCTATCACAACTGCTTTATGCAATGACACTCATCCATCCTCTCATAAGTTCACTCTTCCAGAAATTGAAAGGAACAGCTGTTTAGCATCATGTGATACCATCTGCAAATGTGACTGATAATGCCTCATTGAATCCCCAGCTTGGATTCAATCGCAGCATTGAGTTGAGAACACCAGGAAGATCATTTAGCAATTGGGCTAATGTGTCACTGCAGTGTGCTGTGTAGGATGGCAATACTAAGAGGACTTTGGGAAGAAGAGGCTGCTCAATAAAAAGTCATCAGCTGATAGAGAAGGATGGGATGAAGTTGAATGAGGAAAAACATGTTGGTTGAGCAGATTGCATCATAGCTAATATTCAGAAATCAGCCATAAAACAGTGCTTTTTGTGACAATCTGCACAAACCTCCATTAGTATTCATGCCCTTACTATCTATTTGACCACTTCTTCAAAGTGGTATAAAAATAGATTTATATTAATGAATACTGACAGTGTAGATGTAGGAATTGTTGTGAGAAGAAATTGCACTCTAAAATACCAAATGTGATTAATATAAAATTTAGTAATTGCTTTGAATTTATCTCTCACTCAAATGCCAGTCCACTGTGGTTATTTTAAAGAATTATTGCTGACACAACAACTCATGTAATATCCCCCGAAGTGGCATTTGTAGAGTTTCTGAGATCTTTGAGATGTTCATAGCAGTTGAATACATTTAATCTCAGAGATGGATTTTGGCGGAGTAAGCCATTATTCAGTATTTGCTGAACGCTTGTTGACAATTCATTGGAAATTGATGAGTTTTGATGTACAGAAGTGGCCGAGTTGTTAGTGAAGCAGCATCTGGTGTCTTTTAAAGGACCTTTCTACAAGTTCCTGCTCTTTCGCTATTGATAGAACAATAAATCTCACGTTGCTCTCTGGTGCTATGGTAGGATTTTGTTTGTGTGGCCAGAGAAGCATTCCCATGGGCAAAGACTCATTTTATTTTACATTTGGATAAGAGAATAAACTCCAGTACATAAATGGCATCTTTTGCATTTCTGACATCAATTTTCAAGGTGGACAAGCTGCAACCTAGTGTGTAGGATGGATTGCAAGTTGAGTTCACAATTGCCAAGGCAATTGTTTGTTTTCACTAATACATACAAGTTACTGTCTTTTGATGTACGTATTTGGCTGCAGGATTTGTGATGTAGATTGAAGATACATGTTCTAGGAATTGCTTAAAAGTTCAAAAGTGAAATTTTACACCATTCCACCCATAGTGGTAAAACTCTTAGATAGGCTTTACATTATCTATTAACTCATGTATGTGAAATAAGTAGTTTCTTTCTGATGTCTGGGTCTTTAAAGTCCATATTCTGCCTCCTTCATAGAGTGCGGGGAAAAAAGAAATTACCTTTTCAGTCCTAGGTGCAAGTATTGCCGCTCAGTAGTGCTCAGTGTTTAACGATACTCTATCCATTCTTTAAGCCATCGCAGATTGGTGCTGATGCTTGGGAGTGATGTGAGTACATTTAAAAAGTGTATTAGATGTTGATTATTTCATTGCTTATGTGGATGAGTATATAATTAAATCAGGGGAAGTAATGAAAACTGAATAACAGATGTTTTAAAATTGAGGCATACAAATATCAGAATAGCATGCTCCATTGTGATGTAACTAAAATGTAGAAAAGTAAGAGTTTAAATTCAGCGGTATGCAGAATACATTAGCATTACTGGGGTTAAAAAGGAGAATAAGTCAGCCATGATTGAATGGTGAAGCAGACTTGATTGGCCAGATGGCCTAATTCTGCTCCTATCTCTTAGGGTCTTATGGCCTGTTGGTTACTCCCGTGAAATTACAACCATCCTGAGTGATCTTCACCATGGATGATTTTAACCTTGCGCTGATGTTGGACTGTGTTGAGTATAGCAGCAGTGTTAAATTGCTGCAATGTTAAATTTTCAAAAAGTAGTGTTAAATCTGCATTTCCTTGCTTTTCATACTGGCACTACATTATTAAGTAAAACAATCATCAACATTTCAGAAGAACTTTGCAGAAAGTTTTTGTTTTTTCATCATACTTATCCTTCAGCTTCCAGATGGAACTACCAGAGTTCAGATACTTCAATGGCAATAAAACCCAGATTACCACATGTGGACTATCAAATGAACAAGTCTAGTATTTATTGACAGATGTGGTCTTCTGAATCCATTAATTTGCTTTATTGCTGGACCCCCTGTCTTGTGATTTTCTGTGATATAAAAGCTACGTAAATTCATAATTTTTAGATATTGGGCAATTTAAAAATCAAGCACTTATAAAGTGCTGGCCTGATCCTCAATGGTGAAGCTCTGCATGATAGCAGAGAATTATATGTGCAAGTGCCATTTCGTGGGTTTTGCTGGTGAGAGGGGTTTTGCAGAGCAAGTTGAAACATGAAATAGCTTAAAAAAAAGACTGGCAGCTTGCCTAGCGTCACACACTGGCTTTGTTGCTTATCAAGCTCATCAAAAGTGTTCACATTCTGAAACATTTAAAAATGATGGAAATTAATCAAAGGTCAAAGTAAATTTATTATCAGAGTACATATATGTCACCATATACAACCCTGAGATTTGTTTTTTGTGGGCATACTCAATAAATCTATAGAATAATAATCATAACAGAATCAATGAAAGACCACCCAACTTTAGCATTCATCCAGAGTGCAGAAGACAACAAAAGTGTGCAAATACAAAAAGAAAGAACTAATAATAATAATAAATAAATAAGCAATAAATATTGAGAACATAAGATGAAGAGTCCTTGAAAGTGAGTCCATTGGTTGTGGAAACATTTCAATGATGGGACAAGTGAAGTTATCCCCTTTGGTTCAAGAACCTGATAGTTGAGGAGTAGTAACTGTTCCTGAACTTGGTGGTGTGAGTCCTGGGGCTCCTGTACCACCTTTCTGGTGGCAGAAGCAAGAGGAGAGCATCTCCTGGATGACGGGGGTCTCTGATGCTGCTTTCCTGTGATATTGTTTCATGCAGATGTGCTTAATGGTGGGGCTGGCTTTGTCTGTGATGGGCTGGGCTGTATTCACTAATTTTTGTAGGAGTTTTGGTTCAAAAACATTGGTGTTTCCGTACCAGACAGTGATGCAGCCAGTCTATATACTCTCCACTACGCATCTGTAGAAGTTTGTTGAAGTGTTAGATGTCATGCTGAATCTTCACAGTCTCCGAAAGAATTATTACTTATGAGATTATTCTGCGATTAACTTTTTGGGGAGTAACAACAGCTACCTGGTGGTCTTCTCAACTCTTCATTATATTGTAATGAAAATTATCTGTAGTATTCAAAGCCTTATTCAAGTCCCAGTTCTTTGTGTACTTCTTTCCACTAATCCATGGCAACACTCCAACACTGCACAAACACAGAAATAGTGGGGACCACTATGTTTTATTTCTATCTATGGCTATATTCTTTGTGTGCTAATCAGCAAAGGATAATGAGAGAAACTATTTTTGGATTAAGAAATTGTAAAGACCTTCTCACCCCATTTCCTTGATCAATTTGAAAAATTATTTTCAGCATGGAAGAAGGCATATTTGTGTTCCATTGCACTGAAATAAGATGTTAAATACCTTGATCACAGATGCTTACTAATCTGTCATACCATTATTAATAAGGAATTAGTTGTAAATTTGATCCAAACGCTCTGTAATTTAAATGTGAAGGTAGTTTACCTTACAACAAGAACTTGAAATGTACAATATCGTAATACTATCAAAGGGCAGGTGACACTGCATGCATTTAATCATGATTAGTCTTGAGCTTTTAGAATCACAATACAATACTTCAATTGTGTCCTAAACCACCAATGCAGTGTCATTGGATCTCTTCAAAATGATGTAAAACTTTAAAAATTTTAATTGAAAATTTGATTAATTGTAGTTTTTAAACATTGCAGGCCGAGAAGGAATGGATCAGAATTTGATTTTCTTGTTATGTTAGTAATATTTAGATGCAAAGGCATATATTACAATTTATTCAAGAATACAAGAATTATGATTTGCTAGTTCTTTAAACATTATTTTGTCGAAAGAAACATCTGTAGAAGATACATGATATACTGTACTTTAATGTACTCATACTTGTAGAACTGCCTGCTATAGCTTACATGGATAGAACATTTACCAATTGGCTGACAATCAACCAAGGAGCGTTCTCTTCGTAAAGTTTAAAATCCCAGTACAGACATCTAGCCATCACAGTAATGGAAGGCTACATGCCAGGACTGCAAGAATGATCTGAGCCCTTCACTGTAATTGTACCATTGGAAATGAAGCAGGAGAACTTTGCCTTAGAGTCCATGTCTTAAGTTTTTCAGGGGGTATGGGCACTGTGTCTCAGAGCAGAAATGAAAGGAATACTCCTTGTTAGTGAGACCATTGGAATAAGTGTATGGACCAAAAAGACCATGAGACCCAGCTGTACTGGCAAAATTGCTGATCTCCTATTTTAATGGTTATTCTTGAGTTGAATATGTGATATTTTAATGATTGAGGTATTGTCATAGAGCTATAGAAAAGTACAGAACAGAAGTAGGTCCTTCGCCCCATCTAGTCCATTCCAATGCATTTAAAGCAGAACTCCCTCCATTTTCATATGCAGGCATCCCACCTCTCCTGGAAGTTCCGGGAGTCTCCCGCATATTAATAATGGCTCCCTGATGCCCGCAAATTATATACAATATCCCGGAAATCAATTTTTTTGAGAGCGAGTGAGCGAGAGAGAGAGCAAGAGAGTGAGCGCGAGAGCAACCACGAGAGAGAGAGCGAGAGCACACCATGGCAGAGTGTTCCAAAAAAAGAAAATATAAAATGTACATCACCCCAGACTACCCTAAAGTGTACCCCTGCCTAATAGGGGTCAAAAATAATGACAGTGTTGCTCGCTGCACTATTTGCAACAGTGACTTTTCTATTGCCCATGGTGGGTTAAGACTGTAAAAGACATGTTGAGGTGAGTTTAACAGGTGTTACTCATTCTTGATGAAGGGTCTCGGCCCGAAACGTCGACTGTACCTCATCCTAGAGATGCTGCCTGGCCTGCTGGTGATCTTGTCTGCTGCGTTCACCAGCAACTTTGATGTGTGTTGCTTGAATTTCCAGCATCTGCAGAATTCCTCGTGTGTGTGAGGTGTTATTCATTCATTAGCATAGCTAACGTTATTTAAACTAGCTGGCTAGCTGCTAAGGAGCTACTCTATTGAAGACATCCTACCTCTCCTGGAAGTTCCGGGAGTCTCCCGCAAATTGATGGTGCTACCTCCCTGAAATGAGTTTTTGCAGGGTGGGATGTCTGCATATGCATTCAAATAATGATATTTGTTTGACCCTTTCATCCTCTGTCCAAAATATATTGAACATACTGAAAATTTGCCAATATGCATATTTTTTCATTTGGTTGGAAATTAACCACCTTCTGCATTGTTTAATTAGAAAAGTCTAAGAAACTACATACTTTTCATTATACTAATGCCACATTGCTGAGTTGTTTGATATTTTTCCCATGTTTAGGCTGTTAAGATAATTTATTGTCCGTTGTGTGCTGTTTGGAAGGGACTTCCAATTGAAGTAGTATTTGGAAATTCACTCTTCCGTGCCTGAATGTTTGCTGTCATTTTAAATATGTGTATAAGTCATATGGCTCATGAAACTGCTCTTTCATCTTACAACCTTAGCCTGTAGTGCTGTTCTTATCCCAGCCTTTCTCCCTTCCTTTTAGTTACCCTTGGTGGCATAATTGCTGTTATTAATGCATTACAGCTCCTGAGATTGTAGTTCAATCCTGATCTCCAATGCTGTCTGTGTCGAATTTGCTTGTTTTTCTGGTGACTGGGGTGGGGGGTGGATGTTCTCCTAGGCACTCTAATGTCTTCCCACTTACCAAAGATGTGCTGGTAGGTTTATTGATTTAATTATCTGTTGTGTGGGTATTTGATAGGAGAATCAGGGGCAGGGCAGGAAGAGTATAGGAAGTATATGGGAAGAAGATCGAAAATCTGGTTGAATGGAGCTACAGCAATGACTTCTCACTCAATGTCAGCAAAACCAAAGAGTTGATTATTGACTCCAGGAGGAAAGGCTTGAGGTCCATGAGCCATTCCTCATTAGGAAATTGGAGGTGGACAGGGTCAGTAGCTTCAAATTTCATGGCATTACTGTTTTAGAGGATCTGACCTGGGACCTGCACATACTCTAAGTGGCATCACAAAGACAAATCCTCTACCTTTTTAGAAGTTTGCAAATATTTGTCTTGACATCTAAAACTTTGACAAACTTCTATAGATGCATAGTGCAGTTCATCCTGATTGGTTGCATCTTGATCAGGTATTGAATTGACTTTATTTCTTACATCCTTCGCATACATAAGGAGTAAATATCTTTACATTACGTCTCTGTCTAAATGTGCAATCATAGTAATTTATAATAAATAGAACAGTCAATGTAACACAGAGTACGCTCAAATCAGCATGAATTAATCAGTTTGATGGCCTGGTGAAGAAGCTGAACTGGAGCCTGTTGGTCCTTGCTTTTATGCTGTGGTACCGTTTCCCGGATTGTAGCAGCTGGAATAGATTGTGGTTGGGGCGACTCAGATCCCCAATGATCCTACGGGCCCTTTTTATGCACCTGTCCTTGTAAATGTCCTGAATCATGGGAAGTTCACAACTACAGATATGCTGGGCTGTCTGCACCATTCTCTACAGGGTTCTGCAATTAAGTACAGTTCCCATACCAGGCAGTGATGCAGCCAGTCAGGATGCTCTCAACTGTGCTCCTGTAGAAAGTTCTTAGGAATTGGGGGCCCATACCAAACTTCTTCAACCGTCTGAGGTGAAAGAGGCACCACTGTGCCTTTTTCACCACACAGCTGGTGTGTATGGACCACGTGAGGTCCTCGGTGATGTGGATGCCGAAGAACTTAAAGCTGTTTACCCTCTCAACCCCAGGTCCATTAATGTCAATGGGGGTTAGCCCATCTCTATTCCTCCTGTAATCCACAACCAGCTTATTTGTTTTTGGAATTTTGAGGGAGAGGTTGTTTTCTTGACACCACTGTGTTAGAGAGGTGACTCCTTCCCTGTAGGCCACTTCGTTATTGTTTGAGATAAGGCCAATCAGTGTAGTGTCATCGGCAAATTTAATTAGCAGATTAGAGCTGTGGGTGGCTTCACAATCATGGGTATACAGGGAGTAGAGGTGGGGACTTAGTACACAGCCCTGACGGGTTCCTGTATTGAGAGTCAGAGGGGTGGAGGTGAGGGAGCCACTCTTAACACCTGCTGGCGATCTGACAGGAAGTCCAGGGTCCAGCTGCACAAGGCAGGTTCAAGGCCAAGGTCTCTGAACTCCTTGTCAGCCTGGATGGAATTATGTTGTTGAATGTTGAACTGTAGTCCAAGAACAGCATTCTCACATAAGCATCCTTCTTCTCCGGACGTGTAAGGATGGTACGTAGAGCAGTGGCTATTGCGTTGTCTGTCGATTGGTTGTGTCAGTAGGCGAATTGTAGGGGGTCTAGTTTGGGTGGTAGTAAGCTGCAGATGTAATCCTTGACCAGCCTGTCGAAGCATTTGCTTATTATTGAGGTGAGTGTGACAGGATGCAAGTCGTTCAGGCAAGTCACCTTGGTCTTTTTTGGTACAGGGACAATGGTGGATAATTTGAAGCAAGGGAGCACTCTACACTGGGAGAGTGAGAGATTAAAAATGTCAGTAAACACACCTGCCAGTTGTGCTGCACACACCCTGAGTACTCACCCTGGGATGCCGTCCAGTCCCACAGTCTTGCGACTGTCCACCTATTCGAAACACCTGTGTACTTCAGCCTCAGAGAAAACCAGGTTGCAGGTTGTAGCAGTGGCTTTCCTTGGAGGCTCAGGGTTAGTGACATCGAACCAAACATAAAAGCAATTGAGCTGATCTGGGAGAGAGGTGGCAATGTTGGTGGCACCACAACGTTAGGCTTTGATGTCTGCGATGCAGCCCTCGCCACAAGTCACGTGTGCTATTCGTTGTGAATCTTGACTCAATCTTGCCCCTGTATTGTTGTTTCGCAGCCTTCATAGCTTTGCACAGATCATAGCTGCTTTTCTTGAGCTCTCGCTGATTGCCAGTGATGTAAGCTTGATGTCGCACTGTAAGTGCTGCTCGCACGGAACTATTGATCCAGGGTTTCTGGTTTGGGAAGATCCTGACCATCTTCTGGGGGACAACATCGTCGATGCACTTCCGGATGAAGCACGTGACTCCATCAGTGAACTCGGAGACATTTTCATCATGGAAGACAATCCAGCCAACATCATCGAAGCAGTCCTGCAGCATGGAGGCTGATTGGTTGGACCAATGGCGGTCGGCATTAACTATAGCCATCTCTTCTTTCAGCTTCTGTCTGTAATTCAGCAAAAGCAGGATTGAAGAGTGATCTGATTTTCGAAAAGCTGGGCGAAGGAGAACTTTGTAAGCATTGCGGAAGGGAGTGTAACAGTGGTCAAGTATCCCATCTCCACGAGTGCTTACCTGGATGTGCTGACAAGACTTTGGAGAGACTTTCGTTAGCGATGCTCGATTAAGGTCACTGGCGACAATGAAGGCAGCCTCTGAGTCTGTAGTCTTCAGTGTGTTTATGGTCTTGTACAGCTCCTTGAGAGCCAAGTAGTATCAGCCTGCGGCAGAATGTACACCGCTGTGATGACAACAGCTGTGAACTCCCTAGGCAGCCAGTAGGGTCTGCACAGTAGTACCAGGTATTCCAGGTCTGAGGAACAAAAGGATATGAGTGCGTGCATATTCTAGGGGTCGCACCAGGCAATGTTGACCATGAAGCATACCCCTCCTCCTTTACCCTTCCCAGTGAGGTTTTTCGACGTATTCGCCCAGAACAGGGAGAACCCAGAGGGCTCGATGGCAGGATCCAGTATCTCCTCCATCAGTCAGGTCTCCACGAAGCACAAAACGTTGCATTCCTTTGTTTCCCACTTACAGGAGATTCTGGCCAGGGATTCACAAAGCTTGTTGTCCAGGGACTGAACACTAGCCAGTTGTATTCTAGGGAGTGGCGGCCAATTTGCATTCCATTTCAGCCTCATCAAGGCTTCTTCCAAGGTAGTGGCAGTGTAAGAGATGATTCTCTCATGGATCACGCAAGCAGGGGATCCCAGTGTAGGAAAGGCGGCACATAGTGGATAAATGCTGTCTTTCTGTTGTTCAGAAGGGTCATTCTATCGTATCTGATGTGACTATCAGCTACTTGAACAGAAATAGTTAAGAAAATTGTAGAAATTAGTAGTATACTGTAGATTTGGAACGGAGCTTGCTACACAGCCGCCGTACCCGACGCCATCTTGAGTGCAAACATCAATACCCAGGAATGGAAAAATCGACCAAAAATGGTGGTCCATCACAGACAAATCCGCTGATGAGCACATTTACAAGGAATACTGCCACAGGAAAGCAGCAGCCCTCATCAGCACCCCCCCCCCCCCCCCACAATCGTCCAGGCTGTCCTCTTGTCCTCTCTTCTCGCTACTACCATCAGGCAGGAGATGCAGGAGGAGCCACACCATCAGATTTAGGACCAGTTGTAAATATCACACTTCTGACCCATTGTGGGTAACTTCACTCACTATAACGCTGAACTGACTCTCCAACCTATACACTCATTTTCAAGGACTCTACAACTATTCTCAGTATTATTTATTTACTTTTATTTGCACAATTTGTCTCCTTTTGCACATAGGTTGCTTGTCAGCTTTTGTTTATGTATATATAATTTTTCACAAATTCTACTGTTGTTTATTTTCCTGTAAATGCCTGCAAGAAAATGAATCTTAAGGTTGTATGTGGTGACATACTTTGAGTTGCCTGACAATTGAGAATAAGTAATTGGGAAATTATGGGAGAATAGGCTGATAGCATTGCTCAGATGCTTGAAGAAAGGGCGCTTGACAATGAATTGTAATGTTGACAGCCCTTAAGAATAGTTTATGTAGTAACTTGGCACTCTAGTATAGAAACTGAAAATAAAGAGTATCATATACATGAGAAAGTCTACAGATGCTGGAAGTCCAAAAGAACACACACAAAATGATGGAGGAACTCAGCAGGTCAAGCAGCATCCATGGAAAAGAGTAAACAGTCAGCATTTTGAAATAGTTAAATTAATTAAGTTGTAAAAAATAGAAATTAAAAACATAGTGAGGTAGTGTTCATGAGTTCAATGCCCATGCAGAATTTGGATGGCAGAGGGGAAGAAGTTGTTCCTGAATTGTTAAGTGTGTGTTTTCAGGCTTCTGTGCCTCCATCCTGATGGTAGTAATGAGAACAAGGCATGACCTGGGGTGATGGAAGTCCTTAATGATGGACACTGCCTTTTAGAAGCATTGCTCCTTGAAGATATCCTGGATACTAAGGAAGCTAGTGTCCATGATGGAGCTGACTAAGTTTATAACTCTTTGCAGCTTACTTTGATCCTGTGCAGTAACCCTCACCACTCCGCCCCATACCAGATAGTGATGCAGACAACTAGAATGCTCTTCACAGTACATCTGTAGAAATTTTCAAGTGCTTTTGCTGATATACCAAATCTTCTAAAACTCCAAATTAAATATAACGACTATCATGCTTTCTTTATAGGCGCATCGACATGTTGGGTCCAGGTTAGATCCTCATATATTGAGACCCAGGAACGTGAAATTGCTCACTTTTTCCACTTCTAATCACGCTGAGGACTGGTGTGTATACCCTCGTCTTACTCTTTCTGAAGTCCACAATTAGTTCTTCGGTCTTACTGCTGTTGAGTGGAAGGTTGTTGCTGTGACACCACTCAACTAACTGATATACCTCATACCGATACATCCTTTCGTCACCATCTAAGTTGTGCCAGCAATAGTTGTATTGTCAGCAAACCAAAGAAAAAGATCATTCTCCAATAAATGTTAAAAGTATTAAGTTTAAATGTTTATTGTTGTATATTATTTAGTTTTTATGTTATCTGAAGTATTGACTTGAGACCAGTTCATTAGTGCTAGACATGTTAATGGTTCATTAAGTACTTGGATTTTGCTTTAAAATAAAATATTGTAGAACTAGTGAAGGGTCTTGGCCTGAAACACTGACTGTACTCTTTTCCATAGTTGTTGCCTGGCCTGCTGAGTTCCTCCAGCACTTTAAGTGTGTTGCTTGAATTTCCAGCACCTGCAGATTTTCTCTTTGCCATTGTGGAAACGTACATGGTTTCTCAGATTTAAAAAAAATGCAGTATAGCTCTTTCAAAGAAAGCCTAATTTAATGTTCAAACCTGCTGGTTTAAATCCATGAATCCTAATACACGAAGCATAGACTGTTCATGTTTAGGATCCCAGGATATGAACTTTACATGGTAAAGTATTCTTATGAGAATAACTACTTTCGATGCTGAAAATTGTATATAAATTTTGTACCAAATCAAATACAATACTTGAACAGGGGTTGTCAACAGAGTTTCTGTGGGTGGAAGTTAGGAACAGAAAGGGGTCAATAACTACTGGGTGTTTTTTTATAGACCACCCAATAGTAACAGAGACATTGAGGAACAGATAGGGAGACAGATTCTGGAAAGGAGTAATAATAACAGGGTTGTTGTGATGGGAGATTTTAATTTCCCAAATATTGATTGGTATCTCCCGAGAGTGAGGGCTTTAGATGGGGTGGAGTTTGTTAGGTGTGTTCAGGAAGGTTTCTTGACACAACATGTAGATAAGCCTACAAGAGTAGAGGCTGTACTTGACCTGGTATTGGGAAATGAACCTGGTCAGGTGTTGGGTCTCTCAGTGGGAGAGCATTTTGGAGATAGTGATCACAATTTTATCTCCTTTACCATAGCATTGGAGAGGTATAGTTACAGACAAGGTTAGGGAAACCTTTAATTGGAGTAAGGGGAACTATGAGGCTATCAGGCAGGAACTTGGAAGCATAAATTGGAAACAGATGTTCTCAGGGAAATGTACGGAAGAAATGTGGCAAATGTTCTGGTGATATTTGCGTGGGGTTCTGAATAGGTACGTTCCAATGAGACATGGAAAGGATGGTAGGGTACAGGAACCGTGGTGTACAAGGGCTGTTAAATCTAGTCAAGAAGAAAAGAAGAGCTTACAAAAGGTTCAAAAAACTAGGTAATGATATGAATCTAGAATATTATAAGACTAGCAGGAAGGAATTTAAGAATGAAATTAGGAGAGCCAGAAGGGGCCATGAGAAGGCCTTGCTGGACAGGATTGAGGAAAATCCCAAGGCCTTCTACAAGTACGTGAAGAGCAAGAGGATAAGACGTGAGAGAATAGAGAAGTGTGACAATGGAAAAGTGTGTATGGAACCGGAGGAAATAGCAGAGGTACTTAATGAATACTTTGCTTCAGTATTCACTACAGAAAAGGATCTTGGCGATTGTAAGGATGACTTGCAGTGGACTGAAAAGCTTGAGAATGTAGATATTAAGAAAGGTGATGTGCTGGAGCTTTTGGAAAGCGTCAAGTTGGATAAGTCACTGGGACCGGATGGGATGTACCCCAGGCTACTGTGGGAAGCGAGGGAGGAGATTGCTGAGCCTCTGGCAAGGATCTTTGCATCATCAATGAGGATGGAAGAGGTTCCAGAGGATTGGAGGGTTGTGGATGTTGTTCCCTTATTCAAGAAAGAGAGTAGGGATATCCCAGGAAATTATAGGCCAGTGAGTCTTACTTCAGTGGTTGGTAAGTTGATGGAGATGATCCTGAGAGGCAGGATTTATGAACATTTGGAGTGGCATAATATGATTAGGAATAGTCAGCATGGCTTTGTCAAAGGCAGTCGTGCCTTACGAGCCTGATTGAATTTTTTGAGGATATGACTAAGCACATTGATGAAGGTAGAGCCGTAGATGTAGTGTATATGGATTTTAGCAAGGCATTTGATAAGGTACCCCATGCAAGGCTTATTGAGAAAGTAAGGAGGCATGGGATCCAAGGAGACATTGCTTTGTGGATCCAGAATTGGCTTGCCCACAGAAGGCAAAGAGTGGTTGTAGACGGATCATATTCTGCATGGAGGTCGGTGACCAGTGGTGTGCCTCAGCGATCTGTTCTGGAACCCCTACTCTTTGTGATTTTTATAAGTGACCTGCATGAGAAAGTGGAGGTATGGGTTAGGAAATTTGCTGATGACACAAAGGTTGGGTGTGTTGTGGATAGTGTGGAGGGCTGTCAGAAGTTACAACAGGACGTAGATAAGATGCAAAACTGGGCTGAGAAGTGGCAGATGGAGTTCAACCCAGATAAGTGTGAGGTGCTTCATTTTGGAAGGTCAAATATGATGGCTGAATATAGTATTAATGGTAAGACTCTTGGCAGTGTGGAAGATCAGAGGGATCTTAGGGTCCGAGTCCATAGGACACTCAAAGCTGCTACGCAGGTTGACTCTGTGGTTAAGAAGGCATACAGTGTATTGGCCTTCATCAATCGTGGAATTGAATTTAGGAGCCGAGAGGTAATGCTGCAGCTACATAGGACCCTGGTCAGACCCCACTTGGAGTACTTTGCTCAATTCTGGTCGCCTCACTATAGGAAGGATGTGGAAACCATAGAAATGGTGCAGAGGAGATTTACAAGGATGTTGCCTGGATTGGGGAGCATGCCTTATGAAAACAGGTTGAGTGAACTCTGCCTTTTCTCCTTGGAGCGACAGAGGATGAAAGGTGACTTGATAGAGGTGTACAAGATAATAAGAGGCATTGATCGTGCGAATAGTCAGAGGCTTTTCCCCAGGGCTGAAATGGCTAGCACGAGAGGGCACAGTTTTAAGGTAGAAGTAGATACAGAGAAGATGTCAGGGGTAAGTTTTTTTATGCAGAGAGTGATGAGTGCATGGAATGGGCTGGCGGCGGTGGAGACGGATACGATTGGGTCTTTTAAGATACTCCTGGATGGCTACATGGAGCTTAGAAAAATAGAGGGCTATGGGTAAGGCCCAGTTAGTTCAAGGTAGGGACATGTTCGGCACAACTTTGTGGGCCGAAGGGCCTGTACAGTATTATGCTGTATGTTTTTCTATGTTTCTAAACTGATAGCTACTCAGAAACCATGAAGAATGGAGAACTAAGCAATGAAGATTGTGTAGCACTCCATTATTCTCTCACAATTTGGTGACTCCAACCATCTAGTTGTACTATTTCTGCCTGCAATCAGACAGAATCTGAAGAGTGTTGTGAAGAGGACTATGAAGAGCTGAACAATGAGGAGCAAAGTCAGTATTGCTTCGAGTCCTCAGATTGCAGCATATTCAAGGATTTATCAATGAACCTAAATGAATATGCCACAGTCATCATTCATTTCATAATAGCACACATGGATGAGTGTGTACCCATAAAAATATTGAGTCTTCCCCAACCATAAACCCTGGATAAACCAGGAAGTTCATAATCTGCTGAGGGCTACATCTATGGCATTTAGGGCTGGCAACCCATAATCAAATAAGAAGTAAGATATGACAAGAACAAAGAGGTAATTTTGAAATAAACTGGAATAAACAGATGGACAAACACTCAACAGCTTGGCAGAGCAGTGATAGTACTTGTTGCAAATGACAGTGTTCCATCACGCCCGGATGAGGTCAATGCTCTCTATGTACACTTTGATAAGGAGAACTATGACACATTCATATGAACCCCCATGTCTCCAGATAATGATGAGTCAGCTTAAAGGAGTGTGATAGGACAACTGTTTGAGTGGTAATGCAACAATCACCTCCAGCTCAACATCAGTAAAACTGGAGAGCTGACTGTTGATAACAGAAAAGGGAAGGAGGGTGAACATGTACTAGCTACATTGGGGATTGGTAGTGGAAGAGTCAGCAGCTTTAAATTCTTGACCTTCACCCATATCAGATGATTTTTTCTTGGCCCAGTACATTGATGCAGGAATAAGGAATGTATGCCAGTGTTTTTACTTCATTAGAGGGTCTGCATGTCTCCAAGCATGCTAAAGAACTTCCAGAGATGTACTATTGAAAGTACCCTGACTAGTTACATCATGATCTGGTACAGCAATTGGAATGCACAGTAGCTGAAGACAGTTGTGGATACACCCAAATACATCATGGGTACATCCTTGTTACCATCCATAGCTTCTATATAAAGTGCTACCTTAAGAAGGCAACATATGTCAGAGATTCCCACCATCCAGACTATGCCATCTTCTTGTAACTGCCGTTTGCTAGGAGTTACAGAAGCTTGAAGTCCCAGACCACCAGGTTCAAGAATGTCTACTTCCTTTCAATCGTTCAGTTCTTTAATTAACCTGCACAACTCTAATCATTACCTCATTATAGCAATACTGTGACCACTTTGCAAAAAATGTACTTTGTTTCTTTTTGTTCTAATTGTGTTTTCTTACACAAATTGTGTATAATTTATTTTTTTCTTGTGAATATTGCATATATGCTGCTGTATGCCTTAATGCTGCTGCAAGTTTTTCATAGCACCTGTGCATGCTTGTACATACAATAACAAACTCAACTTTATAATTTAATATTTTCAGCTTGTATTATATTCAGCTTAGATGTCATGCTGCTGTTTATTGATAACAGCTCAGACCTACATCAGACTGTTGTTTATTGATTAAAGGTCGGTGTTCAACCCCATCGTACCCACAGTACTAATTAATAAACTACAAGGTTTGGGACTCTGTACCTCCTTCTGTAGCTGGATTCTTGACTTCCTCATCGGGAGACCACATTCAGTGCAGATCAGAATTAACACTGACGCGCCTCAAGGATGCATGCTTAGCCCACTGCTCTAAGACAGTACCTGCGACTGTGTGGACGGGCACAGTTCAAGCACCATCTATAAATTTGCCAATGACACAACTAATGTTGGCAGAATTTCAGATGGTAATAAGGAGTCATACAGGAGTGAGATAAATCAGTTTTTTGAGTGGTATAGTAGATGCAATCTTGTACTTAACATTAGTAAGACCAAGGAATTGATTGTGAAAGGAGAAGTCAGGAGAACACAAACCAGTTCTCATCAAGGGATTAGCAGTGGAAATGGTGAGCAATTTCAAGTTCCTGGGTGTCAACATCTCTGCAGATCCGCCCTAGACCCACCATATTGATGTAAGATAGCAGCTATATTTCATCAGGGGTTTGAAGAGACTTAGTATGTCACCAAAGACTCTTGCGGATGTACCAGAGAGCGTTCTAACGGGTTGCATCTCTGTCTGGTATGGAGGTACCACAGCACAGGATTGTTAAAAGCTGCAAAATTCAGCAAATTTAGCCAGCTCCATTATAGGCACTAGCCTCTCAGCATTAAAAACATCTTCAAAAGATGATGCTTCAAAATGGCAGCATCCCTCATTAAGATTTTCCCCATCACCCAAGAAATGCCCTCTTCTCATTGCTACCATTAAGGAGGAACAGGAGCCTAATGATACACACTCAAGGTTCTAGGAACAGCTTCTTTCCCTCCACCATCAGTTTCTGAATGGACAACGAACCCATGTATATTACTTTACTATTCTTGTTTATTGGGTTTTTTTTGCTTTTTGCACTATATTTCTTGTATTTTATTATTCTTTTTGTTCTTTTATTACTATGTATTGCTGCTGCAAAACAATAACCATGACATATGCCATTAATATTACACCTGATTCTGATAGTTTAATCCAGTGGTCCCCAACCTCTGGGCCGCGGACCGATACTGGGCCATGAACCATGCAGGGGTGCAGTGATAGCCGGAATGCACCCAGCACATCTTTAAGAAAGAAGCCGAAATAAACAAGCTAATTAATTAGGTGCTGCCGGTGGCATGCTTCACGGCCCGGTATCAGTCCACGGCCCAGAGGTTGGGGACCACTGGTTTAATCAATACCTATGAACAAATATTTAAAGGTTTGGGGGAAAGATTTTAAAACTCTAGAAAATACAGAATATAATTTCCTCTGCAAGGGTTGTCCAAAGCTCACATTGCAGTCCCAGGATACTCAATTTTCATGCTTATCACTTGTTTGGGAAATCCACTGGATGATTCAAATATTTTCTGATATCATTTTATCGGAAGAACCTAAGTTAATAGGTTTTGTAAATTGCTAATGTGTCAGAGTTGATTTGTTTGAGATTCCTCCTGTTGCGTGGGCTGAACTGAAAAGTTATTTTACTGTATCATTTGGAAGTGGCTTTCAGTTGTAATAGGATGTGGATTTTAATCACTGTAAACATTGGAGAAATATGACTTAATAAAGGAGAACCAGCACAAATTTATTCAAAGGCAGATCATACTTGACTAACTTAATAGGATTTTTTGAAGCGGTAATAAAGAAGTTTGACAAAGGGAATGCAATAGATGTTATGGAAATAAGTTTTCAAAGTCCCCCACAAAAGCCTAGTTGACAGAATTAACAGCGGCATCAACTTCATGAAACTTGTACAGATTACAGAGTAGGAGGTAGAAGGCAAATCAGGGTGGATAAATCCCAGGGCCTGACAAGATGTTCCCTCGGACTCTATGTGGGGCAACTGCCGTAATTGCCAGGACCCTAGCAGAGATATTTAAATCATCTTTAGTGACGGGGAGGTACCAGAGGTTTGGAGGATAGCCAGTGTTGTTCCACTGTTTAGAAAAAGGCTCTAAACAGAAACCGGGAAATTATAGGCCAGTGAGTCTGACATCAGTTGTGGGAAAGTTATTGGAAGGTATTCCAAGGGACCAGATATATAAATATTTGGATAGACATGAACTGATTAAAGATAGCATAGCTTCGTGCATGGTAGGTCATGTCTAACCGACCTCATAGAACTTTTCAAGGAAATTACCAGGAATGTGGACGAAGGCAAGGCAATGGATGTTGTCTGCATGGACTTTAGTAAGGCATTTGACAGTGTCCTGCTTTGGAGGCTGGTCAAGAGAGTTCAGTCACTCGGCATTTAGGATAAGGTAGTCAATTAGATTAGACATTGACTTTGTGGGAGAAGCCAGAGAGTAGTAGTAGAGGTTTGCCTCCCTGATTGGTAGCCTGCCACTAGTGATATGCCACATGGATTGGTGCTGGGTCCTTTGTTGTTTGTCCTCTATATCAATGATCTGGATGATAATATGGTTAACTGGATCAGCAAATTTGTGGATGACACCAAAATTTAGGGTGTACTGGATAGTGAGGAAGGCTATTGTGGCTTGCAGAGGGATCGGCATCATCTGCAAAGATGGCAGATGGAATTTAATGCAGACGTGTGCAAAGTTTTGCACCTTGTAGGGCCAGCCAGGGTAAGTTTTACACAGTGAATGGTAGGGCACTGAGGAGTGTGGTAGAACAACTGGATCTGGGAACACAGTTAAATAATTTGTTGGAAGTAGTGTCACAGGTAGATAAGGGTCATAAAGAAAGTTTTTCACAAGTTGGCCTTCATAAATTAAAGTACTGAGTACACAAGATGTGATATTATGTTGAGGTTGTAGAAGACGTTAGTGAGGCCTAATTGTGTGCAGTTTTGGTCATGTACCTACAGAAAAGTTGTAAACAAGGTTGAAAGAATGTAGAGAAAATTTACAAGAATGTAGCTGGGTTTGGAAGACATGAGTTACAAGGAAAGGTTGAATAGGTTAGGACTGTATTCTTTAGAACGTTGAAGATTGTGGGGAGATTTGATAGGGGTTTACAAAATTATAAGGGGTATGGATAGGATAAATACAAGAAGGCTTTTTCAACTGAGGTTGGATGGTCTACAACCAGAGGTCATGGGTTTAGGGTGAAAAGTGAGAAGTTTAAGGGGAACATGAGGAGAAACATCTTCACTTGGCGGGTCATGGGATGGTGGAAACAGCTGCCAGCACAAGTGGTCCATGTGAGCTTGATTTTAACGTTTAAGAGAAGTTTAGATAGATACATAAAGGGAAGAGGTATAGAGGGTTATAGTCCTGGTGCAGGTCAATGGGAGTAGGCAGTTCAAATGGTTTTGATATGCACTGAATGGGCCAAAGGCCCTTTCTCTGGGCTGTACTTCAAAGGTTCAAAGGTCCAATTTAATGTCAGAGAAATGTATACAATATACATCCTGAAATGCTTTTTCTTCACAAATGTCCACGAGAACAGAGAAGTGCCCCAAAGAATGAACGACAGATAAACGTAAGAACCCCAAAGTCCCCCCCAGCTCCCCTCCCTTCCACGCATAAGTGGCAGAAAGCAACAATCCCCCTCCCCCCACCAGCAAAAAAAAGCACGCATCAGTACTTCTCTATGATGCTTTGACTAATTAAATCATCAGTGGCAAAGTTAAGTTGTCATCTTGAAAAACAGATAGTAGGTGGTGATAAGTGACTGTTTTTCCTTTTGGAGATGGTAATTACAGATGATTCCTGGGGGCCACTAATTTTTGATGGGAAAACGTTTTCAAATTTCCAAATGACAAAATAAGAAAAACTTTTGGTAAAATTATGGTGAATGAGTCATACATGAGATATACAGGTTGGCTGAATGGACAGACAAGTGGTTGCTTAAATTGAATACAGAGAAGTGTAAAGTGATGCACTTTGGCATAAAGAATAACAAGTGATGACTTCAGAATCGTGATAATCACTGACCTATGTGTCATGAAAATTGTCATTTTGTTACAACAGGACTGTGCAAAGACAAAGTTACTGTAACTTTGGTTAAGCCATAACTAGACCATTTTTGGTTTCTTCACTCTTTAGATATGGCTGGTGACAAGGAGTGCTAATTGACCTCGTGTTTTTCTGCTAAAACCAGGCACAGTGGAAAATTCATTCTAGAAGGAAATCCCTAACTCATTTTCCTAGCTACCCACTAGTTGCTTAAATCTTGCTGACTCTCTATTTCAAGAAAAACAAGGATCTGATAAAAGTCTTTGAATGTGAAGTTGTGACTTTATGCCAGGACTCCTCCACCCACCTTATCCCTGAACTAGGTCTTGCTTAATTTCTATCTCAACTCTCGACATCTTGTCTATGCTTATTTTGTAAATGAGCTACACTTGTTTGCTTGCCAAAGGGGGAGCAGCTTGCTATAGCTATGCAAGTTATTCAGACCATACCGGGAGTACAGTTTAGTCTCCTTAGGAGTGATATACTTGCATTGCAGTAGAAATGCTGAAGTTAAAATTTATGGGACAATTAATTCCTGAAATTACAGTTATATTCCTTAAAATAACACCAATAAGGTAAGATGTAAAAATTATTAAAGAAATTCAATGTTTCTAAACTCTTTCAAAACTATTTAACTACTGAAGTTAAAATAAAATTTGAAAACACAATACACAGATTATGCCAATTAACTATGTAAATTATATTTATTTTTTCTCTCTTGCTGACATACTTCTACACTAAGTGAATGGTCTTTCTAGAATTGCTCCAGGTTTAATATGGCACAGGTTCATCAATTGCATTTTTGACATAGATTTTGTCTACACCATATGGAACTTACACCTTCTGTGCAATAGATTCAGACCTTTGTTTTGGAGGTCTGGCCCATCAACAGGATCTTCTAGTTTCCCAAGACAAAATAATCATTCAGAACCATATTTATTGACACTGACTTACAATATATGACATGAAATGTGTTGTTTTGCAGTAGCAGTGCAATGCAAAGGTAATAATATTACTATAAATTACAGAAAGGAATAATAAAGTATTGTTCACGGACCATTCAGAAATATGGTGAAGAGGAGGGTCCTTAGTGTTGTACGCTGCCTTCAGGCTCTGCCTCTTGAAGATGTCTTCAGTGATGGGGAGGGCTGTGCCTCTGATGGAGCTGGCTGAGTTACAACCCTCTGCAACCTCCTGTGATCCTGTGCATTAGAGCCTCCATGCTAGGCTGTGATGCAACCAATCAGAATGCTCTCTACCATTCATGTATTGAAATTTATTAGTCTGGGGTTACATACTGAATTCCCTTAATCTCCCAATGAAGTAGAGCCGTTGGCATGTTATTTTGGAGGCTTAAAATAGATCCTCTGAGATGTTGATGCCCAACAACTTTAAGCTGATCACCTCAGTGAAGGTTATTGTGTGTTCTCCCAACTTTTTAAAGTCCACAATCACTTCTGATGTTGAGTGCAAGGTTGTTGTTGCGACACCACTCAACCAGCCAATCTATTTCAATCCTGTACATCTCCCTGCCACCATCAGAGATTCTACCGGCAACAGTGGTGTCATCAGTGAATTTCTAGATAGTGTTTGAACTATGCGGTCATCAGTGTAGAGAGGATAGAGCAGTGTGCTAAGCATGCATCTTTGAGATGTTCCTGTGTTGTTTTTCAGAGAAGAAATGTTACTATTGATCCACACTGACAGGCCCAGGTTTTGAATCTTGATGATGATGCTGAGTGCCAAACTGTAATCAATAAATGGCAGCCTAACATATATTTTGTGGCTGTCTCTGTAATCCAAAATAGAATGGAGAACCAGTGAGATTGTGTCTGCTGTAGACCTGTTGTGGCATAGGTGAATTGCAGCAGGTCCAGGAGTTAATTCCAGCCATAATCAACCTCACTAAGCATTATGATAGATATGAATGCTGAAAAGAGATAACTGTTGAGGCAGCCCACCCTGCTCTTTTTTGGACACCATTATAATGGGTGCCCTTTTGAAGCAGATGGGAAACTAACTGTAGATTCAAGATTCAAAGATTCAAAAAACTTTATTGTCATTCTAACCGTACATCAGCTCTGCAGGGCAGAATGAGACAGCATTTCTCAGGGGCAGTGCAATCATAACATAACAAACGCAACACTAAATAATAAACATAACAATAAATTGTAAAACACAACAGGCACATGTCAGTTAAAATCAGTTATAAGTGTTCAGTGCAAGTTAAAAGTGTCCAAAGCAGAGTCAGGTAGAACAGCTATTTAGCAGTCTGACTGCCTGTGGGAGGAAGCTGTTTAGTAGCCTTGTGGTTTTAGTTTTGATGCTCCTGTAACATTTGCCTGATGGCAGAAGAACAAACAGTTCATGGAGAGGTGTGAGGGGTCTTTAATGATATACCATGTCTTCTGGAGGCATCGGCTCTGAAAGAGGTCTTGGACAGAAGGTAGGGAGACCCCAGTAACCTTCTCTGCTCCCCTAACCACCCTCTGCAAGGCTTTTTTGTCGACAGCACTGCAGCTGGAGTATCAGGTTGTGATGCTAAAGGTCAGCACACTCTCAACCACACCTCTGTAGAATGTAGTTAAGATGTTAGTGGTTGTGATGCTTGTTTAAGCTTTCTCAGAAAGTGCAATCTCTGCTGGGCCCGTTTCACAATCCCGTTGGTGTTCCTGGACCAGGTGAGATTGTCCGAGATCTGCACCCCAGGGAACTTGATGTTTTCCACTCTCTCCACTGTGGAGCCGCTGATGCTGAGGGGTGTGTGCTCAGGCTGAGACCGTCTGAAATTGATGATCATCTCCTTGGTTTTGGTGACATTAAACATCAAGTTGTTATGGAAGGTTGAAAATGTCCTTGAACACTTCAGCCAATTTGTTGGCGCACATTTTCAGTACCCAGCCTGGTACACCATCAGGTCCTGATGACTTGCAAAGATTCATCCTCTTGAAGGGTGTTCTGGCGTTGATGTCTTAGACAGAGATCACAGGGTCACCGGATGCAGTGGGGTTTCACACAGGTGTGTTATTCTTCTTTTCAAAGCATGTACAGAAGGTGCTGTACTCACTGTCGAATGTACCACTGCCCTTTAGAGCATTTTGAGCTTATGGCAGTTTCTGTGGTATTCTTTCAGGCTTTTATGCAAGCACAGAACATATCAACCTCAATCTTTAGGGTGCAATTAAATAACATGCATATTCTAAAAATAAGGCATATCTTTCATTATGACAATGTAACTTTGTACTGAAGTATAATCTGCAACAAATCTATATATTTTTAAATTATTTGACACTTTAGTTATAGAAGGTAATTTATCATTCAAAAATAAGGTATAAATAAGGAGGTAGCATGGGTGAAATTTATTTGCACTATCAAGAGAGATTCCAGTAGTTCCTACAGTTTTCTTGGATGATCACTCACAAGCAAGTTTGTTTGTTTTGGAGGTCAGGAGTGAAGTGAGCTAACAGTATGGGGCAGATCGTATCTCGTTTAAAAATAGATGTCATACCCAAAGCAGAACAATTAGCATTCCTTTTCTTTCTTTTTCCCTCCTGTCTCCTTTGTCCTTATGTTCCTAGCACTTCTCCACTCTATCCCTCCCTCATTTATCTCATCCCTCTTTCAACACTACTGAAACATTAATTTTCCTTTTACTTGCAGAAGCAGCACCCAGCATCTTGATAGGTTACAATGCAATGCCAGCTGACAAAGGTAGCAGCTGCAAACTTTATCAAAAGTAACATTTTTAAAAAGGCTCAATTTAAAATCTATTTATTTATGAAATTTATGCTGCCTCCAGCAGTACCTTCAACAGGGTTTCTTCAAGGAATAGTAGGAACAGTATTTAGGCAGATTTCCCTGTTAGTCTTACAGTCAGGGGAACTTCAGTATTAAGGAACATATGAGTTTGAACATAGACATGGGCAGGAGATTTCAAACTTATTAAATTGTCAGTGTTGTGTCTGTGCACAACTACATATCAATTAAATAAAAGCACAAACACAAGAGATGGCTTTAACTGGTGTATTCACATTGCAGCGAGAGGGGGAGCAGTGCGCATGCGTAGACAGCTGTGCAGGTGCAGACAGCAGATCAATACGTACTGCTAAGGGGGGGATGTCATTGCTCTGAAAGAAATATATCCTTACACTTTCTCCCCCTTTAGATTAATGCAACATAAAACTGTACATGCGCAAAACATTCAGTTTCCCTTTCATAAACCCATATTCCAAATAAACACACTTTCACAATAACAATCCATAACTAATTTCACAGTTCTAAAGGTTCAGTCTTTTGGATAGTGCTCCATTTCTTTCAGGATAGTGCTTTGAGACCTGTGGAGTGGCATCAGATTTGGCAGGTGTCTTGTCAACGATAACGTTCTCATCACACCTCTGGACCTGTGGAGGTTTGGTAGGTGTCTTGTTTAAGACAACGTTCTCGGTTTTCAGTGTTATTTTGCTGTCAGTGATATGATCATTACTGAGAAGTAAGTCAGGAGACTGTAATGTGTCTGTTTTGTTGGATGCAATAGACTCGGGTATGTTCTTCCGTTGAGCATCCAGTATCTGGTCCACATGACGTCTCCATGTCTGATCTCCAACATCCACTGTGTACATCATCGGTCCAGTTCTTGCAGCTGTCCTACCGGATGTCCACTTGTCTTCTCGGCAATCGTGTGCAAGGACTTCCTGTCCAATCTCAAAGTTCCTTGTTGCTTCACTTAGCAACCGGCTGAACTGTTTATTCTGCACTTTCCTCTATACATCTGGTATCAGGAGGTCTATGCGAGCTCGCAGATTCTTTTCATGAACAGCACTGCAGGTGTTTGATTTGTCATCGCATGAACGGATTTCCAGTACACAAAAAGGAAGTTGTCCAGCTTGGGCTGTAGAGAATTGTTCTTGTCCATCACTTTAATGGACTTCTTGAAGGTTTGGATAAATCTTTCAGCTAACCCATTCGTTGCTGGGTAGTGAGGAGCTGACTTGAAATGTTTGATGCTATTTTTCTTCATGGACAGTTGGAATTCTTATGTGTATTGTGGTCTGTTGTCACTCAGTTTGTTCTGGTAAGCTATTTCTAGCGAAGATGCTGTTCAGAGCAGAGACAGTATTTGCTGAGGTGGTTGATTTCATTGGTATAACCTCTGGCCACTTCGAATGAGCATCCACAGCAATCAGGAACATGGAGTCCATGAATGGCCGAGCAAAGTCAATATGTACCCTTTGCCATGCTGAAGATGGCCATTCCAATGGGTGTAACGATGCCTGCGGGGCTGCATTTTGAACGTTTTGGCATTCTGAGCAGCTTTTGGCCAAGTCTTCAATCTGTTTATCTAATCCTGACCACCACACATAGCTCCGGGCGAGACTCTTCATCTTGACTGTACCTTAGTGTCCTTCATACAGATTTTCAATCACTCTGAGTACACTTTAGAGAGTACCACAACATGAGATCCACACATAAGCATTCTTTGACATACCGACAGTTTGTCTCGTCTTGCTGAGAACTCTAGAAACATAAGGTTACCATGAGCTGGCCATCCTTGCATGGTGATTTCATAGAATTTTGACAATGTTGGTTCATTCCTTGTTCCCCTTTGTATTTTGAAATTTGTTACTGGAAATTGGTCCACCAATGCAGTGTGGATCACTTCTGTTGGGTCACAGTATAAAGACTTTTTCTTCAGTTGCCGATAGGTGAAGAACTAACAAGCTATCAGCATTGCTGTTCTGTTTGGTACCCTTGAACTCCGTCATAAGAGTGAACTTCCTAGGAATAGTGCCCAACGTTGTAACCAGGTTGCAGTCATCACTGGAATTCCCTTCCTGGGATTGAAAATGGACACAAGGGACTGATGATCTGTTACCAGTGTAAACTTTTGTCCATAGAGGTAGTGGTGGAATTCCTTTATTCCCCAAACTAGACTAAGGGCCTGTCAGTCGATCTATGCATATTTGCGTTCTGTTCTCGTCAGTGATCTTGACACAAACGCAATTGGGCACTCAGATCCATCTTTCATAATGTGTGACAAAACAGCTCCAATACCATGAGGGGTTGCATCACACACTAGTCTGATGGGCAGGGATGGGTCATAATGAGTGAGCAGTTCATTGGATGTTATTAACCTCTGTTTCCTTGAATGCTTTTTCACATCTTTCTGACTATTCCCACTTTGCTCCTGTCTGTAACAGTGCATTCAACAGATGCAGCACTAGCAATATTTGGGAGAAACCAGTGATAGAAGTTTACAAGGCCCAAATATGACCTGAGCTGTACACATTTTCCAGTTTGGGTGCCTGTAACACTGCTTCAGTCTTCTCTTTTGACTTCTGTAAGCAAAGCTAGTCAATGGCATGTCTGCAATAAGAGATTTCGTTCCTGGAAAAACTCACATTTCCCTCTCTTGGCTCGCAGACCATAGTCACTCAGTCTGGTAAGCACTTTATCAAGGTTTTGGAGTTGCTCTTCATCATTTTTGCCAGTCACAATGATATCATCAAGGTAACATTGTGTTCCTCGGGTATCTTGGAACACTTGGTCCATTGCTCCTTGCTAAATTGCTCAAGCTGATGTGACGCCAAAGACAAGACGGTTATACTGGAACAGTCCTTTGTGAGTGTTGATTGTGAGGAACTTCCTGCTTGACTCCTTAATCTCCATTTGCAGATAGGCTTCTGACAAGTCAATCTTTGAAAACTTCTCCCTGCCTGCCAAAGATACAAAAATGTCTTCTATTCATGGCAGGGGGTACTGCACAATATGCAGCACTGGGTTGATGCTCACCTTGAAATCCTCACATATGCAAATGGTTCCGGCCTTCCCTTTCTTGATCACCGGGACAATGGGCTTGGCTCAGTCGCTCCACTCAAAACCTTGGAGATAATTCTAGACACCTCCAGTCTTTGAAGTTCAGCATCCACTTTAGGACGTAGTGCGTAAGGCGCTGGGTGTGTGTTATGGAATCTTGGTGTTGCTAGTTCATCCATTTGAATCCTGGTCTTTATGCCTTATAGTTTACCAATCCTCTTCTCTAACACCTTCTCACTGGCATTAAGCAGCTGTGCTAGTTCTGGTTAGTGCTACCATTTGGGCTGCCATTGCATGTTGATGTCACACTGAGAGTTTTGACTGAATGTCAGTCTAGTTGGATTGTTCTCAACCATTCACATCTGAAAAGTGCTGGCCCTCCACTTCTCAATATATAAAGCTCTGTTGTGTTTGGCCTCCATACGTCATATTTACTTTCAGTTTGTCTTTTTCGCCTGTGTAAGTCTTTAGCATCACTGAGGTCTTTTCTAATGGTATTTAGTCTGTTGTAGTCAGCCTCTGGAATTATGGACAAAGGTGACCCTGTATCCAGCTCCATTTTCAGTTTTACACCAGCCACATCTTTTGTGATCCAGATGATCTTGTGATCTGCTTCAGTTATCCTATGTAGTTCTAGGCATGATAGTTCACCTTTATCAGACACTGTTGTCTGATTCTGTTTTGCATTTGGTAACTTTATGCATTTGCTTAGTTTTGTGCTTGAGACTTTTCACTTGGTTGTGCGTTTTGTCTATCTTGCACACTCTCTCTATGTGACCTTGTCTGTGACACTTTCTGGAGACTTTTTCTTTGAATTGACAGTCATTTGCATTATGGGAGGATTTGCCACATCGATAACGTTTTTGGAGTTTTTCACCATTCAGGAACATTTTGTGCATTTCACATTCTAACATCCTTTTCTGTAGTTCTGCCATATCCTTTGCTGCAGTATCTACCAATATTGTAATGATCAATGCCCGTTCTAAGATTAGGTCTCTTTCTGCCAGTCGCCACATTTGGGTGCTTTGACTATGGATGCCATATACAAGCCTGTGTCTTAATACATCAGAAAGACCATCTCTAAAGTTACAGTACTGGGAAAGTTTGTATAGTTCTGCAATGTTTTCATCTTTTGACTGGTTCCTGTTGTAAAATCTAAATAACTCAGCTATTACTGGCTGTTTAAGGCTCAATTGATTTTGTAAAATCGCAACAAATGACTTTGCTGGGATTACTAAGTTTCAAAGAGATTGTATGTTCTTGGGCCCATTGAGCTAAGAAATGAAGGGCTTTCTTTTGCCTCTGCACGTTGTTCATGTTACAATACAGTTCAACCATCGTGATATATGCCTCCCAGCACAATGAAATTTGTCAGCTTTCCCGACTGAAGCCATCACCGTGTTATTTTCACTTTAAATTCCGCACATCTTACACTGTTACTCACGTGTTTTTTAGTGTCTGTGACAGCCTTCTTGTGCCATTTAACTCTCACTGTTTTGTCCCATAACTGTAAATGCAGTTCATGATATTTTTTGACATTCAGTTTCGTATTCGTCGCCAATTTGTTGTGTCTGTGCATCACTACATATCAATTAGAAGCGCGTATGCAGCAAATGGCTTTATCTGGTGTATTCCAGTTGCAGAGAGAGAGAGTGGATAATAGTGCATGTGCAGACATTAGATCAATACATTGTGCTTAGGTTGGGGGGGGGTGTCATTTCTCTAAAAGAAATAGATCCTTACATTACAGTCAAGCCTGGAGATTTCTAGGATTTTATTTGATGCATGTTAGAATAATTGTCCCTAACCGTTCTGATAGGGGAAATTGCACGTTTCAAATTCCGTGTGGATTGACGTGCATTTTTGAGTTTCTTGGTTTGTTCAAAAGTTGCTATTTAAGACAAAGTTAGGGAAGTGCACTTGGGGTTCCTCACTGAGGAGTTATGAAAATGTAGTGTGTACGTTATTGGAACAGCTGTCAGAATTAGTGTCAGGAGTTTTACATCATAGAAATAAGTCCTTTGGCCCATCAAATCTATGCTGGTCATCATGCCTATCTATTCTAATCCTACTTGCCTGCATTAATTCTATATCCTGTCTCTTGCTCATTCAAGAAGCTGTCCAGACGTCTCTTAAATGTTCCCTCCTCCACCAGCTCACCTGGCAGTTTATTTCAGATACAAACTACTATATGTGTGAAAGATTTATCCCTTATAAACCCCTTTAAAATTCCTGCTTCTCACTTTAAACCTATACCCCCTAATTTTAGACGCCACTGACCACCCCAGACTTCCATGGGAAATGCACTTTGGCTATCTATGCAATCTGTGCTTTTCATTTTATTTTATTTACCTGTATCATGTCATCTGTGTAGGAGGAGGAGAAAATGGCAGCGCGACACAGCACGCGCGGTCTCTCCAGTGAATGATATCTGTAATTTGTCAAGTAGGGGACCGTGCACAATTCTGATTTGTTGGAGACAGACGTGAGAGTACGGAGGAACATCTGGAAAACTTCTGAAATGCCCGCTTCGCTGCCGCTGCTACTGTGTGGTAACCGAAATCTCTGGAGCAGAAGGCCCCGAATCCTCAGCTTTGCTTGTTTCGGCGGCCGGGGCTAGGTCGAAGGCGCTCGGAAGGCTGTATCGGAGGGGCTGGTCAGAGGCTGGAAGTTTTCGGATGGACGGACTCGGTGTTGGCTGTTGTCGGTGCCTTGGAGGTTTATAGCAGGGAGTTTCTCCCTTTTGCTGCCTACTATCGGGGACTCGGGAGTCGATCGGGACTTGAGACTTTCTTTTACCGTGCCCATGGTCTGTTCTTTATCAAATTATGGTATTTTTTTGCACTGCTGTAACTATATGTTATAATTATGTGGTTCTGTCAGTGTTAGTCTTTGGTTTGTCCTGTTTTCTGTGATATCACTCTGGAGGAATATTGTATCATTTCTTAATGCATGTATGCGTTTCTAAATGACAATAAATGAGGACTGAGTGTTCTCATAATCTAAAATCTCTCAGCCTCTTTCTTCTGCCAAAAAAATGCCCAGCTTACCTAATTGCTCTTTATATCTTAAACTCAAATCTAGAGACTATCCTTGTGAATGTTTTCTGCACTGTCTAAGTTGAAACACATCCTTAGTCTGCTGACCAGAACTGCAGTCTATACTCCAAATGCAGCCTAACAATGTTTTGTACAACTGTGTACTAACTCTTGGACTCGGTGCCTCGGCTAGTGAAAGCATGCATATTATGTTCAGGGGCAGGTGTATTATCACTGTCTTATACTTATAATGTGACTATTCTATCAACCTGTCTTGTCAGTTTTGGGGAACTATGTTCTGGGGTGTGGTGGTAAACTGTCCATCCACGTTGTTTCTGTTGGATTATAATCATAGCATTGAATAATTTCTGGGTGTAGCTTTTATGACGATTTATAATTAGTGTTAATACATGGATGTTTACTTGTAATGAGCCTTGTGGAAGCTGAACCATGTTACTACATGATTAGAGTTATTCATCCACTTCTCCCATATCCTCTTGCCATGATGCACCTCAACATTTCTCTTCTTTGTGCCCTTCTTGCTGGACAATATCCTTGGGAACTGATCATGTGCGACTTTAGGCAGTGGGTGTTGCAAAGCTATTCACTTATGGGGAAAAGTCTCATCTTTTTTAAATGCAAGGTTAGATAGCACAGCACTCATTAGAATATAAAATTTGGGTGTTGCATACATTGTTTAAAATAGTGTCATAACAAGCCAGACTTAGCCCTGTTGCATATGTACACTCCACATCTAAGTAATTTTGACAAAATTACACAAAATGTAGCATTTTCTACTACCTTTAAAATTTGTTCCAAGTTTCAAAAGTAATCTACTTTTATCTAGAAGTAGAAAAATTGATTGTATTGGTCTAAAAATCTGAAGACTGCCGACGTAAAATTGTAGCACTACTAATGTCCTGCCTGAACGTAGACTGAGGATGAAACTTTCCAACTCAAGTGTACCATTCACCAGCTGCTGATCAGAAAGTTGTGGTGCCTCCAGATACAGTTACTCTAACTTGTATATCATGATTCTTATAGCAAAACAAATCCAATTTTGGTTTGTAGCAAGATCTCTAACCTAATAAACATTTTCAGAAATCACTTTAAAAAAAAACCCAAGTAACTTTGCCTACAAATGTATTCCTAGTCAATTACACAAAAATGTAGCATGTTCTATTCTACCTTAAATTTTTTTTTTCCAAATTTCAGAAGCAGACGAGTGTAATAGTACCACTATATAGAACACTGAAGTGGGTTTCTCAGAATTCTAAAAAGACAGGAATATCAATGAAACTTTATTAACTTGTTCCTAAGAGATAACAAGTGAACATGGCTGATTTGATATAGTTTCACTTAAATTAAAATTGATTCTTTTATATTCTATGAGATAGAATTTAATATGTAAACTATTAGTTGACATTGTTATTAATAAAATTACAATTACATTGTATCTGGAATTTATTGAGACATTTTATAGACTAGAAAAACAAAGGACCCCTCTAGTTGTTTGGATGAGAGGTACTCCAATCTGTTTATTATCCCCATAATTATAAATACTATTTACTGGATGCTGTTAATTTATAAGTTTGTGTTAAAGGTCTTCATTTTCACAAGAAAAATAAGAACAGGTGCTAGTGCCTCTGCTGACCGATAACTACCCTGACCTGAGTTGAAAGCAATACAGTTTTTTGATAAGACCCCATTCTTTGGATGCCCTACCAGCAAAGGGTATTCCATTATCTTTTGACAGCAATAGTTTTACTTACTATTTACTCATAATATTGGCATTGATGTGTTGAATTGAAGGTAAGAATCAGGTCATGGAGTTCAAACATAAATGACCCCCAAACCATTCTTACTCAATGGATTACCTCTAGAAATTTATTAAAGGCAATCAGTACTTACTTGTCATATTTTGGGGGTGTTGAAGAAGTCCTCAAATACTGTAGGTACATGAACGCGCAGGAAATAGAAGAATTTATGCAGGCAGGATGGGTTAGTTTAGTTGGGCATTCGATTACTAATTTAATTAGTTTGGTACAACATTGTGGACCAAAGGGTCTGTTCCTTTGCTGTACTTTTCTACATTGTGTTCTAACAGCATCAACTAACCCCTGAATAACGCGACAAAGAAGCGTGAGATTGATCCAATTTTCAGAATTGGAAATATAAGGAAGATCATTTTTTTCCATTCCTTAACTCTCTTCTCACTGTACGTTTCCATGAACTTGTCTGTTTCTCAGGATTTCAACCAGAGCATTATTCTATTCAGCATTAGCAGATGAGATGGAAACCACCTAATCTGTACCTGTGCCACTCTGAAAAGGTGTTTTGTGACACTCCTGACCATAATTAGTTCAATGTGCCTAACCTATTCATGATAACAAATAACATTTTTCATTGTTCATCTATTACTGCTGAGGTTAGGTAATTTAGATACAGAATTCTGGTCACATGATCACCAAACCTCTGAAAATTACACATTTAAGTGGACTCAGATGGTCAAACTTGCACTGATCACACACTAACTACTACCCAGCTGTTAAACAGCATTAGTTCACTGCTAGGTGTGCTATGTATCTACAGTTGTGAAATTTTATAAAGCAAGTTCTGCATTTTAGGAGTTCTACAAGTTTAGTATGCATGAAAAAAAATTTAGCTGAGTATTAGGGTTTAGGTAGTCCAAATTGCCATATTGCAAGGCTCTTAGGCAGGCTGGAATAAAGATCCATGGTCTGGATGTAGCCCAGCGCTTAACATTAAGATTCTGAGAAGTTGGCTGGAGTGATAAGTGGAGTGAGAGTTCACCATCGGCTGGCTATTTTGCTAATTCTATCTGAAGAGAGCAAAGAGTTGAGAACGAGGGAGTAGTAAAGATGAGAGATGAAAGATTACGGTATTTGTGGCTGGTAAATCGGTAAAGATTGCAGATTAAGTACATAGGTGTTTGCAGGAAAAATTGTGGCTATGTTGATTTTTCAATAGCTTCTACCCTCCATTGGCCATTGCCTCAGTTATCATTGATTTCATTATAAACAGATTCCTCTTCCTCCTGAGAAAAGTAATATAATCTTTCTTATTCCCTGATATTTAGTTATGGTTGCCAGCAGTTAGGCATTTCTTATTTTTGTAAGAGAAAGAAGTTGGCTCAACCAGTATAGCTGATCTAATAGTATTCTGCAGTACCCCACTGGTTATAATTTCATAGGCAATATGGAATAACAGGAATTTCTTAATTTGTCATAAGACCATAAGATAGTAGCAGAATTAGGCCACTCGGCCTATTGAGTTTGCTCTACCATTTCATTGTGGCTGATTTATTACACCTTTCAACCCCATTCTCCTTCCTTCTCTCTATAACCTTTGACATCCCCCTTACTAATCAAGAAGCTACTAACCTCAGTTTTATATACCCAATGACTTGGCCTCCACAGCTGTCTGTAGCAATGAATTCCAAGATTTACCACACTTAAGGCTAAAGAAATTCCTCCTCATCTCTGTTCTAAAGGAACACCGTTGTATTCCAAGGCTGTTCCCTCTGCTCCTATACACCCCCACCACAGGAAACATCCTCACCATGCCCACATCTGGTCAATGAATAACATGAATAATAATAGTGAGTACCTTGCTGTGTGTGCCCGCTGTTTTACTCATTTCAGTGTGAGGATATGCATAAATATGGGTGAATATTAGAAAGCCATTTTTCTCGTTGAAAAAAATGGTTGTTGTTGGGTGAGTGATGGGAATATTGTGCACTGAGCATTTCTGAGATTGGTGAACAATTAGTAGACTGTCTTTTGGAATTGTATTCACTGATCTTTGCTATTGGAAGTGAGGGCATTGAACAGCTGGCAGTACTACTTCCAGGAAGCATCACTTGTACTGCTTCTTCCTATTGCACTGGAAGCATTTGCCTGAAGGGCCTTCTGGCCCCAGTGTATAAAGGCCCTCTATCAACCAACACTTGCAATGCAGAATCAGAAAAGGATGAAGGTTCTAACTTCCCATGTTGTGTACTGTTTATATAAGGTATACTCACTGTTGCTCTGATCCATACATTTCTTAAACCATAATGCCCCTCCCTATGAGAAAATGGGTTTTAATAGTGCAGCATAATTCCAGCTGCAGCAAATCACTTCCAAAATTCAGCCCACTATGCTGCAACAGTAATTAATATAACAGCAGCATTATCATTGGCTAGGCATCAAGATCACGAGCAGGCAGCAGAGAATTTACATGCTTTCTGTACTAGTTCAGATGGACTATCTTCTGGTTTATAAAAATAGACATGCAAGCAACTAATTAATTTGCAGATTTGGTTGTACAAATTTCACTGGGGATATAGAAACATACTTCCCATTAAAATAAAAATATCAAAGCTACCATGAAGTGCACTGGCAAAGAAATTAAAGTCACACTGACAAATTCAGTGGTTTGTCCTTCTATGGAAATAGTTTAAAATTTCAGCATGTTAACACCTACCCACATTCTCAATCCCGGCTCTAGCCTCATATCTAGCCCTCAGTTCATCTAGGTCCTAGCTCTGACTGCACACTTAACCCATGCACCTGATACCTGCTCCAGCCACATATCAAGAACTGATATTTTGTTACTTGCTAGCTCAAAAATATCAACTGCAATCTCTCTGAAATGGGATGCATCAGATACCACAGGAAAGGCTCTGGTGGAACATACTGTATACCTAGTGTTGTCATCAGTTGACTGTTTAGTTCAATGATACTATTTGAGCAGTCTTCATTGGTGAGTCGAAGTTTGGTACTACGGGGGACATGCAAAAGAGACTGGCAGATGCAGACACTGAATCTACATTTTGTTGACCATCTTGAAATTTGATACAAGCCCTTTTGGTCAAAGTATACCAGCCTGGTCCATCCTAAGCACAAAACTACAGTACTTTTGTTGAAATACCACTGAGTTAAATACTGCCTTTTAGAATCTTTGTACCTATTTTTTTGGATATCTTTGCAGAATTCCATAAAGGAGTTGGCATGCCATAAAGGAGCTGTCCAAATGGATTACTTAGCCTGTCAGTTGCAACTGTGCCCCCGGGTACACAATGCTGACCATGCCAGTCCTGTCCAGAACTTCCATCACCTTGTTCTGCCATATGTTGTCTTACAATGACCACTGGAAGAGCATGCTTTATTTCTCAACATTCACTGCAATTAATGTCAATCTTGCAAATGCACTGATCCACAGACAATAAGTCAGAGGATAACAACAATTTTTATGCTGCTGCAGAATATGTTTTGGGGAAATTTGAATGATTTTAGAGAAAACAATGGAGACATGAGAGACTGAACATGCTGGAAATCTGAAGCAACACACTCAAAAATGCTGGATGAACTCAGCACATCTGGCAGCATAAACCTGATGCTGATTCTTCCATTTCATGGTCTGAGACCCTTTACAGCAGTGGTCTCCAACCACCGGGCCATGGACCGGTACCGGGCCGTGAGGATATGATATGATTTGGCGATATGAACCGATATGAGTCAGCTGCACCTTTCCTTATTCCCTGTCACGCCCACTGTTGAACTTGAATGCACATGAAGTCTGCAAGAATATTGTCAATATTAAACCGGTCTGCAAAAGGTTGGGGACCCCTGCTTTACACAACCCAGTCTTTGTAATTGAGATCACTATTTTTTTAAACTAACTATCAAGATGCTGGAGCAGGGATCCAATCGCAGACCCAGTACCATACAGAGTGATATTAATTGAGTAACAAATCCCCAGATGCAAACCAAGTCGACGTCAAAGTTCAGGCAGAGGTCAAAACATCCAGAGAAATCCAAAAACCAGAATCGGGAAACAGGCAGAGTCGATATTCAGATGGATGGAGTACAGATACGAATGCTGGAAAGGCTCCGGAAAATTCACTGGCACAATCTGGCAACAAACAGGTGAAAACACAGGACTGAAATACACTGAGCAATAAACAGAGAGGCAGATGATAGGTGGAGCACAATGAGACAGTGGCAGCAATACAGGTAATAATGAGAAACAGATGAGAGACATTACTCAGTAATACAGGGGCTGGAGTAGAGCAGGAGAGGGGACAGGAGCACATGGCAATACAAAACCGCAGACTGACAGCGAGGGGGAAAACACACAAAGACAGAGTTCAACTGAAGGTACTGACACTAATATCTAATATATACAATTTTATATGCAATACTTACGTATTTGTATACAGTATTAAGTTTTTGCTTAAACAAGTGCAAATTTGCATTTTAGTTGTGAAGTGACAGAGCATGGAAACTGGTTCATGCTGACCAAGGCATCCTCTGTGCCAGACCTAATGCCCATGTTGAAACTATAACCTTTCAAGCTCCTCCCCTATGTGTACCTATGCAAATACCTCTTAAACATTGCAATTGTACTTGCCTTGACCACTTCCTCTGCCAGCTCACTACCTTCTGAGTAAAGGAGTTACCCCTCAGATCTCTTTTCAGTCTGTCTCCTCTTATCTTGTATTGGTGCTCACTAATTTTGAAGAGGTCCTAAAAACAGACTACAGGGAGTTAGGAAGGAAGTTGAGAAGCAGGACCACAAAGGTAGTAATCATTACTGCCTGTGCCACGCGACAGTGAGTATAGGAATAGAATGAGGTGGAGGATAAATGCGTGGCTGAGGGATTGGAGCAGAGGGCAGGGATTCAGATTTCTGAATCATTGGAACCTCTTTTGGGGCAGGTGTGACCTGTACAAAAAGGATGGGTTGTACTTGAATCCCAGGGGGACCAATATCCTGGTGGGGAGGCTACTGGGGAGAGCTTAAACTAGAATTGTTGGGGGGTGGGAACCAAACTGAAGAGACTGGGGAAGAGGCGGTTGGCTCACAAATACGGAAAGCTTGGAGACAGTTTGTGAGGGAGGATAGGCAGGTGACAGAGAAGGGACACACTCAGACTGACTGTTTGAGATTTGTCTATTTTAACGCAAGGAGTGTTGTGAACAAAGCGGATGAGCTTAGAGCGTGGATCAGTACTTGGACCTATGATGTGGTGGCCATTACAGAGACTTGGATGGCTGAGGGACAGGAATGGTTATATCAAGTTCCAGGTTTTAGATGTTTCAGAGAGGACAGGGAGGGAGGCAAAAGAGGTGGGGGCGTGGCACTGTTGATCAGAGATAGTGTCACGGCTGCAGAAAAGGTGGATGATATGGAGGGATTGTCTATGGAGTCTCTGTGGGTGGAGGTTAGGAACAGGAAGGGGTCAATAACTTTACTGGGTGTTTTTTTATAAGCAGCCCAATAGGAACAGGGATATCAAAGAGCAGATAGGAAAACAGATCCTGGAAAGATGTAATAATAACAGAGTTGTCGTGATGGGATATTTTTATATCCCAAACATTGACTGGCATCTCCCTAGAGCAAGGGGTTTAGATGGGGTGGAGTTTGTTAGGTGTGTTCAGGAAGGTTTCTTGACAATATGTAGATAAGCCACACTTTCAGTATGCTGGATGAACTCAGCAGGTCGGGCAGCATCAGTTAGAACTGATGAGTCGACGTTTCGGGCCGGAACCCTTCGTCAGGACTGAAGAATGAAAGATGGGGAAGGATTTGAAGAATGCTTGTAGCTTCAGTTGAAAGACCAGTAATTTGAAAGACAAAGGGGTGGGGGAGGGGAAGCATTGACGTCATAGCCCTAGAAAACAATGGGTAGCAGAAGAAGGAGGCGGAACCATGAGGGAGCTGGGGGAGGGGGTAGAGTGAAATAGGGATAAAGGAAGGGAGGGGGAGGGAATTACTGGAAGTTGGAGAATTCTATGTTCATACCAAGGGGCTGGAGACTACCTAGACGGTTTATGAGGTGTTGCTTCTCCAACCTGACTTTAGCCTCATTATGGCAGTAGAGGAGGCCATATATGGACATACCTGAATGGGAATGGGAAGCAGAGTTGAAGTGGGTGGCTACTGGGAGATCCTGTCTGTTGTGGCGGATGGAGTGGAGGTGCTTGACGAAGCGGTCCCCCAATCTGCGCCGGGTTTCACCGATGCAGAGGAGGCCGCACTGGGAGCACCAGATGCAATAGATAACCCCAACAGACTCACAAGTGAAGTGTTGTCTCACCTGGAAGAACTGTTTGGGGCCCTGAATGGTTGCAAGAGATGAGGTGTAGGGACAGGTGTAGCACTTACACTTACAGGGATAAGTGCCGGGTGGGAGATCAGTGGGGATGGACGTTATCTCGACTATACCTCTTCCCACCTCGCCACATGCAAAAATGCCATTCCCTATTCCTAGTTCCTCCGTCTCCGCCGTATTTGCTCCGAGGATGAGGCTTTCCGTTCCAGGACATCTCAAATGTCCTCTTTCTTTAAGGATCGTGGTTTCCCTTCTACCGTCATCAATGATGCCCTCACCCGCATCTCCTCCATTTCCCGCACTTTGGACCTCATCCCATCCTCCCGCAACCACAACAGGGACAGAGTTCCCCTTGTCCTTACCTACTACCCCACCAGCCTCCGGATCCAGCACATTTTCCTCCGCAACTACCGCCACCTTCAACAGGACCCCACCACTAAGCACATCTTTCCCTCTCCACCCCTCTCCGCTTTCCGCAGGGATCGGTCCCTCCGTGACTGCCTTATCAGCAGTCCATCCCCACTGATCTCCCACCTGGCACTTATCCCTGTAAGCGTAAGAGCTACAACTGTCCCTACACCTCATCTCTTGCAATCATTCAGGGCCCCAAACAGTCCTTCCAGGTGAGACAACACTTCACTTGTGAGTCTGTTGGGGTCATCTATTGCATCTGGTGCTCCCGGTGCGGCCTTCTCTACATCGGTGAAACCCGACACAGATTGAGGGACCGCTTCATCAGTACCTCCACTCCGACTGCCACAACAGACAGGATCTCCCAATAGCCACCCACTTCAACTCTGCTTCCCATTCCCATTCAGATATGTCCATATATGGCCTCCTCTACTGCCAAGATGAGGCTATACTCAGGTTGGAGGAGCAACACCTCATAAACCGTCTAGGTGGTCTCCAGCCCCTTGGTATGAACATAGAATTCTCCAACTTCCGGTAATTCCCTCCCCCTCCCTTCCTCTATCCCTATTTCAATCTACCCCCTCCCCCAGCACCCTCATGGTTCCTCCTCCTTCTTCTGCTACCCATTGTTTTCAAGGGCTATGACGTCAATGCTTCCCCTCCCCCACCCCTTTGTCTTTCAAATTACTGGTCTTTCAACTGAAGCTACAAGCATTCTTCAAATCCTTCCCCATCTTTCATTCTTCAGTCCTGACAAAGGGTTCCGGCCCAAAACGTCGACTCATCGTTTCTAACTGATGCTGCCCGACCTGCTGAGTTCATCCAGTGTACTGAAAGTGTTGCTTTGATCACAGCATCTGCAGATTATTTTGTGTTTATGTAGATAAGCCTACAAGAGGAGAGACTATACTTGATTTGGTATTGGGAAATGAACCTGGTCAGGTGTCAGATCTCAGTGGGAGAGCATTTTGGAGATAGTGATCATAATAACCCTCAATAATTTTTAAAGGTGCACTGTAGAAAGCATTCTTCTAGGGTGCATCACAACCTGGTAAGGAAGTTGTCCTGTCCAAGACCGAAAGAAGCTGTAGAAGATTGTGAACACAGCCCAGCACATCACACAAACCAATCTTCCATCCTTGGACTCACTTTACACCGCACGCTGTCGGAGCAGTGCTGCCAGAATAATCAAGGACACGATCCACCCAGCAACACAGTTTTCGTCCCCCTTCCCTCCGGGAGAAGGCTCAGGAGCTTGAAGCCTCGTACGGCCAGATTTGGGAACAGCTTCTTTCCAACTGTGATATGACTGCTGAACAGATCCTGACCCGGATCTGGGCCGTACCCTCCAAATATCCAGACCTGCCTCTCGGTTTTTTTTGCATTACCTTACTTTCCATTTTTCTATTTATGATTTATAATTTAAATTTTTAATATTTACTAAAGATTTATACTCCAGGGAGCGCGAAGCACAGGAACAAATATCGCTGTGATGATTGTACGTTCTAGTATCAATTGTTTGGTGACAATAAAGTATAAAGTAATTCTGTCACAGTTCTTTACAATAGAATTGGAGAGAGATAGGAACAGACAAGTTAGAAAAGTGTTTAATTGGAGTAAGGGGAATTATGAGGCTATCAGGCAAGAAATTGGAAACAGATGTTCTCAGGGAAAAGTACGGAAGATATGTGGCAATTGTTCAGTGGATGTTTGTACAGAGTTCTGTATAGGTGCGTTCCAATGAGACAGGGAAGTTATGGTAGGGTACAGGAACCATGGTGTGCAAAGGCTGGAATTAATTTAGTTAAGAAGAAAAGAAAAACTTACAGAAGGTTCAAAGAGCTAGGTAATGTTAGAGATCTAGAAGATTATAAGGCTACTAGGAAGTAGCTTAAGAAGGAAATTAGGAGAGCCAGAAGGGGCTATGAGAAGGCCTTGGCGGGCAGGGTTAAGGAAAACCCCAAGGCAATTCTACAAGTATGTGAAGAGGATAAGACATGAAAGAATAGGACCTATCAAGTGTGACTGTGGTAAAGTGTGTATGGAACCAGAGGAAAAGGCAGAGGTACTTAATGAATACTTTACTTCAGTATTCACTATGGAAAAGGATCTTGGTGATTATAGTGATGATTTGCATTAGATTGAAAAGCTTGATCATGTAGATATTAAGAAAGAGGATGTGCTGGAGCTTTTAGAAAGCATCACGTTGGATAAGTCGCCGGGACCGGATGAGATGTACCCCAGGCTACTGTGGGAAGTGAGGGAGGAGATTGCTGAGCCTCTGGCGATGATCTTTGATTCATCAATAGGGACGGGAGAGGTTCTGCAGGATTGGAGGGTTGCGGATGTTGTTCCTTTATTCAAGAAAGTGTCATAAGGGTGGCGCTGGTGGCAGACCCAAATACAAGACACAGACACTGAAGTACTAGGAACAGGACTAGGTGTGTCAAGCAAGCAAGGGAAGTGGGGAAGAAACAATGCTGGACAAGAAACAGGCCCTGGACGAGGCTAGGATACAGGGCCTGGGCTAGGACTAGACTAGGAAAGCAGGACCTGGATGAGGAACTAGGAACTTGGAACCTGGACAAGGACTCCAAGCCAGAGACTTGTCAGGGACCCAGAACCTGGGTCTTGACTCAGGCTCAGACTCTGGATCCAGGCAAGGACAAGAAGTGGCACTCCTGCACAGGACATGGCACATGGACAGGATAAGAATATGAAGGCTTGACTTGGTCGAGGGAGGACAGGAACACAGGGCCTTGGTCGAGGGAGGACAGGAACATGGAACACAGAGCCAGGACCCCTCCTTGGGAACAGGACATAGGGCCAGGACTCATACACAAAACACAGAGACAGTTCCCAACACAAGGTAGTGGCAAACAGCCAGACCTACCTACCAAAGGCGTGGACACAGAGACAGTTCTCAACACAAGGTAGTGGCAAACAGCCAGACCTACCTAGCAAAGGTGTGGACACAGAGACAGTTCCCAACAACAATAGACAGTTCCTCATTTAGACATAACAAGGCTCCAGTCTTACTCCAACAGTTGAACTTGACTGCAGTGCAGGCAAAGGTTGCAGGCAAGACAAGGCTTCATAAGACAAGACCATAAGACAAAGGAGCAGAAGTCAGCCATTCGGCCCATCAAGTCTGCTCTGCCATTTTATCATGAGCTGATCCATTTTCCCATTTAGTCCCACTCCCCCACCTTCTCACCATAACCTTTGATGCCCTGGCTACTCAGATACCTATCAATCTCTGCCTTAAATACACCCAATGACTTGGCCTCCACTGCTGCCTGTGGCAACAAATTCCATAGATTCACCACCCTCTGGCTAAAAAAATTTCTTTGCATTTCTGTTCTGAATGGGTGCCCTTCAATCCTTAGGTCATGCCCTCTCGTACTAGACTCCCCCATCATGGGAAACAACTTTGCCACATCCACTCTGTCCATGCCTTTCAACACTCAAAATGTTTCTATGAGGTCTCTCCTCATTCTTCTAAACTCCAAGGAATACAGTCCAAGAGCAGACAAACGTTCCTCATATGTTAACCCTCTCATTCCCAGAATCATTCTAGTGAATCTTCTCTGTACCCTCTACAACATCAGTACATCCTTTCTTAAATAAGGAGACCAAAACTGCCCACAGTACTCCAAGTGAGGTCTCACCAGTGCCTTATAGAGCCTCAACATCACATCTCTGCTCCTGTACTCTATTCCTCTAGAAATGAATGCCAACATTGCATTCACCTTCTTCACCATCGACTCAGCCTGGAGGTTAACCTTAAGGGTATCCTGTACGAGGACTCCCAAGTCCCGTTGCTTCTCAGAACTTTGAATTCTCTCCCTGTTTATTGCTTCTGCCAAAGTGCATAACCATACACTTTCCAACATTGTATTTCATTTGCCACTTCTTTGCCCACTCTTCCAATCTATCCAAGTCTCTTTGCAGACTCTCTGTTTCCTCAGCACTACTGGCCCCTCCACCTATCTTCATATCATTAGCAAACTTAGCCACAAAGCCATCTATTCCGTAATCCAAATCATTGATGTACAACATAAAAAGCTTCAGACACTGGTTGCAGGGCAAGGCTTCAGACAGAAAGTGAAGAGAAGGGAGCAGTCCAGCAACTGAAGCTCAACCAAAGAGCTATTTATGTAGCCAGCCCAAAATCAGGTGCCTCAATTAGAGCACCCAACAGAGCAAGGGAAAACCGGAAAACCTGGAATAAGGAATATGGACCGGACCATGAACCGGAATGTGGATTTTACGGACTGGACCATGACAGAAATGGAGTAGAGATAGCCCAGGAAATTGTAGACCAGTGAGTCTTACTTCAGTAGTTGGTAAGTTGATGGGAAAATCCTGAGAGGCAGGATTTATGAATATTTGGAGAGGTATAATATGATTAGGAATAGTCAGCATGGCTTTGTCAAGGGCAGGTCGTGCATTACAAGCCTGATTGAATTGTTAGAGGATGTGACTAAAGACGTTTATGAAGGAAGAGCAGTAGATGTAGTGTATATGGATTTCATCAAAGCATTTGATAAGGTACCCTATACTAGGCTTATTTAGAAAGTAAGGAGGCATGGGATCCAAGGGGACCTTGCTTTGTAGATCCAGAACTGGCTTGCCCACAGAAGGCAAAGAGTGGTTGTAGACAGGTCCTGTTCTGCATGGAGTTCGGTGACCAGTAGTGTGCCCCAGGGATCTGTTCTAAGACCCTTACTGTTTGTGATTTTTATAAATGACCTGGATAAGGAAGTGGAGGGATGGGTTAGTAAGTTTGCTGATGACACAAAGGTTGTGGGTGTTGTAGATAGTGTGGAGGGCTGTCAGAGGTTACAGTGGGACATTGATAGGATGCAAAACTAGGCTGAGAAGTGGCAAATGGAGTTCAACCCAGATAAGTGTGAGGTGGTTCATTTTGGTAGGTCAAATATGATGGCAGAATATAGTATTAATGGTAAGACTCTTGGCAGTGTGCAGGATCAGAGGGATCTTGGGGTCCGAGTCCATTGTACACTCAAAGCAGCTGCGCAGGTTGACTCTGTGGTTAAGAAGGCATACGGTGCATTGGCCTTCATCAAACGTGGAATTGAATTTAGGAGCCGAGAGGTAATGTTGCAGCTATTTAGGACCCTGGTCAGACCCACTTGGAGTACTGTGCTCAGTTCTGGTCCCCTCACTTCAGGAAGGATGTAGAAACCATAGAAAGGGTGCAGAGGAGATTTACAAGGATGTTGCCTGGATTGGGGAGCATGCCTTATGAGAATAGGTTGAGTGAACTTGGCCTTTTCTCCTTGGTGGGACGGAGGATGGGAGGTGACCTGATAGAGGTGTATAAGATGATGAGAGGCATTGATTGTGTGGATAGTCAGAGGCTTAGGATGCTGGAGAGTAGGTACAGAGGAGATGTCAGGGGTAAGTTTTTTACTCAGAGAGTGGTGAGTGTGTGGAAGGGGCTGTCGGCAACGATGGTGGAGGCGGATACGATAGGGTCTTTTAAGAGACTTTGGGTACGTACATTGAGCTTCGAAAAATAGAGGGCTATGGGTAACCCTAGTAATTTCTAATGTGGGGACGTTTGGCACAATCCTGTGGGCCAAAGGACTGTATTGTACTGTAGGTTTTTTGTGTTCTATGTTTTCTTTCTTCCGAACTCAGGGGTTCCTATCCTGGGGTCCATGGACCCCTCCCCCCCACCCCCAGTTAATGGTAAGGGTTCATGACATAAAAAAGGTTGGGAACCCCTGTCCTAACTGATCAAAATTTCTTTGCAATTCATTGTAATCTTCCTCACCATCAACAAGACTCTCTGATTTAGTATTATTAGCAGACTTACTGATTGTGCCATGTGCATTCATATCCACATCACTTACAAAAATAAACAATTACAGGGAAAATAAATCAGCTATGATCAAGTGGCAGAGCAGACTTTATTCGTTGAATTGCTTAATTATGCTCCTATTAGTCTAAAAGAATCATCAGACATGACCTCCCACACAGAAAACCGTGCTCACTATTCCTGATCAGACCTTGACTATCCAGATGATGGTGGATCTTGGCCTCCAGAATTCCTTTTAGTAACTTTCATATAAATGAAGTCACATTCACTGCCCTGTAGTTGTCTGGCCTGTCTTTGCTAACCTTCTTTAATAATGAAACAAAATTCAAAGTCAATTTATTATCAAAGAACAACTCTGAGATTCATTTTCTTGCAGACATACTCAATAAAACCGTAATCGAATCAATGAAAGAGTTCACTAACTTGGGTGTGCAACAAGCTGTGCAACCACAAAAAGAAAATCGGGACATCAAGGAGCAGATAGGGAGACAGATTCTGGAATCTCCCTAGAGCAAGGGGTTTAGATGGGGTAGAGTTTGTTAGGTGTGTTCAGGAAGGTTTCCTGACGCAATATGTAGATATACCTACAAGAGGAGAGGCTGCACTTGATCTGGGAAATGAACCTGGTCAGGTATCAGGTCTCTCAATGGGAGAGCATTTTGGAGATAGTGATCACAATTCTATTTCCTTTACCACAGCATTGGAGAGGGATAGGAACAAACGTTAGGAAAGCGTTTAATTGGAGTAATAGGAAATATGAAGCTATCAGGCAGGAATTTGAAAGCATAAATTGGGAACAGATGTTCTCAGGGAAATGTATGGCAGAAGTGTGGCAAATATTCAGGGGATATTTGTATGGGGTTCTGCATAGGTACATTCCAATGAGACAGGGAAAGGATGGTAGGGTACAGGAACCATGGTGTACAAAGGCTGTTGAAAATCCAGTCATGAAGAAAAGAATAGCTTACGAAAGGTTCAAAAGAACAAGGTAATGATAGAGATCTAGAAGATTATAAGGCTAGCAGGAAGAAGCTTAAGAATGAGATTAGGAGAGCCAGAAGGGGCCACGAGAAGGCCTTGTCGAGCAAGATTAAAGAAAAGCCCAAGGCATTCGACCAAGTATGTGAAGAGCAAATGGATAAGACATGAGAGAATAGGACCAATCAAGTGTGACAGTGGAAAAGTGTGTATGGACCTGAAGGAGATAGCAGAGGTACTTAAAACTTTCCTTCAGTATTCACCACGGAAAAGGCTCTTGGCGATTGTAGGGATGATTTTCAGCAGATTGAAATTCTTGAGCATATAGACATTAAGGAAGAGGATGTGCTAGAGCTGTCGGAAAGCAACAAGTTGGATAAGTCTCCGGGACCGGACGAGATGTAATCCAGGCTACTGTGGGATGCGAGGGAGGAGATTGCTGAGCCTCTGGCAATGATCTTTGCATCATCAATGGGGATGAGAGAGGTTCCAGAGGATTGGAGGGTTGCAGATGTTTTTCCTTATTCAAGAAAGGGAGTAGAGATAGCCTCAGAAATTATAGACCAGTGAGTCTTACTTCAGTAGTTGGTAAGTTGATGGAAAAGATACTGAGAGACAGGATTTATGAACATTTGGAGAGGCATAATATGATTAGGAATAGTCAACATGGCTTTGTCAAAGGCAGGTTGTACCTTCCAAGCCTGATTGAATTTTTTGAGGATGTGAATAAACACATTGATAAAGGCAGAGCAGTAGATGTAGTGTATATGGATTTTAGCAACGCATTTGATAAGCTACCCCATGCAAGGCTTATTGAAAAAGTAAGGAGGCATGGGATCCAAGGGGACCTTGCTTTGTGGATCTAGAATTGGCTTGCCCACAGAAGGCAAAGAGTGGTTGTAGACAGGTCATATTTTTCATGGAGGTCGGTGACCAGTGGTGTGCCTCAGGGATCTGTTCTGGGACCGTTTCTCTTCGTGATTATTATAAATGGCCTGGATGAAGAAGTGGAGGGTTGGGTTAGTAAATTTGGTAATGACACAAAGGTTGGGAGTGTTCTGAATAGTGTAGAGAGCTGTCAGAGGTTACAGTGGGACATCAATAGGATGCAAAACTGGGCTGAGAAGTGGCAGATGGCATTCAACCGCCCAGATAAGTGTGAGTTGGTTCATTTTGGTAGGTCAAATATGATGGCAGAATATAGTATTAATGGTAGGACTCTTGGCAGTGTGGAGGATCAGAGGGATCTTGGGATCCGAGTCCATAGGACACTCAAAGCTGCTGCGCAGATTGACTCTGTGGTTAAGAAGGCATATGGTGTATTGGCCTTCATCAACTGTGGGATTGAGTTTAAGAGCCGAGAGGTAATGTTACAGCTATATAGGACCCTGGTCAGACTCCACTTGAAGTACTGTGCTCAGTTCTGGTCACCTCACTACAGGAAGGATATGGAAACTATAGAAAGGGTGCAGAGGAGATTTACAAGGATGTTGCCTGGATTGGGGTGCCTACCTTATGAGAATAAGTTGAGTGAACCCAGCTTTTTCTCTGGAGGATGAGAATTGACCTGATAGAGATGATGAGAAGCATTGATCATGTGGATAGTCAGAGCCATTTTTCCCAGGGCTGAAATGGCTAGCACGAGAGGGCACAGTTTTAAGGTGCTTGGAAGCAGATACAGAGGAGATGTCAGGGGTAAGTTTTTACGCAGGGAGTGGTGAGTGCGTGGAATGGGCCACCAGCGACGCAAGTGGATACGATAGTGTCTTTTAAGAGACTCCTGGATAGGTACATGGACCTTAGAAAATTTGAGGGCTATGGGTAACCCTAGGTAATTTCTAAAGTAAGCACATGTTCAGCATAGCATTGTGGGCCGAAGGGCCTGTATTGTGCTGTAGGTCTTCTATGTTTCTATAAATAAATAAATAAATAAATATGGAAAACATCAGATGAAGGGTCCTTGAAAGTGAGTCCTTTGCTTGTGAGTACATTTCTATTATGGGTCAAGTGCAGTTGAGTGAAGATAGCCTCTTTGGTTCAAGAGCCTGATGGTCAAGTGGTAGTTACTGTTCCTGAACCTGGTGGTATGAGTCCTGAGGCTTCTGTACCTTCTTCCTGATGGCAGCAGTGAGAAGAGAGCATGACCTGCATGTTGGACGTCCCTGATGATGGATGCTGTTTTTCTGCGACTGTGCTGTATGTAACACGGCTGAATGATGGGAGACCCATGATGGACTGAGCTGCGTCCACCTCTTTTATAGGATTTTCCGTCAGAGGACATTGGAGTTTCCATACCAGGCTTTGATGCAGCCAATCAATATACCCTCCACCACACATCTATAGAAGTTTGTCAAAGTTTTAGATGCCATGCTGAATCTTTACAAACTTGTAAGGAAGCAGATACACTGCCATGCATTCTTTGCATTTGCGTGATGGGCCCAGGACAGGTCCTCTGAACTGATAACACTGAGATAATTAAAGTTGCTGACCTTCTCCACCTCTGATTCTCTGATGTGTACTTGCACATGGACCTCTGGTTTCTTCCTTCTGAAGTCAATATCAGGATATCGAGAATCCAATTGCACAGGGAGCTATTGAGGCCAAGGTCTTTTGGTTACTTAATTAATTTTGAGGGCATGATGGTATTGAATGCTAATCTGTAGTTGATAAAGATCATCTTGATATATGTATCGTTGCTGTCCAGATGTTCCAGATGGGTAAACTGATGAGACTGAAGGCTGATAAATCCCCAGGGCCTGATGGTCTGTATCCCAGGGTACTTAAGGAGGTGGCTCCAGAAATCGTGGACGCATTGCTAATCATTTTCCAATGTTCTATAGATTCAGGATCAGTTCCTGCGGATTGGAGAGTAGCTAATGTTATCCCTCTTTTTAAGAAAGGAGGGAGAGAGAAAACAGGCAATTAGTCTGACACCAGTTGTGGGGAAGATGCTGGAATCAAAGGATAGGTCCGAGTCAGCGTGGATTTACGAAGGGGAAGTCATGCTTGACTAATCTTCTGGAATTTTTTGAGAATGTAACTATGAAAATGGACATGGGAACACCAGTGAATGTAGTGTATCTGGACTTTCAGAAAGCCTTTGATAAGATCCCACATAGGAGGTTAGTGGGCAAAATTGGAGCAAATGGTATTGGGAGTAGGGTACTGATATGGATAGAAAATTGGTTGGCAGATAGGAAACAAAGAGTAGGGATTAATGGGTCCTTTTCAGAATGGCAGGCAGTGACTAGTGGGGTACTACAAGTCTCGGTGCTGGGACCGCAGCTATTTACAATATACATTAATGATTTAGGTGAAGGGATTAAAAGTAACATTAGCAAATTTGCAGATTACACAAAGCTGGGTGGCAGTGTGAAATGTGAGGAGGATGTTATGAGAATGCAGGGTGACCTGGACAGGTTGGGTGAGTGGGCAGATGCAGTTTAATGTGGATAAATGTGAGGTTATCAACTTTGGTGGCAAGAACAGAAAGGTAGATTACTATCTGAATGGTGTCAAGTTGGGAAAAGGGGAAGTACAACAAGATCTAGGTGTCCTTGTTCATCAGTCACTGAAAGGAAGCATACAGGCAGTGAAGAAAGCTAATGGCATGTTGGCCTTCATAACAAGGGGAGTTGAGTATAGGAGCAAAGAGGTCCTTCTGCAGTTGAGTGTGTGAGTGGGCCAGTGAAAGAGTGAAGCTTTGAGGCTTTGACTCGAGAGGCTTCGACGAGAAGAGGCGGAGGACAAGCTAGCTCGCAGTTAGTTTTTACAATGTCTCCTGAGACGGTGATGTGCCTCTCATGTGAGATATGGCAGTCTTGGGGGAACTCCCCTCTCCTGCCGGGTCACATCTGCTAGAAGTGCATGCGGCTAGGCGATCTGGAAGACTGTGTAAGGAATCTGGAACAGCAGCTGGATGACCTTCGACTCATAAGGGAGAATGAGGCAGTCATAGATGAGAGCTACAGGGAGGTAGTCACACCTAGGCTGTCGGAAGCAGGTCATTGGGTGACAGTCAGAGGGGAGAAAGCGAAGGTGAGCAGACAGGTAGTGCAGAGCACCCCTGTAGCCATTCCCCTGAATAATAAATTTACCGTCCTGGATACTGTTGGCGGGGACGACCAGCCAGGTGTGAGCCACGGTGGCAGGGCCTCTGGCACTGAGTCTGACCCTGTGGTGCAGAAGGGTGGGACGGAGAAGAGGAGAGCTGTCGTCATTGGAGACTTTATAGTCAGGGGAGCAGACAGGAGATTTTGTGGATGTGAGAAGGACACCTGCATGGTTTGTTGCCTCCCAGGTGCCAGGGTCGGGGATGTCTCTGACCGGGCGCACGACATCCTGGTGCGAGAGGAAAAGCAACCAGAAGTCGTGATACATGTTGGGACCAATGACATAGGCAGGAAGAGTGAGTTTCGGGAACTAGGCAGAAGGCTGAGGAACAGGACCACAAGGGTGTCGTTCTCAGGATTGCTGCCAGTGCTATGTGACAGTGATGGTAAGAATTGGAGGAGATGGCAGTTGAGTGCATGGCTGAGGAGTTGGTGCAGGGAGCAGGGTTTTAGATTTTTAGATCTTTGGGATCTCTTCTGGGGAAGGTGGGACCTGTACAGGCGACTGTACCTCTTCCTAGAGATGCTGCCTGGCCTGCTGCGTTCACCAGCAACTTTGATGTGTGTTGCCTGTACAGATTGGATGGGTTGCACCTGAACTCGAGGGGGAACAATATCCTTGCAGGTAGGTTTGCTAGCATGGTTCGAGAGGGTTTAAACTAATTTGCGAGGGGGATGGGACCCAGAGTGATAGAGCAGTGAAAGAAGTGCATGGAGTAAAGCCAGATCTAAGATACAGAGAGGCTTTGAGGAAAGAGAAACAGAATAAACGGTGTAAAGACAGTAAGGTAGAAGGGCTGAAATGTGTGTACCGCAATGCAAGAACCATCAGGAACAAAGGTGATGAACCGAGAGCTTGGATACATACATGGAATTATGATGTAGCGGCCATTACAGAGACTTGGCTGGCACCAGGGCAGGAATGGATTCTCAATATTCCTGGATTTCAGTGCTTTAAAAGGGATAGAGAGGGCGGAAAAAGGGGAGGAGGGGTGGCATTACTGTCAGGGATACTATTACAGCTACAGAAAGGGTGGGTAATGTATTAGGATCCTCTTTTGAGTCAATATGGGTAGAAGTCAGGAACAGGAAGGGAGCAGTTACTCTATTGGGGGTATTCTATAGGCCCCCTGGTAGCAGCAGAGATACAGAGGAGCAGATTGGGAGCCAGATTTTGGAAAGGTGCAAAAATAACAGGGTTGTTATCATGGGTGACTTTAACTTCCCTAATATTGATTGGCACCTGATTAGTTCCAACGGTTTAGATGGGGCAGAGTTTGTTAAGTGTGTCCAGGACGGATTCCTGTCACAGTATGTGGACAGGCCGACCAGGGGGAATGCCATACTAGATCTAGTACTAGGTAATGAACCGGGTCAGGTCACAGATCTCTCAGTGGGTGAGCATCTGGGGGACAGTGACCACTGCTCCCTGCCCTTTAGCATTATCATGGAAAAGGATAGAATCAAAGAGGACAGGAAAATTTTTAATTGGGGAAAGGCAAATTATGAGGCTATAAGGCTAGAACTTGCGGGTGTGAATTGGGATGATGTTTTTGCAGGGAAATGTACTATGGACATGTGGTCGATGTTTAGAGATCTCTTGCGGGATGTTAGGGATAAATTTGTCCTAGTGAGGAAGATAAAGAATGGTAGGGTGAAGGAACCATGGGTGACAAGTGAGGTGGAAAATCTAGTTAGGTGGAAGAAGGCAGCATACATGAGGTTGAGGAAGCAAGGATCAGATGGGTCTATTGAGGAACATAGGGAAGCAAGAAGGGAGCTTAAGAAGCGGCTGAGAAGAGCAAGAAGGGGGCATGAGAAGGCCTTGGCGAGTAGGGTAAAGGAAAACCCCAAGGCATTCTTCAATTATGTGAAGAAAAAAAGGATGACAAGAGTGAAGGTAGGACCGATTAGAGATAAAGGTGGGAAGATGTGCCTGGAGGCTGTGAAAGTGAGCGAGGTTCTCAATGAATACTTCTCTTCGGTATTCACCAATGAGAGGGAACTTGATGATGGTGAGGACAATATGAGTGAGGTTGATGTTCTGGAGCATGTTGATATTAAGAGAGAGGAGGTGTTGGAGTTGTTAAAATACATTAGGACAGATAAATCCCCAGGGCCTGACGGAATATTCCCCAAACTGCTCCACGAGGCGAGAGAAGAGATTGCTGAGCCTCTGGCTAGGACCTTTATGTCCTCGTTGTCCACGGGAATGGTACCGGAGGATTGGAGGGAGGCGAGTCTTGTCCCCTTGTTCAAAAAAGGTAGTAGGGATAGTCCGGGTAATTATAGACCAGTGAGCCTTACGTCTGTGGTGGGAAAGCTGTTGGAAAAGATTCTTAGAGATAGGAGCTATAGGCATTTAGAGAATCATGGTCTGATCAGGGACAGTCAGCATGGCTTTGTGAAGGGCAGATCGTGTCTAACAAGCCTGATAGAATTCTTTGAGGAGGTGACCAGGCATATAGATGAGGGTAGTGCAGTGGATGTGATCTATATGGATTCTAGTAAGGCATTTGACAAGGTTCCACACGGTGGGCTTATTCAGAAAGTTAGAAGGCATAGGATCCAGGGAAGTTTGGCCAGGTGGATTCAGATTTGGCTTGCCTGCAGAAGGCAGAGGGTGGTGGTGGAGGGAGTACATTCAGATTGGAGGATTGTGACTAGTGGTGTCCCACAAGGATCTGTTCTGGGACCTCTACTTTTCGTGATTTTTATTAACGACCTGAATGTGGGGGTAGAAGGGTGGGTTGGCAAGTTTGCAGACGACATAAAGGTTGGTGGTGTTGTAGATAGTGTAGAGGATTGTCAAAGATTGCAGAGAGACATTGATAGGATGCAGAAGTGGGCTGAGAAGTGGCAGATGGAGTTCAACCCGGAGAAGTGTGAGGTGGTACACTTTGGAAGGACACACTCCAAGGCAGAGTACAAAGTAAATGGCAGGATACTTGGTAGTGTGGAAGAGCAGAGGGATCTGGCGGTACATGTCCACAGATCCCTGACAGTTGCCTCACAGGTGGATAGGGTAGTTAAGAAAGCTTAGGGGGTGCTAGCTTTCATAAGTCGAGGGATAGCGTTTAAGAGTCGCGATGTAATGATGCAGCTCTATAAAACCCTGGTTAGGCCACACTTGGAATACTGTGTCCAGTTCTGGTCACCTCACTATAGGAAGGATGTGGAAGCATTGGAAAGGGTACGAGGAGATTTACCAGGATGCTGCCTGGTTTAGAAAGTATGCATTATGATCAGAGATTAAGGGAGCTAGGGCTTTTCTCTTTAGAGAGAAGGAGGATGAGAGGAGACATGATGGAGGTGTACAAGATAATAAGAGGAATAGATAGAGCGGATAGCCAGCGCCTCTTCCCCAGGGCACCACTGCTCAATACAAGAGGACATGGCTTTAAAGTAAGGGGTGGGAAGTTCAAGGGGGATATTAGATGAAGGTTTTTTACTCAGAGAGTGGTTGGTGCGTGGAATGCACTGCCTGAGTCAGTGGTGGAGGCAGATACACTAGTGAAGTTTAAGAGACTACTAGACAGGTATATGGAGGAATTTACGGTGGCGGTTTATATGGGAGGCAGGGTTTGAGGGTCGGCACAACATTGTGGTCCGAAGGGCCTGTATTGTGCTGTACTATTCTATGTTCTATGTTCTATGTACAGGGCCCTGGTGAGACCACATCTGCAGTATTGTGTACAGTTTTGGTCTCCAAATTTGAGGAAGGACATTCTTGCTACTGAGGGAGTGCAGCGGAGATTCACATGATTAATTCCCAGGATGCCGGGACTGTCATATGTTGAAAGATTGGAGCGACTGGGCTTGTATACACTGGAATTTAGAAGGATGAGAGAGGATCTGATTGAAACATGTAAAATTATTAAGTGATTGGACGCGCTAGAGGCAGGAAACATATTCCCAATGTTGGGGGAGTCCAAAACCAGAGGCCACAGTTTAAAAATAAGGGTTAGACCATTTAGAAAAGAGTTGTGGAAAAACTTTTTCACATAGAGAGTTGTGGTTCTGTGGAATGCCCTGCCTCAGAAGGCTGTGGAGGCCAATTCTCTGGATGCTTTCAAGAAAGAGTTAGATAGAGCTCTTAAAGATAGTAGAGTGAAGGGATATGGGGAGAAGGCAGGAATGGGGTACTGATTGTGGATGATCAGCCATGATCACGGTGAATGGCGGTGCTGGCTCGAAGGACTGAATGGCCTACTCCTGCATGTATTGTCTATTGTCTGTTGTTCCAGAGTTGAATGAAAAGCAAATGAGGTGGCATCTGCTGTGGACTTGTTGCACTGGGAGGCAAATTGGAGTGGATCCAGGTTGCTTCTTGGGCAAGAGTTAATATGTTTCATCAGCAACTTTTCAAAACGTTTCATCACTGTGGATGCAAGTGCTACTGGACGATAGTCATTGAGGCAGGTTACCACGTTCTTCTTAGGCACTGGTATTAGTGAAGCCTGCTTGAAACAACTGGGTACCTCTGACTGCTGATAGCTATCACTTCTTATGAAGGTTAAACACTCTAGCCAGTTGTTCAGCACAGGTCTTTAGTACTTGGCCAGCTACCCTCCTGAAGGATGCTTACACGTTGGCCTCAGAGACTGAAATCACAGAATCATTGGGGCAGTGAGAGTTTGTGATGAATCCTCCATGTTTTGATAGTCAAAGTGAGCATAGAAGGCATTAAGCTTATCTGGAGCGAAGGCCTGATGTCACCTATGTCCCTTGATTTTACTTTATAAGAGGTGATAGCATTCAAACCCTGCCATAACATTAGCCACCCTCCAGTCCTCTGGAATTTCGTTAAATACTCATTTCATTGCAGTAATTTATTTCTTGTTATACATCATTGTGTGTCTGTGATTAGGTTTTGAGTGTTTTTTTTCTTATCTAATCAGAACCAAAGAAAAACACCCTAAGGCCAACTTAGTCAAATTAAATCACCTGTTGTTTTTCATGTGATTTACAAACTCTGCATGAGACTTTCAAAAGTTGCATGTTGGCTCCTTTCCAATCTTCTTTATCTGCTGGATGCACTAGTAAATGACTGATGGAAACCTAGTAATGGAACATGATTTAAAAAGATTAATATAATTGATTTCAATTTAAAGGTTCAAAGGTTCAAAGGTCCAAATTAATGTCAGAGAAATGTATACAATATACATCCTAAATGCTTTTTCTTCGCAAACATCCATGAAAACTGAGAAGTGCTCCAAAGAATGACAGATAAATGTACAAACCCCAAAATCCCCCCCAGCTCCCCTCCCTTCCACAAGCAACAATCCCCTCCCCCCACCAGTTAAAAAAAAAGCAAGCATCAGCACTGTCACCAAGCACTCAAGCACCAGCAAAGCAATAGCAAAGACACAGACTTGCAGTTACCCCAAAGACTTTGCGTTACACCTGGCATTCGACATACCGCAGATTCTCTCTCTCTCTAATAATGGAGAAAAAGGTGGCTCCATTTTCCCAGCGAGCGGGAAGACATAACAAACAACTCGCTGGTTTATGATGTTAAGTCCATTATGTTGCTTTTTTCTAGCTTTCTGCCTGAAGGTCGCAAAGATCCCGAGTCTTTGGGACCACAGCAGATATCCCGACTCCCCCAATGACACACTGGTCTCCTGCCGTGACACTGACCCTTGATCCACCCGTCTCTAGAGCCCCGAGATCTGAGGCTTCCGAATTTGAGCTGGACTCTTAGGTAAAACCCTTGGCGTGCCGAACAACGGCCAGTCTTGAAGCCCTGGGAACGGGTCCCACTTCCACAGAGATCCGAAGTCAGCATGTAACTCCAGGTCAGGACCTTCAAAAGAACGCTGAAAGGGAAAAATAAAGATAGTTGCATTTTAGATAAATTTATCCAGATAATCTAGATAAATTTAGATGCATTTATAGAGATCAAACATACAGTATGTTCATATCTTGATTTTTCTTTCCAATGTATAATTTTATGAAACAGTTAATAAGCTGAAAAACATCTCTGAACTGAAATAAAATTAATAACTGCCTTTATCATGGTGAATTTCAATATAATACTCCAACAGAGAAAGATGAAATGGGTGCAGAAAATGCTAGAAATATTCATCTGGTGAAAAACTAAAACTTAAGCTTCATTCCAGACGCAATTGATGGTGATAATCATTTAATGAGACTCTGAGCTGGATTATAATCATTGATAATTATTTGACATGGTAATATACAGTGGCATGCAAAAGTTTGCCATGGCCCTCACAGTCCCTTGACCTAAACATCAAACTTTTGCATGCCACTGTATCTACACAGAGTGCTATACCAGGTAAGTGGTATCCATTATCAGGGATCCCTACCACCCAGGCCATGCTGTCTTCTCACTGCTACCATCAGGAAGAAGGTACTGGAGCCTTAGGACCCACACCACCAGGTTCAGGAACAGTTATTGCCCCTCAACCATCAAGCTCTTGAACCAGTGGAGATGACTTCACTTGCCCCATTACTGAACTGTTCTCACAACCTATGGACTCACTTTCAAAGACTCTTTATCTCATGTTCTTCATATTTATTGCTTGCTTATTTATTTTTTATTATTTTTTTTTCTTTTGTAATTGCACAGTTTGTTGTCTTTTGCATATTAGTTTGTCCATCCTGTTGGGTGTAGTCTTTCAATGATTCTATTATGCTTGCTTGATTTACTGTGTATGTCTGCCAGAAAATGAATCTCAGGGTTGTATATGGTGATATATATGTACTTTGATTATAAATTTACTTTGAATTTTTGAACTTTGCATCATTATCTTGTAGCTCTGGAACTCAATCCCCTGACTAATGAAGGTCAACCTTCACAACTACCCTAACAACTTGCCCAGTTACTTTAAGAAATCTATGGAAATGGACCCTAAGATCTCCCTGTTGCTCCATACTGCTAAGAGTCTTGCCATTAACCTTGTATTCTGTCCCCAAGTTCAACCTTCCAAGGTTTATCATTTCACACTTTTCTGGATTGAACTCCATTTGCTCAGCCCAGCTCTGCATCCTGTTAATATCCCATTGCAACCTACAGCAATCTTCTATACTATTGCACAACTCCACCAATTTTTGTGTTGTCTGCAAACTTTCTAACCCACCCTTCACTTCCTCAACCAAGTCATGTATAGAAATCACAAAGAACAGTGGTCCCAGAACAAATCCCAGCAGAACACTACTAGTCACTGACCTCCAGGAAGAACACACTCCATCTATAACCGTCCTCTTCCTTCAATAGGCAAGCCAATTCTGAATCAATATAAACAAGTTTCCTGGATCATGTACCTCCTAAACTTAATATTAAATGTATATTAATTACTTCACCCTTGTACTTAAAAAGTGGAATATTCAAATTCATTCATGCCCTCATTTTAATATCTCTTTGGAAATCATAGCCGCTCATCCTCAAATGTTTCTTATTCATTACCTGATTAAAACAACTTTAACTGACTGAGCAGACTGCTAAAATTATTCTATTATATCAGTATATGTCCTTTGGCTGGAGAGGGTATGTTTTATGAAATTGGAATGCATTGCAACTACATTCCTAGACCTGTACCGTGACAAGCTGGCTTCATCAGTAATGTTTAAGAAGATGATAAAGTTTCAACTTTGTTTTGCTGTTTCAGATTGTTAGTAAACTTGAAGGGGTTTTAGTTTCTCTGGTGAAATATTTTTGAGTTGTCCTATGAAGTAGCTGTTGAACACTTCAGTTATTTATTGTGGCAAAGTGAGTTCTTTTAATGGAACAGCAGCAGAAAGTTAGGGAGTGGTAATTTTTAGCTGCTGGTATGAAAAGGCTGAAGTACAAAAGAAAGCAGTGAAACTTATAGCATATTAGTGGATTTCTTTACTTCACTTTACAGGAGAAGCTCTCACTGAACTGGTGTAGCAACAATCAAAGTTCATCTGCAAGACATGCACAGCATTTCCTTATGTAACTGCTTCTATGGCTAAGTGTTATTCCAGGCTAATCAGGCTCCAGGCTTAATGATACTGACTAATTTCCTGTGCATGAGACGAGTAACAAATGCACTCTTCAACAAAATTACCATTACTTACTCTTAATAATTTTTCCTTTGGCTCCTCCCACTTCCTCCAAACTAAAGATGTAGCTATGGGCACCCATATGGGTCCTAGCTATGCCTGTCTTTTTGTTGGCTTTATGGAACAATCTATGTTCCACACCTATTATGGTACCTGTCCCCCACTTTTCCTTCGCTACATCAACGACTGCATTGCGCTGCTTCCTGCACACATGCTGAGCTCGTTGACTTCATTAACTTTGCCTCCAACTTTCACCCTGCCCTCAAGTTTACCTGGTCCATTTCTGACACCTCCCTCCCTTTTCTGGATCTTCCTGTCTCTATCTTTGGAGACAGCTTATCTACTGATGTCTACCATAAGCCTACTGACTCTCACAGCTATCTGGATTATTCCTTTTCTCACCCTGTCTCTTGCAAAAATGCCATCCCCTTCTCGCAATTCCTCCGTCTCCACCGCATCGGCTCTCAGGATGAGGCTTTTCATTCCAGGACGAGGGAGATGTCCTCCTTTTTAAAGAAAGGGGCTTCCCTTCCTCCACCATCCACTCTGCTCTCAAATGCATCTCCTCCATTTCACTCACATCTGCTCTCACTCCATCCTCCTGTAACCCCACTAGGAATAGGGTTCCCCTGGTCCTCACCTACCACCCCACCAGCCTCCGGATCCAACATATTATTCTCCGTAACTTCTGCCACCTCCAACGGGATCCCACCACTAAGCACATATTTCCCTCCCCCGCCCTCTCTGCTTTCTGCAGGGATCGCTCCCTACGCGACTCCCTTGTTCATTCGTCCCCCCCATCCCTCCCCACTGATCTCCCTCCTGGCACTTATCCTTGTAAGCGGAACAAGTGCTACACATGCCCTTACACTTCCTCCCTTACCACCATTCAGGGCCCCAGACAGTCTTTCCAGGTGAGGTGACACTTCACCTGTGAGTCGGCTGGGGTGATATACTGCGTCCGGTGCTCCCGATGTGGCCTTCTATATATTGGCGATACCCGACGCAGACTGGGAGATCGTTTTGCTGCACACCTACGCTCTGTCCACCAGAGAAAACAGGATCTCTCAGTGGCCACATATTTTAATTCCACATCCCATTCCCATTCTGATATGTCTATCCATGGTCTCTTCTACTGTAAAGATGAAGCCACACTCAGGTTGGAGGAAAAGCACCTTATATTCTGTCTGGGTAGCCTCCAACCTGATGGCATGAACATTGACTTCTCTAACTTCCACTAATGCCCCACCTCCCCCTCGTACCCCATCCGTTATTTATTTATATACACACATTCTTTCTCTCTCTCTCTCTCCTTTTTCTCCCTCTGTCCCTCTGACTATACCCCTTGCCCATCCTCTGGGTTTTTCCCCCCCTCCCCCTTTTCCTTCTCCCTGGGCCTCCTGTCCCATGATCCTCTCATATCCCTTTTGCCAATCCCCTGAACAGCTCTTGGCTCCATCCCTCCCCCTCCTGTCTTCTCCTATCATTTTGGATCTCCCCTCCCCCTCCCACTTTCAAATCTCTTACTAGCTCTTCCTTCAGTTAGTCCTGACGAAGCGTCTCAGCCTGAAACATCGACTGTCCCTCTTCCTAGAGATGCTGCCTGGCCTGCTGCGTTCACCAGCAAATTTGATGTGTGTTACCAAGTTATCACCTTCTTTCAGAGGGTAAAGGCAAGTAGGGAGTTTAATCGAAGATATGGCTGGGACTTAACATTCAACAAGTTGAAGTGGGATTCAGCTATTGTGGGGATTAGGTCCTCAAGATTTCATCAGGCTAAATAAGACCATAAGATCTAGGAGCAGAAGTAGGCCATTCAATCATGGGCTGATCCAATTCTTCCAGTCATCCCCACTCCCCTGCCTTCTCCCCATACCCTTTGATGCCCTGGCTAATCAAGAACCTATCCTTCTCTGCCTTAAATGCACCCAATGACTTGGCCTTCACAGCAGCCCATGGCAACAAATTCCACAGATTTATCACCCTCTAACTAAAGTAACTTCTCCGCATCTCTGTTCTAAATGGATGTCGTTCAATCCTGAAGTCGTGCCCTCTTGTCCTAGAATCCCCTACCATGGGAAATAACTTTGCCATATCTAATCTGTTCAAGCCTTTTAACATTTGGAATGTTTCTATGAGATCCCCCATCATTCTGCTAAACTCCAGGGAATATAGCCCAAGAGCTGCCAGACATTCCTCATACGGTAATCCTTTCATTCCTGGAATCATTCTCATGAATTTTCTCTGAACCCTCTCCAATGTCAGTATATCCTTTCTAAAATGAGGAGCCCAAAACTGCACACAATACTCCAAGTGTGGTTTCACGAGTGCCTTAAAGAGCCTCAACATCACACCCCTGCTCTTTTATTGTATACCTCTAGAAATGAATGCCAACATTGCATTGATCTTCTTCACTACTGACTCAATCTGGAGGTTAACCTTTAGGGTATCCTGCACAGGGACTCACAAGTCCCTTTGACTCTCTGCATTTTGAATTCTCTCCCCATCTAATTAATAGTCTGCCCATTTATTTCTTTCACCAAAGTGCATGACCATACATTTTCCAACATTGTATTTCACTTGCCACTTCTTTGCCCATTCCCCTAAACTATCTAAGTCTCTCTGCAGGCTCTCTGTTTCCTCAACACTACTCGCTCCTCCACCTATCTTTATATCATTGGCAAATTTAGCCACAAATCCATTAATCCCATAGCCCAAATCATTGACATACATCGTAAAAAGCAGCGGTCCCAACACCAACCCCTGTGGAACTCCACTGGTAACCGGCAGCCAGCCAGAATAGGATCCCTTTATTTCCACCCCACTTGTGCTAGTAACTTCCCTGTAATTCCACCTATGGACTCTTACCTTGGTAAGCAACCTCATGTGCGGCACCTTGCCAAAGGCCTTCTGAAAATCCAAGTACACCACATCTACTACATCTCCTTTGTCTACCCTGTTTGTAATTTCCTCAAAAAATTGCAGTAGGTTAGTCAGGCAGGATCTTCCTTTCAGGAAACCATGCTGGCTTTGGCCTATCTTGTCACATGCCTCCAGGTATTCTGTAATCTTATTCCTAACAATCGATTCCACCAACTTCCCAACCACTGATGTCAGGCTAACAGGTCTATAGGTTCCTTTCTGCTGCCTCCCACCCTTCTTAAATAGTGGAGTAACATTTGCAATTTTCCAGTCATCCCATACAATGCCAGAATCTATCGATTCTTGAAAGATCATTGTTAATGCCTCCAGCTACTTCCTTCAGAACCCGAGAGTGCATTCCATCAGGTCCAGGAGATTTGTCCACCCTCAGACCATTAAGCTTCCTGAGCACCTTTTCAGTCATAATTTTCACTGCATATACTTCACTTCCCTGACACTCTTGAATGTCTGATATAATGCAGATGTCTTCCATTGTGAAGACTGATGCAAAATACGCATTCGGTTTCTCTGCCATCCCTGTGTCTCTCATCGCAATATCTCCAGAGTCATTTTCTATTGTTCCTATATCTACCCTCAACTCTCTTGAAAAAGCTTAAAAAAGCTGTTAGTATCTTCTTTGATATTAGTCACCAACTTTCTTTCATAACTCACCTTTTCCTTCCTAATGACCTTCTTAATTTCCTTCTGCAAGTTTTTAAAAACGTCCTAATCCTCTATCTTCCCACTAGCTTTGGCGTCCTTGTATGCCCTCTCTTTTGATTTTACTTTGGCTCTGACTTCACTTGTCAGCCACGGTAATGTCCTTCTTCCATTCGAAAATTTCTTCTTGTCTGGAATATTCTAAAATTTCTTCTTACTAGGAATGTTTACCAGTAAGCTATCGCACATGTTCAGTAGCGCCTTCTTAAACCAGATCTCCCTGATGTTTCTCTTTCCAAAGACTGCCTATTCCTACAAATGACAGAATTAGTTTCTTTTCTCGCCCCACTTTTAGTAATAGTTCTTTCTTTTCCATGTTATGATTTTGATACTATTCATTACATTTCTGAGGAGCTATGGTTACTGTATTGTGTGATTTCTGTATATTTTCTGGCATAGACAAAGTTGAATTATGGACATCTCTAATAACAGAACCAATTCATTACCCGGTACTTTGTGCTGCAACATTAATAGAATCTTATTTGGTTAAGGAGTAAGCCAGGATATTGTTTTTTGTTTAATTTTCAAGCAGATATATATTTTATCAGACCACAAAATAACTGCAGTATTAACCTCAATCAAAAATTAAATTGTTACCAAAAATTATGAGCAATAAATTTGTTATTGTAAACTTATATTAACAGTTTAAAACAATAGTCACTGAGATAATTATGTGTAGTTAAACAATACTGGCCTATTTATACTGGAACAAATTTCATAATTTTAGTATTACTCTCACAACTAATTGATATAACAAATTTGCAAATACTGTATGAACATACGGCGCAAAATTTGAAAATGTGGAATGAAACTAACATAGTTTTAAAATGGTAAATGAGTAAAGAGGAGAAGATGGTGGCGCACCTGCGCATGCGCAGCCCTCCAGTGAAAAATGATATCGTATCTGTTAAATAGGGGCCATGGATAATTCTGATTTGATGGAGAATGGATGTGAAAGCACAGGGGAACATCTGGAGATCTGAAATGCCCGTTTGCTGCTGTCGTTACTGTGTGGTCGGGAATCTTTTGGAGGGTAGGCCTCAAAATCCCCGGCCTTGCCTGCTTTTGGTGACCAAGAAGGAGGTCGAATCGTTCGGACAGAGATGGCGCTCAGTACTCGGTGTCGGAGAGCTGATCAGAGCTCGAAGTTTTCGGGTGACTCAGAGTCAGATTGTGGTCAGCATGGCAGGGAGAGTTTTTCTTCCTTCTCCCATCTGCATGAGATGTGGGACATTTGAGAAACTTTGGACTTTACTGTGCTCATGGACTTCTTCATCAAGTTATGGTATTGTTGCACTGTTGTAACTATATGTATAATTATGTGGTTTTGTCAGTTTTTTTAGCCTTGGTCTGTCCTGTGTTTTGTGATTATCACACCGGAGGAAATAATGTATCATTTCTTAATGCAGGCATTACTAAATGACAATAAAAGAGGACTATGTGTCTTCATAATCTAACCTTTGAGTGGCTGAAACAATTGAAGAAGGTCCAGGCATGTTCATCAGACTGTGTTGATTACCAATTTCAGCAATGAAACCACATCAAATACCAATTTAGCGAGCTGCAAATAGTTTGATTTCGGATTTCACACTGCAGTCCAAGCATCCCATGTCACAGTACATAGCTTTAGAGATCAGCCAGCAATGAAAATGCTTGGCTGTGATATCTTTGGATGATTTTTGATGACTGCTAACTTCTTAGGTCCACGTTAAAATAATAGCCGCGTGACCATGATACGGAACGAATATTTGTATCCATAGACAGAAGTGATTGCAGATGCTGGCATCTGGAGCAACAGAACTCTCTCTCACCATATAAGGAAATAAACTAACTGGTGAGGTTTACTATTATTCCACCTGGATACCTAGACTGCACTTTTTTGCATCCTGTCTCTTATAGGGATACCAACCCTTTCTCCCTCTCAAGATGAGGCTTTCCATTACAGGACACCTGAAATAACCTCTTTTTTCAGGAAATGTGACTTCCCTTCTAATGTGGTTAATGGAGCCCTGACTCACATTTCTTCCAATTCTTTGACTTCTGCTCTTACCTCCCCCCACCAAACAAAACAGAGCTAGCCCGTATTCACCTCTCACCCTATTAGTCAGTGCATCCAGCACATCATCCTTTGTCATTTCTGCCAGCTGCAAAGATATGCCACCACAAGTCACATTTTCTTTTCCCTAATCTTTTACACTTTATTCAGGAACCATTCCCTCCCTATTCCGCTCATCTCTTCCCAGCTTACCTGATCGCTGGCATTTTCCCCTGCATCTGCAGGAGGTACAAACTTGTTCTTTAACCTCCTTTCTCACCACCATCTAGAGACCTAAACAGCCCCTCCAGGTGAGGCAAAGTTTCATGCACCCCTTCAAACTTTTCTACTGTATTTAGTGCTCCTCAGGTTGTCACCTCAACATCACTGATGCCAATGGAGACTAGGCGACCAACTTGCAGAGTACCTGCCTCTGTCCACAGTCGTCATCCCAAGCTCCCAATTGTATGCCATTTCAACTCAGCCTCCCATTCTCACACTGTTCTGTCTGTTCTCATCCTTATCCATTGGTAGCGTGACCCCCCGCCCCCCCCCCCCCCCGGGAACACAAAGTAATGATACCTCATGTCCTGCCTGGTTAGTCTTTTACTGCATGTTACGAACACTGGATTTTTAAATTTCAAGTAACCCATCCCTCTTATGCCCCCCCCCCCCACGACACCCCCATTTTGCATTTTCTGATCCAACCCTGGTCCTCTCATTTTTTGTCCCCTTTCCCATACCCACTCTCCAACACCACCTCCCCACCCATCACTCATTTTTCTCCTCCCTCTCTGAGAACCATCCATGCACTGCCACACTTTTTACCCATCAGTTCCACCCCTCCCCCCCCAAAACAATCTGGTTCTGTCTGCTTACTTCCTATTGTCACCTTCCTTACTTATTAGTTTACACCACTGGAAGACTCTTTACCTACTTATTGCCTTCCAGTACTCGTCTTCAAGTTCACTCTTCCCTCCATAATATGACTCTCTTTGTGCCTCTTTCTCCCACTTATTATCCGCCTGCCTCTGTTTCTGAGCTCCATATAGCCATGCATAGCACCATCAGGAGTGGCACAGTAGCATAGCAGTTAGCATTAACGCTTTATGGTGTCAGTGACCTGAATTCAATTCTTGCCACTGACTGGAAGGAGTTTGTTTGTTCTCTCCATGACTGTGTCAATTTCCTCCCACATCCCAAAGACGTACAGATTAGTAAGTGAATTGGTTTCTTCAGTGTATTCGGGCAGCGGGGGTTCATGAGGTCGGAAAGGCATGTTACCATACTGTATCTATAAATACAAAGTTTAAAAAAATTTGTTTATCCTGCTTATGCTATCCTCAGTCCACTGAAATGTCAGCAGTTATTCCCCCCCTCCCCACCCCACCAGTACGGATGCAGCTCAATCACTGAGTTCATCGAGCAGGATAAGTTCACAACAGAGTTCTGTGGAATCATGCTTCAGCATGAATGTTAGAAAATAAAAAAAAACATGAATGATATAAAATTAAATCAAAATGCTAATGAACTTAGCTCTTGTTAACAAAGATCTGGTGTATTGTTACAATTTTTCAACTTGAATAATACTGCTTTTGTAACACGGACCTATATGGTCCTGTCCCTGTACGGACCTCAAATTAGGCAGAATTAAGCTGTTGCCATGACAAAGTTTGTATGTACATGAGGATTGACCAAAAGGAGGGATTCCCAATCAAATTTCAAAGATCCATTTGATGAAATATACAGAAAAATTAATGAGGCTGATTTTATTCCAAAACTCTATATAAATAAGATTTTAAAGCAACAAACATAAGTCTATGCATAGAAAGATATTACAGATTTCAAACAAAGATACAATACTGTGTAAGACTCTTAAGCACGTATATAGGGCAAGGGAGCCTCAGATTTTTGCACAGTACTATATTGTCAATGTGGAGCGGAATGCAAGTTTGTAATTCTGGTGGGAGCAAAGGATGTTGAGAATGGTAAGGATGGAGTGGCATGAGAGGGGTGTGGAACAGATGGCAGAGAAAGAGTGCCAGGGGTGGGGGGTGGCGTCGGTGCAGACACACCCAGTGCTGTGACATCAGGCAAGATCACTCAATTCCAAAGAATTGGTTTATTTATCATTACAGAATGTCTTGCTGGTGCTGCCCGCTCCTTCTCCTTTACCTGACCATGATTCCCGTCTCCCTATCCCCTTCCCACTCTCAGTTCACAACAGAGATCCATATAAGAATCAGATTTATTATCACTCATGTATGTCATGAATTTTTGTTTTGGTGGCTGCAGTACAGTGCAATACATAAAATTACTACAGTACTGTGCAAAAGACTTGGGCACTCTGGCTGTATACTGTATATACGCCTAACCTTTGCACAATAATGTATTTGTTGAGATAATCTGTTTAAAAAGATGATATTCATAAATATATTCAATTTACACAGGCTATGCTGTATTCCTAAGACCATGTAATTGTTTCTCCTTTAGGAATCTAATGAACTTCAATGCAGTAATACAATCAACTTGAATTGGGAAAATACAAGTCTGCTATCAACATCTAGATTACAGCGAAAAGAAACATCAACAGACACACAACAAAGGAGGAATTTGCACATTACAAACCTGATTTAAAAGACTAAAGTGATTAGTGTGGTATAAATTGCTTTCAGAAGAATGTACTTGTTGAATAGGTAGTATAAAAAATACAAGTAAGTTATTAAAACAAAAGAATAGGTTTTAACTTTGGGCACTGTTATAAACTTGGTGGTTGTGACCCCAAATGCTTTTTACTCCATTTATTCCAAGGTTTCATCTTTCACCATTTCATGCACGGCAGCTGGTCTGTCCATTAGCTTCAGGTGGTAAGTCCCTTTAAATATGCAAACTTTGAGTCTATAAATCAAAAAAAACTGCAGATGCTGGAAATCTGAAAGAAAAACATAAAATATTCTGCAAGCAAGGCAGCATCTGAGGAGAGAAACAGAGTCAATGTTTCAGCACAGTGATGTCAAATTTTCTGCTTTTATTTTCTGATTGAAAAGAGATCACTACTTGCAATTTTGATAGCACCAGCCAGTTTTATTAGTACATGCATCAGAAAAGACACACAAATGTAAGTTACCAATATTTTTTGTGTAACTAGGATAAGCAGTGGAGATCTATCTTACTCTACAATAATAATGTGGGCTTTTGTCGGCCTAGGTCCTCCTTGCACCATAATATCCAGGTCTAGATTCTGGCTGGCTGGATTTAACGCCTGCAGCTCTCTGGCACTATTTAATGAGGTCCTCATTTTAAAATGCAACAGGTCTCCCGTTGATGACATCAGCTGGCAGGCAGACACCACTGATTAACCATCTGAAAGTTGAAATCTATCCCAGAATTGATCAAATCAACTCACTGTGTATTACATTTATGCATGCATTCCATGACTAAAGCAGATATATATAGATGTAATGATGTAAACATGTTACATTTGTTGGTAGAATTCAAAGTTATGGGTACGAAGTGAAGCAAGTTACAAGTTCCAGCTGTACACATTGTAGATGTATTATATTGCAATGACAACTTGTTTTATATTTTCTATATAGTTATGGAATGTTTGTTTCTGTAGTCTTACAGACTTTCCTAACTGATATATGTTAATAAACATTCTAAAGTTAAAAATTATGCTAACTAATGTTTGTAAATCTACAGTCACACTTCAGAAGTAAATGTTTTGTAATATTGATTGACCATTTCTAAATTGGTCAGTTCATAATATCAAAGATTGCAGCAAAGATGAATTCAAAGATATTTTAAAAGTGATAAATATATTTATGCATTGCTTTAAAACTGTGATTTTTCAGAAAGAAATTATCTGATTGCAAAAGTTATCTTCCTATTGTAATATACAGTAATATACACAATTTAATTTTGAAAAGTTTGCAAAATTTGTACATAGTTGTATATAAAACCAGTAAAACAAAGTACTGTAATAGCAAATGAAGCTTAACATCAGCTGTTTACTACAGGGAATTTTTAATCCCAATTTGCTTGCACAATCGAAAACAAGCTATTTTGTGAAATAAAGGAAGGCATGTTACCATGATTATTTATCAGTCCTGTATGTAATAAAATATTGCACATATTTCTTTATCTGTAAAAATACTTTGTTCTTAATTAGATTGTCAGATGGTTCCCTAATTCAAAATTTTACTTTCAGGGTACTTGTATATGCACTTACACAAAAACTGTTTCTTTTGCATAATATAGAAAGTAATGCATAAACCTGTTTCTCATACTGTATATTTTATCTTTCTCATAATTTCCTTCCCTAAAATTAATATCTGTGCCTGTATTTATAATTAATAATTAAATTAATAATTTAAATCACAAACTAAAGCACTGCAGCCTTTGCTCAGTGAACTTTAAACATCGATAATATATATTGTTATTCTGAATTTATATTTCCAAAATCTTAAAGATTGAATGATGCAAATACAAACTTTATAAAACTAACATGGCTGCTATGTTGGCAGCAAGGATTTAAAATTTGAAGGTTAATTGTTAATGCTAAAACATCAGCTTTAAAATCAGTGTATTATCTACAGTTGATATTCATATTGCAGCTGCTGTCAATCATTTTATAAACTATAAGATCAGTATCCTTTTCACCGGGCCAAGTCATCTATATGAAATTGGTCTATGAAAATTTTTATAATAGACAATAGGTGCAGGAGTAGGCCATTGGCCCTTCGAGCCAGCACCGCCATTCACCGTGATCATGGCTGATCATCCACAATCAGTACCCCATTCCTGCCTTCTCCCCATATCCCTTGACTCCACTATCATTAAGAGCTCTACCTAGCTCTTTCTTGAAAGCATCCAGAGAATTGGCCTCCACTGCCCTCTGAGGCAGAGCATTCCACAGATCCACAACTCTCTGGGTGAAATGGCCTACCCCTTATTCTTAAACTGTGGCCTCTGGTTCTGGACTTCCCCCAACATCGGGAACATGTTTCCTGCCTCTAGCATGTCCAATCCCTTAATAATCTTATATGTTTCAATCAGATCCCCTCTCATCCTTCTAAATTCCAGTGTATACAAGCCCAGTCGCTCCAATCTTTCAACTTATGACAGTCCCGCCATCCCGGGAATTAACCTCGTGAACCTCCGCTGCACTCCCTCAATAGCAAGAATGTCCTTCCTCAAATTTGGATACCAAAACTGCACACAATACTCCAGGTGGGGTCTCACCAGACCCCTGTACAACTGCAGAGGGACCTCTTTGCTCCTATACTCAACTCCCCTTGTTATGAAGGCCAACATGCCATTAGCTTTCTTCACTGCCTGCTGTACCTGCATGCTTACTTTCAGTGATTGATGAACAAGGACACATAGATCTCGATGTACTTCCCCTTTTCCTAACTTGACACCGTTCAAATAGTAATCTGCCCTCCTGTTCTTGCCACCAAAGTGGATAACCTCACATTTATCCACATTAAACTGCATCTGCCCACTCACCCAACCTGTCCAAGTCATCCTGCATTATCTCAACATCCCCCACACATTTCACACTGCAATCCAGCTTTGTGTCATCTGCAAATTTACTAATGTTACTTTTAATCCCTTCATCTAAATCATTAATGTATATTGTAAATAGATGCAGTCCCAGCACCAAGCCTTGCAGTACCCCACTAGTCACCACCTGCCAAACTGAAAGGGACCCGTCAAACCCTACACTTCGTTTCCTGTCTGCCAACCAATTTTCTATCCATGTCAGTACCCTACCCCCAATACCACGTGCTCTAACTTTGCCCACTAATCTCCTATGTGGGACCTTATCAAAGGCTTTCCGAAAGTCTGCACCCACTGGCTCTCCCTTGTCCATTTTCATAGTTACATTCTCAAAAAATTCCAGAAGATTATTCAAGCATGATTTCCCCTTCGTAAATCTATGCTGACTCAGACTGATCCTGTTATTGCTATCCAAATGTGCTGCTATTTCACCCTTTATAATTGACTCCAGCATCTTCCCCATCACTGATGTCAGGCTAACTGGTCTATAATTCCCTGTTTTCTCTCTCCCTGCTTTCTTAAAAAGTGGGATAACATTAGCTACCCTCCAGTCCTCAGGAACTGATCCTAAATCTATAGAACATTGGAAAATAATCACCAATGCATCCACGATTTCTAGAGCCACCTCCTTAAGTACCCTGTGATGCAAACCATCAGGCCCTGGGGATTTATCAGCTTTCAGTCCCATCAGTCTATCCAACACCATTTTTTGCCTAATGTGAATCTCCTTCTTCCATTAGCCTAGGTCCTCCGGCCACTATTACATCTGGGAGATTATTTGTGTCTTCCCTAGTGAAGATCTAGTGTCTTCCCTTTTGATTGCAAATTTTATCCTTAGAGGATTGAAATACAATTACCCAGTTGCTTTGAGTTGTACAGACCAACTACCAACTCTATGATTCCACCTGGATGATAGGAGATGGAGAGAATTGGAACATAGGATAAATTACAGCAGTATTGTCAACTGAAATAAAAGTGCTTACTTGACATTTGGGTATGACAAGTACCTTTTACTCAGAGAAGATTAATAAACCATCCTTTCATTTTTGGTAATTCTGCCTTGTCTTTGCATTGATTCCAAAGTATTGTTTCATCTCCTCATTCCTGTGGAACCAAGATTTCCACAGTAAGGTCTGATGGGGTGATTTAATTCTGAGCTCCAAAACGTTTTGGGATAATATACCATGCTCAACATCCATTTACCCTTCAGATCTCCAGGTATTTAAATAACAATAAAAAATGACAGCCTGTTAATCCTATTGGGCTTCATTTACAGGCAGAAAAGAGTCCTATAAGCTGTATGTCATTCCAAAACTGCAAGCCGGGAAAATTTAATACCATATGGCTAATAGAACAGATTTTTTAACTGTACATTTCTTAAACCCTCCTAGGTTTTATTTGCAAATAATAGTTAATTTTTAGTGTATATAATGCATTTAACTTCTAGTCTGTTGATCACTGACCCATGTTTTTGCACTTACCCGGTGCAAAATTATTAATTTCAACCATTTAACTACCTTATAATTACAACTTTGTGCTTCTGCTTTGCAGCAAACTCTGTAAAAGCATAATCACTGGTCAATCAATTGCATATTTATCAAAAATTATACTCTTCCAAAAGTAGTTTCATCTAGACCTTGGTTTACTATACAACAACTTTTTAAACGTGTAACTACATTAGTGAAAATAAACTTACTGATTATTGACTGCTTAAAATATAGCCTGTTTTTGATAATATTATAAATTGCACCAAAGGTTAAACATGTTAAATCAGTAATAGTTTATTGTAAATTTAGTTGAATCTACTGGGATCTTTCATACTTTAAACAGTTTAAGCAAAAAAAAATTGTTGTGAATACTGTAATTCACTTTACTTTTAATCCCAACTGTAGGGAAATAGCATAGATTTAAAGCCTCAGTTTATTAATAGTCCCACTTATTTCAGTATAGGTCAGCAACAGCATATTGTGCAATCATTAATAAAGCAAAGTTAAGCACCCATAAGCAACTCTGATGTTAAGTTTTATAATGCAGAAACCTTTAGTAGATGCCAAATTGTTCCAGTGAATCTCTATTACATTTTTAACATATTTCAAAACAAGGCAAAGCAGTAAAAGCTACTGAAGTATTAATACCTTATATTCTCCATTAATTCAAAAGCTCACATTGGTTTGGCTGTAGTGACACAGCTGGCATTATGTGAGGAAACCCTGACATTATTTTACAGTTTTATAAAATGTACAAAGTAAATCATGGCCATGTATTATATTTTCTATGTGTTCAATAATAGATCAACAATGAAACCTACAGTATACTACTAAAACCCAACAAAGTCGATGTAATTTTGTGTAAATGCAGTATTCCAAGGATCTAGTGCAAATTTACAAAAGATCTTTAAAAATTGATAGATAAGAGTAATTGGTGCGAAACACAAAAAAGCAGCCCAAGCTTCAAATGATCAAAATCTGATTGATAAATGCTAGAAATTTATCATTCAGGATGCATGCATAATTGTAATATACAAAGCAGGCAGGTAATAATTGTGCAATTTGGTCTGATTCCTAAATTTGTTGATAACATTAGTTTAAACTATTTTTTTAATGTGAGTGGTCTTTTCTGCAATTTAATTTTACTGCTTATGTTTACTGTTCAAGAAATCTGAAATAGTCTTTATTATATGATAAACCTGTTTGTAGAGCGCTTTCTTAAATGGAACATGTGAGCAGCAGATTTGGAGGAAGATTTTTTATATGATGGTTTGACCATTAAAAGGGGCAAATACCAAAGTCACTATTTTTTTTAAATAATATGTATTATAAAAGCTTTACTTGCGATGTGCAGAATCACATAATGGTATATATGTAAAAAATCAAGAAGTGAAAAAGTAATATATTTTTTCACAATTGTAGAGAAAAAGATTATATAACTATCTTACAGTTGTTACCTTGTTTATGGTGGAAATATAAAGCAACATTTGGCAAGCACATGATTAAATTCTAAAGTACTTGTATTGTACATAGGTTAAAATGATGACTTAGAACTTAAAATGGAAACCAGAGGAGCAAAGGGCAGCACATAAGATAGTGACTAATAAATCTTTACACTCTTACTTGCATAAAAGTTCTATGGTATTTAAATGTAAGACAACATTCAAATGTGTTTGAGGATGGCTTGGAATATATTTGATTTGCTGGAGAATTATGTTAGCTACTGGACCACCAGTATTCAAGCTGAATTCTGTATGATTTTTTTACCATGTATATTTAACAAAACCTGTCCAGTCTATTATCTCCTAGTTCACGAATTTTACCTTCACCTCTGTTTTATAAGATTCCTAATAAGTTTATTTTACATTTACTTTGACTGCATAGAAGTGTATACATATCAAATGTTTTATTTATTGAGGTACTACTGTATGTGGGCACATGGTACCCTCATATTTTGTAAAATAAAATCTATGTCCATATGCATTGAAATCAGCAATATTAGAAATGTTAAAAGGGAATATGTGCAATGAAAACAAATAAAATCATTAAAAAAGGAACTGTGGACTGAAGTGTCTAGATGGATATCTACGAAATTCTTTGTATAAAATTTCTCATTTAAGTTATGTATGTTTTGCCTCGACTTTTTGGATAATGCAAGTTTGAGAATTTTATGGTGAGAAAATTGATAAAATATTAGCATTTAGTCATAGAGTCAAAGAGCACCACAGCACAAAAACTGGCTCTTCAGCTCCCCTAGTCCATGATGAAATATTATTCTGCCTAGTCCCATCAACCTACATTGCCCTCTCAGATATTAAAATCGAACCCACATCCACCTCATTTCACCATTAATAATGGAAAAGTGCTAGCAGCAACAGGTGGATAAAGAAATGCCTAAGTTAGTCTCAGCAATTACCTACTGCTCAAATGGGATTATTAGTTCTTAGCCTGTCCAAGCATAATATTCAGAAATCAATAAAAGTACAGTATTTAAATATTGCCTCGTAATAGGCTTGTTTTTAAGATGGCATGCCATGGAATAAATGGAAGCTTTGGCAGCATAAATAGAAAAAATCTGAATAACAGGAAACATTAGTAAAGAAAGGTTTATTGGATTGAAGGGATAGTGGGCTTTCTCAGAGGTTTCTTCAGGTCTCTCATAGCTTCAGCAAATGCACATTAATGATTTGGTTGCGGATGGTTAGAACACAATTTTCATATTAGCAGATACCCCAGAAGTTGTCAAGATGAAGGAGATCAGTAATGGGCTCCATAGGCAGGGTGGTTGAACAGGCAGATAGATTATAGTTGAACCTTAACACTTAATGTGCCTCAGCAATGTATTTTGATAAGTAGCTATTTTAACCAACAGATGCAGTATATACAAAAAAAAACCCTATCCAAGCATATTTATGCATAGATGGTTCAAGGTAACAATAGGTAGAGAAAGCAGCTTAAAGTGCAAGAGCAAGGAAGTCATGAACTTTTATAAGACATGAATTCAACCACAATTTTAGTAATGTATCTAGTTTTGAGCACCACTCATCAGAGGGCACAAACAGCGTGAAAATACACTGTCTTTTTACCAGGGAGGAAAAGTCTGGCAAAAATTATTTGGGGTGAGGGATTTCTGTTTTCATTTAGGGACTGGGGAAGCTGGAGTTGGGCTTGGAACAGAAGCTGCTACAAGGAGATCTGACACAGCTCTTTAAGGTCATGAAGAGTAGACATCAAATGGACAGAAACTGCTAATGGAGAGTTTGAGAACTGGGAAGCAGAATAAAGGTGACGGACAAAATAATCAAAGTAATGTGAGGGGAAAAATATTTCCTTACAATGAATAGAGCCTGGAATGCAGTACTGGAGCAGATTCAGCTTTGTTCAAAAGGGAGCTGGATGTGTAACTGAAAGAAAATTTGTAAGGCTTTGGGGAGTGGGTGGAAGAGTAGAAAGATTGATTTTGCATGGAACTGGTGTGGATTCAACAGACGTAATACTTTCTAATATGTTGCAATAATTCTGTTATTCTCAGTGTAAAAATGTTATTATCACATGACTAAAGAAACAAAAGTCTGCATATACTGGAACTTGAAGTGAAAAATAAACTTATATTTATTTGGCCTCTAGATCTCTAAGAGTCTCCTGTGCCCTCATAACAAACACAAGAAAGTCTGCACATGCTGGAATTACAAAGCAGCACACATAAAACACCGGAAGAGCTCAGCAGATCAGGCAGCATCTATGGAAATGCCAACAATTGACATTTCTGCCGAGACCCTTCTTCAGGACTGAGAAGGAAGCGGTAAACATCTATGGTGAAGATGAGGCAGTCAGGGCGAGGGAAATGAATGTTACTGAGGGCATGAGAAGTGTTGTAGATGTAGGCAGGAAGGAACTGAACCAAGGGGGATAGAAGAGAATGGAGATATGAGAGCATGAGTTCAATAGGGCAGAAGCAGGAAGAGTCAATAGGTCTACCCAGACAGTCTAGTTTGTGGATATATCCATGTAGCTTTTAAATGTTGCTAATGTACCCACCTCAAGTGCTATTTCTGGCAGCTCATTCTAAATGTGCACCAGCCCTTGCATGAAGAAGCTGCCCCGATGTCCCTTTTAAATCTTACCTCTGACCTTAAACCAATGTCCTCTCGTTATTAGCACCAGCTCCCTGAGTGGTGTTTTCACAATGTCTATGCACATCACAAGCTTACAGTACAGTATATACCTCTATCAGGTTACCCCTCAGTCCTGTATGTTCCAGGCAATAAACTCCAACCTGAACCTCTACACAACCTCTCCTTGTAACTCAAGCCCCCAAGTGCAGTTTACATCCTGGCAAAACTTGCCTGCATTCTAGTTTAATAACATCTTTTAATAACAGAACAACCAATCCTGTACATGATGCTCCAAGTGTGGCCTCACCAACATTTTATATTACTGCAACATTACCTCCCAACTTCTATACTCAGTACCATATATTTTAAAAGGTTTGACTCTTGAAATCCAGGGCAAGTTGGCAAATTATATCCAAATTTGTCTTGGTAAAGGAGACAGTAGATCATGATAAAGAGTTATTTTATCATGGGGTGGGGGGGACATCGACTCAGACTATAAGAGGCCTGCGTCGGGCATTTTCATGCCTTACAAGGTGCAGATTGGAAGTCTGTGTGTGGTGCCACTCCTCGCACAGACACTAGAGCAATGTGTGATTAAGTGCCTTGCTCAAGGGCACAAACACGCTGCCACAGCTGAGGCTCAAACTAGTGACCTTGAGATAACTAGACGAACGTCTTAACAACTTGGCCACGTGCCCAACACACATCCCCTCCCTCCCTCCCTCCCTCCCCCCTCCCCTTATCATGGGCATTGATAAACCTTCCTCCGTAGAAAAATCTCTTGGCCTTCCTTGAACTTCAATTTTATTTCTACCCCATACACATCTTCATTTCTCTCCTTCCTATGAGTCTGGATTCAAATGTATGAAGAAGGGCACTAAAGGTTGCTGGACACTTGGCCTAAGAACTTTGCTAAATCTGGTGATATTTTACAGAAATCAATATGTTTCATAATCAGCAGCTTTTTGTTCCAGATTGGTTGAGAAAGCATACGGTACAATGGCCTTCATCAATTGTGGGATTCAGTTTAGGAGCCGAGAGGTAATGTTGCAGCTATATAGGACCCTGGTCAGACCCCATTTGGAGTACTGTGCTCAGTTCTGGTTGCCTCACTATAGGAAGGATGTGGAAACCATAGAAAGAGTGCAGAGGAGATTTACAAGAATGTTGCCTGGATTGGGGAGCATGCCTTATGAGAATAGGTTGAGTGAACTTGGCCTTTTCTCCTTGGAGCGACAGAGGATGAGAGGTGACCTGATAGAGGTGTATAAGGTGATGAGAGGCATTGATCGTGTGGATAGTCAGAGGCTTTTTCCCAGGGCTGAAATGGCTAACACGAGAGGGCACAGTTTTAAGGTGCTTGGAAGTAGTTACAGAGGAGATGTTAGGGGTAAGTTTTTTATGCAAAAGTGGTGAATGCGTGGAATAGGCTGCCGGCAATGGTGCTGGAGGTGAATACAATAGGGTCTTTTAAGAGACTCCTGGATAGGTACATGAAGCTTAGAAAAATAGAGGGCTATGTGTAACCCTAGGTAATTTCTAAGGTAATGACATGTTCAGCACAGCTTTGTGGGCTGAAGGGCCTGTATAGTGCTGTAAGTTTTCTATGTTTCTATGTTAATTCATTGTTTGTACATTGTCTTGCTGGATTTGAACTGACGTCTGAATCTGTTGGAATTTAACCTCATGCCTTCAGATTATTTGTCTTGGGGTCGTAAATTACCAGTCTGTAACAGAACCTCTTTGCCATTACTGACAACAGTGACACAGGACCTTGCAGGGTGTTATTGGATTCTAGCAATCTGTTTTCTTACAGATAACAAGGAGAGTTCAGATCACACCCTGGTTGAAGTGGTTGTAGTCCCATGAAGTAGAAATAGGCCATCATTGGTGTATTGTAGCATCTATAAACTCAGTACTCACATTATGCCATTGCCTTTCCATCAATCAGTAAAGTCTCCTTCCAGTAGTTAAGCTACAGTGACTACAGAGCAGGATGTCATAACATTAGGAGGACAGAAGTAAAATAGACAGTGCAATAGAATATATAGAAATCATTGCTGAGAGCAGAAACTAAGGCTTGTATATATTGCTAACAGAGTCTGAAGTTGTGTGACTAGAAAGAAACTGCTAATGTTGAATTCAAGATTCAAGATTCAGATTTCAAGATTGTTTAATGTCATTTCCAGTACACAAGGAGAATGAAATAATGGTTACTCCAGATCCAAAGCAGTATATGAAAAACACAGTAAGACAGAGAACACAATAATAAAAATACACTATAAATATAAATACATAAAATAGCTTACATGCATTATCTCCTTTTCCGATTTTAATCCTTTTGCTCCTTTTAAGTGAAAAACTAGGTGATGGTGGTTGTATTAAAAACTCCTCTAATACAGGATTTTGTGATGGAATTGGTCCAAAATGAAATAATATATATATATATATTTTAATTGTTAAAATTGACACCTATTGGATCAGTAGCTGGTGGAGTTAGACTTAAGTATTCTTGCAAGATATAATTTCTTTTGCAGCCACTCCTTTTGGAATAGTGTGACTGGGCGACTGAGCAAAGACCACACAAAGCAGAGCAGCCTGCCAAAAGCAGGGCAGGGGGTATACATTGGAATCTTGCTGTATGCACCATAGCAAGGAAGAGTTTGTGAGGCAAATGTGATAAAGTAAAATTGCCTCATTGACAATGCTTCATGCTTCATCCACAACCCTAACCTTAGGAGAGTGAGAACCACTTTGCTAGTATTTGTTACAGTGCCCATCAACCTTTACAGTTTCCAGTGCTTCACATCCAAGATTAGCAAATTATTTCTGAGCTGCAGTCCTAAAATTTAATGCAGTGCTCCATCTCGATCTGCTCAATCATCTATGCAATTGATACATTACTATTTTTTCACATTTGAGCTGCTTGAAATAAAGGTCAGCATTTTAAAAAATATTCTATTATTTGTGTATTTTATATCAGTATAAAGGACTTCAATAATTTCCATGTGTGTACTCCCAAATTTATTAGCAGTAAAATTTTCTATACATTCTAATTCATTTAATCCAAAGTAGATAATCTCACACCTACACTGAAGTACCTTTTCCACAATTTTGCCTGCCCATTGTAGCACAGTGTTTAGCGTAATTGCTTTACAGCACCAGCAATCAACATTCCTGCTGTTCTCTGTAAGAAGATTGTATGTTCTCCCTCTGTTCTTTCCTCCCACATTCCAAAGTCTTACAGATAGTGAGTTGTGGCTACTGGGAGCGTGCTAATACTTGCAGGTTGCCCCCAGCACAATTCTCGGCTTGTGTTGGTTGTTGACAGAAAATACGAATGTCACTGTATGTTTTGATATACATCTTTATCTTTTCTGCTCTACCTATTGTGCCCACTAATAAAGTGTCACCTGCTAATTGCTGTGCACATTTCTTCATCCCTTCATCCAAATCATTAATAAATAGCGTGAAAAGTTGTAGTCACAGAAAAGACCTCAGGTGAATGCCACCTGTTTCATATACACTTAATCCTCAATTTCCATCTTCTATTTTTAATCCACATTTAATCTAAATCTAAGGTTGCCTCCAATTTCAAACTCATTTTTAGGCATAATTTCAATTCAACCCTATATATTTGATACATGGTGCCAGAGCCGCCAGTGAAAGCTACCTACAGGAAGAGCCAATGCCACAGAAAGAGCAGGTAAGCTTGGTCACTTTATCAATTATGTTCTGGAGGTCCATAGATGTGAGATTCACTGACTTTATTATTGTTGGCTCATTCAGAAAATTAACTAGAATGATCAGAAAGGATTTACACCTAAAACCAATGAATCTCTTTTAAATCAACTCATTTTTGTTCAAAGGATCAGATTATCCTGAATGGCCCATTCTGAAGTAGTTATTTACAATTAATATATTTGAATTAAAATATCTAGGTAATTATCATTTTAAAAATTAGGGTTGTATATTAGAATTAGAATTAATATTTCATAACCTAGCCATTCAAGACTGAGTACTGTAATGGACTATGGTGTTGAATTCTTTCATTTGATACACAGAGTAAAGTATCTTAAGGAGTGGAGTCAGTTTACTATTCCTTACATCAGGTAACACTTTTGCCTGTAATAATGAATAATTAAGGCATTGGCAGTAATAGAGAACAGATTTCCCACTTATTCCCTCTGCAACAGTAAAATAGTGCTCACACCCCAGAGAGTCAAAATTATGGAAATGTTTTTGTGCTTTATCACAATTTAGTTTATATGGTTGCACGTTAATTGAATTAATTAACAGACAAACTTGTCAAAATTTATCTATGGAGTAATATTCAGGCTTGCCAGTTTACATAATTCATGGCACGTGTGGCAAGCCATGAGAGGATACGATGGTGCCAGTGTGAGGTTGGGAAAATGCTTCATGCTTTAATTTCTGGGCCTTTTGGTACACTAACGCTTCCTCTGAACACAAAGAGACTGCTGACGAGATTTCAGGCCCTAATAAACTCATGAAGTTACTGGGAGTTGAGGGCTTGAATTAGAAGGAAAGGATGAATAGGTTAGAATTTTAATCCCAGGAGCACAGGAAAATGAGGGGAGATCTTACTGATATGTTATAAATTATGAAGGGTAGAGAAAGAGAAAATTCTCGCAGACCTTTTCCTCTGAGGTTGGGTGAGACAAAACTAGAGGGTCATAGGTTTAGGGTGAAAGGTGAAATAGTGAAGGGGAATCTGAAAGGGAACTTCTCCATTCAGAGGGTGGTGCAAATGTGGAATGAGCTGCCAATGGAACTTGTCGATGTGGGTTCAACTGTAACTTTTAAGAGAAGTTTGAAAAGGTGCATGGATGGAAGAGGTATGGAGGGTTATGGCCTGCTTTACTGCAGGTTGGCGTGGACTAGCTGGGTGGAAGGACCTCTTTGTGTGTTGTAGCACTGTATGACTGGATGAGATGGAGTTAGACAGGTAGGACAAAGTTGCATTCAGCAGCTCCTGACCTCAAGGAGCAACCTTATAATTTAAACATCTCTTTTCTATGCACGTGCCTCCGGTTTAAAATCCATCTGTCATTCCTCTCCTGGTCTACTTGATTCTTTTGATTTCTATCAATTATGGACAATTAATGACAATTATGCATTGTCCTGTTGCCACAAAAGAACAAATTTCACGATGCATGTAAGTGATGATTGATCTGAAATAGCTGGTCATTCTTGGGATTTAAATATTACAGGAAGTACTTTCAGCATATTTTGTGAGCTATAGGAACAGAGCTTCTCAACAGTCAGTGTGATCTTAGATTTGTTTCCAGCTCTTTATTTGAATGGGTTTGTGAGTACAGCATTAGCAACTCCTTTGGTTGTCAATAAATTCAAGACCGGGACACATGGAATCTTTCAATTTTGAATCTTGTCTGAATTTTTCTCCGTTTGCTCCTTTGTCCAACTCTTCTGAACTCATTTTCCAAATTAAAGTCTGTAATTTTGCTTATCGATGCTGGCCAGCATCCAGGTTTCACTAAATTGTCCTTACAATTCGTTTGCATTTTAATGCAATGTTGACAGGTATTAGTTGCTTTGGAAATGCAAAGCTATATTCACTGCATCCTAATATTACAACTTAAATGTTAATCTCCTTCTATCACCTAAATTCTCGAATGTTTGCAATCACAATACTATATTGATATGCTTTAATGTATTATTCATGCATGTTGAATTGCAGTGTTGCATTATGTTTTAAAAAATGCTTTATTTTCCTAGCACTAACAAAAATAAAAATATCCACCTCCTTCCTCACTTCCATTCAGGGTCCTAAACAGTCATTCCAAGTGAGGCAACACTTCACCTGCAAATCTGTTTGGGCTCGTCTACTCTATCCAGTGTTCCCAATGCAGCCTGTTCTACATTGCTCTAATGTAGACTGGGGGACAACTTTGTCCTCATGATCAAATCTTTGTAAGTTTTCTCTGTACTCTTTCAAACTTATTGATACCTCTCCCATGGATAGATGACCAGAGCTGCACACAATAATACAAATTCAGCCTCATCAACGTACTATACAATGTCAACATAACATCCCAACTCTAATACTCAATATAGCTCCAATCTTGTGTCATCCACAATTTTTCTGCTTCAGATTACCATTTTATTACCTAAATTATTAATATAGATCATAAATAATGATGGACCCAGCACTGATCCCTGCAGCACGCCACTAGTCATAGACCTTCAGACAGAGAGACAGCCATCTAATTAGTTCTGACGAAGGGTCTCGGCCTGAAACGTTGACTGCACCTCTTCCTAGAGATGCTGCCTGGCCTGCTGCGTTCACCAGCAACTTTTATGTGTGTTGCTTGAATTTCCAGCATCTGCAGAATTCCTGTTGTCTACTATTAGTCTCTGGCTTCTCCTGCTAAGCCAATGCTGAATCTAGTTTACAACTTCGTCCTGAATGCCACGTGGCTTAACCTCCTGGACCAGCTTCCCATGCAGGACTTTGTCAAGAGTCTTGCTAAATCCCTTGCGGGCAACATTCCCCACATTTCCTTCATCAACCATCCTCATAACCTCCTCAGAAAACTCTGTAAATTTGGTTAGACACATCCTACCACATACAAAGCCAGGCAGACTATGCCTAATCAAGCCCTGTCTATCCAAATGCTAATATATCCTGTCCCTTAGAATGCGTTTCAAACATTTACCCACTACTGAATTCAAGCTCTCCAGCTTTTAATTTCCTGGCTTATTCTTAGAGCCTTTCTTGAACAACGGAACATTTTCTATCCTTCAGACCTTTGGCACCTAAACTGTGGTTAAGGCTGTTTTAAATACCTCTGCCAAGTCCCCTTCGGTTTTTGCACTAGTCTCCAGCAACGTCTAGGGGGACACTTCATCAGGCTCGGGGGACTTACCCTAATTTGCCTCAAGACAGTAATCACTGGATGTTGCTGTAATCTGGATATGGTCCATGACCTCACTAATCTTTAGTCTTGTCATACTGTCCATGACCTCAATTTTTAGTCCCTGTCTTGTTGTAGCCCATCAGAACTATTGGATTCTTGTGAGATTTCTTGTAGGATAATTTGATAGCCAATTTGTGGTCAGTAGGATCCCAATGACAAATGCATGAAGAGAAAATTTACACGGATGTTGCCCGGAGTTGAGGACGTAGGTTACAGGAATAGGTTGAACAAATGAAGATAGGTGTGAGGTGTTGCAATTCGGGAGGCCAAGTCAGGGCAGGGCTTACTTAGTGAATAGCAGGGCACTGAGGAGTGCAGTAAAACAGAAGGATCTGGGAATACAGATGCATAATTCCTTGAAAGTGGCAACACAGTTAGATGGGGCCAGAAAGAGACCTATTAGCACATTGGCCTTCATAAATCAGATTACAAAGTACAGGAGTTGGGATGTGATGTTGAAGTTGTATAAGACGTTGGTGAGCCCTACTTTGAAGTATTGCCTGAATTTATGGTCACCTACCTATAGGAAAGATATCAATAAGATTGAAAGAGTACAGAAAACATTCAAGACTTTATTCCTGAATATTAGAAAAATGAGGGGAGATTTGATAGGTATATATAAGATTATGAATGGTATAAATAAGGTAAATGCAAGCAGGCTTTTTCTACTGAGGTTGGGTGAGGATAGAACTAGAAGTCATGGGTTTAGGGGAAAGGTGAAATGTTAAGGAGGAACATGACAGGGAACTCCACTCAGAGACTGGTAAGTGTATGGCATAAACTGTCAGCCAAAATGATGGATACAGGTTTGATTTCAACATCTTTTTTCAATTTTTTTAAAATTAATTTTCTACATAGGAGAATACAGAGTTCAAGAAAAAAGAAATATATCAAATACATTATGCTGAATCGCACATACAATCTCCTTACTCTATATTCATACAAATTGATTAATTCATAATATTGAAATATAGTAAATTTATTATATGGAAAAAAAATCTAACCCACTACCAAAACCGAAGCTGATTAGTAAAGAAGAAAAAAGAAAAAAAAGTATATTATTAGCCATCACCTGTGCTTTAACGGCAAATCAAAGGTTTTGAAAATAGTTCCAAAAATGTCCCCACAATGTTTGAAAGTCTTGATAAGATTCAGAAACTGAACACCGAATCTTCTCTAAATTTAAACATGACATCACATCACGCAGCCATTGAACGTGAGTGGGCGGGACCGCATCTTTCCATTTAAACAAGAGCGCCCTCCTAGCCATAAGAGAAATAAAAGCCAAAATGTGCAAATCAGATTCCTCCAAAATAATATCCTTTCCTCCAACAATACCAAATAAAGTGGTCAAAAGGCTAGGCTTAAAATTTTCTTTGAAAAGTACCGAGAAGGTTTGAAACGCTTCTTTCCAATATTTTTCAAGTCTCGGGCATGTCCAAAACATATGAGTGAGTGAAGTTTCTCCATTATTACATTCATCACAATAAGGAGATATATCCAAATAAAAGCAAGACAACTTAACCTTGGTCATGCGGGCCCTATGGATCACTTTAAATTGTAGCAGAGAGTGGTGAGCACATAATGATAAAGTGTTAACCAATTTAAAAATTTCATTCCAAGTTTCCTCAGAAATTGAAGTCTGTAAGTCTTGTTCCCAAAGATCATTACTTTTATTTAAAGGAACACTTCTCATTCCCAGCAACATATTATAAATATTAGATATAGATCCATTATAAAAAGGTTTCAAATTAAAAATTACATCTAGTAGATTCTTATCAGGACTTTTAGGGAAGGTACATTTTTGAGACCGTAAAAAGTCTTTTATTTGAAAGTATAAAAGTATTTTTATTTGAAAAAAGTGAGTTTTGGGTAAGCTATATTTAGCTGACAGTTGCTCAAATGAAAGGAGACTTCCCTCCACAAACAAGTCCTGGAAGTACTTAATACCTAATTTATCCCATTCTTTACATCTATCATAAAAGATTTTTAAAAAAATTAGAAAATTAGAAAAAATGGGACTTGAAAGAGAAAATCTCAATAAGTATTTTCGGAATTGTACCCAAATTCTCATAGTATGTTTAACTACCAAATTATCAGTTAACTTACTCAGGAATAAAGGAAGTAAGGATCCAAGAAGAGAAATAATAGAAAATTTATTAACAGAGTTAGCTTCTAAAGAAACCCACACCAGACAATCCTCACGATTAATGTAATATAACCAAAATGTAAGATTATGTATATTAACTGCCCAATAATGAAACCTAAAGTTTAGTAAAGCTAGCCCTCCATTCTCTTTAGCTTTCTGAAGATGAATTTCGTTTAGTCTAGAATGCTTATTTTTCCATATATAGGATGATATATTAGAATCAAGAGAATCAAAAAAAGATTTAGGGATAAAAACAGGTAATGCTTGAAAAAGATATATAAATTTAGGTAAACTATTCATTTTAATAGAATTAGTTTGACCAATCAATGATAATGAAAGAGGCGACCAATTTCATAGTGTCCTTTTTAAATAATTCAACGGGGTGAGAAAAATTTCTTTAAATAAGCACTTATAATTTTTAGTAATTGTTATGCCTAAATAAGTAAAGTGGTTTCTTACAATTTTAAAAGGGTTAGAATTAGTTGATATCCAATTATTCAAAGGAAAAAGTCCACTGTTATGTAAATTCAGTTTATAGCATAAGAACTGGCTAAAACAGGAGAGTGAAAAAAGCGCATGGGATAACAAAGCCTCAACATTAGAAATAAAGAGCAATAGATCATCGGCATAAAGTAAAACTTTATGGATAGTGCCTCCCCTTAGAATACCAGTGATATCATTAGATTCTCAAAAGGCTATGGCTAAGGGTTCTAAAGCCAAATCAAAAAGCAAAGGACTCAACCGACAGCCTTGTCTGGCACCACATTGAAGCTTAAGTGGTTTGGAGTTCTGAGAATTAGTAACAACCCTAGTGGACGGAGCTAAATAAAGTAATTTAATCCATTGAATGAAATCAGGTCCAAAATAGAATTTTTCTAAAATTTTAAATAAATAATTCCATTGAACTCTGTCTCAGCGTCTAGGGATACCACACATTTTGATATCTCCTTAGAAGGAAAATAGATAACATTTAATAAATGATGAATATTAAAATGAGAATATCGATTTTTGATAAATCCAGTCTGATTATCAGAAATGATAGATGGTAAAATATTTTCAATCCTACGGGCCAGAACTTTAGATAGAATCTTAGTATCAACATTAAGTAAAGAAATTGGTCTATAGGAAGAGCATACAATTGGATCCTTATTCTTTTTGAGGATAAGCGAAATGGAAGCCTCATAGAAAGATTGAGGCAGCCTGCCCAACTTAAATGAATCCAAAAAAACTGAACATAAATGAGCTATAAGCAGTGAGGAAAAGGTCTTATAAAACTCTCCAGAAAATCCATCTGGACCAGGAGTTTTCCTCGAGTGCAATGAGCGCACAGCCTGGACAATTTCCTCAAAAGAAATAGGTTGTTCCAACTGCTTTTTGTTGTCAACAGAAATTGTGGGAATGGTCAATTGGTCTAAAAAGTTGTTCATTACAGTGTTATCCTTAGGAGAGTCAGAGCTATAGAGTCTAGAATAAAATTCTCTAAAAGATCATTTATTTCTGAATGATCACTGTTAGCTTTACGTATTTCTTTAATCTGCTGTTTGGCTATAAAGGTTTTAATTTGATTAGCCAATAATTTACCTGTTTTGTCTCCATGAATATAAAATTGACTTTTATCTTTTAGGAGTTGAGTTTCAGTTGGATAAGTTAAAAGGAGATCATATTTAGTTTTAATTTCAACACGCCTTTTATATAAAGCAGGATCTGGAACCAAGGCAAACTAATGGTCTAATTGTTTCAACTGGTTAGCTAAATATCTTCTCTCTTTATTAGCTTTTTTCTTAATACTTGCAGTATAAGAAATAATTTGTCCTCTAGTATACGCCTTAAGGGCATCCCATCTGACAAGACCAGAAGTCTCCTCTAACGTATTCTCTTCAAAAAAAAAGAATACTTTTTCTCTCCATAAACTTTAAAAAATCTTTATCAGATAACAAAGTTAAATTAAAACACCAAAACATGTTTGTTTGAAGAAGGCCAGCGTGATTTAAAGATACGAGCACAGGGGCATGATCCGAGACAACAATCTCTTTATATTCACAGGATGAAACTAATGGAATCATTTGGCTATCAATAAAAAAGTAATCAATCCTGGAATATGTATGATGGACATGAGAGAAAAATGAATATTCCCTGTCTACTGGATGAAAAAAATGCCAAACATCAACAATACCACATTTCATTAAAAAAGATTTAATAAACACAGCTGATTTATTTGGTATCACTAGTTTAGAAGATGAACGATCTAAAGCTGGATCTAAACAACAATTAAAGTCTTCTCCCATCACGAATGAGTACAGACTCACATCTGGAAAAAATGAAAAAAAAACGCTCAAAGAAGCCTGGGTCATCTATATTCAGAGCATACACGTTGGCAAATACCATTAATTTGTTATCTAGCTTCCCTGATACTATAACAAAACACCCATTAAGATCAGAAATTACTTTATGTTGAACAAAGGAAACTTTAACCATAACCATATAACAATTACAGCATGGAAACAGGACGACTCAGCCCTTCTAGTCCGTGCCAAACTCTTGCTCTCACCTACTCCCACCGACCTGCACTCAGCCCATAACCCTCCATTCCTTTCCTGTCCATATAGCTATCCAATTTTATTTTAAATGATGACATCGAACCTGCCTCAACCACTTCTGCTGGAAGCTCTTTCCACACAACTACCATTCTCTGAGTAATGAAGTTCCCCTTCATGTTACCCCTAAACTTTTGCCCTTTAACTTTCACCTCATGTCCTCTTGTTTGAATCTCCCCCACTCTCAATGGAAAAAGCCTATCCACGTCAACTCTATCTATCCCCTTCATAATTTTAAATACCTCTATCTAGTCCCCCTTCAACCTTCTACACTCCAAAGAATAAAGACCCAACTTGTTCAACCTTTCTCTGTAACTTAGGAGATGAAACCCAGGTAAGATTCTAGTAAATCTTCTCTGTACTCTCTCTATTTTGTTAACATCTTTCCTATAATTGGGTGATTATTATCTATAAGGATCAAATCATCTCTGGCTTTGGCCTGAAACGAAGAATGGAAATGAGATTCTCTCCATCGATTAAAAAAGTGTGAATTGTCACATTTACATACATGAGTTTCTTGAAGAAAAACAATTGGTACCTTAAGTTTTTTAATATAGGCAAAAATCTTATTTCTTTTCACAGGGTGATTTAGCCCTTTCACGTTAAAACTAAGTAAATTAATACTTTGATACATTTTAAAACTATATATAAGAAAGGTTAAAGTGACAATCAGAAGAATGTATATTAAACCCAAACAATAAACCTTGAGATATGGTAACTAGGCAACAGAGTTGACTAAATTTCCAAATCAGCTCAAGGAAAAAGAACTCCCCATCCCCCTTCCTTCTCCCAAAGAGAGAAAATCGGCCAAAAGGCAGCCGATGCCTACCCCCACTAATGTCATCCCCCCAGAAAAGCCTGCTGGAACCACTCCAAAGAATTCAAGGTTGAATACTGTTCCAACCAATACAAAGCAAAATGCAGTAAAAAAAATAAGCTTATACAGTTTTACGAAACAAAAGAAGCAATTATTCATACTGAAAAATAGTAAACAGTTATATTTCTAAGTCTAAAAATTTCTGAGCCTCTTCAGTCATAAGAAACCATTTCTTTAAGCCATCTTGTATTGTAATTCTCAGCCAAGCCGAATAGCCATAACTTTTTTAAACTTAGCACATTCTTCCATAACTTCCGATGAGAAATCTTCAACAATACAAATCTTCTGACCCTGGTAGTCAATCATACCTTTCCGACGGGATTCACGAATCAAAAGGTCCTTTGTTTGAAATTCATGAAAGCATATAATGACCGATCTTGGTCTTGATTCTGAAGTTGATCTATAACTAGGCAATCTGTGAACACTATCAATCAAAGGTAAAGACTGTATAATATCAGGGAATAATTCCGTCAAAAGGTTTGCAAAGAATTCCTTAGGGTTATTTCCTTCCGTTAACTCTTTAAGTCCCAAGATTCGTAAGTTGTTTCTCCTACTTCTAGTTTCCAAATCAATAGTCTTCTGTCTCAGTTTTCCGTTGAACTTGGGTTGTTTTTCATACAGCTTTTGCAGATCATCAGTTTTCTTATCCAGTATCCTTATAATCACTTCATGCTCTTTTTATCCTCTTATCATGCGTGATTAAAGTTTCTTGAATACCATCCCATTTTGTACCTATTTGTTTAACTTCAAAGCTGATTTGTTGTGAATCGGCCAACGCTTCTTTTCTGAACTGATGCAACTCCTCGGTAAGCTTTTGCTAGTCTGTAGAAAGCTTTTGAAGCAAGCCCGTAATAGATTCCAAAGCTGCTTTGGTAGTAAGATAATAACACGTTTAGCAGTAATATTTCAAAAGGCTGGAAACAAAAAAGGAAATTATCTAGGAGCACCAGGAAAGACCTGTTACTCCATCAGCGACTAGCAGGCAAGTCCCTGATTTCAACATTTAATAAGAGTTTGGATAAGTACATGTATGGGAGGGGTATGGAGGGCTATGGTCCAGATACAGGTCAAGGAGACTAGGCAGATTAATAGTTTGGATAGTCTAGATGGGCTGAAGGCCCCATTTCTGTGCTGTGGTCCTCTATGACTCTAGGACAATTAATCATCCATTTTCAAATTGATATTTCTTGAGGGATAACTCTCGACTGGAGATGGAAGATCTCTTCATCAATAATCCACTCTCACAAACAGAACACTCTGCCACTATGTTCTGTATGGCCAGAAGGACAAAACACACAGCAGTATAACACTCTTTCAGTACAATGTTAGAGAAATATTATCTTCTATTATACTGTTCATTAAGAAGTCCTTCATATGTTTTCACTCCTACATATTTCTGCGCCAACGCCATCTCTCTATTAATTGATCTACTTTCTACTCAACATAATCCAAGAATACACCTTGTATCGAAATGACAGGCAGGTAGGCAGAGGAGGTGGGATGGCTCTATTGGTAAAAAATGAAATTAAATCCTTAGAAAGAGGTGAGATTGGATCGGAAGATGTATCATCCTGCTGGTTAGAGTTAAGAAACAGCAAGAGTAAAGCAAACATGATGAGAATTATATACAGTCTCCAAACCGTGGCCAGGATGTGCACTACAAATTACAATGGGAGACAGAAAAGGCAAGTAAAAAGGCCAATGTTGTGATAATCATGGGAGATTTCAATATACCGGTAGATTGGAAAAATCCAGGTGGTGCTGGATCCCAAGAGAGGGAATTTGTAGAATTCTTACAAGGTGGCTTTTTAGAGCAATTTGTGGTTGAGCCCCCCTGGGGAAAAGGCTATTCTGGATTGGGTGTTATGTAATAACCCAGAATTGATTAGGAAACTTAAGGTAAAGAAACACTTAGGTGAGAGTGATCACAATATGATAGAATTCGCTCTGTAGTTTGTGAAGATAAGGTCAGATGTATCAAGACTACAGTGGAATAAAGGGAGTTAAAGAAGCATGAGAGAGCAGCTGGCCAAAGTTGATTGGAAGGTGACACTAGCAGGGCTGATGGCAGAACAGCAATGGCTGGAGTTTCTGGGAGCATGTTGGAAGGTACAGGATAGATACATCCCAAATAAGAGGAAGTATTCAAATGGAAGGATGAGGCAACTGTGGCTGACAGGGGAAGTCAAAGATAGTATAAAAGCAAATGAGAGGGAATATAATATTGCAAAAAATGATAGGAAGATAGTGGTTTGAGAAGCTTTTTAAAAACACCAGAGGCAACTAAAAAGCCATAAATAGAGAAAATATGAAATATGAAGGTAAGCTAGCCAATAATTTAAAAGAGGATACCAAAAGTCTTTTTTTTTCAGATTTATAAAGAGTAAATGTGAGATGAGAATGGGATAGCGGACCACTTGAAAATGATGCTAGAGAGGTATATGGGGGAAAAAGAAATGGAGGACAAACTTAATAAGTATTTTGCATCAGTCTTCACTGTGTAAGACAGTAGCAGAATGCCAGAAATGCGAAAGTGTCAGAGGGAAGAAGTAAGTGTCATTGCTATTACTAAGGAGAAGGTGATTAGGAAGCTGAAAAGTCTGAAGGTAGATAAGTCACTTGGGTTAGATGGACTACACTTCAGGTTTCTGAAAGAGGTAACTGACGAGATTGTGGAGGCATTAGTAACGATGCTTCAAGAATCAGTACGTTCTGGAATAGTTCCAGAAGAATGGGAATCTGCAAATGTCACACCAGTCTTTAAATAGGGAAGGAGGCAGAAGAAAAGAAATTATAGAATAATTAGCTGGTGTCAGTGGTTGAGAAGATGCTGGAGTCAATTATTAAGGATAAGGTTTGCGGTACTTAGAGGCACATGATAAAATTGGAAAAGATTGGCTTGGCTTTCTAATTGTGAAATCTTGTTTGACAAACCTGTTGGAATTCTTTGAGGAACTAGCAGGTAGGATAGACAAAGGAGAATCAGCGGATGTTCATTAGATTTTCAGATGGCTTTTGACAAAGTGCCGCACATGAGGCTGCTTAACAAGTTAAGTATTACAGGAAATGTACCAGCATGGATAAGAGATCGAATGACTGGCAGGAGGCAAGGAGTTGGATTAAAGGAGGGCTTTCCTGGTTGGCTACCGGAGACTAGTGATGTGCTGCAGGAGTCTGTGTTGGGGTCAATATAAATGACAAAATTGAAGGCTTTATGGCCAAGTTTGTGAATGATCGGAAGATAAGTGGAGGGGCAGGTAGGGTTGAGAAAGCAGGGCATCTGCAGAAGACCTTCGATAGGTTGGGGAATGGTCAAAGAAGCGGCAGATGGAATAGAATGCAGGGAAGTGCATGCTCATGCACTTTGGCAGAAGGATTTAAGGTGTGAACTATTTTCTAAATGGGGAGAAAATTCGAAAATCAGAAGTACAGTCGGACTTGGGGGTCCTCATGCAGGATTCCCTAACAGTTAACTTGCAGGTTGAGTCGGTGGTGAGGAAGACAAATGCAATGTTAGTATTCATTTGGAGAGGACTAGAATACAAAGGCAAGGATGTAATGCTGAGGCTTTATAAGGCATTGGTCAGGCCACACTTGGAGTATTGTGAGCAGTTTTGGTTCTCCTACCTAAGAAAGGATATGCTGACATTGGAGAGGGTCCAGAGGAGGTTCATAAGAATGATCCCAGGAATGAAAGGGTTAACATATGAGGAGCATTTGATAACTCTTGGCCTGTACTCACTGGAGTTTAGTAGATTGGGGGGGTGGCGGGTGATCTCACTGAAACCTATTAATTATTGAAATGTCTGGATAAAGTGGATGTGGCGAGGATGTTTCCTGCAGTGGGGCCTAATCTGCTTCTATGTCTTACGGTCTTATAATTGTGCTTATGTCTTTCAAGAACTTACCTCAGAAACCCAACTCTTCACCTGCACCATCGCTTCCTCTTTCTTATCGGCATTAACATAGTGAGGCTGCCTGCAGAAAAATGATCAACACCTGTGTGATTATATGGAAAGGCACTGACCTGAATTTTTAACTCTGTTTCTGACTCCTCAGATGTTGCCTTTTCTCCTGAGTATCAACAGCATTGTTTGTCTTCCATAAGCTTATGATCACCAATTCTAATTATATCAATGCCACTAGATTTGTCTTTGTTAAATAATAGATAAATCAAGATTTCCTTCAACTAAACATTGGAAGACAAAATGCTTCTCTTTCAGCCAATGCATTCCCCTAGCATTGAGTCTAACCTTGTCCGGGCTACTCACTCAGCCTGTATCAGATCCAATATGTTGGTTTCCTTTTGAAGACTCATCGATGGCCTCAGCGTTAGACGACATTGCACCATGGCATATCACCGTAGTCCAATGGCCTATGCGAGAGGTTTCACCGCTCCTTAAAGGCTGCTCTGAGGGCTTCCCTGATGGATGAGTACTGACATGATCATCTCCCACGGGTCCTGCTGGGGCTCAGAACAGCTCCAAAAGAGGACCTGCGGTCGTCTGTGGCTGAATTGGTATATGTGCAGCCATTGTAAATGCCAGTTGATTTTATTCCTGATGCCATGACTGTCTGGTCAGCCTTTCAACAATGTTCAACGCTCGTCAGTAAATTTAATTCCTTTGCAGCTACTCCTACCTCCCAGCTTGGCATATGGTGCCTTTGGGTTCCTATTGACCCAAGTTCTGCCTTGTTTGTTTTCTTCCACCATGATAGATACCAATATCTCCTTAGGCCCCCTTACAGATGCCCATGCCATGTTTTGAAATGAAGAGAAAAGACTTTTATCATCGATATGAAGGGTAAAGATCACCTTAAATCAGTCCACCAAGATTTGGAGGATTCTGCTACCATACCCCTGCCATCACCACATGACTATGAGCACGTTATGATGGGTTAGAGGCGCCTTCTATTCTTCTACCCATGGAACATAGAACCCGAGTCTCGCAACTTGTCCGAGCTCCAGATAGGCTCACAATGCCCATTTTAGTGAATTTTTGGGGGGGCCGGCTTGTGTAAGGTAATTTAGAAAAATGGGGGGGGGGGGAAATCTCATTGAAACCAACCGAATGTTGAAAGGACTGGATAGGGTGGATGTGGAGAGGATGTTTCCTACAGTGGGGGTCTCCAGAACTAGAAAGCACAGCCGCTAAATTGAGGGGTGACCCTTTAGAACAGAGGTAAGGAGGAATTTTTTTTAGCCAGAGAGTAGTAAATCTGTGGAATGCTGTGCCACAGACTGCAGTGCAGGCCAAGTCCTTGCATATATTAAAGGTGGAGGTTGATTGTTTCTTGATTGGTCAGGGCATCAAGGGATATGTCGAGAAGGCAGATGGATGGGATTGAGTGGAATCTGGATCAGCCATAATGGAATGGCTGAGCAGACTCGATGGGCTGAATGGCTTAATTCTACTCGTATGTTTGATGGTCTCATGGTCTTATGGTAACATTAATAATTCACAGCCACTGACATTGAGTTAGGTTTCACTTTAAGAGGCTGGTCTGATGTGATGATGTAATCATATAAAGTACCTTTACCACACTTTGTCTTAGAACCATAGAACCACAGAACACTACAGCACAGAAAACAGGCCATTTGGCCCTTCTAGCCTGTGCCAAAACATTCTTCCGCTACTCCCATTGACCTGCACCCAGTCCATAACCCTCCAGACCTCTCCCATCCATGTACCTATCCAATTTATTCTTAAAACTTAAGAGTGAGCCCGCATTTACCACATCAGATGGCAGCTCATTCCACACTCCCACCACTCTCTGAATGAAGAAGTTCCTCCTAATGTTCCCCCTAAACCTTTCCCCTTTCACCCTAAAGCCATGTCCTCTCATATTTATCTTTCCTAATCTATGTGGAAAGAGCCTATTCACATTTACTCTGTCTACACCCCTCATAATTTTGTAAACTTCTATCAAATCTCCCCTCATTCTTCTACACTCCAAGGAATAAAGTCCTAACCTGTTCAAACTTTCCCTGTAACTCAACTCCTGAAGACCCCGGAACATCCTAGTAAATCTTCTCTGCACTCTCTCAATCTTAGAACAAATAAGTTGCCATGGTTTTTCTTAAACATAAAACGCCTCACACCATTTTTATTTGTGAAACCCTACGCTAAATCTTCATCTTCAATAATAGACTCCAACACCTTTCCAACCACTGAAGCAAGGCTAACTTGCCTATAATTTCCTTTCTTCTGCCTTCCTCCCTTCTTAAAGAGTGAAATGACAGTTTACAATTTTCCAGTACTCCAGAACCATGCCAGAGTCTAGTGATTCTTGAGAGATCAATACTAATGTCTCTGCGGTCTTTTCAGCTACCTCTTTCAGATCCCTGAGGTGTAGTACTTCAGACTTCTCAGCTTCCCAAGCACCTTCTCCTTAGTAATAGCAATGACACTCACTTTCAAGGACTCTTTATCTTATATTCTCAATATTTTTACTTATTTATTTGTTATGTTTTTTTCTATTCTATTTGCACAGTTTGTTCTCCTTTGCACATTGGTTGTTCGTCTGCCCTGTTGGGTACAGGCTCTCATTGATTCTATCATTGTTCTTGGATTTACTGAGTATGCCAATAAGAAAATTAATCTCAGGGATATATGGTGACATATAAATTTACTTTGAAATTTGAATGTCTGTCCCTCCACTCTCGCATCTCTGGCATTCTGTTAGTATCTTCCACCGTGACTGCTGCTGCAGCATTCTTAATAAGTTCCTCAGCAGTTTCTTTGTCCCCCATTACTACCTTTCCAGCATCTTTTTCTAACGGTCTGCTATCTACTCTCGTCTGTCTTTAGGTATCTGAAAAAACTTTGGAGTTGCCTTCTGTCATTTTTTAGAATATTCCCAATCCTCTATCTTCCCACTAATTTCTGCAACATTATATATCCTGTCTTTTGCTTTTATGTTGTCTTTGACTACCATATCAGCCGAGGTTGCCTCATCCTCACTTTAGAATACTTTTCCATCTTTGGGATATATCTTTTTTGTGCCTTCTGAGTTTCCTTCAGAAACACCAGCCATTGCTGTTTTGCCATCATCCCTGCTGGTCTCCACTAGCAATCAACTTTGCTCAGCTCCTCTCTCATGCCTCTGTAATTTACTCAACTCCACTGTAATACTATATATCTGACTTTATCTTCTTCTTCTCAAACTGCAGGGTGCTTTCTATCTTACTATGATCACTGCCTCAGAAGGGCTATTTTACCTTAAGCTCCCTAGTAAAATCTTGTTCCTTACACAGGACCCAACCAGAATTGCCATTGCCATAGTGGCTCAACCAGAAGCTGTTCCAGAAGACCATCTCGTAGGCATTCTGCAAATTCCCTCTCTTGGGATCAAGCATCAACCTGTTTTTCCCAATCTAACTGCACATTGAAATCCCCCATAATTATTGCAACATTGTCCTTTTTACATGCATTTTCTATCTCCTGGCCACTATTTGTAACACTATATATAACTTCCAGCAGGGTCTTTTTACCCTTGCAGCTTCTTAACTCTACCCACAAGTATTTTACATCTTCTGACCCTAAGTCTCCTCTTTCTCATGATTTCATTTTTTTTTAACAATAGAGCTGATTGCAAACTGTTAAAAAGGGCCAAAACCTCTGGAAATCTAAAATTGAACAGAAAAATTTGGAAGCACAATTTGACTTTGACCTGAAACATTAATGCAGTTTCTCCTTCTACAGATGCTACCTAACCTTCTGAGTATTTTTCACCACTTTCTGTTTTATTGCTACATGGAAGGTTTCAATAGGGACATTTAATGTCAGAGAAATGTATACAATATACATCCTGAAATTCTTTTTCTTCGCAAACAACCACAGAAACAGAGGGATACCACAAAGAATGAATGACAGTTAAACATTAGAAGCCCAAAGCACCCCCCTAGCTCTCCTCTCCCATGCACAAACAGCCCCAAGGCAATGACACCCCTCCCCCACCAGCAAAAAGCACTAATGCCCTCTACTGAGTGCTCTTGTGTGCAGCAAAGCATCAATTGGTTCCCGATTGGTTTTAATGGAAGGGCGGGACCCAGAAAATACCCTGTTAATTTTAAAGCACATCATAGGTTATCGAGAGAAAGCAGTGTATAGGGTTGAGAGTGATAATAAATTAGCCATGATGGAAAAGGCTGAGTCAATGGGCTGATTAGCCTAATTCTGCTCTTATGTCTTATGTTCCTATTCCTATAGTCTATTAACTAAAAGACTTTTTACCGTGTTTTCATTTAGAGTTTTAAACTAAGCAATTACAATTATTTCATGCAATTTTTAAAAGTTTAGCTTTCTAAGTACAAGAGATTCTGCAGATTCTGTGCACAGTAGCACATACAAAATGCTGGAAGAACTCAGCAGATTAGGCAGCATCTGTGGTAACTGATAAGCAGTCAACATTTTGTGCTGAGTCTCTTCATCAGAACTGAGTTCTTCCAGTATTTTAGAAGTTTTTTAAGTTAATTGAATGCTTTTCAATTCTTCAGAAACATCCAGAGTATTTCTAAATGTCTGAAAATTCCGAGCTAAATCTGGCAAATCCAATTTAGTTTTGTGTCACACTTCTTTTCTGATTTTGTGGTTGGGACTAATCTTGGCTTCTTCACTTGATTTTTCATTTGAGACTGCAATGATCAAATGTCCTTAAGGGTACTCCATAGAAAAGCTTCCCATAGTGTTGCTGAAGATCGTTCTCTAAAGGTAAATTTACTGATGTTGATCACCTTCAATATCGGTTGACCACAAAATCCAGGTCATTACAATCATGGCACCAAAGTATCAACATCAAAATGATAAGGAGGCTAAGCTGCACTGATATAGTGACTGGGGCAAACCATCTCCACAGTTTGGGCTACCTAGAACAGGAGAACATAGCCTCATATTTAGAACTAGGTCTTTGTATGAACAAATGAAAAACTACTGCTAAGGAGCAGTCCAACAAGCAAGGTGTGGTGGAAATTTAGAACTCGCTTCAACAATGGCAATTGTTAAATTTATTCTGAAATAGGAGCAGTAAAGGCTATTCAGGCCCTCAAAACCTCTTCAGTGCCCAATAGGATCATAGCTGATCTGACTCTAAACTCAACTCCTACACACCTTTGGTAAACTTTCACCTCCTTCATTATCAATTATCTATCTACCTCTATCTTAAAAATATTCAAAGCCCATGCTTTCATTTTCCTTTAATTTGATCCATTGAGTGCCAAAGATTAATTGTGCTTCTAGCTTTCTCAACTGTATGAGAGGAAAATATTTTGTACCTAAATATCTTAAATGGGTCACAAGCAGAAGAAATGTAATGAAGGGTCTCGGCCTGAAATGTTGACTGTTTACTCTTTTCCTCCAGCATAGTGTGTGTGTGTGTGTGTGTGTTAGTTAAGTGTATTATTCATTTTTTTTATTTTTAAGTATCCCTAGTTCTAGAATCTCCTGTGCCCCTCTCCACACCCAGACTATCAAGTTCCCTCAGGATCGTTTCATTAACTTTACAACTGAGATAAGTAAGTTTTTGTCCGCCGGAGGTACAAAGGGAGACGATACAGTGATGGGGATGTTAACTCTGGTCTCAGATCAACCATGATCTCATTGCTTGGCAGAATAGGTTTCAAAGGACACATAACTATTATAGTTACGATGCTCCAGAACTATTTATGAGTCAACTGGGTTAATTTTAATAAAACAATTTAACAAATAGGTAATGTAAGTTTTTTTTAAAAAAAGCATTATCACAGTCCTTACTTGCAGCAGAGCTGAATTCTGGTTTCAGTTCCAAATGGGGAACAGCAGTAAGATTAGTAGTGGGTCCTTTGAAAAATTCCTGGTTATTCCTGGCTATTCTCATCCAGTGGACAAATGGAAAATATGTGATTACAATCTGCTCATCCATTAATCTTTAAGACTGGAATTAATTTCCTGAGCCATAACTCATTAATATCAGTGCCAAATTCCTGTCCTCCTGCTTTCCAGCAAGCACAAATAATTTAGTTGCACAGGACAATTTTATAGGCAGACATTTAAATCCCAATTATCCTCCTCTATATCTCAGCTGCCAAACCCCTGCCAGAAACACAGCTAGTCAGATCTTGGCTGAAGGAATTTTGTCTGTAAAAGAAGGACTCCAACATTACTTGTTCTATTTGACCAGGTTTAGGGAAGAGAGATAAATCTGGCTTCTGATAACATCTGCATGACAGTTAAAATCCCCAAGGCACTGCACAAGAGTGAAATCAATATAAAATATGAACTCATTCCACAATGGGTAATATTGGAAGCAATATGCAAAACATTATTTAAAGAGCAAGGTTTTAAGGAATATCATAAAGGACAGTAGAGAGATAAAAGGATTTAAGACAGGAGGTTCCAGAGTTTTTTGGGGAGTCAGCTAAAAGTCTTGGCCAACAGAGAAATTAGGCGACTGTATAAATGTATGCATAGAAGGAAGCAGGCAAACATTTATGTTACTCCTACTTCCTGGCTCCTCCCCCTCACCTGGTTTCATCTATCCCCAGCCACCTTCCTCCTCACATGGTTTCACCTATCCCTACCCACCTTCCTCCTCACCTGGTTTTATCTATCCCTACCACCTTCCTCCTCACCTGGTTTCATCTATCCCCAGCCACCTTCCTCCTCACCTAATCTCACCTATCCCTACCCACCTTCCTCCTCACCTGGTTTCACTCAGCCAGCTCCAGGATTTCCTATGTCTTCCCCATATCCAGACTGTCAAGATCGCTCAAGGTCCCTCAAGGAAAAGAGCTTTGACCAGTGACCAATCCAGACATCAGAAGTTTTGAGAGGAGGGGGTTTCAATAAGGTCTACTGCCTGAGTAGAAAAGCCAACAGGGGATTGCTACAACAAAAAAAGATCTTTGGTCAGTAACCAATTGGTATTTGAGATTGGTTAGCAAGAACAAACTAAATGAAGGCGGGGCAAATGCGTGGCCGTCATCTGAGTGGACAGGGTCAGAGTGCTGATCTTGAGACTTTAGCTCTTCAAGGCTTCCACGAAGTGAAGCTTCAGGTTAAATTGTTTTTCCTTCCCTTCTTTATATATGCTCAGTTAGGATAGTAAAGATGCCAGGCAGGAAAGTGGAATGCTCCTCTTGCAGGATGTGGGAAGGGAAGGCACGGAGAGCTCCAGTGTCCCTGATGACTACAACTGTGAGAGGTGCATACAGTTACAGCGTCTCACAATCCGCATTAAGGAGTTGGAGCGGGAGATGGAAGTGGATGAACTCCGAATCATTCGGGAGGCTGAGGGGGTGATAGATAAGACATATAGAGAGGTAGTTATAGCCAAGGTGCAGGACATAGAAAGGTTGGTGACAGTCAGGAGGGGAAAGGGGTTACGCAGCCAGCGCTGTGTATCCCTGTGGCTATCCCCCTCAACAACAGGTATATCACTTCGGATATTGTTGGGAGGTTTCACTGAACAGAGGAAAGTCACAGTGGTCGGGTGTCTGGCACTGAGTCTGGTTCTGACTCAGAAGAGAAGTGGGGAGAAGAGGCACTCTGTTGTGATAGGGGATTCATTAGTTATGGGAATGGACAGGAAGTGAATATTAAAGAGGATACAGAAAGTTTCTTTGGATACATAAAATGTAAAAGAGAGTTGAGAGTGGGTATTGAACCATCGGAAAACAATGCTGGGGAGGTTGTAATGGCGGATGAACTGAATAAATATTATGGAAAAGTCACAGCAGTATGGTGCAAATTCCAGGTCTCAGGGGTCATGAAGTGTGTGAAGTTACCATTACTAGAAGGAAGGATCTCGGGAAACTGAATGGTCTGAAGTTATGAAAGTCACTTGGACAAGATGGTGTACACCCCAGAGTTCTGAAAGAGGTGGCTGAGGAGATTGTGGAAGCATTAGTAACGATCTCTCAAGAATTACTAGACTCTGGAATGGTTCTGGAAAACTGGAAAATTGCAAATATCTCTCTACTCTTCAAGAGGGGAGAGAGGCAGAAGAAAGGAAACTGTAGGCCAGTTAGTCTGACCTGAGTGGTTGGGAAGATGTTAGAGTCAATTATTAAGGATGAGCTATCAGGGTACTTGGAGGCACATGATAAAATAGGCCAAAGTCAGTATGGTTTCCTAAGGAAAACTCTTGCCTGACAAATCTGTTGGAGCCCTTTGAAGAAATAACAAGAGGATAGGCAAAGGAGAACTGGTTGATGTTGTGTACTTAGATTTTCAGATAGCCTTTGACAAGGTACTCATATGAAGCTGCTTAGCAAGCTACGAGCCCATGGTATTACAGCAAAGACTGTAGCATGGATAAAGCAGTGGCTGATAGGCAGGAGGCAAAGACGGGGAATAAAGGCAGCCTTTTCTCATTACCTGCTGGCGACTAGTGGTGTCCAACAGGAGTTCACATTGGGACCGATTCTTTTTACATTATATGTCAATGATTTGGATGACAGAATTGATAGCTTTCTTGCAAAGTTGGCAGATGATATGAAGATAGCTGGAGGGGCAGGTAGTTTTGAGGAAGTAGAGAGGCTGCATAAGGAAATAGACAGATTAGGAGAATGGTCAAAGAATCAGCAGATGGAATATAGTGTCAGGAAGCATATGTCAGCAAGTGTACTTTGGTAGAGGAAATGAAAGGGTTGACTATTTTCGAAATGGAGAGGAAATACAAAAAAAAGGTGCAAAGGAACTTGGGAGTCCTTGTGCAGGGTTTCCTAGATGTTAATTTGCAGGTTGGGTCTACGGTGAGGAAGGCAAATGCAATGTTAACATTCATTTCAAGAGGACTAGAATATGTAACGTTGAGGTTTTATAAAACACTGGTAAGGCCTCACTTGGAGTATTGTGAGCAGTTTTGGGCCCCTTATCTTAGAAAGGATGTACTGAAACTGGAGGGGGTTCAAAGAAGGCTCACAAAAATGATTCCAGGATTAAATGGCTTGTCTTATAAAGAGTGTTTGATGGCTCTGGATCTATATGCACTAGAATTCAGAAGAATAAAGGGTGACCTCATTGAAACCTATCTAACAGTGAAAGGCCTTGATAGAGTGTATGTGGAAAGGATGTTTCCTATAGTGGGAGTGTCGAAGGCCAGATGATACAACCTCAGAATAGACAGTTGTCCTGTTAGAACAGAAATGAGGAGGAATTTCTTTAGCCATTGAGTGTTGAATCTGTGAAATTCTTTGCCATGGGCAGATGTGGAGGCCAAGTTATTATGAATGTTTAGGGAAGAGGTTGGAAGATTCTTGATTGGTCAGGACATGAAAGGATATGGGGAGAAAGCAGGAGATTGGGGCTGAGAGGAAAATTGGATCAGCTGTGATAAAATAGGGGAACAGACCCGATTGGCCAATTGGGTTAATTCTGCTCCTACATCTTTTTGTCTTATGGTCTTTTCATTAGCTTTACCACCGAGGCTGGGTTTAGGAACCCCATCACCCAGGACATGCCCTCTTCTCATTGCTAGCATCTCAAAGGGGGTACAGGAGTCTGAAGGCAAATACGCAATGTTTTAGGAACAGCCTCTTCCCCTCCACCGTCAGATTTCTGAACCGACAATGAACCAACTCATGTACACCACCTCATTATTTTTGGCTCACTTTTTGCAGTATATATTTCTTATTCTAATTTATAATTTTAGTGTATTGCACTGTACTGCTGCTGCAGAACAATAAATTTCATGACATATATCAGTGATATTAAACCTAATTCTGATTCAGTCTGCTGGAGAAACTCAGCATACAGGGAAATAAAAAGTCAGCATTTAGGGCTGATACAGTCTTAGCCCAAAACATTGATTGTGTATTTCCCTCCATTGATATTACCTGATCTGCTAAGTTCCACCAGCACTCTGAGTGTGTCACTCTGGTGTTCCAGCATCTGCAGGATCTCTTATAGCGCTTGCAGACATCCTACCCTGCAAAAACTCATTTCAGGGAGGTCTCAACCTCATAGCACTCTGTGTCAATGAATTTGTTAATTTTGCAAGACATCAGATTCACAAGTGTTTTGTGAGACAGCTGACTTCTGAATTCTGTCTTAATGTGCCGTGTTCACAACAGCTGCTGTCTTGGTTGATGAGCAGGCTTAGTTTTTTGCTATTTCTGAATCAGGAAACATTTTCCTGAATAGCTTGCCTGTGTGCTTACACACCTGGAATGGCAGGCTATGCTCAACGATGAAAGATGTAAAGTACACCTCAGCTCTAGTGACCTTCTCTGTCAGACTTTGGTTTTCTGCTGAAAAGAACTTGAGCAGCCTTCCCTGTGCTTAACCTCCTTAATATGTTGTGGTCCCTAAAAGAAATAAAAGCATAAAGTGTATCCTTATTACAGGTGTGCGCTGCTTAATGTCCATTCGGACAACGTCCGATCACATATACGTCCATGGTCACTCACACACACACACACACACACACACACACACACACACACACACACACACTGCCTGCAATAGTCGGGATCAGACCTTACTCTTTTACATCGAAATGGGGGAGTGTAAATGAGTGATTTAGAAGTTCTGTATCTTCAAGTTCAAGTTTATTCTCATCTGGCTGATTGTCCACAAACAAAACAACCTCAGTCCGGACCACAGTGTAGCCACAATACATATACATATATGTACTGGGTCCAGTGTTGTTTGTCATATATATTAATATTAATGATCTGGATGATGGGATGGTAAATTAGAATAGTAAGTATGCAGATGATACTAAGATAGGTGGAGTTGTGGATAATGAAGTAGGTTTTCAAAGCTTGCAGAGAGATTTAGGCCAGTTAGAAGAGTGGGCTGAAAGATGGCAGATGGAGTTTAATGCTGATAAATGTGAGGTGCTACATTTTGGTAGGACTAATCAAAATAGGACATACATGGTAAATGGTAGGGCATTGAAGAATGCTGTAGAACAGAGGGATCTAGGAACAATGGTGCATAGTTCCCTGAAGGTGGAATCTCATGTGGAAAGGGTGGTGAAGAAAGCTTTTGGTATGCTGTCCTTTATAAATCAGAGCATTGAGTATAGGAGTTAGGATGCAATGTTGAAATTGTATAAGGTATTGGTAAGGCCAAATTTGGAGTACTGTGTACCGTTCTGGTCACCGAACTATAGGAAAGATGTCAACAAAATTGAGAGAGTACTGAGAAGATTTACTAGAATGTTACCTGGGTTTCATCTCCTAAGTTACAGAGAAAGGTTAAACAAGTTGGGTCTTCATTCTTTGGAGCGTAGAAGGTTGAGGAGGGACTTGATAGAGCTATTTAAAATTATGAGGGGGATAGATACAGTTGACATGGATAGGCTTTTTCCATTGAAAGTGGGGGAGATTCAAACAAGCAGACATGAGTTGAGAGTTAAAGGACAAAAGTTTAGGGGTAACATGAGGGGGAACTTCTTTACTCAGAGAGTGGTAGCTGTGTGGAACGAGCTTCCAGCAGAAGTGGTTGAGGCAGGTTCGATGTTGTCATTTAAAGTTAAATTGGATAGCTATATGGACAGGAAAGGAATGGAGGGTTATGGGCTGAGTGCAGGTCGGTGGGACTAGGTGAGAGTAAGAGTTCGGCATGGACTAGAAGGGCCGAAATGGCCTGTTTCTGTGCTGTAATTGTTATATACTTTATATGGTTACATATGATTATATATCACGCACACCACATAAAACAATATATTACCATATTATTTAATAAAGTGTAATTCAAAATGCATATAGAGTGCGCAGCACAGGTAAAGAATTCGCTGTCCTAATGACAAGACCTCGGTGGGGGCCGGGTATTTATTAAAATCATTTTTTCTTCTGAAAACGGCTGCGCTTAAACGCAGCCCATCGCGGGCTTCGATGTACCTGTAAGTGGAAGAGTTTCAGGAAAAAAAACCCTTATATTCCGTCTGGGTAGCCTCCAACCTGATGGCATGAACATCGACTTCTCTAACTTCCGCTAATGCCCCACCTCCCCCTCGTACCCCATCTGTTACTTATTTTTATACACACATTCTTTCTCTCACTCTCCTTTTTCTCCTTCTGTCCCTCTGAATATACCTCTTGCCCATCCTCTGGGTTCCCCCCCCCACCTTGTCTTTCTTCCCGGACCTCCTGTCCCATAATCCTCTCGTATCGCTTTTGCCTATCACCTGTCCAGCTCTTGGCTCCATCCCTCCCCCTCCTGTCTTCTCCTATCATTTTGGATCTCCCCCTCCCCCTCCAACTTTCAAATCCGTTACTCACTCTTCCTTCAGTTAGTCCTGATGAAGGGTCTCGGCCTGAAACGTCGACTGCACCTCTTCCTAGAGATGCTGCCTGGCCTGCTGCGTTCACCAGCAACTTTTATGTGTGTTGCTTGAATTTCCAGCATCTGCAGAATTCCTGTTGTTAAAGAATTTGCTTGCTGCGAGCGCGTTTTTAAAGACGTTTTAGTGGACGATCTTGGAATTTCGCTGCAATTTAAACCTCGCTCTAATCCCCTTTAAGATGCCAACATGCCCCTCCCGTATAGGGCAGCCTCGCATAGACAGCCTATCACCGTCAGCCTTGGGAATTTCTTCGCCAGTCTTTTGTACTTCATCACCGACAGTTGTCCAGATCATTTCAGCGTCATTACAGATGGCAGTAACTGAAATGATGGAATATGGAAGAGAGAGAGAGGTCGACTGTAAAGCCCGCCCACAGAGAAAACTGATAGGTCTACATAGCACAAAGAGAAATCAAGCAGGATTTATTCATTTTCTTTCTTTCTTTCTTTTTCCCTCTCCCTCTCCCCCTCTAAAAAATCGATATCTGGGATATTGTATATAACTTGCTGGCATCAAGGATCCGCTATTGATATGCGGGAGACTCCCGGAACTCCCGGGAGAGGTGGGATGTCTGCGCTTCAGCATGTGGAATTGGAACTGGTACGGACTGAAATTTTGTTAACTGGTTGGTTAATTGGTAGGATGGAATTAATAGACTTTTCTCAGATTGACAGAGTTTAACTAGTCAGGTACCTGAGGTTGTTGATTATCCCCAGCTATTCACAACCCAGTGGAAAATATGCCTGAGGTGACCAAATGCCATATTTCTAACTTTGCTCATTGATACCAAACTAGGTGTGATTGTGAGTAGGGTACAGGATGCAACAAAGCTTAAATGAGATGCACAGAAGTGGGTGAGCATACCACATAGAACATATTGCAGAAAAATGTGAGGCTATCCACTTCAATGCGCTAAACCGCAGAGCAAAGAATTTTCTTTAAATGGTAACATGAGGAAAAATTTTATTCAAAACAACTAGATTTTGTTTGTACACAAATCTCTGAAAGATAACATGAAGTTGCAGCAGAAATTTTGGAAGGGAAATACTATATTAGCCTTTATGAGGAGTCAATTTATGTAAAGATTTCTCACTGCAGTTCTCTAGGATGAAACTATACCTGGAGTGTGTGGTCTCCTTAGTCCAGAAATGATATATTTGTGCAGCACTAATAGATTGATTCCCCAGATGGCAGGGATCTTATACAAAGAGAGTTTAAATTGTGTTGGACTTCAGAAGTCAGAAGAATGAGAAGTGACCTTATTGAATCTCAGAATCTGAATCAGGTTTAACATTACCAGCATTTGTCGTGAAATTTGTTAACCTTGTGTCAGCAATGCATGATAAGTATAGGAAAAAACAGAATTACAAGAAGTATATATGTGTATATTAAATAATCTTATTAAAATAAGTAGTGCAAAAAACAAATAAATTAAAAATAGTGGTGAGGTAGAGTTCATGGGTTCAATGTCCATTTTGAAATAGGATGGCAGAGGGGAAGAAGTTGTTCCTGAATCGCTGAGTGTGTGCCTTGAGACGTCTGTACCTCCTTCTTGATTGTAACAATGAGAAGAGGGCATATCCTGGATGGTAGGGGTCCTTAATGATGGACGTTGCCTTCCTGAGGCACCGCTCCTTGAAGATACCTTGGATACTACGAAGGATAGTATCCATGATGGAGCTGACTAACTTTACAATTTTCTGCAGCTCCCCCACCCCCCCATACCAGATGGTGATGCAGTCAGTCAGAATGCTCTCCATGGTACATCTGTAGAAGTTTTCAAGTGTTTTAGGTGATAAGCTAAATCCCCTCAAACTCCTAATGAAGTATAGATGCTTTCTTGCCTTCTTTATAGCTGCATCAATATATTGTGACCAGATTAGGTCCTCAGAGGTATAGACATCCAGGAACTTGAAATTGCTCACTCTTTCCACTTCAGATCCTTCTAAGAGGATGTGTTCCCTCGTTCTACCCTTCCTGAAGTCCACAATCAGTTCTTTAGCTATACTGACTTTGAGTGCAAGGTTGTTGCCATGGCACCACTCAACTAGCTGGCATAACTTGCTCCTGTACACCCTCTTGTCGCCATCTGCAGTTCTGCCAATGATGGCTGTATCATCAGCAAATTTATAGATGGCATTTGAGCTATGCCTAGCCACACAGTCCTGGGTGTAGAGAGCATAAAGCAGTGGGCTAAGCACACATCCCTGTCGTGCGTCAGTGTTGATTGTCAGTGAGGTAGAGATGTTATTTCCAAACCGCACAGATTGTGGTCTTCCGGTTAGGAAGTCAAGGATCCAATTACAAAATTCTTACAAGGCTTAACAGGATGGATGCCAGTGTGAATGTTTCCTTTGGCTGAGAGACTAGAACTGTGAGGTCACTATGCTCAAAATAAGAGGTCATCCATTTGGGAAAAAAAAATCAAGAGAAACTTCATGCAGGAACTCTTTAGTCTTTGGAATTCTCTACCCTGGAGAATTGTGGAGTCTCACTCATTGACTTCATTCACAACAAATATTTCTATTTATTAAGGGGTAGAAGATCAGGGGTAGGTTAAGGAATGGCCGAGTAAGCACATACAGTCACATGACCTAATTAGGCTTCCAATTCTTAAATTCTCACATTCTTTCATCTGCAGACTTGCTTGTGTTTGCAATTGGCATTATGTGTGTAACAAACCTGAACCCTACAGGCGTGGATTGAATAAATTTAGAATAGAAGACTGACTGAGAATGAACAAAGGAAATCATGAATCCATTCCACTCCAGTTGAAGCCAGGTTGGTGAAGTGGGTGGGGCATGGAGCTCCTTGCATTCTAGAGAAATTTGCAATTTGGAAAAGTCTGATTTCTTCTGGCCCAACTTCACTCAATGCATGGAGAATTAAGTATTCTTGGAGAGGCTTTTCCCAGGTACTTGACTTAGTTCTTTTCTTTGATCAGTTTTGTTTGTCTCTTTCAGAGTTGGTGTGTTGGGTCAGTTAGGTAGTCCGAGATGGGACTGGCTCATTGGATCACAAATTCTTCCCTTCCCTCATTTGGCTGTTTTTATGCTACAATAAAATTCGTTGCTTCATTTCCTCTGATAGATTGTGCAAATTACACAGCTTGAGAAGTCCTTATTGGTCATGTGACTTTCAAACTTTGATTTATCTATTTGAAGAACGGTTTTGTTTAGTTACATGTAGATGAGCATATATTATGTTCTTATTAGAGTAATATTTTATAAAACTATAAAGTTTGGAAATGTGTGGGTAGAAATAATTTAAGAAAAGAAAGGTAATCTATTATTTATTCTTATTTTCTTAAAGAAACTCCTTTTCAGTCTATGATCCCACACCTTACATTTGGTTTTTTAAACAAAGCATCAACAGGAAGTTTTCTTCAATCTTTTGCTGCTTAAGATAACTGACAAAATCCAGTAATTACTAGCTTTTATTAAATATTTATCACGATTGAGTCTTTCAGTTTTCGCAGTTCATGTAAAACCAGATTTAAGTTTTCACAAAATGAATGACTTCTTTATTGCTAGTCTTACAATATTAACATATTTAATATAATATTTGGACTTGTAAGAAGCACACTGAGTCAAAGAAAATAATCAATAGTAGTCACAGCTTGAAAGATACTTGAATTATTGGGTACTTGCTTCACATGTGACTCGTGGTGAGTTTCAAATTTCAGACAAAAATTTCAGACATTCCTGATTTTAAGCCATTAAATAACTTATTGAGCTGGAGTATAATTTTTGGAAAGAAGCTTTTCCATGTCATTGAGGAACTGTTGTTTATACTGGAGCTGGAAAGGGATACTTCTACAGTACATAATGCTGAACTGTGATTTTGTGTTCAGCAATGGAGAGTCAGAAAATTCTGGAGCCTGATGAATGGCCTCCTGTTCTAGCTTCCAGCAACAGACACTGGGTATTGGAACTAAATGTTCTTTTGCAATATGAGACCTGACGCAGCTTTACCAAGAGCTGCAAATTCACCACATGAAAATTAAAGCAGATCTTCTGCCCTGAATTCAATAACCGCCTGTAGTTTTACTGTGCTACTTTCTCCAGAATACTTCCAGGCACGGTCATCTACTGTGAGATCTTGACACACATCTACACAGCTGAATGGGCTATCAATGTAAACAGCGAGATGTACTCACAGAATGGCTTTGAAAACCGGAGAGGGCCTTCCCCAAGGCTTACGAGTCAACAAAGTTGTCACTAGCATTGGATGTTTATATCATGCCTTCCAGAAACATCCAAATAAGCTCAGAACTTGAAGTATTATTTAAAGAATGAAAATCAGTTTGAAAAATTAAAACACACAAAAAATAAGTACAAATATTGATAAACAATTGATCTATTGAATCTGGCTTATTAACACAAATAAAAACACTGTTTAACTTACCCAGTAACCAATCCCTTTCATTTATTTGAGTGTACAGGATTTAACATTGTGGGCATGTGGCCAAGTGGTTAAGGCATTCGACTAGCGATCTAAAGGTCGTGAGTTCGAGCCCCAGCCGAGACAGTGTGTTGTGTCTTTGAGCAAGGTACTTAATCGCATGTTGCTCTGCGATGACACCGGTGCCAAGCTGTATGGGTCCTAATGCCCTTCCTTTGGACAACACTAGTGTCATTGAGAGGGGAGATTTGCAGCATGGGCAACTGCTGGTCTTCCATACAACCTTGCCCAGGTCTGCGCCCTGGAGAGTGAAGACTTTCCAGGCGCAGATCCATGGTCTCGCAAGACTAATGGATGCTTTTACAGGATTTAACATTACAGTTTCCCTAGACTAGGATCTGGCAAGTCCATAGAAAAATTGGACTCATTTTGAAGGATTCTACAACTCACGATCTCACGATCTCTGTATTACTTATTTACTTACATATGGCTATGGTGTCTAAGACTTTTGCACAATACAGTAGTAATTTTATGTATTGCACTGAATTGCTGTCACACACACACAAAAAAAATTCACAACATATGAGAATCATGATAAACCTGATTCTGATATGGGTCTCTGTTGTGGACTAAAAGTGTGAAGGGCAGGGAGAGGGCAATCATCGTTGGGGAAAAGGGGGAAGGATCGGGAAGCATCAGAGAGATGTTATGTAATGATCTAAAAACCAATTATTTGGAATGAAATAACCTTTCCTGGTGTCTCAGGGCTGGGCATGTCTACACCCGTGCCAACCACTGCCCCTGGCACTCCTTCTCTGCCACCTGTCCCACATCCCTCCCGTGGCATTCCACCCTCTCCATTGCAAACATCCTTTGCTCCCACCAATCTCCGTTCCACGATGACAAATACAGTACTGTACAGAAGTTGTAGGCACCCTAACTATCTATATTTCCCAAAACTTTTATACAGTACTGTATTTATGTATTTTATCTGTAGTTTGTCTTCTTCTATACATTGTTGTTTGTGAGTCTTTGTATATTGTTTTTTTACTTATGTATTTCTTTGTTCTATTGCGAATACCTGCAAGTAAATAAATCTTAAGATAGTATATGGTGATACATACATACTTTGATAGTAAATGTACTTTGAACTTTGAACTTGGATATGTGCTGATATGAACACTAATGCTGGCATGGAAAACCTCCATAATTTTTACAATGCTCTAAATAAGTCAATAATTTAGTAGATTGATTTATTGTTGTCACATGGACTGAGCTAGAGTGAAAGACTTTGTTTTACATACTCTCTATACAGATAATTTCATTACAACAATACATTAAGGTAGTAGATGGGAAAGCAATAACAGAATGCAGAACAAAGAGTTATACGTACACAGAAGGTGCAATGCAGGCAGGGAATAAGATGCAAGTCTACATATAATAATGTAGATTTTGAGGTCAAGGGTCACTAGGTAACCATTCAGTTGTCAGTGGAATAGAAGCTGTCCTTGAGCCTGGTGGTATGTGCTTTCAGGCTGTTATATGTTCTGCCCAGTGAAGGATGAGGGAGGGTAGGGAGGATGTCCAGGGTGGCTGGGATCTTTTATTGTGTTAACTACTTTACCAAGGCAGTGAGAAGTCTAGGTAGGGTCCATGGATTTCTGAGGTGGTATCCGTGATGCGCTGAGCTGCGTCCACGACACACTGCAGTTCCTTGCAGTTTTGGGTAGAGCCGTTGGCATACCGAGCTGTGATATATCCCGATAGGATGCTTTCTATGGTGCAAAGGTAAAAAATTAGTGAGGGTCAAAGGGGACATGCCAGATTTCTTTGGCCTTCTGAGGAAGTGAAGGTGCTGGTATGCTTTCGTGGTTCTGGCATATACATGCTTGGACCAGGACAGGTGATGGACACTCCTCAGAACTTGGAGCTTTCAACTCCCTCGACATCCACACCCTTCATCTGAACAGAAACATGTGCATGCCCTTCATCCCGAGGCCAATGTACAGCTTGTTTGTTTTGCTGACACTGAGAGAAACATTATTGTCATCACGCCATACAATTATGCTCTCGGTCTCTTCTTGTATTCTAACTCATCATTCTTTGTGATTCGGTCCACAATGGTGGTATCGTCTGCAAACTTGGAGATGGACAGAGGAGAACCTAACCACACAAACATGAGTGTAAATGGAGTAGAGTAGTGGGCTTTGGATACAGCCTTGGGCACCAGTGTTGAGGATAATTGTGGTGGAGGTATCGGTGCCTATCCTTTCTGATTGTGGTCTGCTAGTTACAAAGTCAAGGATACAGTTACAAGAGAGGGACCTGCTTGTCAGGGAGTTTGGGAGATGAGTTTTCTTTGTAATTATAGCATTAAAAGTGGAGCTGTGGTAATAAACAATAGTCTAATGGATGTCTTTACTGTCCAGATGCTCCAGAGAAGACTGTAGGTGCAGGGAGATGGCATCTGTCATGCACCTCTTTCACGGTTAGGAAAATTGCAGTTGATCGAGGCTGTAAGACTATAGGACAGAGGTGAGAATTGGGCCATTCAAGCCTTTCAGTCCTCTCCACCATTCGATCATGGATGATTTATTTTCCTTTTTGCCTTCTCTCTGCAACCTTTGACACACTTACTAATCAAGAACTTATCAACATCCACTTTAAATATACCCAATTATTTGCCTTTTCACAGCCATGTAAAGTAAAGAATTCCACAGATTCACCACCCTCTGCCTAAAGAAACTCCTCCTCATTTCCATTCTAAACTGATATCCTTTTATTTTGGAACTTGGCCTTCTGGTCCTAGACTCTCCTATGATAGGAAACTTCCTCTCCACATCCACTCTGTCTCTGCCTTTAAATAGGCAATATGTCTCAATGAGATCCCCACTAATTCTTCTAAACTCCAGTGCGTACAGGCCCAGAGTCATGAAACACGTATCATGTGTTAACCCTTTCACTCCCAGGATCATTCTTGTAAGTCTCATCTGGACTCTGTCCAATGCTGATGCCAGCATGATCTTTTTTTGGATACTGGGCCCAAAGCAGCTCACACACTCCATATGTGGTCTGACGAATACCTTATAAAGCCTAGGCATTACAACATTATTCTAGTCCTCTGGAAATGAAAGCTAACATTCAATTTGCCTTTCATACTACTGACTCAACTGCAAATTAATACTTAAGGAATCCTGCACTAGGACTCCCGAGTCCTTTGAACCCCCAATTTCTGAATTTGTTCCTGATTTAGAAAACAGTCTGACTTTACCTCTTTTGCTAAAGTGCATGGTCATATGCTTCCCTACACTGTATTCCATCTGTAATTTCTTTGCTCATTCTCCTAATCAGTCCAATTCTTTCTGCATACTCCCTGCTTCTCAACACTGAGTGCACCTCCACCTATCTTTGTATCATCTGAAAACGTGGCTCAAAGCCATCAGTTCCTTCATCCAGATCATTAACATGTAATATGAAAATTGTGGACTCAACTTTGACCCCTGTGGAATACTACTAGTTGCTGACTGCAAATCAGAATTGCTCTTTTTATGCCCACTCCTTGCCTTCTGCCAGTCAGCTATTCTTCGGTCCATGGACACTAACATCTAGCCAGTCAATGAAGGGAGGCTAATTGGCCTATAATATCCTGTATTTTGCCTCCCTTCCTTCTTAAAGTGGAGTCACATTTGCAGTTTTCCAATCCCCAGAGCCATTCCTGAATTTAGTGATTCCTGAAAGATCATTACTAATGTATCCACAATGTCTTCATTTACCTTTTCCAGAACCCTGGGATGTAGTCCATTTGGTCCAGGTGACTTATTGAAACTCAAACCTTTCAGCTTCCCAGGCACCTTAGTAATAGCGACTATACTCACTGGTGCCCCCTGACACTCAAATTTCTGGCGTGCTGCTGGTGTCTTCCACTGCGAAGACTGAATGCAGTTGTTAAGATTGACTAGAAGGCTGAAGTTGATGCACACCATGACCAGCCACTTTAATCGGTTCATGATAGTGGAGGCCAGAGCCACCAGTTTCTAGTCATAAGGTGTTTTACCGTATAAAACCGAGAAGAGGACCATTTTGAAGAGAGAAAAAATACACATAATATCTTGGCACATATAGCTTTTATAATTACAGTGGATTCCAGTTAATTGGCCATTGGTTAAATGGGGCAGACATCTATTTAGGACAACTTTTAAAGAACAAAAACAAATCAAGGAAATATCCAGGCACCCCTTCATTTATTTTGGACACTATGTTGCTTAATTGGTTTCTAATTAGTGTCAAATATGTACACTTGTGTGGTCGCTAGACACTAAACTAAGCTTAGAGTGAGCAGTTCTTAAATAACTTTTTTTTGCGTGTGCTTATCTTCAAAAACCAGTGACTTTTGTCACTGACAGTTGACGAGAAGTCAGCAGTAAGACAATTCGCAATGGTTTTGCTCACTGTGGTTTCAAGCATTCAGACTTCAAAATGTGAGGAACGGTAGGAAGTGAAAATGAAATGACTTCCCTACTTCAACAAGTTAGAAACTACAAAGAATTTGAAGGTATTGACAATCATCTTGAATGTTGCAATGATAATGTAGAAATGTGAAAATTGTCGACAGCATGGTATGAAGGCATTCCATTATCTACACCAGGTATCTGCCCTGACTTTGTCAATTTATAGTCGATCAAAAGAATGTGGCAGCATACACCGGATAAATACCTCTATCGATAATTATTAGGAACTAATACATAGTTCTATTGTCTATAGTAGTATTGATCGTGTTCTAATTTGTTCTGTATTTTACTTAAATGCATAACTTTTTACTCAGTTAAACAATAGTTCAATAGTTCAATTTAATGTCAGAGAATGTTTACAATATACAACCTGAAATTCTTGTTCTTCACAGACATCCATGAAAACAGAAGAGTGCCCCAAAGTATGAATGGCAGTAAAAATGATAGAACACCAAAGCCCCCCAACTCCCCCCAAGAATAAGCAGCACCCTCTCCCACTTACTTCAGGCAAAAGCAGCATCAACACCCTCTACCCACCAAGAAAGCAATAGCAAAGGCCTCAAGAGAGACCATGATCTGCAGTACAACAAAAACTAATCATTCACCGGACACTTTGGCATACCACAGGCTCTCTCTTCCTAATAAATTGACAGAGAGGTTCCCCCTTTCACAGTGAGAGGGGAGGCCAACAAAGACAAACAACTCGCTAAGTCTGCTGTGTTTGGTTTTCTCCCTGAGTTCTCTGACTCAAGAATCGACAACAAACTGTCCCCTACCAATGAGAAAAAGAAAGAGAGCCTGCAGTTCACTGAGTACAGAGCCTCCGACAGCCTACCTGCTGTTCCTGATGTTCCGTTTTCTTCCATGATGCTTCAGTCAGCAGCACCGATCTGGAATTGGCTTGTTCACAGGACTACAAAGCCATAGTATACCAAAGGTGCACTCTCTTCTAGGCCACATCCTTGGGATAGTGAAAGATGGCCAGTCGTGAATGCCTGGGAGCGGGTCCAAATGCCGCAAAGAACTCAAGTCTGAGTGTAGCTCTATGTCAGAGTCTCCAACAGAACCCCATCCACCTTGAAAAGGAAAAAGAGAGACGTTAAAAGTAGAAATTAAGCTGCTTCCGCAGACGAGCTTGAAGGAGCCTTTGTCGAGCGTCATTATAGCTCTGCCTTCCGAGGCAAGGTTTGTATATTTTATACCTTTTTAACTATTGCCATGAAACTTGGGCTAATTGGGGCAGCCGCTTAATTGGACCAAAAGGTACAGATCCCAGTATGTTCTATTAACCAAAATCCACTGTACTTTCTTGACAGTCTTTAGGGATGAAAGATGGATTGCTTTCAGTCCTGTTCTGTGGATTCCAAGGTGTCGTATGAGGGCAATGCGGGAACTGCAGACTTTCCTCATGTGGATCAAGAAGGTGACTGAGAGGAAAACAAGGAGGGTAGTTGTGAAGTAAATCAGTTTATGCAGGATGCCTATGTGTACACAATGCTTCTCTGTAATCTGGCAGTATGTAAATACTTGTTCATTGCTACATTGGGAGAATAGTGGATGGCAGTGAAAAGCCTCCAGGAATCAATGAGAGATTCTGCTTCTCAGAAATAAAATAAAGAAATTGGTTCCATTTTAGCCTTTTCTGGTCCCTAATCTTGTCTTCACACAGACAAAGTTTCCCCTCTTGGAGCCACTGTTAAAATCTGAATCATCAACGGGTGCGCAGAACTAACTTGCTGGCTGTCAGTCCTTACTACCAACTCAAGAGATCAGGTCAAATTTCAGAACTCTTTTGGCAGTTTTCCAGCAGGTAAGTATCACTGAATGATGTTATGTGCCCTCCTGCTTGGTTTTCCATCAGATGACTGGGATTAAAGTAGCCTCCATTTTTTCCTAAAGCCCACGGAGCACATCTTAATGCATTGAATTGAGTTTGGGAAATCCATGTTGTATGAGTACGAGCCATTCTATATATGGTTAGTTGATCTGCGTCCAGTTATGCCAGGATGTCTTTTGAAGAATGTCTCAGTTTGTGCTCTTTATAGCAGTGAACTTGGAGGAAAGCCAAAATATCCGTTTGCCGTTGTTACTGTGAGAAAAATAGCAATTGCAGCTGTTTGCCATTAGTTTTGAATCTGATGTTTTTGGAGCAGTTTAGTTCCAGCCAAACTGAATCTTTGAACCAAGGTCAGTGTGCTAGGCTTAAACTGAAATGTTTTCTCTTAAATGCCGAACAAGCATTTCAACGTCATTTCAAAAAAGGTGAGCAAACTTTATCTTGTTTTTATGTAGCCATTCATCTATTTTTCTTCACATACTTTGTGACATAGTTCTGGAAGAAAATTGTATCTCTTTTTTGTTCCTTCTAGGGAAGAAATTTGTCTGAATCCATTTTTAGGGACTGAGTCACCGCTAATCAGCCATGCGCTGCCTGAATGAGAGGTCCTAGTCAGAACCCAACTTGGAGCTCGAGTCCTGCTGACATCCTACGAAAAAGTTCTGCACATGGCAACTGTCAGCTTACTTATCTTGCCAAAAGCAGGAGAGGCTTGCAGTTTAAAATGGGGAGTAAATAGCTCCAAAGTTCTGGTCTTCAAAAAATAAATAACGTATAAAAAAATGTGATCTTTCTTCGCAGCTGTAGTTTGAATTGAAGTGGAATTGGACCACAAGCTCCAGTGCTGGGAGAAAGTTCATCTTACAGTGGCTCCTTCAAATTAGGTTCGCCCTCAAGTTACATATGCCAAAGGCCAGCATTCCCTGACATTCAGGTAAAAGAGTGCTCCCTGTAATGCTTGATACGATGTTCGGGGATTTTGACAGAGTAACAATGGAAGAAAGAAACTATATTCAGGATGCCGTCTGACGTGAAGTTTAAAATGCTCTCAATCACTTCTGTTATTCCAAATAGTGGAGGTTTTGAGGTTTTAGGGTTCAGAGAGTCTGGTGAAAGAAGCCCAGGTGGCTTGTGTGGAGAACTGAAATCTAGGTATACCACTAATAAGGGAAGTTAAGACAATGTGTGGGGCTGCAGATATAGTGATTGTTTGTTCTATTTTAAATTCTGTCATAGGACCTGGGCAGCACTGCTTGGACGTATTTATTCTTTATGCTTAATCATTTATACTGATTGGCTTGCCAGATTAGTTCAGAGGGCGGTGAAGAGTAAATCCTACGTCTGTCAGCCTGGTATTAGAACCATATCTGACTGGTATCAATTTTCCTTCCCAAAGGGACTTTGGTGAACCAAATGAGCGTTTCCAACAATTGGTGGTTTCCTAATCACCACTAGTGATCCCATCTTTATGTCGGGGCAATATAATAGCGTAGTGGTTAGCACAATGCTTTACAGTACCAAGTGACCCAGGCTCAATTCCCACCGCGGGCTGTAAGGGGCTTATACGTTCTGCCTGTGATCACGTGCGTTTCCTCTGGGTGCTTTGGTTTCCTCCCACTCTCCACAGTACCATTTGGTAGATTAATAAGTCATTGCGCTAGGGTTAAATTGGGGAGCACAACTCCAAGTGTCGGAAGGGTCTGATCCACGCTGTAGCTCAATAAATAAGTTCAAAATTTATTTAAATTCTCAGCATTTGTAGTGGGGTTCAACCTAATGTCTCTAGATCAATATCCAAGACTGCTTGTTTCTGGTCTTGTAACTTAAAACACTATGCTACCACTTGGTAAAAAAAAATCACACTGTTGAATGAGCTCAGTGTCTGTAGAGGGAAATGAGCAGTTGACGTTTTGGGTTGAGACCCTTCACCTGGACCAATTTGGGTTAAGTGTCTTTATTGCTGTTCTATCTACTTAGTCAAAAGGTGATTATTCGAGTCCATGGTGTCCTTGTTACATATATGCTGTGTGCTTGAAAGATTGATGCGAGTATAGTTTCACTCCATGGTATAGAAACTGAAACCAAATATCATTGCTAGAGATTGAGAAATAACAGCAACAAATGGATAACATCTAGTATGCTTTTAATAAGAAGAAGATCTGTTTTGAATTTGCTGATTTTATCTGCAGTTTTGTGGGTAAATGGAGCCTAATTGAGGATTTATCTTGAAATTAAGCAGCTTCAAATCTCTGGTGTTGTTGAGACAAAAGGAGTGACTTTGCCTTTGTAAGCTGAGCCATGCAATCAACCTGTCGTCTCTCCTGCTACCAGAAAAAGCAAAAGTTATTCCTGTGTCTGCTAAAAAACAGTCATCACCCTGCTTCAGCAATGAATTGAGGTGACTGCATGGTTTCCACCCCCTTGCAACTTTTAAAGAGACAGTACACTGAAAAACATTTCATTTCAAGGAATCTGTCCTGGGCCCAGCACTTAAGTGCATTTACGAGGGAAGTATGGCAGTGCCTCTTCTTCGTTAGTTTGCGAACATTCAGCGTGACACACCTCTATAGATGTGTGGTGGAGAGTACGTTGACTAGTTGCATCATGGGCTGGTCTGGAAACAGGAATGCCCTTGAATAGAAATGCTTACAAAAAGTTATGGGTGCAGCCCATCCCGACATGGTAAAGCCTTCGCTACCATTAATCACATCTACAAGGAGCGCAGTCTCAGGGGAGCAGCATTGACCATAGAGGACCCAAGCACCCAGCCGTGTTCTCTTCTCGTTGCTGCCATAGAAAGAAGATACAGGAGGCCCAGGACCCAAACCTCCAGGTGCAGGAACAGTTATTACCCCTCAGTAATCAGGATCTTGAGCCAGTGGGGGTAACTTCACTCACCACAATACTGAACTGTTCCCATAACCTATGAATTCACTTTCAAGGACTCTTCATTTGATGTTCTTGATATTTATTGCTTATTTAGTTACTATTAGTTTTTTTTCTCATTTGTAATTGCACTGTTTATTGCCTTTTGCACACTGGCTCTTTATCCTTCTTGTAGGCTGCGGTCTTTCAATAATTATATTGTGTTTCTTGGATTTACTAAATATGCCCACAAGAAAACAGATCTCAGGCTTGTATATGATGACAGATATATACTTAGATAATAAATTTACTTTGAATTTTGAGATGGATACTTATGAGTTTTTTCTTGTACTTTATGAAATGATGCTGTTGCTTATTGATTTTTCATAAATAAATACTAGCTTGCAAACCATGGTGTTATGATGTCCTGTGCTGTCACATAGCAAGTCCAGAAAGTTGATCTGACTAAAATTTACCATCAGTGTCCACTTTATTAGGTACAGGGGGTACCTAGTAAATTAGCCACTGAGTATCTTTCTGTATGTTTGTAGTCTTCTGCTATGCATCCACTTCACAGCTCAACTTGTCATGCACTTAGAGAAGCTCTCCTGCACACTACTGTTGTAACTTGTGATTATTTGAGTTACTGTTGCCTTCTTGTCAGCTTGAACCAGTCTGACCCTTCTCTTCTGACCTCTCTTGCCAATGAGGCATTTTCGCCCACAGAACTGCTCTTCACTGGATGATTTTTTTTGCACCATTCTCTGTAAGCTCTGGAGACTGTTTTGTGAAAAGATCCCAGGGGATCAGCAGTTTCTGAGATAATCCAATCACCCAATCTGGCACCAGCAATAATTCCACAGTTCCCTCCCATTCTAATGTTTGCTCTAAACCTCTTGACCATTTCTCCATGCTTTTATGCATTGCATTGCTGCCACACAATTGGCTGATTTGATAGTCATAGTCATATTCATACTTTATTGATCCCGGGGGAAATTGGTTTTCGTTACAGTTGCACCATAAATAATAAATAGTAATAAAACCATAAATAGTTAAATAGTAATACATAAATTATGGCATTAAATTATGAAAGCCTATTGGCTCAGGGGGTCTGACCCTCCAAGGGAGGAGTTGTAAAGTTTGATGGCCACAGGCAGGAGTGACTTCCTATGATGCTCTGTGTTGCATCTCGGTGGAATGAGTCTCTGGCTGAATGTACTCCTGTGCCCACCCGGTACATTATGTAGTGGATGGGAGACATTGTCCAAGATGGCGTGCAACTTAGACAGCATCCTCTTTTCAGACACCACTGTGAGAGAGTCCAGTTCCATCCCCACAACATCACTGGCCTTACGAATGAGTTTGTTGATTCTGTTGGTGTCTGCTACCCCTAGCCTGCTGCCCCAGCACACAACAGCAAACATGATAGCAGTGGCCACCACAGACTTGTAGAACATCCTCAGCATCGTCCGGCAGATATCAAAGGACCTCCGTCTCCTCAGGAAATAGAGACGGCTCTGACCCTTTTTGTAGACAGCCTCAGTGTTCTTTGACCAGTCCAGTTTATTGTCAATTTGTATCCCCAGGTATTTGTAATCCTCCACCATGTCCACACTGACCCCCTGGATGGAAACAGAGGTCACCGGTGCCTTAGCTCTCCTCAGGTCTACCACCAGCTCCTTATTCTTTTTCACATTAAGCTGCAGATAATTCTGCTCACACCATGTGCTATTTGCATTATCAGACTGGTGTACAGAATAAAGTGGCCACGGAGTGTAATTTATCTGGAAAGGGAAACTGTTCAGCTCGGGCACTGTCTCAGAAAGTTGGGGTTTGCTCCTCACACCATCACAAAAATATCGGCCACATCTCCAGCCCAACACAGAGAGTGTCCTGACCAGTTGAGCTGTTAAGCTGACACTCATATGTTCTCTGAGGTGAATATAGAAGGTTCTGAAGCACCATTTCAAAGAGCTAGAAAATTAACCTCCAGCATATTGGTCAAGGTTTTTTTAAATACAGATTATCTTGAGTGACCTGAGAGAGGATAGGCCTATTGCATGGCTCAATTTATAAAGCTCATTGTGACACATGTGTTTGTTAGAACATATTGTGCATAGAATGCATTTCCTATATATTGAAGTGACTACCCTTTATTGATTACAATGTGTTTAGGGATGCTATCATAGTCATAGTCATACTTTATTGATCCCAGAGGAAATTGGTTGAAACGTGCTGAAGTCAGGCACACCTTTTGTTTGATATGCATATGCTGAGTTACCCTGATGTTCTAGAGTACTTAAGGTGTGATTTGCAGCACAATAACTGATGGATTGCTAATAAAGGGTAGATTCAAGAAAGGACTGCCAGATCAGTACAAACTCTTCACTGTTTTTCTTCCATTGGTTCAATAAGAAGCAGGTTAGAAGGCATGGTAAGAATGGTTTCCTGTGTTAAACAAACACCACAGGCATATGGTTGGCAGTATGTTTACCTTTTAACATCAAACATCCAAATATTAATTTGATGGGATGTTATTTACATTATTGCAAGATGATAAGAATTGTTCAATTTACCTTTGCAAAACACTTTTGCTGTGCTTTGCCATTGTTGAATACAATAAAGACTGTTTACACTATGTGATGTGGTTGAAACCCACAGAGATGTTTATTAATATCGGAAACTACTGTTGGAAACATAGAAATATAGATACATAGAAAATAGGTGCAGGAGTAGGCCATTCGTCCCTTCGAGCCTGCACTGCCATTCAGTACAATCATAGCTGATCATCCAACTCAGAACCCTGTACCTGCCTTCTCTCCATACCCCCTGATCCCTTTAGCCACAAGGGCCATATCTAACTCCCTCTTAAATATAGTCAATGAACTGGCCTCAACTGTTTCCTGTGGCAGAGAATCCCACAGATTCACCACTCTCTGTGTGAAGAAGTTTTTTCTCATCTCGGTCCTAAAAGGCTTCCCCTTTATCGTTAAACTGTGACCCCTCGTTCTGGACTTCCCCGACATCGGGAACAATCTTCCTGTATCCAGCCTGTCCAATCCCTTTAGAAGTTTATACGATTCAATCAGATCCCCTCTCAATCTTCTAAATTCCAGAGAGTATAAGCCTAGTCGATCCAGTCTTTCATCATATGAAAGTCCTGCCATCCCAGGAATCAATCTGGTGAACCTTCTTCGTACGCCCTCTATGGCAAGGATATCTTTCCTCAGATTAGGGGACCAAAACTGCACACAATACTCCAGGTGTGGTCTCACCAAGGCCTTGTACAACTGTAATAGTACCTCCCTGCTCCTGTACTCGAATCTTCTTGCTATGAATGCCAGCATACCATTTGCCTTTTTCACCGCCTGCTGTACCTGCATGCCCACTTTCAATGACTGGTGTACAATGACACCCAGGTCTCATTTCACCTCCCCTTTTCCTAATTGGCCACCATTCAGATAATAATCTGTTTTCCTGTTCTTGCCACCAAAGTGGATAACCTCACATTTATCCATATTAAATTGCATCTGCCATGAATTTGCCCACTCACTTAACCTATCCAAGTCACCCTGCATCCTCTTAGCATCCTCCTCACAGCTAACACTGCCGCCCAGCTTCCTGTCATCCGCAAACTTGGAGATGCTGCATTTAAGTCCATTGTCCAAGTCATTAATATATATTGTAAACAACTGGGATCCCAGCACTGAGCCTTGCGGTACCCCACTAGTCACCGCCTGCCATTCTGAAAAGGTCCCGTTTATTCCCACTCTTTGCTTCCTGTCTGCCAACCAATTCTCTATCCACATCAATACCCTACCCCCAATACTGTGTGCTTTAAGTTTGCACACTAATCTCCTGTGTGGGACCTTGTCAAAAGCCTTTTGAAAATCCAAATGTACCACATCCACTGGTTCTCCCCTATCCACTCTGCTAGTTACATCCTCAAAAAATTCTATGAGATTCGTCAGACATGATTTTCCTTTCACAAATCCATGCTAACTTTGTCCGATGATTTCACCGCTTTCCAAATCTGCTGTTATCACATCTTTGATAACTGACTCTAGCATTTTCCCCACCACTGATGTCGGGCTTACCGGTCTATAATTTCCCGGTTTCTCTCTCCCTCCTTTTTTAAAAAGCGGGGTTACATTAGCCACCCTGTAATCCTCAGGAACTAATCCAGAATCTAAAGAGTTTTGAAAAATTATCAGTAATGAATCCACTATATCTTGGGTTACTTCCTTAAGCACTCTGGGATGCAGACCATCTGGCCCTGAAGATTTATCTGCCTTTAATCCCTTTAATTTACTTAATACGACTTCCCTACTAACATGTATTTCCCTCAGTTCCTCCATCTCACTGGACCCTCAGTCCCCTACTATTTCCAGAAGATTATTTATGTCCTCCTTAGTGAAGACAGAACCAAAGTAGTTATTCAATTGGTCTACCATGTCCTTGTTCCCCATGATCAATTCACTTGTTTCTGACTGTAAGGGACCTACATTTGTCTTAGCCAATCTTTTTCTTTTCCTATATCTATAAAAGCTTTTACAGTCAGTTTTTATGTTCTCTGCCAGCTTCTCTCATAATCTTTTTTCCCTTTCCCAATTAAGCCCTTTGTCCTCCTCTGCTGGACTCTGAATTTCTCCCAGTCCTCAGGTGTGCCACTTTTTCTGGCTAATTTGTATGTTTCTTCTTTGGAATTGATACTATCCCTAATTTCCCTTGTCAGCCACGGGTGCACTACCTTCCCTGGTTTATTCTTTTGCCAAACTGGGATGAACAATTGTAGTTCATCCATGTGATCTTTAAATGCTTGCCATTGCATATCCACCATCAACCCTTTAAGTATCACTTATCAGTCTATCTTAGCTAATTGACATCTCATACCTTCAAAGTTACCCTTCTTTAAGCTCAGAACCTTTGTTACTGCATTAACTATATCACTCTCCATCTTAATGAAGAATTCCACCATATTATGGTCACTCTTACCCAAGGGGCCTCGCACGACAAGATTGCTAACTAACCCTTCCTCATTGCTCAATACCCAGTCTAGAATGGCCTGCTCTCTAGTTGGTTCCTCAACATGTAGGTTCAGAAAACTATCCTACATACATTCCAAGAAATCCTCTTCCTCAGCACCCTTACCAATTTGGTTCACCCAATCTATATGTGGATTGAAGTCACCCATTATAACTGCTGTTCCTTTATTGCACACATTTCTAATTTCCTGTTTAATGCCATCCCCAACCTCACTACTACTGTTAGGTGGCCTGTACACAACTCCCACCAGCGTTTTCTGCCCCTTAGTGTTATGCAGCTCTTCCCATATCGATTCCACATCCTCCCGGCTAATGTCCTTCCTTTCTATTGCGTTAATCTCCTGTTTAACTATCTGATTGTGGAATTACAAATCTATACTGAATTATAAGTATGTTAACAAATGTTTTAAAGAGAATAACTTTCTGAAGTAATTAAGCGTATGCTCATGTTCTATAATCTGCCTTGAGATTCATTTTCTTGCGGGCATTCACAGTAGAACAAAGAAATACAATAGAACCTATGAAAAACTACATACAAACAAAGACTGACAAATAATCGAGGTGTAAAAGAAGACAAACTGTGCAATAAATAATCAAAAAAGATAAATAAATAATACTGAGAACATGAGTTGTAGAGTCCTTGAAAGTGAGTCTGTACGTTGTGGAATCAGTTCAGAGTTGAGGTGGGTGAACTTATCCACTATGGTTCAGGAACCTGATGGTTGAAGCGTAATAACTGTTCTTGAATGTGGTGGTGTGGGACCTAAGGCTCCTGTACCCACTTCCCGATGGCAGCAACGAGAAGAGAACATGGCGTGGATGGTGGAGGTCCTTCTTGATGGATGCTGCTTTCTTGTGGCAGTACTCCTTACATATATATGCTCAATGATGGGGAGGGCTTTTCCTAAATGGACTGGGCTGTGTCCACTATTTTTTGTAGGTTTTTCTTACTCACAGTTGACTGTGGTTGCTCTATTTCTTTTTCTTCATCTTTCCCTCCACAAATCTGCCTCTCTCCAACCCTTTTTTCCTCTCTCCACTTGCCTTGTCTCCTCTCTTCAGGTTTATCCTTTCTGTAATCATCAAGATGGGCCGGGTACAACAGTGATTTCCAAACTGCTACATACAGCTCCAGGTTGCCAAGAGATATAAAGGGTTCGTGAGGTTTCAGTAACATGAGATCCTTCACTGGAACATTCAGTGTGTCGGCAATTCAAGTGCTTATTGAGACATTGCTGTCCTCGACTCAGCTTCTCATTTTCTCAGGCAGTGCAACTCAGTTACTTGTCTCTCGGTAAAGAAAGTCTCCCTCATACTCCATCTGCATCCCTTCCCCCATACCCTAAATCTGTGTTGTCAAGGCAGTATATGGTAACATATACGTATTTTGAATTAAATTTACTTTGAATTTAGATTAGATTATTAGATTATGAGGTCACACAGTCCTCTTTTATTGTCATTTAATAACGCATGCATTAAGAAATGATACAATATTCCTCCAGTGTGATATCACAGAAACACAGGACAGACCAAGTCTGAAAAAACTAACAAAAAACACATAATTATAACATATAGTTACAACAGTGCAACAATACCATAACTTGATGAAGAACAGGCCATGGCACAGCAAAAAAGTTCAAAGTCTCTCGGAAGTCCCACATCTCACACAGATGGGAGAAGGAAGAAAACTCTCCCTGCCATGCCCGACCACAGTCCGACTCTGAGTTGTCGGAAAACTTCGAGCTCCCATCAGCCCTCCGACACCGAGTACCGGGCACCATCGCTTCGACCCCAGCCTCGGTAGCCAGCAGCAGGCAAAGCCGGGGATTTTGGGACCTTCCCTCCGGAGATTCTCGATCGCACAGTGGCAGCGGCAGCGAACCAGGCATTTCAGAAATTTCTCCAGATGTTCCTCTGTGTTTCTCACGTCTGTCTCCATCAAATCAGAATTGTCCACAGCTCCTATTTAACAGATATGATATAATTTCACCGGAGAGCTGCGCATGCTGCATCGCGCCGCCATCTTCTCTTCCCGTCCACTTGAATATTATCTTTGAATATTATCTAATGGGTGAATGACTCTGGAAAACTGTATGAGAAGTACAGAATGCAAAAATAATTTTGGAAATTGTGACTGACACTTTATATTGTGTTAATCTTAAATTCAGTTCCACAATTGCTTATGAGATTAGAGTATGGTTCTCTTTTGATTGTGATATGTGAGCTGGACTGAGAGAATGAGGTGGGTCTGCACATAAATATTCAAAGTATTTCTGGATGTGTTATATGACATCTATAATGAGCCACAGGACTTAGGTTGTAATGTTCAGTTATCCATGGTTATTGGAATCATGCAGTGCACATAATCCTGTAGTAACGTCAGCCACAACTCAGTTATAACTACCAGACCCTCCAGACAAATAATAATTAATCATATATAAAGCAATATTATGAGAAACAATTTCCCACTTAAATCATCCTCATGCATTCCTTCAGCCATTACTTTCCACATACTATTTCCCCGTTAACCCCAAGGTATTTATCAATGTGTTTGAAATAAAAATAAGCTCCGTGGTTGCAAAATGAAAATTCCATTCTTTATTACATCGTAAAACCACTTCATTATATGATATTAGTGGTAAGCAATCAGTCATGGGAGAGTACAGAAATTTAGTGTGGTTATAACTTTGACAAGAAATTCAGCCGCTGGTCATTTCTGTTGTCCCGGGCTTCTTTGCCACTCCTTGGCAGGAAAAAAGAGAGGGAAGTTTAGTGAACAGATCCCTTTCACAGATGATATGTTCATGGAATTTGTACTTTAAATTATTTTTTTTTCTGAGAGTTATATTTTGACAAATGTGTAGAGTGTTTATTTCAGTCTCTTCCTGTACCATATTAACTGTCAGTCTCAAAGTATTAGATTAAAGGGATGATGCAAGGCTGGAAAAATCTTCCCATCACTTCATCAGAGACAGTTTTTCTTTATTGGTGAGGTGAAGTTTGATGTAACTCACTGGGCCACCCAGTAGGTAAATACCAGCACATTCCTCCCCCTGCCGGTGCTCCTTCCTTAATTTTCCCTTCTGGCAGCTTTCTCATTCTTCACCTTGACTCTGTCACTAAAACTGACGGCTGATTCAGTTCTTGCTTGGACGTTTTTTTCTTCTTTTGGTTGCTCCACATAATAAGAATCTCCTGCTTGTTTATCAGGGGATTTAGAATTATTTGCAACATTAGCAGCTGGGTAGAGATCAATGTGATTGTCCAATGACTCTTGCCAAAAACCCAAGTCATGGTAGGAAATGAATTCAGGTGTGACAGCTTCGATGGGCGAATAACTGATATAATAGTTTAATTTAATTTATTGCCTAGACCCTAGACGCATACCTAAGCAGTGGCCTCAGCAAAACTATTTCAACAGCATCCAAATGCAAAAGCTTTTCACACCTGAAGTTTATTGAGAACGCTTTGTACAGTTTGCGTTCTGAGTGTCTAGCAAAACACACAAAAAATGCTGGTGAATGCAGCAGGCCAGGCAGCATCTATAGGAAGAGGTACATTCGACGTTTCAGACTGAGACCCTTCATCAGGACTAACTGAAAGAAGAGATAGTAAGAGATTTGGAAGTGGGAGGGGGAGGGGGAGATCAGAAATGATAGGAGAAGACAGGAGGGGGAGGGAGGTTGGAGCTAAGAGCTGGAAAGTTGATTGGCAAAAGCGATACGAGGCTGGAGAAGGGAGAGGATCATGGGACAGGAGGCCTAGGGAGAAAGAAAGGGGGGAGGCCTAGAGGATGGGCAAGGACTTAAAGTGAGAGGGACAGAGGGAGAAAAAAGAGAGAAAAAAAGGGGGAAAAAAAAATAAACAAACAAACAAATAAATAAGGGATGGGGTACAAAGGGGAGGTGGGGCATTAACGGAAGTTAGAGAAGTCAGTGTTTATGCCATCAGGTTGGAGGCTACCCAGATAGAATATGAGGTCTTGTTCCTCCAACCTGAGTGTGGCTTCATCTTGACAGTAGAGGAGGCCGTGGATAGACATATCAGAATGTGTACGTTGCTTGAATTTCCAGCATCTGCAGATTTCCTCATGTTTGAGTCTGAATGTCTGTTTGTTTCTCCCTAAGCCTCTTCAAATTAAAACACACACAATGCAGGAGGAACTCAGCAGATCATGGAAATGATTAAACTTTCAACATTTCGGGCTGAGACCCGTCTTCCTTTTAAGTTGAGCACCAGCAACCATTTCCTTGATCAAATTTTCAGATCCAGATTTAATATTTCCTTTTGAATTTTGGTGTCAAAAATTATTAGCTTTGTTATGAAGCAAAGATACTAAAGAAAGGTAACTTGTTGTGGCAAGAGTTTTGTCAAAGCAAAAGAATGCCAAACTTTTATAAATGCGCAGTAGAGAGTATCCTAACTGGTTGCAATACAGCCCAGCATGGAAAACCAATTCCCAAGAATTGAAAAACCTGAAGAAATTGGTAGATGCAGCCCAGTCCATCACAGGAAAAGTCTTCCTCACCATCTACAAGGAGCACTGCCACAAAAAAGCAGCATCCATCATCAAGGACCCCCACCATTCAGACCATGCTCTTATCTTACTGCTGCCATTGGGGAGGTGATTCAGGAGCTTTAGTTCCCACACCACCAGGTTCAAGAACATTTTTTACTTTTCAACCATCAGGCTCCTGAGGCAGTGTGGATAAGTTCACTCACCTCAACACTGAACTGATTCCACAACCTTTGCACTTAATTTCGAGGACTCTAAAACCCGTGAGTTATTTATTTTCTTGCTTGTTTGATTATTTTTGTATTTACTTTGTCTTCTTTTGCACATTGATTGTTTGCCAGTTTTCATTTACATGTAGTTTTTCATTGATTCTATTGTTTTTCTTTGTTCTACTGTGAATACCTGCAAGAAAATGAATTTCACATATGATGAGAATATGGTGACATATATGTGAGCGAGGGCCTCCGTTGGTCTGAGTTGACCATGGATGTTGTGTCCTAGCTGACTAGATAGGCAAGCCTGGGCGGTACGTTATGGGGGCAATCTGTAGCCCGTATAGCAAGCTCCTCCTCTCCGCACATCTGAGGAACTCAAAGGAATGGCAAAGACCGATACAGTTTGGTACCAGCAGCGTCGCAAGAGTTGCCAGTCAGCGTTGAACTCTATGTAGGGCTGCCTTAGGGACACCAGCTCTGGATTTTTCCTTCAGGGTTTACTCCTGAAGCCTTCCCCATGAGTGGGTAGAGCTGCAAGACAGTGGAGTTTTGAAATCAGAGTTTTCCTTCTCTTAGATGGACTACCAACCATGGCTGACAAGTCCCACCTTCCCGAAGCGACTGGTTTTAAGATGCCAATAACCCTCCTTTGACCCTTCTCCTGTCAGTAGAAATGGTTCTGCCAGACCTTGTAGCTAAGCCACACATGAAGGCCAGGAGCTGGACTTGGTTGTCAAAGGCTCCTTGAGACGTACGCCATTGGGAGCACTTAATAGGTAGTGGGAGCTTGGCCCCATTACCACCCCCAGCTATAACAACCTTAAGGAACCAACGTACTGTTGGACATATACATACTGTGATAATAAACCTACTTCAAATTTGTAAACTTTTGAGTTCCCAGTTGACGACCTGATGAAACAATGTGAAGTAGCTTAATGTCCTTATCATTGGATTACTGGTTGGGCATGATGGGGATCTCAATTCTACCAGTAATCAAACACAAGTTTAACTGCAGATAACAAATGAACAATTATGGAGATGGGAGGTTACTTCAAAAATCTCTATTCAAAACTGCTGCAGGGTGCAAATGGTCGTGTTGATGAACGGGAAGCAACTGTCCTTAGATAAGCAAGGCTAAAAAGCTTAAAACAACATTGGTTTCAAATTTCTCTAGATTTTCTCAAGATTTTACCACAAATTGTTGCATGGTGATTGGAATTGTGTGCAACTCATTTCGCAGTGTAGACTGACAAGCACTTCAAAGGCACAGCAAAAAAAAAGCTAATATTAAAATTATTAATAAAATTTAAGATTTAAAAGGATTCATAAGTTCAATTTGTCAAGGTATTCTTCATTGCAACCTTAATAGTATCCTGCTTGTACGCCCACAAGCAAAATCCAGCAGCTGGTGAAAATTGGAAATGTGTGGAAAAGTAAACAGATACTGTTTCAGGCTGACTTCTTTCCCCTTCCCTTCCAGTCCTGATGAAAGGACTCAAACGTTGACTGTTTACTTTTTTCCATAGGTGCTGCCTGGTCTGCTGAGTTCCTCCAGCATTTTGTGACTGCTTTGGGGCTGATGGCTTAAAAAAAAATCTGAGAAGCACCAGAATAATTCTTTGGGCCATCAGGAAGTAATCAACCTGCAAGTGTGTTCTGATTCTTTTCAGTCCTTCACAGTATATTGCTGTCTCAAACAATGCTGGCATTTATTGTCCCTAGGACTCTAGAGACAGATCAGTTAAGCTACATTGATTCATTTCTCCCCACAGATACCTCACCTGCAGCATCTCCACAAAATGCATTTTTATTGACACTATTTCATGTGTATTGATGCTGATATATTTTAATTTCGTACATTTTCACAAGTTGTGTGGCACCAAACTTCAACTGATTCATGGGTGGCACCTTCCAGGATCATAAAATTATGAATCAAAAGAATTAACAGCCTACCTTTTGTAAGGAGAGCTCTGAACTTGCTGGTCTCCCTTCTCTGGTAAATTCATGACACAAACCTGTTGGAATTTTGCTGTGATTTCTCTTGGGAATCTGCCCAATAAACCTGCACCAGGCTGGCCAAGGCACAGCAAAAGCAAATGGAGAAGAATAACAGTGCAGAGGAAAGGTAAGGATTTAAGTCTCTTTTCAACTGAGTGGAGCTCAATGCTTATTTTTTTATGCATTCTACTTTACTTTTACATTTTTAATCATTTAACATTTTACTCTTCGGTTTTTAATAGCTGTTTTTGACACTGAGGGTCAAGATAGCACCCTTTAGCAAGTTCATAACAGGGGATCCACAGAATGTAATTGTTTTTGCTCACTGAGCAGTGATTATTGCTAGGAAGTTCTTGGAATGGCTTTATATTTAAGCAAAGCAAGGGTAAAACTGTATTCCTGAAGTGTATTGCAAATTTTCAAACTAATAGATAGATGATAAAGGATTCTGATTGGATACCCTATCAGTTCAACAGTACAATTGGTAATCAAAATAACAGCAAATGTCATAGGGCCATAGCATACCACAGCACAGTAACAGGCCCTTTGACGCACCTAGTTCACCTAACCTGGTCTTCTTCTGAGTCTTACCTACTCTCACCCGGCCCATAGCCCTCTAAATTTCTCTTAAATGTTACAATTGAACCAGCATCCACCATTTTCACTCGCAGCTTGTTCCACTCTCGCACTACCTTCTAAGTGAAGAAGTTTCCCCTCAGATTCCCCTTGAATATGTCACTGTTCATACCAAAGCTGTTACCCATAGCTGTAGTCTCACCAAATTCTTCCTATCTACACCCCTCATAATTTTGTATACGTCTGTATAATCTCCCCTCGGTCTCCTGGGATTTAGGGAATAAATTCCTAACTTTTTCTGCCTTTTCCTGTAATTTGAGTTCTCAAGGCCAGGTAACACCCTTGTAAATTTTCACTGCACTCTTTCAAGCTCATCGATAACAGTTCTGGAGACCAGAAGTGCACACAATATTTTAAATTCAACTTCACCAACGTCACTGCCATACCCATTACCATGTGATGTAGAGGCCAAATTTGGCCATTTGTCCTATCACGTCCGCTCCACCATTCAATCATGGCTGTATTGTTTGAAAGCCCATTCTCCACCTTCCTTCCCAAAACCCTTAGTGTCCTCTCCAATCAGGAACTTATCAATTTCTGCCTTAAATACACCCAATGACCTGGCATCCACAGCCCTATGTGGCAATAAATTCCACAGATTTACCATCCTCCAGCAGAAGAAATTTCTCGTCTCAGTTTGAAAGGGATATTACTTTATTTGGAGGTTGTGCCCTTGAATCCTAGACTCTCCTATGAATGGGAATACCCTCTCCATGTCTGCCCTGTCTAGGCCTTTCAGTTTCAGGTAGGTTTCAATGAGATACAGGTAGCACCCACCTACACCCCCATCATCCTTCACCCTAAACATTAGGTTTATTTCTTTCTTTTTATTAAACCCAGTGTAAGGTTTTGTGAGATGCAAGCCTCAGTTCATGTTTGCTTTAAGCGAGGTGTGCACATATGTGGTAGTGTGATGATGTATGCAATTCACGTATTTTTACATCTAACTCGTAATGAATTATTTAAACGAACAAGAATGCTTAATCAAACAACATATACACACGATTACTCAAATATTACTGAAATATTAAATACACTAGACCCAGGTGCCAAAGAAATGAATGCAAAATAACGAGAAGAGAAAATGAAATCTTACTGAGTAATGTTTGGGTTAATAAGCAATCTGTGGTTTACTTGGATGAAATCCAGACAGCCAGCAGGAATAAACTGACAAATTAATTCTGGAGAAGATCTCACTGCTTAAAACTTTGTGGTAAATCATTTATTATAAGAGATGGCCTGTGGTAACTCTTTTGATAGTTGTTTCCCACAAGAATTTCACATATGAATAATGAATGAAATATCGATATTTTAATTTGATATAAATTGTTCTTTTTCTGTGCTTTGCATTCAGTTGATAAAATGATTACATATAAACATAAATGACAGATTGCTAGATGTAGTGATGTATTACCCATTATGATTTTTCTTTTGTTTAGCAAAAGGAAAGTATACAAAATTTCAGGGCGGCCTGTAGCGTTGTGGTTACCATAATATTTTTCCAGTGCCGGTGACCTGGTTAAATTCCCACCACTGTCTGCAAGGAGTTTGTGCAATCTCCCCATGACTGTGTGGATTTCCTCTGGGTGCTCCAATTTCTCCCCACATTCCAAATATGTACAGGTTATTAGGTTAATTGATCAAATGGGTGCAATTGGGCCATGCGGGCTGGTTGGCCAGAAGGGCCCAAGTTGAAACACAAGTTAAGTATTAATATTTATTGGAGCTATTGTAATATCAGAGAATGAGCCTAGAGTTTTTCTGGGCAGCTTAAGGTCAATTTAACCAATCATCAGTCAATTTAAACCAATTAAGGCCAAATGTAAACAAGCTTCCTCCGTGATGAGGAAGAATTTCTTAACCCAGAGGGTAGTGAATCTGTGGAATTCATTGCCACATATGGCTGCAGAAGCTAAGTCACTGGGTATATTTAAAGCATTGGCTCATTATCTCTTGATTCGTAAGGGTGTCAAAGGTTACAGGGAGAAGGCGGGAGAATGGGGTTGAGAGAGATAATAAATCAGCCACAGTGGAATGGTGGAGCAGACTCAATGGGCCAAATGACCTCATTCTGCTCCAATGTCCTATGGATTTATGCTGATCTACAGTAAATTCTAAAACTCTGCCATCAAGTACTCTCCACTAAAATGTACACTCCGCTATCGCAAATTTAGGAGTGCTCTCACTACTTATTACAAAGATACTGAGTGTACACATCCTTGTAGATATAAGCCAGGCCAAGGAAGTACCAAACCTTTAGGATTTCTGTTCCATATTAAACCAAGTACATCATCTGGTGGTTCAGCTGAAGTGATACTCATCCTAATAGTTTTGTAAGTTCTCCCTGTCATCTCAAGGGTTTCACCTGAACCTCCTGGTATCCACCCTCATCCCTAAGATGTGGAAGTTGTTAAGTTAATTGTGTGGTTGAATTTCAGGGAGTTGATGTGACTGTTAATGGAGTAAACTGGGATTAGTATATATTCAATACCCTCTCCAGCTGATGAGGATTCAGTGAGGTAAGGGCCACAGTGTGTCTGTGTTGCCTGAATGATTTTGGTTAAACATCCTCCAGCTTATAAAGTTTAATTACCTGCTGACTTTTTACAACAGCTCAGGGTTTAAACTGAAAAATGTGAAATGTGAATGTTAAACTGAAGTTCAAGTTCATTTTCCTGTCGTTCAACTGCACACGTGTATACTGCCAAATGAGACAGCGTTCCTCCGGTCCAAGGTGCATAACGCAGTACATGAAACATACGCACACAACACATAAAGTACAATTACCAAAAAATAAATAAACAAATAATATGGTGCATTTACAGTACAAGATTAAAAGTGAACAGTGTAACACTACAGACGCTTCTGGGTGGTAGGGAGTTCAGTAGAAGCTGTTTCCCATCCTAACAGTTCTTGTCCCAATGTTGTGGTACTTCCAGCATGATGGTGGGGGGGGTGGTGGATGCAAAGAGATGGTTGGATGTGTGGGAGAGATCAGTGACAATCTAAAGGCCTTGCATATGCAGTGTTTCTGATAAATATCTTTGATGGGTGGAAGAGAGATGCCAATGATCCTCTCAGCAGTTCTCACAATCCCTTGTAGGAACTTGCAGTCAGATACCTTGCAACTCTTGTACCAGATGATAATGCAGCTGGTCAGGACTCTCTTGATGGCGCTCCTGTAAAAATTGGTTAGAATGGGGGTGGTCTCACTTGCTTCAATTTCTTCACTGCGTTGTACCTTTCTCTGTGGTACTATTTCACCGACAACTCTGACAGAAGCAGATGCCAGGTTTTTAAGCTCACCAGTGGGAAGTGGTGCTTTAGCACTGCGGGCCCACCACCTCGAGGGAGTCTTGATCATAAGTGGGCCGAAACTCCTGAAGACAGGTGGCAGATCAACTGATGATCCCACTGGTGATAGCACAGGACAGTTAACATCTTAGTCTACGTGTATTTTCAATTTAGTGCACTGACTCTTTAACTTTCAAACTGAATTGGTTTCAGGAATTGTAGGGGTATTAAGACAAGATGTGCCAAAATTGAAGTCTTATTTGGCCCAAAGAAACTCCTTGCTCAAATCTACAACACAATAAAGCTTAATAAATCAGTATTGGACTTCTATATGCCAAACATAAGATGACACTAACAATCAAAACAAGGGAACACAGAACAAATTAAGCACAATTATTGTGCACTTCAGTGTTTCAAAACACTAGATTTTTTTTTCTTTAACTGTGATATATTTTAAATAGAAAACACAGGATTATATAAAGGAAGAGAGTAGGCTTAATGCAGGTATATAAGATTAACGGACATAGGCATCACAGCAGCATGAAAAGTTGGGCCAAAGAACCTATTTCTGAAATGGGTTGAAAGGTGTATCAATCATTTCTGGCTCCCAAAAGCTTCAAACTTCAAATTGTGTTTTTTTTTCTGCACTCTAACTTACTTACCTTAACACAAAATGGACTCATCAATCCATCAAATGTCCCCCTCGACTACATAAGTTATGACACAGTCCTTCCAACTACCAGCCGCTTACTTGGCAGTCAATGTGGATTGATGGGTTTCCATTTCTGCTTCGGACTGCTCGTGGAGCTGACTTATGCTGAAATTCTTCCTTCTCAATGAAATGTCTTCACGCAGCGGCTGTTCTTACTCATTCTCAAACCGATATAACTGTTTCCAGATACAGCAGTATCTAACCTCATCCTTCTGCTCTACCAACTTGAAGCATGATAATTGACGCTTCACGGGTTGCAAGTTTGCAAAAAGCTGCTGGAAAAAACTATAACTTCATTATACCAAGAAGGAACTTTGTATCCAATGGTCCTGTAGGAAAAAGTAATGATTTTGCAATCCTTTTAATTACCTGTACTTTATTGCCGCATCATTTCAGTGAAGTACTTGTGCTTCTGTCGAAAATGTCAAAATGCTGACTTAGAGATGGAGTTTATTTTTTCAAGAGTAAAGTCCGTCACAGAGAAAATCAATGGGCCCATATAAATAATGAGAACTGTAATTTCTCTACAGGTATGTGCGCTTAGCCCACTGCTCTACACCCATGCTTGTGGGGCTAGGCATAGCTCAAACAGCATCTATAAATTCGCTGATGATACAACCATTGTTGGCAGAATTTCAGATGGTGACGAAGGGATGTACAGGAGTGAAATGTACCAGTTAGTTGAGTGGTGTCATAGCAACAACCTTGTACCCAACGTCAGCGAGACCAAAGAGTTGATTGTGGACTTCAGGAAAGTTAGACAGGGGAACACAAACTAATCCTCATAGAGAGATCAGAAGTGGAGAGAGTGAGCAATATCAAGTTCTTGGGTGTCAATATCTCTGAGGACCCAACATACTAATGCAGATATAAAGAAGGCAAGACGGCGGCTATATTTCATTAGGAGTTTGAGGAGATTTGGTTTGTCAACTAAAGCACTCAAAAACTTCTACAAATGTACCATGGAGAGCATTCTGACAGGCTGCATCACCATCTGGTATGGAGGTGGGGAGAGAAGGGGGGCATTGCTACTACACAAGGTCGGAATAAGTTTGAGAAACCTGTAAACTAAGCCAACTCCATCATGGGTGCTAGCCTCCATAGTATCCAAGACTTCTTCAAGTAGCGGTGCCATAAGAAAACAGCGTCTATCATTAAGGATCCCCAGCACCCAGGACATGGCCCCTTGACACTGTTACCATCAGGATGGAGGTACAGAAGCCTAAAGGCACACACTCAGCGATTCAGGAACAAACTCTTCCCCTCTGCCATTCAATTTCTAAATGGGCATTGAACCCATGAACACTACCTCATTACTTTTTAATTTCAGTTATTTTGCTCTACTCATTTTAACTTAACTATTTAATAGACATATTTAGATTATGAGAACACTCAGTCCTCTTTTATTGTCATTTAGAAATGCATACATGCATTAAGAAATGATACAACCTTTCTTCAGAGTGATATCACAGAAAACAGTACAAACTAAAGACTAACACTGACAGAACCACATAATTATAACATATAGTTACAGCAGTGCAAAACAATACCATAATTTGATGAAGAACAGACCATGGGCGCAGTAAAAAAAACGTCTCAAAGTCCCGAGTCAATCGACTCCCGAGTCCCCGATAGCAGGCAGCAAAAGGGAGAAACTCCCTGCCATAAAGCTCCAGGCACCGTCAACTTGGCGATACCTTGGAAGCAGCCAACCACAGCTGACACTGAGTCCATCCGTCCACACTTAACTTTTATATAGATATATGTTATTTTTTCTCTATATTTATTTATCATGTATTCCATTGTATACTGCCGAAAAGTTAACAAATTTCACGACATGTTCCGGTGCTATTAAATCTGATTCTGATTCTACCAAGACAAAATCAAACCATGTGATGCAATTGGAACATGTACATGGGCACGTGCACACACACCCACCCACACTCACCCACATGCGCACGTGTGCCCTTTACAAAGTAGTTCTGGGTCATTTGTGATGTTTATTGAGACAAATGTAGAATCAGAAACAGGTTTCATATCATCGGTATATGCCGTGAAATTTGTTGTCTTTGTGGCAGCTGTACAATGCAATACATGATAATCAGAAAATGCGTATTACAGTAAATATATACGTATATATTAAATAGTTAAATTAAATAACTAGTGCAAAAAATAGAAAAAAAAATAGTGAGGTAGTGCTCATGGGTTCAATGACTCATCTGATATTGAATAAAAGCTCTGCTTTAGATGACAGTTCAATTTCTGGATAGTAAACCACATGCTGACAAACAGAGAAAGCGCTGGCTATATTTAACAGCAAAGACTTGTGTTTTACACCCGCAGAAACATGCTAAAGCAAACCGATAACCTGCCAAAAAGTCAGCTGTCAAACGTCTCACTGAGCAGGAAGATACCAGCAATGGGCAGAATTGTTGCATGAAGTGCTAGTGAATGTTGTTGGTTTAGATATGTAGGTACAAGATTGTTGTTATGGACATGGTGGGCCCAAGGGCTTGTTTCACAGTTGAAAGTCTCTTTGGCTCAAATATCATTAACAATGTAGAAGATCTTGTAACTTGATTAGATTAGATTAGATTCAACTTTATTGTCATTGTGCAAGTACAGATACAAAGCCAATGAAATGCATTTAGCATCTGACCAAAAATGCAAAGAATAGTGTTATTTACAGAATAACTGTGAATAAAAAGTAAGTGCTACAGCACACAAATATAAAAGTACTGAGACAGTACAATATGGGTGCAATACTGCTTAGCGCTGTGATGTGAGGTTCAGCAGGGTCACAGCCTCAGGGAAGAAGCTCTTCCTGTACCTGCTGGTGCGGGAGCGGAGGCTCCTGTAGCGCCTACCAGATGGGAGGAGAGTAAAAAGTCCATGATTAGGGTGAGATGCATCCTTGATAATGCTTTTCGCCCTGCCCAGGCAGCGTTTATGGTAGATGTTCTCAATGGTGGGCAATTCGGTGCTGATAATCTGCTGGGCAGTTTTCACCACAAGCTGGAGTTCTTTGTGGTCCGATACAGGACAATTGCCATACCACACTGAGATGCAGTTGGTGAGTATGCTCTCAATGGTGCAGCGGTAAAAGTCCGTCAATATCCTGGGACAGTGCTGAGCTTTCTTGATGTTCCGCAGGAAATAAAGGCGCTGTCACAATGGCAGCTAGTAAAAAGTAGGTAATGAAAAGGACATAGGGATGCTTCAAAGGTATATTGATAAGTTCACTGAGTAGGCAAATAAGATGTAATGTGCAAAAATGTGTAATTGTATACTTCGGCAGGAAGAATAATGAACAAAAACCATGCTCTCTAAATGGATAGACATTACAGTGCTTTGAGATGCGGTGTCCTAGTCTGTGATTTGCAAAAGCCTAGTATACAGGTACAGCAAGGAAGTATGAAAGCTAACAGAATGGAATTTGAATACAAAAATAGGAAGTGCATGCTTTCTAATACAAGACTGGAGTATTGTGTACAGTCTGTTAGAATATTGGAAGTGGTTCAGAGAAGTTTTACTGGACTAAAACCTAGACAGGATGACAAGGTGGATTTGGGGTGGATGATTCCTCTATTGAGATATCTAGAATAAAATTCACAGTTTAACGCTCATGGTCACTCATGTAAGACTAAGATGAGGTGAATTATTTTTCTCTCAGAGATCTGAATTTTTGGCATTCTCTTCCTCCACAGCAGTGGATGCCGAGCTACTTGATATTTGTATGGCAGAAGTAGAGTGATATCATATCTATACTCATGTCCTTCTACAGATGCACAGTAATATGCTGCATCATTGCATTGTACGGGAACTGCTCTCAGCAGATAGGATGGCTCTACAACGAGCAGTCAAAATTGCCCAACACACCGCCATCACTAGCCTCACCACCACCTGCTGATATTAGAGGTTACCGAAGACATGTGTGCAGAAAGGTGCTGGAAAAGGCCAGTAATATCATGAAGGATCCCACACACCCTGCCCATGGACCGTTTGCCCCACTCCCATCAGGGAGGCTGTGTAGCATCCACGCCAGGACCACCAGATTCAAGAACAGTTATTTTCCCCAAACTGTAAGGTTGATCAACACCTCCACCTAGTAACCCTCCCCTCCACACTGCCTACCACCACTACTTTATCATTTCCTGTCAGACTCATCCTGTGTATAAACACTCCTCGGCCTTGCATCACTTTATGGACATACAATCATTTTATGTATATAAGCTATCTATTCATATTTATTGTGATATTTTTATTATTGTGTTCTTTATCTCATTGTGTCTTTTTGTGCTCGATCAAATCCAAAGTAACATTTATTTCATTCTCCTTTACACTTATGTACTGGAAATAACATTAAACAATTTGGCAGTCTTGAAAATGGGAATATGGAAATATATTTTGCATTATTATCAGCCCTAATCTTATTAAATGGTGACACAAGTTTCAGGACTGAATTGGTGCTCCAGCTTCTATCTATGTATATATGTTCCTATGTTATGTCTGCTGATATTAGAGTTACTTAAGACTTTTAATCTTAAAGAATTATGGTTGTTAATTAATCAGAATTAATGTGCAAGGATGATTTATGAGAATGTTGCCAAGCCTTGAAGGCGTGAAATATAGGGAAAGATTGGGAAGGCCAGGAAATTGGGAGACTGAGGAATGATGTTCGAGATCAGGGGTTCCCAACTTGGGTCCTCAGACCCCTTGGTTAATGGTAGAGGTTCATGGCATAAAGGTTGGAGTAAGCTGGCAACAGAAGCAATTGAGGCAGGTATCTGAGGGGTCTGCATTTTAGCCTCAATCTCTTCTTCTTTGTTTATCCAGTGTGAAGGAAGGAAGGCTGGGAGGAAGGTGCCTTAGTAAACCTGCACCTAGGGCTGGCTAAGATAGGTATCCGTGGGTCCTGGAGATAGGTGGCAGAGGTTTCTGCCCAGGCTGACTGCCTGGTAATGTTCAGGGGCACGTTCATGCCTGGGAAAAGAACACACAGCATCCACGAGTAGCATAGAGGTATTTCAAGACTGTTGATCACTGTTGGGGATCAATGCCATCCTTGATGAGGATGGGAATGTGTTACTTTAGTCTGTGCTCATCATGACTTCTCAGGTTTTTGTTTGTAATGTGATTGTACAATAGTACTGTAGTGGTTCAAACTTATAATAAATGTATTTTTGTAAAAATAAGAGGCAAGTACACAATAATAAAGAGCACAATAAGTATAAATACATAAGATAGCTTCTAGAAGTACATTGACGGGAGACTGCTTCACCAAACACCTATGCTCTGTCCACCAGGAAAGGCGGGATCTGCCGTTGGCCTCCTATTTCAATTCTACTTCCCAATCTCATTCTGACATGTGATGAGGCCACACTCAGGTTGGAGGAGCAACACCTTATATTCCATCTGGGTAGCCTCCAACCCAATGGATTGAACATCGATTTCTTGAACTTCAAGTAATTGCCCCACCCTCATTCACCATCCTCCCCATTCCTGTTTCATTCTATCACTTAGCTCTGCTCCTCTCCTTTCCCTTCCTTCCATGGGCTTCTACTCTCTCCTATCAGATTCACCCTTCTCCAGCCCTTTATCTCTTTCACCAATCAACTTCCCAACTCTTTATTCCACCACTCCTCCCTCCCAGTTTCACCTATCACCTACTACCTTGTACCTCTTCCTCCCCTCCCCCGCCTTCTTGCTCTGATTTCTCATCTTTTTTTCCAGTCCTGTTGCAGGACCTTGGGCTGAAATGTCAACTGTGTACTCTTTTCCATGGATGCTGCCTGGCCTGCTGAATTCCTCCAGCATTTTGTGTGTATTTTTCTGGATTTCTAGCATCTGCAGATTTTCTCGTGTCAGGCAAGTACAATAGTGATATTTAAAAGACACTTGGATGAGTATATGGAGAGGAAATATTTAGAGGGATATAAGTCTTAACACAGGCAAATGGGACTAGCTTAGGTGAGCAACTTACTTGGCACTTTCTATTTAATTGTCTGGTTTCATGCCATATTACTCTATGAACCTAGATATCTATGGCTCTAACATGAATGGGAATAAAGATGTTAGCATATTAGTCACATGGTTTAAAATTTTAAAATTGCTTAGAATATTAGAATTAAAGACAAAGGGTTGATGATCTTTAACCTCCCATATGTCCATGCCAGGTTGCTGGAATACATGGGGTCACAGTATGGTGCAGGATTAAAGAACATAAAATGTAGGAAAAAGTAATCTTAGCCAAAAATAAATATTCCCCTGAGTCCTGGTTTTAAATGGAACTTTCCAGATGCTTATTAGTGTGCTTATTCCCCTCATATAGTTAGAAACTGGCCTCAAACAATATTTTGCAGAAGATTATAAAAATATACATAATGTATTCACTCACTGAAGTGAATCTGTGCTCCAAGCAATAACTGGCACCAGTAGTTTTCTACTCTTTTTTTAAAAAAAAATTCAGATGAAGTATTTGTTTTGAGTTGTTGGGAAAATGTTCATCATGTCTGATTCTGCTATCTGATCTAATATCTAACTACAGAAGTAAAAACAATGAATGGGAAACACAGGTAGACACCATTGATCACGTTATCTGATGCATTTAACTAAAAGTAAATGTGAGCAGAGTAATTACGGTTATGATGGATTACAAAACTAAATGGACGTCTTAACCTATCGCTGTTGTCTTGAACTTATGTTGACTACTGGATTTTTAAAGCAACTTAGCAAACTGGAACAAGCAATCAAATTTAACGACAAAAAAAAGAACCAATCGATTTATAACCATATAAGCAGATAACAATTACAGCACGGAAACAGGCCATTTTGGCCCTTCTAGTCTGTGCCGAATGCTTACTCTCACCTAGTCCCACTGACTTGCACTTAGCCCATAACCCTCCATTCCTTTCCTGTCCATATAGCTATCCAATTTTACTTTAAATGACAATATCGAGCCTGCCTCTACCACTTCTACTGGAAGCTCGTTCCACGCAGCTACCACTCTCTGAGTAAAGAAGTTCCCCCTCGTGTTACCCTTAAACTTTTGGTCCCTAATTCTCAATTCATGTCCTCTTGTTTGAATCTCCCCCACTCTCAATGGAAAAAGCCTATCCACGTCAACTCTATCTATCCCCCTCATAACTTTAAATACCTCTATCAAGTCCCCTCTCAACCTTCTACGCTCCAAAGAATAAAGACCTAACTTGTTCAACCTTTCTCTGTAACTTAGGTGCTGAAACCCAGGTAACATTCTAGTAAACCTTTCCTGTACTCTCTCTGTTCTATTGACATCTTTCCTATAGTTCGGTGACCAGAACTGTACACAATAATCCAAATTTGGCCTTACCAAGGCCTTGTACAATTTTAACATAACGTCCCAACTCCTATACTCAATGCTCTGATTTATAAAGGACAGCATACCAAAAGCTTTCTTCACCACCCTATCCACATGAGATTCCACCTTCAGGGAACTATGTACCATTATTCCTAGATACCTCTGTTCTACTGCATTCTTCAATGCCCTACCATTTACCATGTATGTCCTATTTCGATTAGACCTTCCAAAATGTAGCACCTCACACTCGTCAGCATTAAACTCCATCTACCATCTTTCAGCCCACTCTTCTAACTGACCTAAATCTCTCTGCAAGCTTTGAAAACCTACTTCATTATCCACAACGCCACCTATCTTAGTATCATCTGCATACTTACTAATCCAATTTACCACTTCATCATCCAGATCATTACTGTATATGACAAACAACATTGGACCCAGTACAGATCCCTGAGGCCTCCAACCTGACAAACAGTTATCCACCACTACTCTCTGGCGTCTCCCATCCAGCCACTGTTGAATCCATTTTACTACTTCAATATTAGTACCTAACGATTGAGCCTTCCTAGCTAACCTTCCATGTGGAACCTTGTCAAAGGCCTTACTGAAGTCGATATAGACAACATTCACTGCTTTACCCTCGTCAACTTTCCTAGTAACCTCTTCAAAAATTTCAGTAAGATTTGTCAAACATGACCTTCCACGCACAAATCCATGTTAACTGTTCCTAATCAGACCCTGTCTATCCAGATAATTATATATACCATCTCTAAGAATGCTTTCCATTAACTTACCCACCACTGACGTCAAACTTACAGGCCGATAATTGCTAGGTTTACTCCTAGAACCCTTTGTAAACAATGGAACAACATGAGCAATACGCCAATCCTCCGGCACCATCCCCGTTTCTAATGACATTTGAAATATTTCTGTCAGAGCCCCTACTATTTCTACACTTACTTCCCTCAAGGTCCTAGGGAATATCCTGTCAGGACCCGGAGACTTATCTACTTTTATATTCCTTCAAAATGCCAATACTTCCTCTTCTTTAATCATCATAGTTTCCATAACTTCCCTAACTGTTTCCCTTACCTTACACAATTCAATATCCTTCTTCTTAGTGAATACCGAAGAAAAGAAATTGTTCAAAATCTTCCCCATCTCTTTTGGCCACACATAGCTGTCCACTCTGATTCTCTAAGGGACCAATTTTATCCCTCACTATCCTTTGGCTATTAATATAATTGTAGAAACCCTTTGGATTTATTTTCACCTTACTTGCCAAAGCAACCTCGTAACTTCTTTTAGCTTTTCTAATTTCTTTCTTAAGATACTTTTTACGTTCTATGTATTCCTCGAGCACCTCATTTACTCCATGCTGCCTATATTTATTGTAGATATCTCTCTTTTTCCAAACCATTTCCAATATCCCTTGAAGACCATGGCTCTCTCAAACTTTTAACCTTTCCTTTCAACCTAACAGGAATATAAAGATCCTGTGTCTTCAAAATTTCACCTTTAAATGACCTCCATTTCTTTATTACATACTTCCCATAAAACAATTTGTCCCAATCCACTCCTTCTAAATCCTTTTGCATCTCCTTAAAGTTAGCCTTTCTCCAATCAAAAATCTCAACCCTGGGTCCAGACCTACCCTTCTCCACAATTATATTGAAACTAATGGCATTGTGATCACTGGACCCAAAGTGCTCCCCAACACATACCTCCGTCACCTGACCTATCTCATTCTCTAACAGGAGATTCAACACTGCCCCTTCTCTAGTTGGTACCTCTATGTATTGCTGCAAAAAACTATCCTGCACACATCTTACAAACTCCAAACCATCCAGCCCTTTTACAGTATGGGCTTCCCAGTCTATGTGTGGAAAATTAAAATCTCCGACAATCACAACCTTGTGCTTACTACAAATATCTGCTATCTCCTTACAAATTTGCTCCTCCAATTCTTGCTCCCCATTAGATGGTCTATAATACACCCCTGTAAGTGTTACAACACCTTTCCCATTCGTCAATTCCACCCAAATAGCCTCCCGAGATGAGCACTCTAATCTATCCTGCCAGAGCACCACTGTAATATTTTCTCTGACAAGCAATGCAACACCTCCCCCTCTTGTCCCTCCGATTCTATCACACCTGAAGCAACAAAATCCAGGAATATTTAGTTGCCAATCACACCCCTCCTGCAACCATGTTTCACTAATAGCTACAACATCATACTTCCAGGTATCAATCCAAACTCTAAGCACGTCCACCTTTCTTACCATGCTCCTAGCATTAGAGTAAATGCATTTAAGAATTTTTCCACCTCTTACTCGCTGTTTATCACGAACAGTGCAAAAAACTTTACTCTCTCCTTTTTCTTCCTTCTCCCCCACACCTGTTCCTACACTCTGGTTCCCCTCCCCCCTTGTATATATTTTAAATCCACTGGAGCCTCTCTAGCAAACCTACCTGCAAGAATATTTGTTCCCCTCCAGTTCAGATGTAAACCGTCCCACTGGAACAGGTCCCACCTTCCCTGGAAAACTACCCAATTATCTGTAAATCTGAAGCCCTCCCTCCTGCACCCTGTCTTCAGCCACGTGTTGATCTGCATTGTCTTACTATTTCTAAACCCACCTTCACGTGGCACTGGTAGCAATCCTGAGATTTCTATCCTGGAGTTCCTGTCCTTTAACTTGGCGCCTAATTCCCTGAACTCACTTTTCAGGACATCCTCACTCTTCCTACCCACGTCATTGGTCCCTAAATGGACCACGACATCTGGCTGCTCACCCTCCCTCTTGAGAATACTGCGAACTCGATCCGAGATATCGCGGACCTTGGCACCAGGGAGGCACCAGACCTTCTGGGATTCTCGATCTCTTCCACGGAACCTCTTATCTGTCCCCCTAACTATTGAATCCCCTATCACTACTGCTCTCCTCTTTTCTCACCTTCCCTTCTGAGCTGAGGGTCCCATCTCGGTGCCAGAGACGCAACCACTGCAACTTGTCCCTGGTGGATCGTCCCCATCAACAGAATCCAAAACTGTTCTATGTGGGACAGGTGGAGAGGCTAGTTGCAGCATAAACCTTAAAAAACTGTTTAAACACAGTTTATTGAACTGCAATCTATATTACTTTAGCTCTAGTGCTTCTACTGGGTTCAGGAAATGAGTTAGCAAGAAACACGTTCAGAAACAGAATTCCACATTTACTGTGCTTCTCTGTTCAAAGATCAAAGGACAAAGTAAATGTATTATTTCAGTCAATGTATGTCACCATATACAATCCCTGAGATTAATTTTCTTGTGGGCATACTCAACAAATCTATAGAATATTAACTGTAACAGAATCAATGAACAACCATCCAACTTGGGCTCTTAATCAGAGTGCAGAAGAGAACAAACTCTGCAATTGCAAAAGAGAAAATAAGTAAATAAGCAATAAATATCGAGAACATGAGAAGAAGAGTTCTTGAAAGTGAGTCCATTGGGTGTGGGAGCATTTCAGGATAAAGCTAGTGAAGTTGAATGAAGTTATCCCCTTTGTTCAAGAGCCTGATGGTTGAGGTGTAGTAACAGTTCTTAACCCTGGGGATGTGAGTCCCAAGGAACTCGTATCTTCCTGATGACAGCAGAGAGCATGTTCTCAGTGATGGGGGTCCTTGATGATGGATGCTGCTTTTCTGTGATGGCATTTCATGTAGAATGGTTGGAACAAATTTACCCATGATGGACTGGGCCGTATCCACTACTTTTTGTAGAATTTTCCATTCAAGGGCATTAGTATTTACATGAAAATTCTACAAATAGACAGATATTACGGTTGTTAGTAACAAATGGAATACAGCGGAGATTGAATTTTTTTTATTTAAAGGTTAATGTTATTATATTCAGTATTTCCAAATTTTATTGTGCTGTACACCATGCGATGATCTCACATGGTCTGTACGTACCGGCTGTGTGGTGAAAAAAGCACAACAGTGCCTCTTTCACCTCTGACAGTTGAAGAAGTTTGGTATGGGCCCCCAAATCCTAAGAACTTTCTACAGCGGCACAATTGACAGCACCCTGACTGACTGCTTCACTGCCTGGTATGAGAACTGCCCTTCCCTCAATCACAGGATTCTGCAGAGAGTGGTGCGGACAGCCCAGTGTATCCATAGATATGAACTTCCCACTATTCAGGACATTTATAAAAACAGGTGTGTAAAAAGGGCCCAAAGGATCATTGGGGACTAGAGTCACCCCAGCCACGAACTGTTCCAGTTGGCACCATCCGGGAAAGGGTACCGCAGCATAAAAGCCAGGACCAACAGGCTCCAGGACAGCTTCTTCCACCAGGCCATCAGACTGATTAATTCATGCTGATATAGTGGTATTTCTATGTTATATTGACTGTCCTATTATGCATACTATTTAATATAAATCACTATAAATTGCACATTTAGATGGAAATGTAACATAAAGATTTTTACTCCTCATGTGTATGAAGGATCTAAGAAATATAGTCAATTCAAAAGTCATCACAATACAAAAAATAAGGAAGTTTTATATACCCTGATTTTTCAAACAGTCAAAGAAACCAATTTCAATTATCCAGGTTGAAAATCTTTTCTTCCTGAACCATCGATTGGCTTTAAATTGATCACGATGTTCAAGTTTTCTGACATCAACATCGGGGAGCCAAGGTGTGAACTTGCCGATTTTTATACATTAGTGCTACCAGTATCTGCAATTTATTTGTTTTGAAAAATTGTGCGCTATCCATAGCTGATTTGTGCTGGCAGTGCCTCAGATCTGTAGCTGTTTGCCCCATCCCAGCTAAATGAGTCCAGAGTTTAAATGGACCTACAGTAACCCCAGAACATGCTGAGAGATAAATACATTCCGCTTTGTCACTGGACTCGACATGGAGTTTAACAATGAACCTCAAACATATTGAGATTTTCCAGCATTTACACGGGAAAATCTATCCCTGTGATGTCACACCAGTCACACAGTAAGACAAGAAACTCTATTGATTTGAAGGCCAATTCCCAAATCTGCATATTTGGTGGGAAAAGCTAGGTAAATTTATTTTATTACCTTATACTACAACTTATGTTCTCAATATTGTCTGTCTGTCTATTTCCTTACTTGTTATTCTGCTTTTGTTTTCTTTTTGTATTTGCACAGTTTGTTGTCTTTTGCACATTGGTTGTTTGTCTTTGTTGTATGCAGATCTTCACTGATTCTAATGTGTTTCTTTGTATTTACTGTGAATGTCTGCAAGAAAATGAATCTCAGGTTAGTATATGGTGATACATATATACTTCCAACAAGGTAGGAGGATGGAAATGCAATGAAGAGCCGTTTGGCTCTTCTCCAAAGACCAGGAAACTTTGCTTGACAGTGTAGCCACATACCATAAAAGCTGACTTTCTTGAAAAGTATTTTTGCTTCTTCATCATTCTGAATTTTGACAATTTCTTCTTGCAAGCTCTTTTCTTGTTCTTCCACCTTGCAAAGAATTGGGTTAATTATCTTGTCTGGAATTTCCAGATCATTCAAATTCTTGAATCGATTCTGAAAATCCTTTGTCGGTGACTGCAGGTATAAGCAGTACTCTTGCAAGTCACTGTCTGTGAAAGAGAGCGCCATATTTTTCATGCAGGGTAACTCTAAGAACATTCTTCTCCCTGTGTTATGCTTATATATTTCCAATTTTGTGATAAAAGTGGACACTGCACATCTTGGCTGGATTGAACTGAAATTCTCACCCTACAGTTTCATATTTAGTCATACAGATAGGCTAGGCATGCCACATTTCCATGTAGAACTTTAATCTTGTTTCCCAAGCTCTTGTTAACTTTGAGCAAAAATTCAACCACAGTGTCAAAGAGATCAAAAGAAATATTTTAAGCAGGAGACTTTTGACAGCCAATGGACTTCAGTGTGAAGAAGCAAGCATTCAAACTCTTCATTATTGTCCTTGCATATCTGACAAAATATTCTGATATTTAATAGAGGAGCTTTAATTTTGCTGACAGCAGATATTACAAAAGTCATGCCAGAAAAAAGTTGCTGGCTGAGGTTTTTGGCTGTGGGATGTTGACAATGAATTACACAATGGATTGCAAACAGTCTTGGAACTTCTTTTTTCATAAATGCCACTAAACCAGCATGACAACCTGTCATATATGGTGCTCCAATCTATTGTACAAGGAATCATGTTCCTAACTGGAATAGTTTTATCTTCAATATACATTTTGAGCATGTCATTGATTGATTCTCCATTATTTGTTTTTACCTTTTTACAAAAGAGAATCTCTTCATAAGCTTTTCCATTTTTGATAAACCGTACAAATGTCATTAACAATGCCTTGTTGTCTCACACAGTTGACTCATCCAGTTGTATCCCAAATTCTGTTTTTTGTAGCTCAGTGCATATTTGATACTCAATGTCTTTTCTCATTTCATCAATACGACGAGCTACAGACTTATTACTCAGAGGAATTGATTTTAAAATTTTGCTATCCATTTTGAGAACAGTGCTGAGCACTTCTGATACAGCAGGCATTATTAATCTTTCACCAATTTTATGACATTTTCCACACTTTTCTATCATTTTGAAAATGTTATAAGAAGCAATGAGACCACTATCAAGGTCATTTTTAGCTTTCTTATCAAATAACTCAAATATGCAGTTCTTTTCAAATGCTCCTTTCATCCACTGGAATTGAGTAATACTATAAGTAGCCTTTACAGGGTGTCTTATGGAAGTGTTCTTGCAATCTTGATGGTTTCATGGTTTCATTAGACAGTTACATATTACAATTCAGATACGTGGGGCATTGCTTATCTGTCGGGAACAGAATTAAATCATACTCCAGGTATGATTGACACACTCCTTAGTTCCTGTTTCTTTGCAGGATTAGAATTCAAGGCATCACACCCTTCAGACTCATAGAGATCCGTATGTATTTATCCATCATTAATGGGGATGCTGATGACGGCAGTGAGTTGACCCAGATGGTACAATGGTAGTGGCATACAAAGGAACGGGAGGTGATAATGAACACAATCACAATAGCAAAAATTATGTAGACATAAATAATAAAGGCATCCGTTAGTCTTGCTAGACCATGGATCTGCGCCTGGAAAGTCTTCTCCCTCCAGGGCGCAGGCCTGGGCAAGGTTGTATGGAAGATCAGCAGTTGCCCATGCTGCAAGTCTCCCCTCTCCACGACACCAGTGTTGTCCAAGGGAAGGGCATTAGGACCCATACAGCTTGGCACCGGTGTCACCGCAGAACAATGTGTGATTAAGTGCCTTGCTCAAGGACACAACACGTTCCCTCGGCTGGGGCTTGAGCTCATGACCTTCAGGTCGCTAGTCCAATGCCTTAACCACTTGGCCACGTGCCCACACTATGTAGACAAGGATTCTGAATATTAGTCAGGATAGTGCTGGTGTTTCACAAGCTACCTTTATACTATTCCAGTTAGTGGGATTGACCAATCATGTAAGTTTTCATAATCCCCAAAAATAGTTGTGGACCGCACATAAGAAGCTGAGATCACTTTGATCACCTCAAAAGGAATCCTTGGGGTTGACAGGTTCACTGATTGCCTCTATTTCACTGATTGGTTCCGGCCAGCACCGTATCATTGTGTGACCTGTTTTCCATAGATCCCTGGAGAAAATTGAGAGGGTGTACTGTTCATATAAGTGGTTCCCAACAAGGTGGTTATGTGTCCTAATGAGACATTAGGGGAAAGCAAAGTCATCAGGGGCATTCAAGATTCTTGGGGGAGGGGGGGGAGGTTGGTAAGCAGCACTTTACTTACCAGCTGTTAATATTGCATGAACTAGTTCCATGCCGCGAGTCATGGGGAACTGTTGGCCACTCTGGTTGCTAATTATGCATTCCCAATAATGTCTGTTTGGTTGGTAAGGTTGGATGAGATTGCCGAGTTTCAGGTGTATTGTGACAATGAGTACTCACTGTCTACAGAGCTATGGTTCTTCCTGTGCTCTAGTGCCTCATCCTTTGTTTCTGGAGTTGCCTATTCTACTAATGGTCGGTCAGGTCTCCTGCCTCAAGTAGGGTGCCCCTTCACTGGCCTTACAGAGGAATTCAAGTGTTCTAAGGTGCATCTACAGATGTCACTCAAAGACTAACATGACAAGACCATCAGTAATGCTGCACAGACCTTATCAACTGGTGGAAATGGACCCCAGCTGATGCAGTGCAGCAAGGAACAGCAGCTCTTAGCATAGAGACTTTGTGGTGCAAGTCCAACAGGGCAGGAGCAAATTCGGTCTGGCAACAAGTGGACCCACCTAACACAAGGCCACAATTCCAGAGTGAAGGAAGATGGTTGTCAAGGACGTGTGGTGACAAAAAGAGTTAGACAGAAGTGCAAAGGTTATCTCCCTGGCTAAGTGGGGGCAATAGATGGGGTGGGAATGCATTGAGAGGAGGAAAATCAGCTGGAAGGACATATGGGAGATGGAAGCAAACAGACTTAGCTTTCTCTTCACAGTTAAATATGTTGTGCTTCCCTCACAAAAAAACCTCCACCAGTGGCTCAGTGAAGACCCATCTTGTGACCTGTGCCCGATTCCGGCAACCTTCAAGCATATCGTGGCAAGCTGCAAAACCGACCTCACACAAAGCAGATACATCTTGCATCACAACCAGGTCTTGAAGAGCCTAGCAATGGCAATTGAGGCCAAGAGGAAAGCAAACAACTCCTTGCCCCCTTGAATGACTAATGCTCTGACACCAGCAGCATAAATCCAGGAGGGAGGGAAAAGACCAATGAATCTCCCTGCCAAGCCTGAAACAGGACAGATGATGATGGCCCATGACTGGAAAACGCTGGTGGATGTCAATAAACAACTCACCTTTCCACCGGAAATTGCTACCACCAGCCTTAGGCCAGACTTGGTTCTCTGGTTCACTTCATTACAAATCATCTACATTGTGGAACTCACAGTCCCGTGGGAGGATTCGATGGCTCAAACATGAGTGCAAGAAGCTACGCTCTGTAGATCCAGCATCTGAAGCTCAGTGATGGGGCTGGAAAAACAAAGCTTGTCCTGGGGACCTGGGTGTAGGGATTTATAGCCACATACACCATGAAGGAGCCGAGGATCCATGGTCAGGCTCTATGGCAAACCACATCAGAGGTGGTGGCATGAAGAAATCACTAGCTTTGGATCAAGTGAGGAGACCTATCCTGGGCTCCAAGATAGCATCAAGAGAGTAGAAAGACATAACAGTGGTGACTCTGGGACACAATAAGTCATCACTGAGCCCTCCAGAGATGTCGTGGGCTAATTGATGAAACATCGAGGAAAGAGGGTACCCACTTGAAAACACCTGCATGTCAACCCTGTGACACTCACAACATAAAGGCAATCTCGAGCAAGTGCTCGTGATCCTTTGGCATGAGGGATATTATCATCTTATCCTGTGTTTTTTTATTTTAATTTCACCTTAAATATGACTAATGATTTGGCCTCCACCACTCTTGGGGGCAAAGAATTCCAGAGACTCACTATCCTGAGAAAATAAGCTTTTTTATCACCTTAGTTTTAAATGTTCAGTTTTTATTTATCTTTCTACCAGTGTGAAAACATCTCAACATTTACCTTGCCTAGCTCCCTTAGGGTCTTATATATTTGAATAAGGTCTCCCCTCATTCTTCTAAACCAGTGAAATTGGACCAAAACTCGTTTGCTTCTCTTGATAGTACAAGTATTGCTTTGGTTGGACTGAGCTGACTGAATTTCTGAACCACTGTTTTTCAGTGGGGATGTTAAGTGAGGCCCATCTCACGTGAAAGACTTTATAACATAACTTCAGAGACGACCAGCAGGTTTCTATGATATTTTGAGGTCAAAGTTTATCCTTCAACCAAGGCCATTAAAATCTGAAACTGTTTGTGTCCAACTACCTGAATGCTTCCTACATCATAACAAAGAATATAATTTAAAATGATCTAATTTTGTGAAAATAATTTATAGATGCCCTGAACCCATGACAAGTGCTTTGTTCTTGTTACGGCATGGAGCAAGGATACTTAGCCCATCAAGCCCACGACCATTCACATCAGTCTCACTCGCCTCTTTTTGTTTGCCTGTAGACCATACGATCATAAGACATAGGAGCAGAATTAGGCCATTCCAACCACTGGGGCTGCTCCACCATTCCATCACAGTTTATGTATTATCTCTCTCAACCCCATTCTCCTGACTTCTCCCTGTAATCTTTGACACCCTTACTAAAAAGGAACCTATCCACCTTCATTTTCAATATAACATTTGACTTGGCCTTCACAGCCATTGGTGGCAATGAATTCCACAGATTCACCATCCTCTGGCTAAAGAAATTCCTCCTCAAAGACCTCCAACATATTCCCTCTTGCATGCTTGTCAGCGTCCCTTTGATTACCTTGTCACTTCCCCACCCCAAGGGGTAATGAACAATATTCATTTAACCTACCATCACTTCTTTGAGATGTGGTTGCAAGCCAGATCACCCAGCAGAAGCATGCACTCTCACTCTCACTCTGACTCTCACTCTCACTCATACTCACACTCATACACACACAGCGTCACCGAGAGAATCTGCAAATGCCACTCATCTGCCCTGGTCATAATCAAACCCAGGTCCCTGGAGCTATGAGGTGGCAGCATCAGCTATGGCACCACCATGCTGCCCAAGAGTATGAGTCTTTGTTTCTTTGTTTCCCTCAGAAATCTTGTGCCATAGGAAGCAAAGATAAAACTCCTGAAGATCAAACCAATTGTACATTAACTAATTCCCTTTGAGGGTCTAGCTTGGACACCCCTGTTCATACGCCATTGGTAAACAATGACTCATCTCTCTAAAACCTCATACAATACAAAAGGCACAGAGAAGGCAGGGATGCACTATGATTGTCTAAGTTGAAAAGCAGGAAATAGATTTGTTTTCCAGTAATCCACTTGTTTTCATAATGAACAATGTAGACCATCTTTACTCTAAATCTAAACTTAGTAATACTCACACTCCCCACTCCTTCTCCTCCTGTCAAAAATAAATAGCTGTTAATCGCAGAATTTCGGTCCAGATTCAAGAACAGGTGATCATTCATAAAATGCTGGAGGAATTTGGCAGGCAGCATCTATGGAAATGAATAAACATGAGTCCTGATGAAGGCTCTCAGCCCAAACCATTGACTGTCTATTTATTTCCGTAGATGCTGCCTGACCTGCTGAGGTCCTCCAGCACTTTGTGTCCGTTACTCTGGATTTGCAGCATCTGCAGAATTTCTTGTGTTTACGCTATCACTCATTTTGTTTTCATCATCGTTTCAAACAAATAGTGATTATTTGTTTAAAAGCATGTGCAGATTATTTGTAGTCACAATTCCCACTTCATTGCCTTCATTTTGAAGTTGTTTTTTCAATGGACATCAGTTTAGTGTAATGAAATTTATGCGAAATTTAAACTGGTGGCTGACCATGTAAGCATTTGCACTCAGTAATAAGAATTGGAATCATAATCAGGTTTATTATCACCGGCATGTGATGTGAAATTTGTTAACTTAGCAGCTCTAGCAAAGAAAAAATTAAAAAAAATAATAATAATAATAAATAAATAAGGGTGTGGAAACCATCGAAAGAGTGCAGAGGAGATTTACAAGGATGTTGCCTGGGATTGGGGAGCATACCTTATGAGAATAGGTTAAATGAACTTGGCCTTTTCTCCTTGGAGTGACGGAGGATGAGAGGGGACCTGATAGAGGTGTACAAGATGATGAGAGGTATTGATCATGAGGATAGTCAGAGACTTTTTCCCAGGGCTGAAATGGCTAACATGAGAGGGCACAGTTTTAAGGTGCTTGGAAGAAGGTACAGAGGAGATGCGTAAGTTTTTTATGCAGAGAGTGGTGAGTGCGTGGAATGGGCTGCCAGCAACTGTGGTGGAGACGGATACAATAGGGTCTTTTAAGAGGCTCCTGGATAGGTACATGGAGCTTAGAAAAATAGAGGGCTATGGGTAACCCTTGGTAATTTCTAAGGTAAGGACAAGTTCTGCACAGCTTTGTGGGCCAAAGGGCTTGTATTGTGCTGTAGGTTTTCTATGTTTTTTCTATGCTTCTATTTTTTCTAAATCAATTATGTATATGGAATAGATTAAAAAAACATGCAAAAACAGAAATACTGTATATTTTAAAAAAAGTGAGGTAATGGCAGGTATTCTAAACATTTGTGGATATGGAAGATTGGTGTAACTAATCACTACTTCCTCTCTTCTTTTTGAATCTTGAAGCATATTTAAAAATCATTGTCAAATATTCCCTAATGTCGATCAGCAATGAAATTGCTCAGGAGGATATGACTGTGTTCAATGGAGTGGATCTAGGGTCTCCACAATCTTCCAATTTCAGTAAAAATGTGAGAAATGGAAGCAAGAGTGAGTTCGGCTACAGATTTCTGCAGGGTGTCTGTACCTCTTCAATTCTGTTCTGTACGCATTCTTGATTTTACTCCCTCCACCATTGGAAATCGTTCTTTCAGCTGCGAGTCTCCAAGCTCTAAGGTTCCTTTACCTCCATTCCCTTCTTTGCAACCTTCCTGGAAATCTACTTTACTGCCCTGATGTAGGCTTTCAGGAATACTCCAAGGTGGGATCCTGACATAACAACAGGAATTCTGCAGATGCTGGAAATTCAAGTAACACACATCAAAGTTGCTGGTGAACGAATTCAAGCAACACACATCAAAGTTGCTGGTGAACGACTTCCATGGCCTCCTCTACTGTAAAGATGAAGCCACACTCAGGTTGGAGGAACAACACCTTATATTCCGTCTGGGTAGCCTCCAACCTGATGGCATGAACATCGACTTCTCTAACTTCCGCTAATGCCCCACCTTCCCCTCGTACCCCATCTGTTACTTATTTTTATACACACATTCTTTCTCTCACTCTCCTTTTTCTCCCTCTGTCCCTCTGAATTTACCCCTTGCCCATCCTCTGGGTCCCCCCCGCCCCCTTGTCTTTCTTCCCGGACCTCCTGTCCCATGATCCTCTCGCATCCCTTTTGCCTATCACCTGCCCAGCTCTTGGCTCCATCCCTCCCCCTCCTGTCTTCTCCTATCATTTTGGATCTCCCCCTCCCCCTCCAACTTTCAAATCCCTTACTCACTCTTCCTTCAGTTAGTCCTGACGAAAGGTCTCGGCCTGAAACGTCGACTGCACCTCTTCCTAGAGGTGCTGCCTGGCCTGCTGCGTTCACCAGCAACTTTGATGTGTGTTTCCTGACATAACATCTCCTTTTGTTGTCGGTTCTCCCCAAATTCCAATGGCCTAACTTATGGAAATCTCATATGTATGAAAAAGCTTTTGGTAAACCAACAGGATGGATGGGGTTTCCTGGCTTCTGCAGGACTGCAGGCATCTTCTACTGGGTAGAAGCTGGTGAGCTACAACAATTGGAGGCTGTGTCCAACTGAGCAGAAGAGGGAGCACTGAGCAGACTCATTCATACACCTCAGCTCATGGATGTGCTTCCCATGTCCATTTGCCCTTCCCATGTCTGTTCACTCTCCCATCACAACTGTTTCTATGACCCTCTCCAACATATTATTTTCAACTTATGAACAATTGAGACTACGAATACTTCTCAGGAACAAAACCCTGTCATAACCCATGGACGGCCTGTACGCAACATCAGCATCGTCTTTGGTTATGTTGCTGTGAATATCCTTGGGAGTATTTTTAACAACATTAAGGGTGATGTATAAATGGAAGTGGTTTTCCACTTTAGTCTCTGTATAAAGCAACCCACCCAAAGTCAGCCAAGTGATCAAAAATGGTCAAGGATGTCTGGGGCAGTGCAATAAAAACTGGAAGTATTAGAAATACTCAGCAGGTTAGGCAGAATCAGAGGAGAGGGAAGCAAGATTAATGCTTCAGATCAATCACCATTTGTCCCTTCACCTGTTGTGCCTGAACTGCTGACTGTTCCCAGTATTCCGTGTTTTACCTGTTCAATTATGTCCAGTGCAAATCAAGCTTTCATAATATTCTGCACTTATTCAAGAAACAATATATAAAGCTCGATCATAAATCTGAAGGAATTAATCATTGTGTATGCTGTTGGATAGTTTTGAGGAATTTCTTAGAATTATGATGCTCTTTTTAGTGCAACTACATGAGCAGACATGTTTTAAAAACTTTGAATATTATTTTTAACATATCAAGAAGCAGACTACAGAAGCTGGGATATGGTTCTGTATATTTTGAAGTAATTTTTAGTTCTTTGAAATTAGGTTATTCATAGGATGTGGATGAAACTGATTTAAAATGCTTAGCTCATGTAAAAAACAATATTCATCACATTAATCAGCCTGCACTATTCTTAAGTATAATAGGCCTGATTCTTAAAGGGAAAAAATGACTTCAAGCAAAAACACTAGAATAAAATTGTAACATGCAAGCATAATATTCAACACAAATTATCAGTAGTAAATGTAAAGGAAACATTTGGTTCTTTTTAAAAAATAATAACCAAATGTATTTTACAAGCTGATTATTCTTTCTAATGATTACATTTACCAGCTTGTGTTATCACAGCATCCCTGACGTATAATGGTCCATTTTGTTAACAGGGCTTTCCCTTGCCAGAAATAACTCTGTTCACAATGTGATGAATACAACTATTATCCATGAGTGATTCAGTCCAGACAGAGAGACAAGTGAAATAGACAATCAGGAAATGTTGGGAGCCAAACATCAAATTGCAGCCAGTGGGTTGCATGTACAGATTCAGAACGAAGTTTACAGCAGGGCCAGACACCATTCAACCCATCAGAGCCACAAAGGACGCCATAGAAATGCAAGAAAATTTTACTTTCCATTGAAAAATTATAAGACCATTAGTTATTCTCTTTAAGAACAAGAATGATTTGATATAACTTATTAATATTTAAAATTCAGCACTAAAGTAGAAACACAAATGCAAGGCCATGTTAATTGATAATCCCAAAAGGAAAATGGCAGATGCTTGAAATCCAAAAATAAAATTCAAGTTGAAAATTAAAAGTACATTTATTATCTAAGTATGCATGCTGTATACAACCTAGGGATTCATCTTCTAGCAGGCAGTCACAAAACAAAGAGGCACAATAGAGCCCCTTAAGAGAACCTGCACAACAAAGACCAGCAGACACTCAATGTGTGGAAAAAAGAACAAATTGTGGAAACAATAAAACAGTAAACAAATAACACACAGAACATTAACAGCAGAGTCCCCGAAAGTGAGTCCACAACCAGAGAGATAGTTCAGCATAGAGGCGAGTGAAGCCAGTCCAGGAGCCTGAAGCCATAGCCATGGAGCCAGTCCAGTGCTGTGGTGAGTGCCAATGGTTGCAGGCCACAGTTGCAGAGTCACACAGTCCTGGTGAAGGGTCCTGGCCAAAAACATTGATTGCTTATTCCCTTCCATAGATGCTGTCTGACCTATTGGGTTCCTCCAATAATTTGTGTGTACTGCTTTGTATTCAAATACCTTTTATTATACAGCAATCCAAAATGGCTGCCAGTACCTAGGACAGGAGGACTTTGCCTGTTACACGACTGGCGTTTAGAGTATCAGTAAAGGTCTTCCATCTCTGCCGGTGTTCAGGGCTTCTTTCATTGTGTCAGTAGCTTCCTCTCAGTTTTCACTACTGTCAGTTATGCAAGTCCTGGGCGAATTCTCAGGAATACTGTCGCACTTGTTGCTGTTTCCATAACAATTTTATTTTACCAGTCAGGGTTGTTAGCCCTGAGCTGAACCCTCGAACTGGAGGACCAGTGGACCACTCTACCCTTTGACCCATATGGCACGGGTGACCCTACCAAGAGCTAAAGCATAAAGCCCTGACTCCAGCCAACAAAACTGCCTGGGTCATTAAGGCACGCAAGCCTCCAAACTATTGCAAGGCTAGTACCTATATAACAGAAGGTCAGCAGGTACGGCTCTTCCCACCTCTCCCAGTGGACTGCGACTTTGTTTCATTTTTTCTTCTAAGGTTCACTTTTGATGCTATGACAAAATCTTCCTTCCCAGCAGCTCCTGGCAGTGCATTTTCGGTGCTATTCACTTGTTGCAGACTCCTAATGTTTCATATATTGTAATTTTCTTAACTATCATAATACTTAGAACAATCTTCTCCAACACTTTGAATGTCATTGAGTATAGAATTAGATCCTGGATAGAGTGGTGAAAGGACCAAGGTGTATTTTTTTTTGGAACTGATGGATTCTGTTGTACCACTTCAGGCTTTAATCATCAGCCTCTCGGAACATCTATTATAACAATGAACCTGCTTGGGAGTCAGGTTACCACCACCTGCTAGAATAGTCTCTTTCATGACGGCCATTGAGACATAGCTTAAGGGCAAATGGAGTCTGCGTTGCGTACACTGTGCATGATAATTATAACAGAAACAGATATTGTTTCAGGTCCTATTGAGTTCAGCATTTTGATTGCCACTATCTGTGCATTAAAACTCATGCCATTACAAGTAATAAATATGCTGAGTCTTAATCCAAATTAACAGCCATGCTTTCCTATTGTGATTAACTTCAAAATTGTTTCATTTGCTGTAAAGATGTCACAAGCTCCAGAAAAAATATGTCCAAATCTTTCTTCATTTTCATTATATTAGTAAAACTGGTATACGATGGTTTCAGAATAATACTACCAATGGCAATGCCCTGCAGACAGTTCACAAGTACTTTTTTTAACATCTTTTACTTCTTCTTCTTTCAAATATGATTCTACTACTAAGTTGCGTGTGATTGGAACATGTGATTTACACTTGGATGGTGTGATTTTGGGCCGATTGAATGATCTGGCACTTTGCTGTCTCTGAGGGAGTTGGGTGAGGTTGGGAAGGAAGTGTATGGCCTGAAGACAGGACGTGAGCCCACGATCGACTCTATTGCTTCTCTCCTACTGAGGCGCAAGCAGGGCTGAAGATGAGGAAGGCGAGAGCAGCGTGTGGGAGGGTGTTCAGCACCATTTGCCCGGTTTTCCTCTCGCTCTCACTGGCAGCAGGCCGACGAAAGTGCAGGAATCCTGGGTTCCATGCTGCAAGGATTGATTGGCAAGGCTCCTGGCTGTGGACTCGTTTTGATGGACTTTGAGGCTCATGTTGTATGTGTTTCTGGATTCTGGTTACTCTTATTTTGCTGCTTTTGTGGGGCATTTGGTGCAGACTGGGCCGCCTCGACAAAGACTGGCTCGGTGGGCTGCAGCGAGCTAGCGGCGCAGAACTAATCTGAACTGAATACTCCTGGACTCCAAGTTTGATGTTTGATATTCTGTGTGTTGGCTTTTTGCCATTTACGCAATTTGTTCTTTCTTCATGCAATGGGTTTTTAATCTTTTCTCTGAACAGTTCTATGACGTTTCTTTGTCATGTGGCTAGCCGCAGGAGGATGAACCTCAGAGTTGTATTCCGTATACAGACTTTGATAGCAAATGTACTTCTAATCTTTTCAATCCGCGAATAATAACTCACTGATGAATCATTGACCCAAACTTTCTCTCAACGGAGGTCATCTGATGCGCTGAGTATTCCCAGCATTTTCTGTTTTTGTTGTATTATAATATTTTGATTGGTAGTATTTTCAACAGTGAGCTCGCATTTCAGTATATAAATTATCTTTATGACATAGTAGCATGTCTCTTGACAGGTTTTCCTGAATAAATACTGTGATCCATGTAGACCTCAGCTTGAAAAACTGCTGCTCTTACAGAGGCAGATAGGATAACCTCTGGAGAAGTCATGGGAAAAAAATCAGCGATATAGACTACAGGGAACAAAAATATCCAAACAAAATGAGTTAATTCAACTAAAGCATGATAAGAGGCTTACCCACTTAGCAGTTGGTGCTCTATGATGTAATCCCACTGGATTTCTGCCACTTCCTTAATATCCAATATTTCATTGAATTTCTAACATCTGTCCATGCACTGGATCAAGAGAATTCCAATTGAGCACGGTTCGCACAGTTACAACAGTGCCAGGTTCCCTGTTGGAGATGATGGGTAAACATTGTAAGAATCTGTAACTTTGCCGATTCAGGTACAGGTTTGAAGGCAGAGGCTGAAAATGGTTGACTTGGTCAGCCCCCTCACCATGAGCAAGGCAGAAACCACATGAAATTTTTAAATGCAATTTAAAATTATTCATGAAAAATGATTGACATGCAGTTTTGTTGCACTATTTTGACTTCTGAGAGTGCTTTGCAGCCAAAGAAATATATATGAAGTGTTATAAATGTTCCAGTTTCTGAAATATGGCAGTGAAGTGCAAAATGATTCATCTTGAAAGGTCAAAATTGAAGGTAGAATGCAGGGCTAATGGCAGGCTTCGTAACAGTGTGGAAGAGCAGAGGGATCTTAGAGTTCATATCCATAAGTCCTTCAAATTTGCAACGTAAGTTGATAAGTGGTAGGATGGTTAAGAAGGTGTGTTGGCCTTCGTTAGTCAGGTTATTGAGGTCAAGGGCCGGAAGGTAATGTTGTGGCTTATAAACCTCTGGTTAGAGTTTTAGGAAAGATGTGAATCTTTGGAGAGAATGCAGAGAAGTTTTACCAGAATAATTCATGGATTACAAAGCATGTCTTATGAGGATTCATTGAACGAGCTAGGGCTTTTCTCTTTGAATAGAAGGAGGATGAGAAGTGACTTGATAGAGGTGTACTAGGAGGCAAGAGGCAGAGATCGAGTGGACAGCCAGAGACTTTTTTTCCAAGGATGGAGATGGCAAATACAAGAAGGGGACATAACTTTAAGGTATTGGGAAGAAAGTATGGGGGATGTCAGAGTTATTATATTTACACAGAGACTGGTATGTGTGTAGAACACCCTGCCATGTGTGGTGGTAGAGATAGATACATTCGGGATATTTAAAAGACTCTTGGAAAGGCACATGGAGGATAGAAAAATAGAGGGTTATGTGGGATAGGTTAGACTGATCCTGGAGTTGGTTAAAGGGTCAGCACAACATCATAGACTGAAGCGCTTGTGTAGTACTGTTCTATGTTCTTTGTTTTATGTTAGATATTTACAACAAACAAGCAACAAGCCACTGATGGTATGATTTATTTTAGTTATGTTGTATAAGGGATAAATATTGGTCAGACCATTGGATACTGTGCTCCTCTTCAAAATCCTGCTATGGATTCTTTGATGTCCGCAGAAGAGGATAATGAGCCTTGATTTCATAGCACACTTTCAGTCGTGCAGCATGCTTGGAAATGGCACAGGAGTATCAGCCTGAATTAATTCTCCAACTTGATAAAGTGGAGATAGAGATTACTAAGAGAATCCTGCCAAAATGCAGTACTGTGACAAAACATCACAGTCAGTCCCTAGTCAAACTGATCCTTTGGCAAGCAGTTCTTGGCTTAATCACCCATTCAAAGCCTGGGTGAGTGACTGCAGTCTGCTCCAGCCACTCTCTGCCTGGTGGAATGCTACAATGGAATGAATATTCAGGGAGGTTGATGGGACGCCAATCTAGCAGTGTGTGTTCCTCGGATTTCCAGCATCTGCAAAATTTCTCTTGTTTGTGAATCAAGCAGTTGTGTTGTTTTGGATGCTGTCAATGATCAGGAGTTGTCAGCTCCTCTCTCATCGAAGCCAGTAGAATGTGTTCCGTCGCACTCCAGACTTGTGCCTTGTGAATGGTGTAAAGGCTTTGAGATGTCAGGACATGATTAGATTAGATTAGGTAAAATTAGATTAAAAATGTAAGGAGTTTTGAAGGGTATAAAAAAGGGGCACATTTTTTGTGCAAGTGGGAGAACTTTGTCTTCGGTTAGTTCCCGACCGGTAATAGTGCCAATAATTGAAGAAGATAGGGACAAGTACATCTTTCTTTCTTTTTAAATCTTTTTATTAAATAAGTATACAAAGGGTAAACCATAAAGGCACTAATACACTGTTAGAAATTACAGGAGATATTAATACAGAAGAAAAAATTGATACAAACAGTGCAATTTAAACATAAAATAATATGGTAAAATAATAGTATACTGATTTATATATATATATATATCAATAGAGAAAAGGAAAAAAAAACCGAAAAAAAGACCCCCAAAAAAAACCCACCGTGCAACTAAACTAAAAGCAAAGCAAAGCAATGGGTTAACTTGGAAACTGGTAGAGTTAAAGAACTTAAAATCATATCCTCAAACCCGACCTCCATTAAAAACAGTTAAAAAAAAAGGCAAGAAGGGAATATAAATATGAAACAAAAGAGAAAAAAAATTACATTAAATGAAAATATTGACTAAAAGATCTCCAGGTCGGTCAAATTTAAGTGAGGAGTCATAAAGATTACTTCTAATTTTCTCCAAATTTAAGCAGGGACAAGTACATCAAGAGAATCAGAGTATGTTGAGTCAAAATGAGAGAGAGAGGGTGAGGCAGAGGAAGCGGGGCCGGGGGTGGGGAAAGAAAACAAGCTGCGTGTGAGATTGTCGGATCTGTGGCTCCCTTCTCTCATTGCAGAGATCGGCTTGCTTAGAGAGTGTTAAGTATTATTTTGAGTTTGGTACTGCTACTGCTGTAGACTTTTATTTTTCTTTCTGTGTTACATTTGTGCTAGTTCTAGTAAAGTGTTTTCTTGTGGCCTTAAACATGTGTGCAGCGAATGCGCTGATCTTAATAAGAAAAGAACACAGAACAGATATTAAAATATTATCGTTGCAAGGAAGAATCCAAGACAGATTATTTATTCACCTTGTCTGCTAAACATAGCTGCAAATAGTTCAGCTTTATCTTTAATACTCACTGGCAGGACCCCACTGTCACTGTGGAAGGGGCGTTCCTAGACTGTCCTTATCCTATTAGCTCTACAACAGAAACTATTATGGCTAGAGCTTTAATCTGCTTTTGTTTAATGTACCAGTTGCCCTGTATTGCAGATTCACTAAATTGGTACCTCAGTGCTTCTGGCCTGTTGCACTTCTCATTGAAGCAGGGCTGATTCCCCTGACCTTGATGGCGATGGCAGACCAGGGGCTGTGAGAGCTGTTTCCTTCTCCTTAGCTGATATTTGAAATATGATCTGTGTTAATCCAGGTCTCTGCATTACCAGTCTGGCGAAAGGCGTCCTTTGGTCTGCCCAAAAACTTGTTGATGTTCCAGCAGTTTGAGATGTCCGTGAAGGAATGCTGCTGATTGGTAAATTTCCAGATTGCAGGAGTACTTGCTGAAGCTTGGTGCCATCAGCACAAGGGGTCAGAGAGAGAGGACCACAGTGTAGGATTCTTCTCCTACTGGAGAGGGAGAGGCCAGGTTGGAAGAGAAAGTCACTCAGTTATTATTGTGACAGTATATCACCCAGTGAGCCACATGTGTAGCAGCAGAGCTATTGATGATTATGAGTGCAATAGAACAATATTGGAAGCATTGACTATGAATGTAAAGAATGAAAAATTATCAAATGGTTTATTTTTGTAAAAATGATTTATTATGAATAAAGCTTATTTTGTTTATATGATTAAAAACAGTGATAACTTCAGTGTGATGACACCTTAGTACCCAAATGGTACGATACCTTCTCACTGTTACCGCAACCAGATCTTTAAGTGAAATGTAACTTCCCACAACTACAAAACAGAAGATTTTTTTTCTTGGGGAGGGGGGAGGGGGCTTTTTCCAACATAAACTTGCTATATCTTTGCAAGTGTTCACATCCTGATGCTCCTGCTCTTCTCATTATGCTGTCTATAGTTCTATTGTCTTTCCTTTTGCACCCCCCCAACCCATTGTTTCCTCGTTTTACACAAATTGTCATTTCTGAAATGTGCTCTGAAATGTTTTATTATGCAATTTTCCCTAAATACACTTTATTTTTAACCAGCCAAATCAATGTAAAATGATCAACCCACTTATCAACCATGACAACATTATACGCAGGGCTATTGGCTGTAAGCATTGAATACTGATTTGCCAATTTATGTACAAGAAGAATTATTAAGTAGTACCAATTTGTTTTTTGCTTATTGTGTAAATTAGATGTCTCTAAATATTATCCCTGATTGAACATAGAAGTTGAAATAGAATTTTTCTCCTGATACTGCAGAATACATATGTAATTAGTAAGATTGATTAATTTTATGTCATCTCTCCCCACTGATCTCCCTCCTGGCACTTACCCCTGGGGATAAGTGCTACAGTTGCTCTTATACCACCTCCCCTGCCACTTAGAGCCCTGAACAGTCCCTCCAGTTGAGATAATACTTCACCTGTGAGTCTGTTGGGGACACCTACTGTATCTGGTGCTCTTAGTTCAGCCTCCTCTGCATCAGAAAGAGCTGATATAAATTGGAGGACCATATTATTGAATACCATCCTGCCGCCCGCCACAAGAGGTGAGGTTTCCTGGTGGCCAACCATTTCAATTCGACTTCCCATTACCATTCGAACATGTTGGTCCATGGCCTCTTCTACTGTCACGCTGAGAACAACCTTAGGTCGGAGGAGCAACACCTCACATTCCATCTGGGTTGCCTCTTATCTGATGCCATAACATTGACTTCTCTAACTTCTGATAACTTCTCCCCACTCCCCCTTCTCTCTTTTTTCATTCCCCATTCTAGTTACTCTTTCACCTTTTCTCCTCTCCTCACTGCTCTTCACCTCCCTCTGGTGCCCTTCCTCCTTTTCTTTCTCAAGGTCCACTGTCCTCTCCTATTAGATTTCTTCGTCTTGAGCCCTTTACTTCTTCCGCCTATCACCTCCTAGCTTCTTCCTTCATCATTCACCCCTCACCCACCATTCCCCTCACCTATCTAGCTTATACTGCTTCACTTCCCCTCACCTTATTCTGATTTCTTCCCCCTTCTTCTCCAGTCCTAATGAAGGATCTCAGCCCAAAATATTGACTGTTTATTCCTCTCCATAGATGCTGCCTGATCTTCTGAGACCCTCCGGCATTTTGTGTGTGTTGCCACAGCGTTGCAGATATTTCATTAGGAGTTTGAGAAGATTTGGTATGTCAACAAAGACACTCGCAGGTTTCTACACATGTACCGTGGAGAGCATTCCAACCGTCTGGGATGTGGGGGGGGGGGTGGCGGGTAGGGGGTCTGCTGCACAGGATCAAAGTAAGCTGCAGAGAATTGTAAACTTAGTCATCTCCATCATGGACATTAGCCTCCAGAGTATCCAGGACATCCTCAAGGAGTGATACCTCAAAAAGGCAGCATCCATCATTAAGGACCCAAGACATGCCTTGCATTGTTACATCATGAAGGAGGTACAGGAGCCTATGGGCAAGCACTCAGTGATTCAGGCACAGCTTCTTCCCCTTTGCCATTCAATTTCTGAATGGACATTGACCCCATGAACGCTACTTCAATTTCTTTTATTATTTTTGTTTAAGCACTATTTATTTAATTTAACTATTAAATATATATATATATTTACTGTAATTCTTTTGTTTCTATCATTATGGATTGCATTGTACTGCTGCCACAAATACAACAAATTACACAATGTATCCTGGGGATATTAAACCTGATTCTGATTCTTGTGTTTTCAGTTCTTTTTTAATACAGAGGGAAGTCATTTAGTGGATTGTAAAAGAAACTGGGCCCAGCAGAGTAATCCCATGAGTTGCTTGCCATCACTTCTTATTTCCCCATAACCCTGCAACCTCTTGTCTTGCTCAGAAGCCCATAAGTTCCACTTTGATTCATTTTTCTTGTACCCTGCTCTCTAAGATGCTTTATAGTGGCCACTTACCCTATGGATATTGATTTGGGATCTGTGGGGGAACACGTATGTTCAAAGAGATACAAGCTCTGCACTGGACTGCAGTGAAACACAGCCCCTAGAGCTGGATGGACACAGCCTTAACAGCTATCCCAGAATACAGCACAGTGGTTGGTGCCCACGGTGTGATGGTGAGACTTGTCTCCACGGGGACTTCAGCAAATTACACAATGCCCTGTCCCAGAAAGGACAAAGTCAAATAAGTTTAATCCTTGCATTTTGTTCTGATCTAGTCAGGCTAACCAAGGATTTAAAAGAACAAATAACAATTGATGCTGTGTTTGATGATATTATTTCTCCCAGTCAGCAGGTAATGTGGGAGTTGGTGAGAGAAGCTGTTGATTGGTGATAACAACCTAGATTTAACTATGACTCACAAATTTGTGAGATCATCCAGATAACCTTGGCTGACTTTCAGTTTGCTGTATTACTGAGGGAGAGTTGGGTTACCGGAGGTGCCATCTTGTAATTAGCATAAACTTTCTTCCGATCACCTTTCCAGCTAAAAAGCCTCAACGCATCATCCAAAAAAAATGCAAGGATTTCCCTGGGTATTTTGGCTGACAGATCACCCTCAACCAATTATCATCAGCGTCATCATCAGTGATCACTCGTAGTCGAGTATGGACCTTCTCCTGGGGAGCCAGGAGAAATGCCTGAATGCCTATGCATGAGGTCTTTTAACATGGGGAGAATGATGCACAAGCATCACCACAAGGTCCTTGACAGAAGAAGAGGCTGCATCCAGGGGCATGGAGACCAAGACAACTGGGGGCCCTCTTCTGCTGTGGCCATCCTTTGCCTTTGCAGCCATTGTGGTGGTCCTCATAGTTCTGAGATTCTGAAGACTAAATTACCACCATCTTCTGCCAGCTCTGTCACTGAGGTCTTGGTTGGACCGCGCTTTGTCTCATTCCTCCCCCTTGCCCTTAGCTCCATGAGTAACCCTACCAAGAGCTAAGCTCCAGACGCCAATGCTCTCAGGTTTTCAGGAACACACAAGCCTCTCCACCAACGGGAAGGTGGCGGCATCCCAGAGAGGCCTCAACCAATAGCACCAAAGTTATCACTATCAGGGCACATGGTAGTGTAACGGTTAACACAATGTCTTGCAGAACAGGTGACCCGGGTTCAATTCCCGCTGCTGCCCGTAAGGAGTTTCTATATTCTTCCCGTGACCCCGTGGGTCTCCTCTGGGTGCTCTAGTTTCCTCTCACATTCCAAAGATGTACCACTTGGCAGGTTCATTGGTCATTGTAAATTGTCCTCTGATTAGGCTAGGACTAAAATCAGGGATTGCTGGGTGGTGCGGCTCAAAGGGCTGGAAGGATCTACTCCACACTGTATCTCAATACATGAATAAATAAATAAATCCATCTTACTGCTGTGTGCAAGTTAATATTGTTATCTGTAACATAGAAGTTACCCTTCAGAAGTAACTTATTAGGGCATGAGGCATTTAAGAATGTCCTGAAAACAGCATAAAAAGCATCTTATAACCATACTTCTATGAGGACATAAGGGACTACAGATGCTGGAATCTGGAGCAATAAGCAACATACTGGAGGAACTCAGCAGATAAAGCAGCATCTGTGAGAGGAAAAGAGAAATACACTGCATCAGCACTGACTGGTATTTCTAATGTAGCCTCAGAATGCCTGACTTGCAAGAATTTACTCTTGGCCACCCCTTACAACATACTGCGGAGATGATGCACATTCAGTGAGCCAGCTGATCTGTTAAAAAAAAAGGTTAGTTCATTTTAGTAGGTTCTAACTACCATAGCTGATCTACTACAGTACATGTGAGGAAATGGTATCAAGACATGACACACAGTTAGATATAATGTAAAGAATGGGAATGGGCTGTACGTAGTACAGAATATAGACCGAGAAAAAAACTCCTTTGTCAAGAAGGAGCACAAATAACCACTTTTAAAAGGTTACAGCCTCATAGGTCAGAATTATTAGGTGTGCATATTGTTCACAAATTATCAGAAACAAGAGTTTTATTTTTAGAGCAATCACAATTCTGTGGTTGAGTAATACAGCATGGCCAAGTATACTCTGGGTGACAAACGTGAAACAGAGAGCAGAATTAATTGCCAGATGAGGAGGCTGGAAGATGTGATACCGGAATGAATAAAGATAATATTTGTTATTTTGTTTTCAATTTAACTCCCAGTGAACCATGCTACACCTAATCCATTTCTCTGCAGCTACTCGGATGTACACAGATGGTGAATGTGCTGCAACTAGTTACATCATTGTGACCTAAAAATTGTCTGCTGCAAAAGTTATTATCATTGTAATCGCAAGCAGTAAGGATTGACTCCTTGAATGGATGCTTTCTGCGCAGAGTGATACACAAGGGGATTAATAGCTTGGAAACATTGGTGGATGTTAGATTAGATTTGAGGCCTGCTGGAGCCACAGCCAGCAATTCCCACCAGTTCCACTCCTTTCTGGGAATAGTCAAGCAAAATTATTAATGCAATTCATGTTGATCTCACATGGATTGCTGAATTGATAGCCCTGGGATGTTGATTGATAGTTTGCACAATTGGTTTAGGCAAGTAACATAAAAATGGAAGCAGTTAACGACTGGTGTTCAGAGTCTTGTTCTCCATTTCATGGAGTCATGATCCAAATATCTACATATACCTAAAGATAAAACCATACTACCCGCGGACCACCAGATGTCAACTCACAGACCCATTCTTATCCTAAACTGGTACTCACCCGCCGTCCCTGTACCAATCTCCAACTCACAGACCAAATCTCATCCTAAACTGGTCCTCACACTCCTCACCATAACACTCACCAACTCACAACCCATTCTCATCCTAAACTGCTCCTTACCCCACACCCCACAGTACCACTCCCCAAATCACAGACCCATTCTCATCCTAAACTGCTCCTCACCCTCCCCACCGTACGACTCCCCGACTCACAGTCCCATTCTCATTCTAAACTGCTCCTCACCCTCCCCACTGTACCACTCCCCAACTCGCAGACCCATTCTCATCCTAAACTGCTCCTCACCCTCCCCACCGTAACATTCCTCAACTCACAGACCCATTCTCATCCTAAACTGCTCCTCACCCTGCTCCCCTGTACCACTCCCCAACTCGCAGACCCATTCTCATCCTAAACTGCTCCTCACCCTCCCCACCGTACCACTCCTCAACTCACAGACCCATTCTCATCCTAAACTGCTCCTCACCCTCCCCACCGTACCACTCCCCAACTCACAGACCCATTCTCATCCTAAACTGCTCCTCACCTTCCCCACCGTACCACTCCCCAACTAACAGACCCATTCTCATCCTAAGCTGCTCCTCAACGACCCACCGTACCACTCCCCAACTTACAGATCCATTCTCATCCTAAACTGCTCCTCACCCTCCCCATTGTACCACTCCCAAACTCACAGACCCATTCTCATCCTAAACTGCTCCTCACCACACCCCCCCACCATACCACTCCCCAACTCACTGACCCATTCTCATCCTAAACTGCTCCTCACCCCACCACCTACCGTACCACTCCCCAACTCACAGTCACATTCTCATCCTAAATTGCTCCTTACTCTCCACACCGTACCACTCCCCAACTCACAGACCCATTCTCATCCTAAACTGGTCCTCACCCTACCCACCGTACCACTCCCCAATTTACAGATCCATTCTCATCCTAAACTGCTCCTCACCCTCCCCATTGTACCACTCCCAAACTCACAGACCCATTCTCATCCTAAACTGCTCCTCACCACACCCTCCCACCATACCACTCCCCAACTCACTGACCCATTCTCATCCTAAACTGCTCCTCACCCCACCACCTACCGTACCACTCCCCAACTCACAGTCACATTCTCATCCTAAATTGCTCCTCACTCTCCACACCGTACCACTCCCCAACTCACAGACCCATTCTCATCCTAAACTGGTCCTCACCCTAACCACCGTACCACTCCCCAACTCACAGAACCATTCTCATCCTAAACGGCTCCTCACCCTCCCCACCGTAACACTCCCAAAATCACAGACCCATTCTCATCTTAAACTGGTACTCAGCCTCCGCACCGTACTACTCCCCAACTCACAGACCCATTCTCATCCTAAACTGCTCCTCACACTCCCCACCGTACCACTCAACAACTCACAGTACCATTCCCATCCTAAACTGCGCCTCACCCGCCCCCCCGTACCACTCCCCAACTCACAGACCCATTCTCATCCTAAACTGTTCCTCACCCTCCCCCCATGTACCACTCACCAACTCACAGACCCATTCTCATCCTAAACTGGTCCTCAGCCTCCCCACCGTACCACTCTATAGCTCACAGACCTATTCTCATCCTAAACGGCTCCTAACCCTCCCCACATTGCAACTCCCCAACTCACAGACCCATTCTCATCCTAAACTGCTCCTCATCCTCCCCACCATACCACTCCCCAACACACAGCCCCATTCTCATCCTAAACTGCTCCTCACCCTACCCCCCGTACCACTCCCCAACTCACAGTCCCATTCTCATCCTAAACTGCTCCTCACCCGCCCCGTCGTACTACTCCCTAACTCGCAGACTCACTTTCATCCTAAAGAGCTCCTCATCCGCCCCACCGTACCACTCTGCAACTCACAGACCCATTGTTACCTAAACTGCTCCTCACCATCCCCAACGTACCACTCCACAACTCACAGACCCATTCTCATCCTAAACTGCTCCTCACCTTCCCCATCGTACCACTCCCCAACTCACAGACCCATTCTCATCCTAAACTGCTCCTCACCTTCCCCACCATACCACTCGCCATCTCACAGACCCATTCTCATCCTAAGCTACTCCTCACCCTCCCCACCGTACCACTCCCAAAGTCACAGACACATTCTCATCCTAAACTGCTCCTCTCCCTCTCCACCGTACCACTCCCAAACTCACAGACGCAGTATCATCCTAAACTGGTCCTCACCCTCCCCAGCGTACCACTCCACAACTCACAGACCCATTCTTATCCTAAACTGGTCCTCACACTCCCCACCTTAACACGCCCCTACTGACAGACCCATTCTTATCCTAAACTGCTCCTCACCCTCCCCACCGTACCACTCCCCAACTCACAGACACATTCTCATCCTAATCTGCTCCTCACCCTCCCCACCATACCACTCGCCATCTCCCGGACGCATTCTCATCCTAAACTGCTCCTCACCCTCCCCACAGTACCACTCCGCTAGTCACAGACCCATTCTCTTCCTAAACTGCTCCTCTCATTCTCCACCGTACTACCCTCCAACTCACAGACGCATTCTCATCCTAGGCTGGTCCTCACCCTCCCCACCGTAGCACTCCCCAACTCAAAGACCCATTCTAATCCTAAACTGCTGCTCACCCTCCCCACCGCACCACTCCCAAATTCACAGACCCATTCTCATCCTAAACTGCTCCTCACCCTACCCACCGTACCGCTCCCCAACTCACAGACCCATTTTCATCCTAAACTGCTCCTCACCTTCCCCACCATACCACTCCCCAACTCACAGTCCCATTCTCATTCTAAACTGCTACTCACCCTCCCCAACGTACCACTCCCCAACTCACAGACCCATTCTCATCCTAAACTGGTACTCACCTTCCACACCGTACCACTCCCCAACTCACAGTCCCATTCTCAACCTAAACTGCACCTCACCCTCCCCCCGTACCACTCCCCAACTCACAGATATATTCTCATACTGAACTGCTCCTCACCCCACCCGCCACCGTACCACTCCCCAACTCAGATACCTATTCTTACCTAAACTGGTCCTCACCCTCCCCACCGTACCACTCCCCAACTGACAGACCCATTCTTATCCTAAACTGCTCCTCACCCTCCCCACCGTACCAGTTCCCAACTCACAGACCCCTTCTCATCTTTAACTGCTCCTCACCCTCCCCACCGTACCACTCCCCAACTCACTGACCCATTCTAATCCTAAACTGGTGCTCACCCCAACCACCCACCGTACTACTACCCAACTCACAGACGTATTCGCATCCTAAACTGCTCCTGACCCTCCCCACCGTACCACTCCCCAACTCACAGACCCATTCTCATCCTAAACTGCACCTCAGCCTCCCCACCGGTGGGCTCCCCAACTCACAGTCCCAATCTCATCCGAAACTGTTCCTCACCCTCCCCCCATGTACCACTCACCAACTCACAGACCCATTCTCATCCCAAACTGGTCCTCACCCTCTCCACCGTACCACTCTATAGCTCACAGACCCATTCTCATCCTAAACGGCTCCTCACCCTCCCCACATTGCAACTCCCGAACTCACAGACCCATTCTCATCCTAAACTGCTCCTCATCCTCCCCACCATACCACTCACCAACTCACAGCCCCATTCTCATCCTAAACTGCTCCTCATCCTCCCCACCATACCACTCACCAACTCACAGCCCCATTCTCATCCTAAAATGCTCCTCACCCTCCCCCCCGTACCACTCCCCAACTCACAGTCCCATTCTCATCCTAAACTGCTCCTCACCCTCCCCATCGCACCACTCCCTAACTCGCAGACTCACTTTCATCCTAAAAATCTCCTCATCCACCCACCGTACCACTCCGCAACTCACAGACCCATTGTTACCTAAACTGCTCCTCACCCTCCCCAACGTACCACTCCACAACTCACAGACCCATTCTCATCCTAATCTGCTCCTCACCCTCCCCAACGTACCACTCCCCAACTCTCAGACCCATTCTCATCCTAAACTGGTCCTCACCCTTCCCACCGTACCACTCCCCAACTCAAAGACCCATTCTCATCCTAAACTGCTCCTCACCTTCCCCACCATACCACTCGCCATCTCACAGACCAATTCTCATCCTAAACTACTCCTCACCCTGCCCACCGTACCACTCCCCAACTGACAGTCCCATTCTCATCCTAAACTGCTCCTCACCTTCCCCACCGTACCACTCCGCAACTCACAGACCCATTCTCATCCTAAACTGCTCCTCTCCCTCTCCACCGTACCACTCCCCAACTCACAGACGCATTATCATCCTAAACTGGTCCTCACCCTCCCCACCGTACCACTCCCCAACTCACAGACCCATTCTCATCCTAATCTGCTCCTCACCCTCCCCACCGTACCACTCCCAAACTCACAGACCCATTCTCATCCTAAACTGATCCTGACCCTCCCCCCCGTACCACTCTCCAACTCACAGACACATTTTCATACTGAACTGCTCCTCACCACACCCGCCACCGTACCACTCCCCAACTCAGATACCTATTCTTATCCTAAACTGGTCCTCACCCTCCCCACCGTACCAGTTCCCAACTCACAGACCCCTTCTCATCTTTAACTGCTCCTCACCCTCCCCAACGTACCATTCCCCAACTCAAAGACCCATTCTCATTCTAAACTGGTGCTCACCCCAACCCCCCACTGTACAACTACCCAACTCACAGACGTATTCGCATCCTAAACTGCTCCTCACCCTCCCCACCGTACCGCTCCCCAACTCACAGTCCCATTCTCATCCTAAACTGCTCCTCACCCTCCCCAACGTACCACTCCCCAACTCACAGAAACATTCTCATCCTAAACTGGTATTCACCTTCCACACCATACCACTCCACAACTCACTGTCCCATTCTCATCCTAAATTGCTCCTCAACTTCGCCACCGTACCACTCCCCAACTCACATACACATTCTCATCCGAAACTGCGCCTCACCCTCCCCTCCGTACCACTCCCCAACTCACAGACATATTCTCATACTGAACTGCTCCTCACCCCACCCGCCACCGTACCACTCCCCAACTCACAGACCTATTCTTATCCTAAACTGGTGCTCACCCTCCCCACCGTACCACTCCCCAACTGACAGACCCATTCTTATCCTAAACTGCACCTCACCCTCCCCACCGTAGGGCTCCCCAACTCACAGTCCCAATCTCATCCTAAATTGCTCCTCACCCTCCCCACCGTACCGCTCAACAACTCAGAGACCCATTCTCATCCTAAACTGGTCCTCACCCTCCCCACCGTACCACTCTATAGCTCACAGACACATTCTCATCCTAAAGTGGTACTCACCTTCCGCACCATACCACTCCACAACCCACAGACCCAACCTCACTCTAAACTGCTCCTCACCCTCCCCACCGTACCACTCCCCAACTCACAGTCCCATTCTCATCCTAATCTGCTCCTCAACGTCGCCACCGTACCACTCCCCAACTCACATACCCATTCTCATCCTAAACTGCGCCTCACCACACCCGCCACCGTACCACTCCCCAACTCACAGACACATTCTCATCCTAATCTGCTCCTCACCCTCCCCGCCGTACCACTCCCCAATTCACAGACCCATTCTTATCCTAAACTGCTGCTCACCCTCCCCACGATACCAGTTCCCAACTCACAGACCCCTTCTCATCTTAAACTGCTGCTCACCCACCCCATCGTACCACTCCCTAACTCGCAGACTCACTTTCATCCTAAAAAGCTCCTCATCCACCCCACCGTAGAACTCCGCAACTCACAGACCCATTGTTACCTAAACTGCTCCTCACCCTCCCCAACGTACCACACCCCGACTCACAGACCGATTCTCATCCTAAACTGCTCCTCACCCTCCCCACCGTACCACTCACCAACTCACAGACACATTCCAATCCTAAACTGCTCCTCACCCTCCCTACCATACCACTCCCCAACTCACAGAACCATTCTCATCCTAAACTGCTCCTCACCCTCCCGACAGTACCAATCCCTAACTCACAGACCAATTCTCATCGTAAACTGCTCCTCACCCTCCCCACCATACCACTCCCCAATTCACAGACCTATTCTTATCCTAAACTGGTCATCACCCTCCCCACCTTACCAATCCCCAACTGACAGACCCATTCTTATCCTAAACTGCTCCTCACCCTCTGCACCGTACCAGTTCCCAACTCACAGACCCATTCTCATCTTACACTGCTCCTCATCCTCCCCACCGTACCACTCCCCAACCCACAGACGCATTCTCATCCTAAACTGCTCCTCACCCTCCCCACCGTACCACTCCACAACTCACAGACGCATTCTCATCCTAAACTGGTACTCACCTTCCGCACCGTACCACTCCCCAACTCACATACACATTCTCATCCGAAACTGCGCCTCACCCTCCCCTCCGTACCACTCCCCAACTCACAGACATATTCTCATACTGAACTGCTCCTCACCCCACCCGCCACCGTACCACTCCCCAACTCACAGACCTACTCTTATCCTAAACTGGTGCTCACCCTCCCCACCGTACCACTCCCCAACTGACAGACCCATTCTTATCCTAAACTGCACCTCACCCTCCCCACCGTAGGGCTCCCCAACTCACAGACGCATTCTCATCCTAAACTGCTCCTCACCCTCCCCACCGTACCACTCCACAACTCACAGACGCATTCTCATCCTAAACTGGTCCTCACCTTCCGCACCGTACCACTCTATAGCTCACAGACACATTCTCGTCCTAAAGTGGTACTCACCTTCCGCACCATACCACTCCACAACCCACAGACCCAATCTCACTCTAAACTGCTCCTCACCCTCCCCACCGTACCACTCCCCAACTCACAGTCCCATTCTCATCCTAATCTGCTCCTCAACGTCGCCACCGTACCACTCCCCAACTCACATACCCATTCTCATCCTAAACTGCGCCTCACCACACCCGCCACCGTACCATTCCCCAACTCACAGACACATTCTCATCCTAATCTGCTCCTCACCCTCCCCGCCGTACCACTCCCCAATTCACAGACCCATTCTTATCCTAAACTGCTCCTCACCCTCCCCACGATACCAGTTCCCAACTCACAGACCCCTTCTCATCTTAAACTGCTGCTCACCCACCCCATCGTACCACTCCCTAACTCGCAGACTCACTTTCATCCTAAAAAGCTCCTCAACCACCCCACCGTAGAACTCCGCAACTCACAGACCCATTGTTACCTAAACTGCTCCTCACCCTCCCCAACGTACCACACCCCGACTCACAGACCGATTCTCATCCTAAACTGCTCCTCACCCTCCCGACAGTACCAATCCCTAACTCACAGACCAATTCTCATCGTAAACTGCTCCTCACCCTCCCCACCATACCACTCCCCAATTCACAGACCTATTCTTATCCTAAACTGGTCCTCACCCTCCCCACCTTACCAATCCCCAACTGACAGACCCATTCTTATCCTAAACTGCTCCTCACCCTCTGCACCGTACCAGTTCCCAACTCACAGACCCATTCTCATCTTACACTGCTCCTCATCCTCCCCACCGTACCACTCTCCAACTCACAGACGCATTCTCATCCTAAACTGGTACTCACCTTCCGCACCGTACCACTCCCCAACTCACAGACCCATTCTCATCCTAATCTGCTCCTCACCCTACCCACCGTGCCACTGACAAACTCACAGACTCATTCTCATCCTAAACTGCTCCTCACCCTCCCCACCGTAGGGATCCCCAGCTCACAGTCCCAAACTCATCCTAAACTGCTCCTCACCCTACCCACCGTACCGCTCCCCAACTCACAGACCCATTCTCATCCTAAACTGCTCCTCACCCTCCCCACCGTACCACTCCCCAACTCACAGTCCCATTTTCAACCTAAACTGCTCCCCACCCTCCCCCCCGTACCACTCCCTAACTCACAGACCCATTATCATCCAAAACTTGTCTTCACCCTCCCCACAGTACCACTGTATAGCTCACAGATCCATTCTCATCCTAAACGGCTCCTCAACCTTCCCACCTTACCACTCCCCAACTCACAGACCCATTCTCATCCTAAACAGCTACTCACCCTCCCCACCATACCACTCGCCGACTCACAGCCCCATTCTCATCCTAAACTGTTTCTTACCCTCCCCCCCGTACCAGTCCCCAACTCACAGTCCCATTCTCATCCTAAACTGCTCCTCACCCTCCCCAACATACCACTCCCTAACTCGCAGACTCATTTTCATTCTAAAAAGCTTCTCACCCACCCCACCGTACAACTGCCTAACTCACAGACCCATTGTTACCTAAACTGCTCCTCACCCTCCACAACGTACCACTCCACAACTCACAGACCCATTTTCATCCTAAACTGCTCCTCACCCTCCCCACCGTACCGCTCCACAACTCACAGACCCATTCTCATCGTAAACTGCTCCTCACCCTCCCCACCATACCACTCAACAACTCACAGTCCGATTCTCAACATAAACTTCGCCTCACCCTCCCCAATGTACTATTCCCCAACTCACAGTCCCATTCTCATCATAAACTGCTCCTCACCCTCCCGAACCTACCGCTCCCCGACTCACAGACTCATTCTCATCCTAAACTGCTCCTCACCCTCCTCACCGTACCACTCCTCAACTCACATAACCATTCTCATCCTAAACTGCGCCTCATCCACGCCCCCCGTACCACTCCCCAACACACAGACACATTCTCGTACTGAACTGCCCCCACCTCTCCCGCCACCGAACCACTCCCCAACTCACAGACCCATTTTCATCCTAAAATGGTCCTCACACTACCCAACGTACCACTCCCCAACTCACAGACCCATTCTCATCCTAAACTGTTTCATACCCTCACCCCGTACCAGTCCCCAACTCACAGTCCCATTCTCATCCTAAACTGAACCTCAACCTCCCCAACATACCACTCCCCAACTCGCAGACTCATTTTCATTCTAAAAAGTTTCTCACCCACCCCACCGTACAACTCCCCAACTCACAGACCCATTCTCATCATAAACTGCTCCTCACCCTCCCCACCGTACCACTCTATAGCTCACAGACCCATTCTCATCCGAAACTGGTCCTCACCCTCCCCACCGTACCACTCTATAGCTCACAGACACATTCTCATCCTAAAGTGGTACTCACCTTCCGCACCATACCACTCCACAACCCACAGACCCAACCTCACTCTAAACTGCTCCTCACCCTCCCCACCGTACCACTCCCCAACTCACAGTCCCATTCTCATCCTAATCTGCTCCTCAACGTCGCCACCGTACCACTCCCCAACTCACATACCCATTCTCATCCAAAACTGCGCCTCACCACACCCGCCACCGTACCACTCCCCAACTCACAGACACATTCTCATCCTAATCTGCTCCTCACCCTCCCCGCCGTACCACTCCCCAATTCACAGACCCATTCTTATCCTAAACTGCTGCTCACCCTCCCCACGATACCAGTTCCCAACTCACAGACCCCTTCTCATCTTAAACTGCTGCTCACCCACCCCATCGTACCACTCCCTAACTCGCAGACTCACTTTCATCCTAAAAAGCTCCTCATCCACCCCACCGTAGAACTCCGCAACTCACAGACCCATTGTTACCTAAACTGCTCCTCACCCTCCCCAACGTACCACACCCCGACTCACAGACCGATTCTCATCCTAAACTGCTCCTCACCCTCCCCACCGTACCACTCACCAACTCACAGACACATTCCAATCCTAAACTGCTCCTCACCCTCCCTACCATACCACTCCCCAACTCACAGAACCATTCTCATCCTAAACTGCTCCTCACCCTCCCGACAGTACCAATCCCTAACTCACAGACCAATTCTCATCGTAAACTGCTCCTCACCCTCCCCACCATACCACTCCCCAATTCACAGACCTATTCTTATCCTAAACTGGTCATCACCCTCCCCACCTTACCAATCCCCAACTGACAGACCCATTCTTATCCTAAACTGCTCCTCACCCTCTGCACCGTACCAGTTCCCAACTCACAGACCCATTCTCATCTTACACTGCTCCTCATCCTCCCCACCGTACCACTCCCCAACCCACAGACGCATTCTCATCCTAAACTGCTCCTCACCCTCCCCACCGTACCACTCCACAACTCACAGACGCATTCTCATCCTAAACTGGTACTCACCTTCCGCACCGTACCACTCCCCAACTCACATACACATTCTCATCCGAAACTGCGCCTCACCCTCCCCTCCGTACCACTCCCCAACTCACAGACATATTCTCATACTGAACTGCTCCTCACCCCACCCGCCACCGTACCACTCCCCAACTCACAGACCTACTCTTATCCTAAACTGGTGCTCACCCTCCCCACCGTACCACTCCCCAACTGACAGACCCATTCTTATCCTAAACTGCACCTCACCCTCCCCACCGTAGGGCTCCCCAACTCACAGACGCATTCTCATCCTAAACTGCTCCTCACCCTCCCCACCGTACCACTCCACAACTCACAGACGCATTCTCATCCTAAACTGGTACTCACCTTCCGCACCGTACCACTCCCCAACTCACATACACATTCTCATCCGAAACTGCGCCTCACCCTCCCCTCCGTACCACTCCCCAACTCACAGACATATTCTCATACTGAACTGCTCCTCACCCCACCCGCCACCGTACCACTCCCCAACTCACAGACCTATTCTTATCCTAAACTGGTGCTCACCCTCCCCACCGTACCACTCCCCAACTGACAGACCCATTCTTATCCTAAACTGCACCTCACCCTCCCCACCGTAGGGCTCCCCAACTCACAGTCCCAATCTCATCCTAAATTGCTCCTCACCCTCCCCACCGTACCGCTCAACAACTCAGAGACCCATTCTCATCCTAAACTGGTCCTCACCCTCTCCACCGTACCACTCTATAGCTCACAGACACATTCTCATCCTAAAGTGGTACTCACCTTCCGCACCATACCACTCCACAACCCACAGACCCAATCTCACTCTAAACTGCTCCTCACCCTCCCCACCGTACCACTCCCCAACTCACAGTCCCATTCTCATCCTAATCTGCTCCTCAACGTCGCCACCGTACCACTCCCCAACTCACATACCCATTCTCATCCTAAACTGCGCCTCACCACACCCGCCACCGTACCATTCCCCAACTCACAGACACATTCTCATCCTAATCTGCTCCTCACCCTCCCCGCCGTACCACTCCCCAATTCACAGACCCATTCTTATCCTAAACTGCTCCTCACCCTCCCCACGATACCAGTTCCCAACTCACAGACCCCTTCTCATCTTAAACTGCTGCTCACCCACCCCATCGTACCACTCCCTAACTCGCAGACTCACTTTCATCCTAAAAAGCTCCTCAACCACCCCACCGTAGAACTCCGCAACTCACAGACCCATTGTTACCTAAACTGCTCCTCACCCTCCCCAACGTACCACACCCCGACTCACAGACCGATTCTCATCCTAAACTGCTCCTCACCCTCCCGACAGTACCAATCCCTAACTCACAGACCAATTCTCATCGTAAACTGCTCCTCACCCTCCCCACCATACCACTCCCCAATTCACAGACCTATTCTTATCCTAAACTGGTCCTCACCCTCCCCACCTTACCAATCCCCAACTGACAGACCCATTCTTATCCTAAACTGCTCCTCACCCTCTGCACCGTACCAGTTCCCAACTCACAGACCCATTCTCATCTTACACTGCTCCTCATCCTCCCCACCGTACCACTCTCCAACTCACAGACGCATTCTCATCCTAAACTGGTACTCACCTTCCGCACCGTACCACTCCCCAACTCACAGACCCATTCTCATCCTAATCTGCTCCTCACCCTACCCACCGTGCCACTGACAAACTCACAGACTCATTCTCATCCTAAACTGCTCCTCACCCTCCCCACCGTAGGGATCCCCAGCTCACAGTCCCAAACTCATCCTAAACTGCTCCTCACCCTACCCACCGTACCGCTCCCCAACTCACAGACCCATTCTCATCCTAAACTGCTCCTCACCCTCCCCACCGTACCACTCCCCAACTCACAGTCCCATTTTCAACCTAAACTGCTCCCCACCCTCCCCCCCGTACCACTCCCTAACTCACAGACCCATTATCATCCAAAACTTGTCTTCACCCTCCCCACAGTACCACTGTATAGCTCACAGATCCATTCTCATCCTAAACGGCTCCTCAACCTTCCCACCTTACCACTCCCCAACTCACAGACCCATTCTCATCCTAAACAGCTACTCACCCTCCCCACCATACCACTCGCCGACTCACAGCCCCATTCTCATCCTAAACTGTTTCTTACCCTCCCCCCCGTACCAGTCCCCAACTCACAGTCCCATTCTCATCCTAAACTGCTCCTCACCCTCCCCAACATACCACTCCCTAACTCGCAGACTCATTTTCATTCTAAAAAGCTTCTCACCCACCCCACCGTACAACTGCCTAACTCACAGACCCATTGTTACCTAAACTGCTCCTCACCCTCCACAACGTACCACTCCACAACTCACAGACCCATTTTCATCCTAAACTGCTCCTCACCCTCCCCACCGTACCGCTCCACAACTCACAGACCCATTCTCATCGTAAACTGCTCCTCACCCTCCCCACCATACCACTCAACAACTCACAGTCCGATTCTCAACATAAACTTCGCCTCACCCTCCCCAATGTACTATTCCCCAACTCACAGTCCCATTCTCATCATAAACTGCTCCTCACCCTCCCGAACCTACCGCTCCCCGACTCACAGACTCATTCTCATCCTAAACTGCTCCTCACCCTCCTCACCGTACCACTCCTCAACTCACATAACCATTCTCATCCTAAACTGCGCCTCATCCACGCCCCCCGTACCACTCCCCAACACACAGACACATTCTCGTACTGAACTGCCCCCACCCCTCCCGCCACCGAACCACTCCCCAACTCACAGACCCATTTTCATCCTAAAATGGTCCTCACACTACCCAACGTACCACTCCCCAACTCACAGACCCATTCTCATCCTAAACTGTTTCATACCCTCACCCCGTACCAGTCCCCAACTCACAGTCCCATTCTCATCCTAAACTGAACCTCAACCTCCCCAACATACCACTCCCCAACTCGCAGACTCATTTTCATTCTAAAAAGTTTCTCACCCACCCCACCGTACAACTCCCCAACTCACAGACCCATTCTCATCATAAACTGCTCCTCACCCTCCCCACCGTACCACTCTATAGCTCACAGACCCATTCTCATCCGAAACTGGTCCTCACCCTCCCCACCGTACCACTCTATAGCTCACAGACACATTCTCATCCTAAAGTGGTACTCACCTTCCGCACCATACCACTCCACAACCCACAGACCCAACCTCACTCTAAACTGCTCCTCACCCTCCCCACCGTACCACTCCCCAACTCACAGTCCCATTCTCATCCTAATCTGCTCCTCAACGTCGCCACCGTACCACTCCCCAACTCACATACCCATTCTCATCCAAAACTGCGCCTCACCACACCCGCCACCGTACCACTCCCCAACTCACAGACACATTCTCATCCTAATCTGCTCCTCACCCTCCCCGCCGTACCACTCCCCAATTCACAGACCCATTCTTATCCTAAACTGCTGCTCACCCTCCCCACGATACCAGTTCCCAACTCACAGACCCCTTCTCATCTTAAACTGCTGCTCACCCACCCCATCGTACCACTCCCTAACTCGCAGACTCACTTTCATCCTAAAAAGCTCCTCATCCACCCCACCGTAGAACTCCGCAACTCACAGACCCATTGTTACCTAAACTGCTCCTCACCCTCCCCAACGTACCACACCCCGACTCACAGACCGATTCTCATCCTAAACTGCTCCTCACCCTCCCCACCGTACCACTCACCAACTCACAGACACATTCCAATCCTAAACTGCTCCTCACCCTCCCTAACATACCACTCCCCAACTCACAGAACCATTCTCATCCTAAACTGCTCCTCACCCTCCCGACAGTACCAATCCCTAACTCACAGACCAATTCTCATCGTAAACTGCTCCTCACCCTCCCCACCATACCACTCCCCAATTCACAGACCTATTCTTATCCTAAACTGGTCATCACCCTCCCCACCTTACCAATCCCCAACTGACAGACCCATTCTTATCCTAAACTGCTCCTCACCCTCTGCACCGTACCAGTTCCCAACTCACAGACCCATTCTCATCTTACACTGCTCCTCATCCTCCCCACCGTACCACTCCCCAACCCACAGACGCATTCTCATCCTAAACTGCTCCTCACCCTCCCCACCGTACCACTCCACAACTCACAGACGCATTCTCATCCTAAACTGGTACTCACCTTCCGCACCGTACCACTCCCCAACTCACATACACATTCTCATCCGAAACTGCGCCTCACCCTCCCCTCCGTACCACTCCCCAACTCACAGACATATTCTCATACTGAACTGCTCCTCACCCCACCCGCCACCGTACCACTCCCCAACTCACAGACCTACTCTTATCCTAAACTGGTGCTCACCCTCCCCACCGTACCACTCCCCAACTGACAGACCCATTCTTATCCTAAACTGCACCTCACCCTCCCCACCGTAGGGCTCCCCAACTCACAGACGCATTCTCATCCTAAACTGCTCCTCACCCTCCCCACCGTACCACTCCACAACTCACAGACGCATTCTCATCCTAAACTGGTACTCACCTTCCGCACCGTACCACTCCCCAACTCACATACACATTCTCATCCGAAACTGCGCCTCACCCTCCCCTCCGTACCACTCCCCAACTCACAGACATATTCTCATACTGAACTGCTCCTCACCCCACCCGCCACCGTACCACTCCCCAACTCACAGACCTATTCTTATCCTAAACTGGTGCTCACCCTCCCCACCGTACCACTCCCCAACTGACAGACCCATTCTTATCCTAAACTGCACCTCACCCTCCCCACCGTAGGGCTCCCCAACTCACAGTCCCAATCTCATCCTAAATTGCTCCTCACCCTCCCCACCGTACCGCTCAACAACTCAGAGACCCATTCTCATCCTAAACTGGTCCTCACCCTCTCCACCGTACCACTCTATAGCTCACAGACACATTCTCATCCTAAAGTGGTACTCACCTTCCGCACCATACCACTCCACAACCCACAGACCCAATCTCACTCTAAACTGCTCCTCACCCTCCCCACCGTACCACTCCCCAACTCACAGTCCCATTCTCATCCTAATCTGCTCCTCAACGTCGCCACCGTACCACTCCCCAACTCACATACCCATTCTCATCCTAAACTGCGCCTCACCACACCCGCCACCGTACCATTCCCCAACTCACAGACACATTCTCATCCTAATCTGCTCCTCACCCTCCCCGCCGTACCACTCCCCAATTCACAGACCCATTCTTATCCTAAACTGCTCCTCACCCTCCCCACGATACCAGTTCCCAACTCACAGACCCCTTCTCATCTTAAACTACTGCTCACCCACCCCATCGTACCACTCCCTAACTCGCAGACTCACTTTCATCCTAAAAAGCTCCTCAACCACCCCACCGTAGAACTCCGCAACTCACAGACCCATTGTTACCTAAACTGCTCCTCACCCTCCCCAACGTACCACACCCCGACTCACAGACCGATTCTCATCCTAAACTGCTCCTCACCCTCCCGACAGTACCAATCCCTAACTCACAGACCAATTCTCATCGTAAACTGCTCCTCACCCTCCCCACCATACCACTCCCCAATTCACAGACCTATTCTTATCCTAAACTGGTCCTCACCCTCCCCACCTTACCAATCCCCAACTGACAGACCCATTCTTATCCTAAACTGCTCCTCACCCTCTGCACCGTACCAGTTCCCAACTCACAGACCCATTCTCATCTTACACTGCTCCTCATCCTCCCCACCGTACCACTCTCCAACTCACAGACGCATTCTCATCCTAAACTGGTACTCACCTTCCGCACCGTACCACTCCCCAACTCACAGACCCATTCTCATCCTAATCTGCTCCTCACTCTACCCACCGTGCCACTGACAAACTCACAGACTCATTCTCATCCTAAACTGCTCCTCACCCTCCCCACCGTAGGGATCCCCAGCTCACAGTCCCAAACTCATCCTAAACTGCTCCTCACCCTACCCACCGTACCGCTCCCCAACTCACAGACCCATTCTCATCCTAAACTGCTCCTCACCCTCCCCACCGTACCACTCCCCAACTCACAGTCCCATTTTCAACCTAAACTGCTCCCCACCCTCCCCCCCGTACCACTCCCTAACTCACAGACCCATTATCATCCAAAACTTGTCTTCACCCTCCCCACAGTACCACTGTATAGCTCACAGATCCATTCTCATCCTAAACGGCTCCTCAACCTTCCCACCTTACCACTCCCCAACTCACAGACCCATTCTCATCCTAAACAGCTACTCACCCTCCCCACCATACCACTCGCCGACTCACAGCCCCATTCTCATCCTAAACTGTTTCTTACCCTCCCCCCCGTACCAGTCCCCAACTCACAGTCCCATTCTCATCCTAAACTGCTCCTCACCCTCCCCAACATACCACTCCCTAACTCGCAGACTCATTTTCATTCTAAAAAGCTTCTCACCCACCCCACCGTACAACTGCCTAACTCACAGACCCATTGTTACCTAAACTGCTCCTCACCCTCCCCACCATACCACTCAACAACTCACAGTCCGATTCTCAACATAAACTTCGCCTCACCCTCCCCAATGTACTATTCCCCAACTCACAGTCCCATTCTCATCATAAACTGCTCCTCACCCTCCCGAACCTACCGCTCCCCGACTCACAGACTCATTCTCATCCTAAACTGCGCCTCACCCTCCTCACCGTACCACTCCTCAACTCACATAACCATTCTCATCCTAAACTGCGCCTCATCCACGCCCCCCGTACCACTCCCCAACACACAGACCCATTCTCATCCTAAACTGTTTCATACCCTCACCCCGTACCAGTCCCCAACTCACAGTCCCATTCTCATCCTAAACTGAACCTCAACCTCCCCAACATACCACTCCCCAACTCGCAGACTCATTTTCATTCTAAAAAGTTTCTCACCCACCCCACCGTACAACTCCCCAACTCACAGACCCATTCTCATCATAAACTGCTCCTCACCCTCCCCACCGTACCACTCTATAGCTCACAGACCCATTCTCATCCGAAACGGCTCCTCATCCTCCCCACCTTAACACTTCCCAACTCACAGACCCATTCTCATTCTAAACTGCTCCTCTCCGTCCCCACCATACCACTCGCAATCTCACAGACCCATTCTCATCCTAAACTGCTCCTCACCCTCCCCACCGTACCACTCCCCAAGTCACAGACTCATTCTCATCCTAAACTGCTCCTCTCCCTCTCCACCGTACCACTCCCCAACTCACAGATCCATTCTCATCCTAAATGGCTCCTCAACCTTCCCACCTTACCACTCCCCAACTCACAGACCCATTCTCATCCTAAACTGCTCCTAACCCTCCCCACCGTACCAGTCCCCAACTCACAGTCCCATTTTCAACCTAAACTGCTCCCCACCCTCCCCCCGTACCACTCCCTAACTCACAGACCCATTATCATCCAAAACTCGTTTTCACCCTCCCCACAGTACCACTGTATAGCTCACAGACCCATTCTCATCCTAAACGTCTCCTCAAACTTCCCACCTTACCACTCCCCAACTCACAGACCCATTCTCATCCTAAACTGCTACTCACCCTCCCCACCATACTATTCCCCAACTCACAGCCCCATTCTCATCCTAAACTGTTTCTTACCCTCCCCCCCGTACTGCTCCACAACTCACAGATCCATTCTCATCCTAAACTGCTCCGCACCCTCCACAACGTACCACTCCACAACACACAGACCCATTTTCATCCTAAACAGCTCCTCACCCTCCCCACCGTACCGCTCCTCAACTCAAAGACGCGTTCTCATCTTAAATTGCTCTCACCCTCCCCACCGTAGGGCTCCCCAGCTCACAGCCCCAAACTCATCCTAAACTGCTCCTCACCTTCCCCACCGTACCACTCCCCAATTCACAGACCCATTCACATCGTAAACTGCTCCTCACCCTCCCCACCATACCACTCAACAACTCACAGTCCGATTCTCATCCTAAACTTTGCCTCACCCTCACCAATGTACTATTTCCCAACTCACAGTCCCATTCTCATCATAAACTGCTCCTCACCCTCCCAAACCTACCGCTCCCCGACTCACAGACTCATTCTCATCCTAAACTGCTCCTCACCCTCCCCACCGTACCGCACCATAACTCACAGACCCATTCTCATCCTGAACTGCTCCTCACCCTCCTCACCGTACCACTCCCCAACTCACAGTCCCATTCTCATCCTAAACTGCTCCTCAACCTCCCCACCGTACCACTCCTCAACTCACATAACCATTCTCATCCTAAACTGCGCCTCATCCACGCCCCCCGTACCACTCCCCAACTCACAGACACATTCTCGTACTGAACTGCCCCCACCCCTCCCGCCACCGAACCACTCCCCAACTCACAGACCCATTTTCATCCTAAAATGGTCCTCACCCTACCCAACATACCACTCCCCAACTCACAGACCCATTCTCATCCTAAACTGTTTCTTACCCTCCCCCCCCGTACCAGTCCCCAACTCACAGTCCCATTCTCATCCTAAACTGATCCTCACCCTCCCCAACATACCACTCCCTAACACGCAGGCTCACTTTCATTCTAAAAAGCTTCTCACCCACCCACCATACAACTCCTCAACTCACAGACCCATTCTCATCCTAAGCTGCTCCTCACTCTCCCCACAGTACCAACCCCTAACTCACAGACCAATTCTCATCGTAAACTGCTCCTCACTCTCCCCACAGTACCAATCCCTAACTCACAGACCAATTCTCATCGTAAACTGCTCCTCACCCTCCCCACCATACCACTCCCCAATTCACAGACCTATTCTTATCCTAAACTGGTCCTCACCCTCCCCACCTTACCAATCCCCAACTGACAGACCCATTCTTATCCTAAACTGCTTCTCACCCTCTGCACCGTACCAGTTCCCAACTCACAGACCCATTCTCATCTTACACTGCTCCTCATCCTCCCCACCGTACCACTCCCCAACTCACAGACGCATTCTCATCCTAAACTGCTCCTCACCCTCCCCACCGTACAACTCCCCAACTCACAGACGCATTCTCATCCTAAACTGCTCCTCACCGTCCCCACCGTACCACTCACCAACTCACAGTCCCATTCTCATCCTAAACTGCGCCTCACCACACCCGCCACCGTACCACTCCCCAATTCACAGACCTATTCTTATCTTAAACTGGTCCTCACCCTCCCCACCTTATCAATCCACAACTGACAGACCCATTCTTATCCTAAACTGCTCCTCACCATCTGCACCGTACCAGTTCCCAACTCACAGACCCATTCTCACCTTAAACTGCTCCTCACCCTCTCCACCGTACCACTCCCCAAATCAAAGACACATTCTCATCCTAAACTGGTCCTCACTCCAACCCCCCACCGTACCACTCCGCAACTCACAGTCCCATTTTCATCCTAAACTGCTCCTCACCCTCCCCACCTTACCACTCACAAAATCACAGACCCATTCTCATCTTAAACTGGTACTCACCCTCCGCACCATACTACTCCCCAAATCACAGACGCAATCTCATCCTAAACTGCTCCTCACACTCCCCACTATACAGCTCCCTCCCCAACTGACAGACCCATTCTCATCCTAAACTGGTCCTCATCCTCCCCACCGTACGACTCCCCAACTCACAGACCCATTGGCATCCTAAACTGCACCTCACCCTCCCCACCGTACAACTCCCCAACTCACAGTCCCATTGTTACCTAAACTGCTCCTCACCCTCCACAACGTACCACTCCCCAACTCACAGACACATTCTAGTACTGAACTGCACCTAACCCTACCCGCCACCGTACCACTCCCCAACTCACAGACCCATTCTCATCCTAAACTGCTCCTCACCCTCCCCACCGTAGGGCTCCCCAGCTCACAGTCCCAAACTCATCCTAAACTGCTCCTCACCCTACCCACCGTACCGCTCCCCAACTCACAGACCCATTCTCATCCTAAACTGCTCCTAACCCTCCCCACCGTACCACTCCCCAACTCACAGTCCCATTTTCAACCTAAACTGCTCCCCACCCTCCCCCCGTACCACTCCCTAACTCACAGACCCATTATCATCCAAAACTCGTTTTCACCCTCCCCACAGTACCACTGTATAGCTCACAGACCCATCCTCATCCTAAACGTCTCCTCAACCTTCCCACCTTACCACTCCCCAACTCACAGACCCATTCTCATCCTAAACTGGTACTCACCTTCCACACCGTACCACTCCCCAACTCACAGTCCCATTCTCAACCTAAACTGCACCTCACCCTCCCCCCGTACCACTCCCCAACTCACAGATATATTCTCATACTGAACTGCTCCTCACCCCACCCGCCACCGTACCACTCCCCAACTCAGATACCTATTCTTACCTAAACTGGTCCTCACCCTCCCCACCGTACCACTCCCCAACTGACAGACCCATTCTTATCCTAAACTGCTCCTCACCCTCCCCACCGTACCAGTTCCCAACTCACAGACCCCTTCTCATCTTTAACTGCTCCTCACCCTCCCCACCGTACCACTCCCAACTCACTGACCCATTCTAATCCTAAACTGGTGCTCACCCCAACCACCCACCGTACTACTACCCAACTCACAGACGTATTCGCATCCTAAACTGCTCCTGACCCTCCCCACCGTACCACTCCCCAACTCACAGACCCATTCTCATCCTAAACTGCACCTCAGCCTCCCACCGGTGGGCTCCCCAACTCACAGTCCCAATCTCATCCGAAACTGTTCCTCACCCTCCCCCCATGTACCACTCACCAACTCACAGACCCATTCTCATCCCAAACTGGTCCTCACCCTCTCCACCGTACCACTCTATAGCTCACAGACCCATTCTCATCCTAAACGGCTCCTCACCCTCCCCACATTGCAACTCCCGAACTCACAGACCCATTCTCATCCTAAACTGCTCCTCATCCTCCCCACCATACCACTCACCAACTCACAGCCCCATTCTCATCCTAAACTGCTCCTCATCCTCCCCACCATACCACTCACCAACTCACAGCCCCATTCTCATCCTAAAATGCTCCTCACCCTCCCCCCCGTACCACTCCCCAACTCACAGTCCCATTCCAATCCTAAACTGCTCCTCACCCTCCCTAACATACCACTCCCCAACTCACAGAACCATTCTCATCCTAAACTGCTCCTCACCCTCCCGACAGTACCAATCCCTAACTCACAGACCAATTCTCATCGTAAACTGCTCCTCACCCTCCCCACCATACCACTCCCCAATTCACAGACCTATTCTTATCCTAAACTGGTCATCACCCTCCCCACCTTACCAATCCCCAACTGACAGACCCATTCTTATCCTAAACTGCTCCTCACCCTCTGCACCGTACCAGTTCCCAACTCACAGACCCATTCTCATCTTACACTGCTCCTCATCCTCCCCACCGTACCACTCCCCAACCCACAGACGCATTCTCATCCTAAACTGCTCCTCACCCTCCCCACCGTACCACTCCACAACTCACAGACGCATTCTCATCCTAAACTGGTACTCACCTTCCGCACCGTACCACTCCCAACTCACATACACATTCTCATCCGAAACTGCGCCTCACCCTCCCCTCCGTACCACTCCCCAACTCACAGACATATTCTCATACTGAACTGCTCCTCACCCCACCCGCCACCGTACCACTCCCCAACTCACAGACCTACTCTTATCCTAAACTGGTGCTCACCCTCCCCACCGTACCACTCCCAACTGACAGACCCATTCTTATCCTAAACTGCACCTCACCCTCCCCACCGTAGGGCTCCCCAACTCACAGACGCATTCTCATCCTAAACTGCTCCTCACCCTCCCCACCGTACCACTCCACAACTCACAGACGCATTCTCATCCTAAACTGGTACTCACCTTCCGCACCGTACCACTCCCCAACTCACATACACATTCTCATCCGAAACTGCGCCTCACCCTCCCCTCCGTACCACTCCCCAACTCACAGACATATTCTCATACTGAACTGCTCCTCACCCCACCCGCCACCGTACCACTCCCCAACTCACAGACCTATTCTTATCCTAAACTGGTGCTCACCCTCCCCACCGTACCACTCCCCAACTGACAGACCCATTCTTATCCTAAACTGCACCTCACCCTCCCCACCGTAGGGCTCCCCAACTCACAGTCCCAATCTCATCCTAAATTGCTCCTCACCCTCCCCACCGTACCGCTCAACAACTCAGAGACCCATTCTCATCCTAAACTGGTCCTCACCCTCTCCACCGTACCACTCTATAGCTCACAGACACATTCTCATCCTAAAGTGGTACTCACCTTCCGCACCATACCACTCCACAACCCACAGACCCAATCTCACTCTAAACTGCTCCTCACCCTCCCCACCGTACCACTCACCAACTCACAGCCCCATTCTCATCCTAAAATGCTCCTCACCCTCCCCCCCGTACCACTCCCCAACTCACAGTCCCATTCTCATCCTAAACTGCTCCTCACCCTCCCCATCGCACCACTCCCTAACTCGCAGACTCACTTTCATCCTAAAAATCTCCTCATCCACCCACCGTACCACTCCGCAACTCACAGACCCATTGTTACCTAAACTGCTCCTCACCCTCCCCAACGTACCACTCCACAACTCACAGACCCATTCTCATCCTAATCTGCTCCTCACCCTCCCCAACGTACCACTCCCCAACTCTCAGACCCATTCTCATCCTAAACTGGTCCTCACCCTTCCCACCGTACCACTCCCCAACTCAAAGACCCATTCTCATCCTAAACTGCTCCTCACCTTCCCCACCATACCACTCGCCATCTCACAGACCAATTCTCATCCTAAACTACTCCTCACCCTGCCCACCGTACCACTCCCCAACTGACAGTCCCATTCTCATCCTAAACTGCTCCTCACCCTCCCCCCAGTACCACTCCCCAACTCACAGACCCATTCTCATCCTAAACTGCTCCTCACCTTCCCCACCGTACCACTCCGCAACTCACAGACCCATTCTCATCCTAAACTGCTCCTCTCCCTCTCCACCGTACCACTCCCCAACTCACAGACGCATTATCATCCTAAACTGGTCCTCACCCTCCCCACCGTACCACTCCCCAACTCACAGACCCATTCTCATCCTAATCTGCTCCTCACCCTCCCCACCGTACCACTCCCAAACTCACAGACCCATTCTCATCCTAAACTGATCCTGACCCTCCCCCCCGTACCACTCTCCAACTCACAGACACATTTTCATACTGAACTGCTCCTCACCACACCCGCCACCGTACCACTCCCTAACTCAGATACCTATTCTTATCCTAAACTGGTCCTCACCCTCCCCACCGTACCAGTTCCCAACTCACAGACCCCTTCTCATCTTTAACTGCTCCTCACCCTCCCCAACGTACCATTCCCCAACTCAAAGACCCATTCTCATTCTAAACTGGTGCTCACCCCAACCCCCCACTGTACAACTACCCAACTCACAGACGTATTCGCATCCTAAACTGCTCCTCACCCTCCCCACCGTACCGCTCCCCAACTCACAGTCCCATTCTCATCCTAAACTGCTCCTCACCCTCCCCAACGTACCACTCCCCAACTCACAGAAACATTCTCATCCTAAACTGGTATTCACCTTCCACACCATACCACTCCACAACTCACTGTCCCATTCTCATCCTAAATTGCTCCTCAACTTCGCCACCGTACCACTCCCCAACTCACATACACATTCTCATCCGAAACTGCGCCTCACCCTCCCCTCCGTACCACTCCCCAACTCACAGACATATTCTCATACTGAACTGCTCCTCACCCCACCCGCCACCGTACCACTCCCCAACTCACAGACCTATTCTTATCCTAAACTGGTGCTCACCCTCCCCACCGTACCACTCCCCAACTGACAGACCCATTCTTATCCTAAACTGCACCTCACCCTCCCCACCGTAGGGCTCCCCAACTCACAGTCCCAATCTCATCCTAAATTGCTCCTCACCCTCCCCACCGTACCGCTCAACAACTCAGAGACCCATTCTCATCCTAAACTGGTCCTCACCCTCCCCACCGTACCACTCTATAGCTCACAGACACATTCTCATCCTAAAGTGGTACTCACCTTCCGCACCATACCACTCCACAACCCACAGACCCAACCTCACTCTAAACTGCTCCTCACCCTCCCCACCGTACCACTCCCCAACTCACAGTCCCATTCTCATCCTAATCTGCTCCTCAACGTCGCCACCGTACCACTCCCCAACTCACATACCCATTCTCATCCTAAACTGCGCCTCACCACACCCGCCACCGTACCACTCCCCAACTCACAGACACATTCTCATCCTAATCTGCTCCTCACCCTCCCCGCCGTACCACTCCCCAATTCACAGACCCATTCTTATCCTAAACTGCTGCTCACCCTCCCCACGATACCAGTTCCCAACTCACAGACCCCTTCTCATCTTAAACTGCTGCTCACCCACCCCATCGTACCACTCCCTAACTCGCAGACTCACTTTCATCCTAAAAAGCTCCTCATCCACCCCACCGTAGAACTCCGCAACTCACAGACCCATTGTTACCTAAACTGCTCCTCACCCTCCCCAACGTACCACACCCCGACTCACAGACCGATTCTCATCCTAAACTGCTCCTCACCCTCCCCACCGTACCACTCACCAACTCACAGACACATTCCAATCCTAAACTGCTCCTCACCCTCCCTACCATACCACTCCCCAACTCACAGAACCATTCTCATCCTAAACTGCTCCTCACCCTCCCGACAGTACCAATCCCTAACTCACAGACCAATTCTCATCGTAAACTGCTCCTCACCCTCCCCACCATACCACTCCCCAATTCACAGACCTATTCTTATCCTAAACTGGTCATCACCCTCCCCACCTTACCAATCCCCAACTGACAGACCCATTCTTATCCTAAACTGCTCCTCACCCTCTGCACCGTACCAGTTCCCAACTCACAGACCCATTCTCATCTTACACTGCTCCTCATCCTCCCCACCGTACCACTCCCCAACCCACAGACGCATTCTCATCCTAAACTGCTCCTCACCCTCCCCACCGTACCACTCCACAACTCACAGACGCATTCTCATCCTAAACTGGTACTCACCTTCCGCACCGTACCACTCCCCAACTCACATACACATTCTCATCCGAAACTGCGCCTCACCCTCCCCTCCGTACCACTCCCCAACTCACAGACATATTCTCATACTGAACTGCTCCTCACCCCACCCGCCACCGTACCACTCCCCAACTCACAGACCTACTCTTATCCTAAACTGGTGCTCACCCTCCCCACCGTACCACTCCCCAACTGACAGACCCATTCTTATCCTAAACTGCACCTCACCCTCCCCACCGTAGGGCTCCCCAACTCACAGACGCATTCTCATCCTAAACTGCTCCTCACCCTCCCCACCGTACCACTCCACAACTCACAGACGCATTCTCATCCTAAACTGGTACTCACCTTCCGCACCGTACCACTCCCCAACTCACATACACATTCTCATCCGAAACTGCGCCTCACCCTCCCCTCCGTACCACTCCCCAACTCACAGACATATTCTCATACTGAACTGCTCCTCACCCCACCCGCCACCGTACCACTCCCCAACTCACAGACCTATTCTTATCCTAAACTGGTGCTCACCCTCCCCACCGTACCACTCCCCAACTGACAGACCCATTCTTATCCTAAACTGCACCTCACCCTCCCCACCGTAGGGCTCCCCAACTCACAGTCCCAATCTCATCCTAAATTGCTCCTCACCCTCCCCACCGTACCGCTCAACAACTCAGAGACCCATTCTCATCCTAAACTGGTCCTCACCCTCTCCACCGTACCACTCTATAGCTCACAGACACATTCTCATCCTAAAGTGGTACTCACCTTCCGCACCATACCACTCCACAACCCACAGACCCAATCTCACTCTAAACTGCTCCTCACCCTCCCCACCGTACCACTCCCCAACTCACAGTCCCATTCTCATCCTAATCTGCTCCTCAACGTCGCCACCGTACCACTCCCCAACTCACATACCCATTCTCATCCTAAACTGCGCCTCACCACACCCGCCACCGTACCATTCCCCAACTCACAGACACATTCTCATCCTAATCTGCTCCTCACCCTCCCCGCCGTACCACTCCCCAATTCACAGACCCATTCTTATCCTAAACTGCTCCTCACCCTCCCCACGATACCAGTTCCCAACTCACAGACCCCTTCTCATCTTAAACTACTGCTCACCCACCCCATCGTACCACTCCCTAACTCGCAGACTCACTTTCATCCTAAAAAGCTCCTCAACCACCCCACCGTAGAACTCCGCAACTCACAGACCCATTGTTACCTAAACTGCTCCTCACCCTCCCCAACGTACCACACCCCGACTCACAGACCGATTCTCATCCTAAACTGCTCCTCACCCTCCCGACAGTACCAATCCCTAACTCACAGACCAATTCTCATCGTAAACTGCTCCTCACCCTCCCCACCATACCACTCCCCAATTCACAGACCTATTCTTATCCTAAACTGGTCCTCACCCTCCCCACCTTACCAATCCCCAACTGACAGACCCATTCTTATCCTAAACTGCTCCTCACCCTCTGCACCGTACCAGTTCCCAACTCACAGACCCATTCTCATCTTACACTGCTCCTCATCCTCCCCACCGTACCACTCTCCAACTCACAGACGCATTCTCATCCTAAACTGGTACTCACCTTCCGCACCGTACCACTCCCCAACTCACAGACCCATTCTCATCCTAATCTGCTCCTCACCCTACCCACCGTGCCACTGACAAACTCACAGACTCATTCTCATCCTAAACTGCTCCTCACCCTCCCCACCGTAGGGATCCCCAGCTCACAGTCCCAAACTCATCCTAAACTGCTCCTCACCCTACCCACCGTACCGCTCCCCAACTCACAGACCCATTCTCATCCTAAACTGCTCCTCACCCTCCCCACCGTACCACTCCCCAACTCACAGTCCCATTTTCAACCTAAACTGCTCCCCACCCTCCCCCCCGTACCACTCCCTAACTCACAGACCCATTATCATCCAAAACTTGTCTTCACCCTCCCCACAGTACCACTGTATAGCTCACAGATCCATTCTCATCCTAAACGGCTCCTCAACCTTCCCACCTTACCACTCCCCAACTCACAGACCCATTCTCATCCTAAACAGCTACTCACCCTCCCCACCATACCACTCGCCGACTCACAGCCCCATTCTCATCCTAAACTGTTTCTTACCCTCCCCCCCGTACCAGTCCCCAACTCACAGTCCCATTCTCATCCTAAACTGCTCCTCACCCTCCCCAACATACCACTCCCTAACTCGCAGACTCATTTTCATTCTAAAAAGCTTCTCACCCACCCCACCGTACAACTGCCTAACTCACAGACCCATTGTTACCTAAACTGCTCCTCACCCTCCACAACGTACCACTCCACAACTCACAGACCCATTTTCATCCTAAACTGCTCCTCACCCTCCCCACCGTACCGCTCCACAACTCACAGACCCATTCTCATCGTAAACTGCTCCTCACCCTCCCCACCATACCACTCAACAACTCACAGTCCGATTCTCAACATAAACTTCGCCTCACCCTCCCCACGATACCAGTTCCCAACTCACAGACCCCTTCTCATCTTAAACTGCTGCTCACCCACCCCATCGTACCACTCCCTAACTCGCAGACTCACTTTCATCCTAAAAAGCTCCTCATCCACCCCACCGTAGAACTCCGCAACTCACAGACCCATTGTTACCTAAACTGCTCCTCACCCTCCCCAACGTACCACACCCCGACTCACAGACCGATTCTCATCCTAAACTGCTCCTCACCCTCCCCACCGTACCACTCACCAACTCACAGACACATTCCAATCCTAAACTGCTCCTCACCCTCCCTAACATACCACTCCCCAACTCACAGAACCATTCTCATCCTAAACTGCTCCTCACCCTCCCGACAGTACCAATCCCTAACTCACAGACCAATTCTCATCGTAAACTGCTCCTCACCCTCCCCACCATACCACTCCCCAATTCACAGACCTATTCTTATCCTAAACTGGTCATCACCCTCCCCACCTTACCAATCCCCAACTGACAGACCCATTCTTATCCTAAACTGCTCCTCACCCTCTGCACCGTACCAGTTCCCAACTCACAGACCCATTCTCATCTTACACTGCTCCTCATCCTCCCCACCGTACCACTCCCCAACCCACAGACGCATTCTCATCCTAAACTGCTCCTCACCCTCCCCACCGTACCACTCCACAACTCACAGACGCATTCTCATCCTAAACTGGTACTCACCTTCCGCACCGTACCACTCCCCAACTCACATACACATTCTCATCCGAAACTGCGCCTCACCCTCCCCTCCGTACCACTCCCCAACTCACAGACATATTCTCATACTGAACTGCTCCTCACCCCACCCGCCACCGTACCACTCCCCAACTCACAGACCTACTCTTATCCTAAACTGGTGCTCACCCTCCCCACCGTACCACTCCCCAACTGACAGACCCATTCTTATCCTAAACTGCACCTCACCCTCCCCACCGTAGGGCTCCCCAACTCACAGACGCATTCTCATCCTAAACTGCTCCTCACCCTCCCCACCGTACCACTCCACAACTCACAGACGCATTCTCATCCTAAACTGGTACTCACCTTCCGCACCGTACCACTCCCCAACTCACATACACATTCTCATCCGAAACTGCGCCTCACCCTCCCCTCCGTACCACTCCCCAACTCACAGACATATTCTCATACTGAACTGCTCCTCACCCCACCCGCCACCGTACCACTCCCCAACTCACAGACCTATTCTTATCCTAAACTGGTGCTCACCCTCCCCACCGTACCACTCCCCAACTGACAGACCCATTCTTATCCTAAACTGCACCTCACCCTCCCCACCGTAGGGCTCCCCAACTCACAGTCCCAATCTCATCCTAAATTGCTCCTCACCCTCCCCACCGTACCGCTCAACAACTCAGAGACCCATTCTCATCCTAAACTGGTCCTCACCCTCTCCACCGTACCACTCTATAGCTCACAGACACATTCTCATCCTAAAGTGGTACTCACCTTCCGCACCATACCACTCCACAACCCACAGACCCAATCTCACTCTAAACTGCTCCTCACCCTCCCCACCGTACCACTCCCCAACTCACAGTCCCATTCTCATCCTAATCTGCTCCTCAACGTCGCCACCGTACCACTCCCCAACTCACATACCCATTCTCATCCTAAACTGCGCCTCACCACACCCGCCACCGTACCATTCCCCAACTCACAGACACATTCTCATCCTAATCTGCTCCTCACCCTCCCCGCCGTACCACTCCCCAATTCACAGACCCATTCTTATCCTAAACTGCTCCTCACCCTCCCCACGATACCAGTTCCCAACTCACAGACCCCTTCTCATCTTAAACTACTGCTCACCCACCCCATCGTACCACTCCCTAACTCGCAGACTCACTTTCATCCTAAAAAGCTCCTCAACCACCCCACCGTAGAACTCCGCAACTCACAGACCCATTGTTACCTAAACTGCTCCTCACCCTCCCCAACGTACCACACCCCGACTCACAGACCGATTCTCATCCTAAACTGCTCCTCACCCTCCCGACAGTACCAATCCCTAACTCACAGACCAATTCTCATCGTAAACTGCTCCTCACCCTCCCCACCATACCACTCCCCAATTCACAGACCTATTCTTATCCTAAACTGGTCCTCACCCTCCCCACCTTACCAATCCCCAACTGACAGACCCATTCTTATCCTAAACTGCTCCTCACCCTCTGCACCGTACCAGTTCCCAACTCACAGACCCATTCTCATCTTACACTGCTCCTCATCCTCCCCACCGTACCACTCTCCAACTCACAGACGCATTCTCATCCTAAACTGGTACTCACCTTCCGCACCGTACCACTCCCCAACTCACAGACCCATTCTCATCCTAATCTGCTCCTCACTCTACCCACCGTGCCACTGACAAACTCACAGACTCATTCTCATCCTAAACTGCTCCTCACCCTCCCCACCGTAGGGATCCCCAGCTCACAGTCCCAAACTCATCCTAAACTGCTCCTCACCCTACCCACCGTACCGCTCCCCAACTCACAGACCCATTCTCATCCTAAACTGCTCCTCACCCTCCCCACCGTACCACTCCCCAACTCACAGTCCCATTTTCAACCTAAACTGCTCCCCACCCTCCCCCCCGTACCACTCCCTAACTCACAGACCCATTATCATCCAAAACTTGTCTTCACCCTCCCCACAGTACCACTGTATAGCTCACAGATCCATTCTCATCCTAAACGGCTCCTCAACCTTCCCACCTTACCACTCCCCAACTCACAGACCCATTCTCATCCTAAACAGCTACTCACCCTCCCCACCATACCACTCGCCGACTCACAGCCCCATTCTCATCCTAAACTGTTTCTTACCCTCCCCCCCGTACCAGTCCCCAACTCACAGTCCCATTCTCATCCTAAACTGCTCCTCACCCTCCCCAACATACCACTCCCTAACTCGCAGACTCATTTTCATTCTAAAAAGCTTCTCACCCACCCCACCGTACAACTGCCTAACTCACAGACCCATTGTTACCTAAACTGCTCCTCACCCTCCCCACCATACCACTCAACAACTCACAGTCCGATTCTCAACATAAACTTCGCCTCACCCTCCCCAATGTACTATTCCCCAACTCACAGTCCCATTCTCATCATAAACTGCTCCTCACCCTCCCGAACCTACCGCTCCCCGACTCACAGACTCATTCTCATCCTAAACTGCGCCTCACCCTCCTCACCGTACCACTCCTCAACTCACATAACCATTCTCATCCTAAACTGCGCCTCATCCACGCCCCCCGTACCACTCCCCAACACACAGACCCATTCTCATCCTAAACTGTTTCATACCCTCACCCCGTACCAGTCCCCAACTCACAGTCCCATTCTCATCCTAAACTGAACCTCAACCTCCCCAACATACCACTCCCCAACTCGCAGACTCATTTTCATTCTAAAAAGTTTCTCACCCACCCCACCGTACAACTCCCCAACTCACAGACCCATTCTCATCATAAACTGCTCCTCACCCTCCCCACCGTACCACTCTATAGCTCACAGACCCATTCTCATCCGAAACGGCTCCTCATCCTCCCCACCTTAACACTTCCCAACTCACAGACCCATTCTCATTCTAAACTGCTCCTCTCCGTCCCCACCATACCACTCGCAATCTCACAGACCCATTCTCATCCTAAACTGCTCCTCACCCTCCCCACCGTACCACTCCCCAAGTCACAGACTCATTCTCATCCTAAACTGCTCCTCTCCCTCTCCACCGTACCACTCCCCAACTCACAGATCCATTCTCATCCTAAATGGCTCCTCAACCTTCCCACCTTACCACTCCCCAACTCACAGACCCATTCTCATCCTAAACTGCTCCTAACCCTCCCCACCGTACCAGTCCCCAACTCACAGTCCCATTTTCAACCTAAACTGCTCCCCACCCTCCCCCCGTACCACTCCCTAACTCACAGACCCATTATCATCCAAAACTCGTTTTCACCCTCCCCACAGTACCACTGTATAGCTCACAGACCCATTCTCATCCTAAACGTCTCCTCAAACTTCCCACCTTACCACTCCCCAACTCACAGACCCATTCTCATCCTAAACTGCTACTCACCCTCCCCACCATACTATTCCCCAACTCACAGCCCCATTCTCATCCTAAACTGTTTCTTACCCTCCCCCCCGTACTGCTCCACAACTCACAGATCCATTCTCATCCTAAACTGCTCCGCACCCTCCACAACGTACCACTCCACAACACACAGACCCATTTTCATCCTAAACAGCTCCTCACCCTCCCCACCGTACCGCTCCTCAACTCAAAGACGCGTTCTCATCTTAAATTGCTCTCACCCTCCCCACCGTAGGGCTCCCCAGCTCACAGCCCCAAACTCATCCTAAACTGCTCCTCACCTTCCCCACCGTACCACTCCCCAATTCACAGACCCATTCACATCGTAAACTGCTCCTCACCCTCCCCACCATACCACTCAACAACTCACAGTCCGATTCTCATCCTAAACTTTGCCTCACCCTCACCAATGTACTATTTCCCAACTCACAGTCCCATTCTCATCATAAACTGCTCCTCACCCTCCCAAACCTACCGCTCCCCGACTCACAGACTCATTCTCATCCTAAACTGCTCCTCACCCTCCCCACCGTACCGCACCATAACTCACAGACCCATTCTCATCCTGAACTGCTCCTCACCCTCCTCACCGTACCACTCCCCAACTCACAGTCCCATTCTCATCCTAAACTGCTCCTCAACCTCCCCACCGTACCACTCCTCAACTCACATAACCATTCTCATCCTAAACTGCGCCTCATCCACGCCCCCCGTACCACTCCCCAACTCACAGACACATTCTCGTACTGAACTGCCCCCACCCCTCCCGCCACCGAACCACTCCCCAACTCACAGACCCATTTTCATCCTAAAATGGTCCTCACCCTACCCAACATACCACTCCCCAACTCACAGACCCATTCTCATCCTAAACTGTTTCTTACCCTCCCCCCCCGTACCAGTCCCCAACTCACAGTCCCATTCTCATCCTAAACTGATCCTCACCCTCCCCAACATACCACTCCCTAACACGCAGGCTCACTTTCATTCTAAAAAGCTTCTCACCCACCCACCATACAACTCCTCAACTCACAGACCCATTCTCATCCTAAGCTGCTCCTCACTCTCCCCACAGTACCAACCCCTAACTCACAGACCAATTCTCATCGTAAACTGCTCCTCACTCTCCCCACAGTACCAATCCCTAACTCACAGACCAATTCTCATCGTAAACTGCTCCTCACCCTCCCCACCATACCACTCCCCAATTCACAGACCTATTCTTATCCTAAACTGGTCCTCACCCTCCCCACCTTACCAATCCCCAACTGACAGACCCATTCTTATCCTAAACTGCTTCTCACCCTCTGCACCGTACCAGTTCCCAACTCACAGACCCATTCTCATCTTACACTGCTCCTCATCCTCCCCACCGTACCACTCCCCAACTCACAGACGCATTCTCATCCTAAACTGCTCCTCACCCTCCCCACCGTACAACTCCCCAACTCACAGACGCATTCTCATCCTAAACTGCTCCTCACCGTCCCCACCGTACCACTCACCAACTCACAGTCCCATTCTCATCCTAAACTGCGCCTCACCACACCCGCCACCGTACCACTCCCCAATTCACAGACCTATTCTTATCTTAAACTGGTCCTCACCCTCCCCACCTTATCAATCCACAACTGACAGACCCATTCTTATCCTAAACTGCTCCTCACCATCTGCACCGTACCAGTTCCCAACTCACAGACCCATTCTCACCTTAAACTGCTCCTCACCCTCTCCACCGTACCACTCCCCAAATCAAAGACACATTCTCATCCTAAACTGGTCCTCACTCCAACCCCCCACCGTACCACTCCGCAACTCACAGTCCCATTTTCATCCTAAACTGCTCCTCACCCTCCCCACCTTACCACTCACAAAATCACAGACCCATTCTCATCTTAAACTGGTACTCACCCTCCGCACCATACTACTCCCCAAATCACAGACGCAATCTCATCCTAAACTGCTCCTCACACTCCCCACTATACAGCTCCCCAACTGACAGACCCATTCTCATCCTAAACTGGTCCTCATCCTCCCCACCGTACGACTCCCCAACTCACAGACCCATTGGCATCCTAAACTGCACCTCACCCTCCCCACCGTACAACTCCCCAACTCACAGTCCCATTGTTACCTAAACTGCTCCTCACCCTCCACAACGTACCACTCCCCAACTCACAGACACATTCTAGTACTGAACTGCACCTAACCCTACCCGCCACCGTACCACTCCCCAACTCACAGACCCATTCTCATCCTAAACTGCTCCTCACCCTCCCCACCGTAGGGCTCCCCAGCTCACAGTCCCAAACTCATCCTAAACTGCTCCTCACCCTACCCACCGTACCGCTCCCCAACTCACAGACCCATTCTCATCCTAAACTGCTCCTAACCCTCCCCACCGTACCACTCCCCAACTCACAGTCCCATTTTCAACCTAAACTGCTCCCCACCCTCCCCCCGTACCACTCCCTAACTCACAGACCCATTATCATCCAAAACTCGTTTTCACCCTCCCCACAGTACCACTGTATAGCTCACAGACCCATCCTCATCCTAAACGTCTCCTCAACCTTCCCACCTTACCACTCCCCAACTCACAGACCCATTCTCATCCTAAACTGGTACTCACCTTCCACACCGTACCACTCCCCAACTCACAGTCCCATTCTCAACCTAAACTGCACCTCACCCTCCCCCCGTACCACTCCCCAACTCACAGATATATTCTCATACTGAACTGCTCCTCACCCCACCCGCCACCGTACCACTCCCCAACTCAGATACCTATTCTTACCGAAACTGGTCCTCACCCTCCCCACCGTACCACTCCCCAACTGACAGACCCATTCTTATCCTAAACTGCTCCTCACCCTCCCCACCGTACCAGTTCCCAACTCACAGACCCCTTCTCATCTTTAACTGCTCCTCACCCTCCCCACCGTACCACTCCCCAACTCACTGACCCATTCTAATCCTAAACTGGTGCTCACCCCAACCACCCACCGTACTACTACCCAACTCACAGACGTATTCGCATCCTAAACTGCTCCTGACCCTCCCCACCGTACCACTCCCCAACTCACAGACCCATTCTCATCCTAAACTGCACCTCAGCCTCCCCACCGGTGGGCTCCCCAACTCACAGTCCCAATCTCATCCGAAACTGTTCCTCACCCTCCCCCCATGTACCACTCACCAACTCACAGACCCATTCTCATCCCAAACTGGTCCTCACCCTCTCCACCGTACCACTCTATAGCTCACAGACCCATTCTCATCCTAAACGGCTCCTCACCCTCCCCACATTGCAACTCCCGAACTCACAGACCCATTCTCATCCTAAACTGCTCCTCATCCTCCCCACCATACCACTCACCAACTCACAGCCCCATTCTCATCCTAAACTGCTCCTCATCCTCCCCACCATACCACTCACCAACTCACAGCCCCATTCTCATCCTAAAATGCTCCTCACCCTCCCCCCCGTACCACTCCCCAACTCACAGTCCCATTCTCATCCTAAACTGCTCCTCACCCTCCCCATCGCACCACTCCCTAACTCGCAGACTCACTTTCATCCTAAAAATCTCCTCATCCACCCACCGTACCACTCCGCAACTCACAGACCCATTGTTACCTAAACTGCTCCTCACCCTCCCCAACGTACCACTCCACAACTCACAGACCCATTCTCATCCTAATCTGCTCCTCACCCTCCCCAACGTACCACTCCCCAACTCTCAGACCCATTCTCATCCTAAACTGGTCCTCACCCTTCCCACCGTACCACTCCCCAACTCAAAGACCCATTCTCATCCTAAACTGCTCCTCACCTTCCCCACCATACCACTCGCCATCTCACAGACCAATTCTCATCCTAAACTACTCCTCACCCTGCCCACCGTACCACTCCCCAACTGACAGTCCCATTCTCATCCTAAACTGCTCCTCACCCTCCCCCCAGTACCACTCCCCAACTCACAGACCCATTCTCATCCTAAACTGCTCCTCACCTTCCCCACCGTACCACTCCGCAACTCACAGACCCATTCTCATCCTAAACTGCTCCTCTCCCTCTCCACCGTACCACTCCCCAACTCACAGACGCATTATCATCCTAAACTGGTCCTCACCCTCCCCACCGTACCACTCCCCAACTCACAGACCCATTCTCATCCTAATCTGCTCCTCACCCTCCCCACCGTACCACTCCCAAACTCACAGACCCATTCTCATCCTAAACTGATCCTGACCCTCCCCCCCGTACCACTCTCCAACTCACAGACACATTTTCATACTGAACTGCTCCTCACCACACCCGCCACCGTACCACTCCCTAACTCAGATACCTATTCTTATCCTAAACTGGTCCTCACCCTCCCCACCGTACCAGTTCCCAACTCACAGACCCCTTCTCATCTTTAACTGCTCCTCACCCTCCCCAACGTACCATTCCCCAACTCAAAGACCCATTCTCATTCTAAACTGGTGCTCACCCCAACCCCCCACTGTACAACTACCCAACTCACAGACGTATTCGCATCCTAAACTGCTCCTCACCCTCCCCACCGTACCGCTCCCCAACTCACAGTCCCATTCTCATCCTAAACTGCTCCTCACCCTCCCCAACGTACCACTCCCCAACTCACAGAAACATTCTCATCCTAAACTGGTATTCACCTTCCACACCATACCACTCCACAACTCACTGTCCCATTCTCATCCTAAATTGCTCCTCAACTTCGCCACCGTACCACTCCCCAACTCACATACACATTCTCATCCGAAACTGCGCCTCACCCTCCCCTCCGTACCACTCCCCAACTCACAGACATATTCTCATACTGAACTGCTCCTCACCCCACCCGCCACCGTACCACTCCCCAACTCACAGACCTATTCTTATCCTAAACTGGTGCTCACCCTCCCCACCGTACCACTCCCCAACTGACAGACCCATTCTTATCCTAAACTGCACCTCACCCTCCCCACCGTAGGGCTCCCCAACTCACAGTCCCAATCTCATCCTAAATTGCTCCTCACCCTCCCCACCGTACCGCTCAACAACTCAGAGACCCATTCTCATCCTAAACTGGTCCTCACCCTCCCCACCGTACCACTCTATAGCTCACAGACACATTCTCATCCTAAAGTGGTACTCACCTTCCGCACCATACCACTCCACAACCCACAGACCCAACCTCACTCTAAACTGCTCCTCACCCTCCCCACCGTACCACTCCCCAACTCACAGTCCCATTCTCATCCTAATCTGCTCCTCAACGTCGCCACCGTACCACTCCCCAACTCACATACCCATTCTCATCCTAAACTGCGCCTCACCACACCCGCCACCGTACCACTCCCCAACTCACAGACACATTCTCATCCTAATCTGCTCCTCACCCTCCCCGCCGTACCACTCCCCAATTCACAGACCCATTCTTATCCTAAACTGCTGCTCACCCTCCCCACGATACCAGTTCCCAACTCACAGACCCCTTCTCATCTTAAACTGCTGCTCACCCACCCCATCGTACCACTCCCTAACTCGCAGACTCACTTTCATCCTAAAAAGCTCCTCATCCACCCCACCGTAGAACTCCGCAACTCACAGACCCATTGTTACCTAAACTGCTCCTCACCCTCCCCAACGTACCACACCCCGACTCACAGACCGATTCTCATCCTAAACTGCTCCTCACCCTCCCCACCGTACCACTCACCAACTCACAGACACATTCCAATCCTAAACTGCTCCTCACCCTCCCTACCATACCACTCCCCAACTCACAGAACCATTCTCATCCTAAACTGCTCCTCACCCTCCCGACAGTACCAATCCCTAACTCACAGACCAATTCTCATCGTAAACTGCTCCTCACCCTCCCCACCATACCACTCCCCAATTCACAGACCTATTCTTATCCTAAACTGGTCATCACCCTCCCCACCTTACCAATCCCCAACTGACAGACCCATTCTTATCCTAAACTGCTCCTCACCCTCTGCACCGTACCAGTTCCCAACTCACAGACCCATTCTCATCTTACACTGCTCCTCATCCTCCCCACCGTACCACTCCCCAACCCACAGACGCATTCTCATCCTAAACTGCTCCTCACCCTCCCCACCGTACCACTCCACAACTCACAGACGCATTCTCATCCTAAACTGGTACTCACCTTCCGCACCGTACCACTCCCCAACTCACATACACATTCTCATCCGAAACTGCGCCTCACCCTCCCCTCCGTACCACTCCCCAACTCACAGACATATTCTCATACTGAACTGCTCCTCACCCCACCCGCCACCGTACCACTCCCCAACTCACAGACCTACTCTTATCCTAAACTGGTGCTCACCCTCCCCACCGTACCACTCCCCAACTGACAGACCCATTCTTATCCTAAACTGCACCTCACCCTCCCCACCGTAGGGCTCCCCAACTCACAGACGCATTCTCATCCTAAACTGCTCCTCACCCTCCCCACCGTACCACTCCACAACTCACAGACGCATTCTCATCCTAAACTGGTACTCACCTTCCGCACCGTACCACTCCCCAACTCACATACACATTCTCATCCGAAACTGCGCCTCACCCTCCCCTCCGTACCACTCCCCAACTCACAGACATATTCTCATACTGAACTGCTCCTCACCCCACCCGCCACCGTACCACTCCCCAACTCACAGACCTATTCTTATCCTAAACTGGTGCTCACCCTCCCCACCGTACCACTCCCCAACTGACAGACCCATTCTTATCCTAAACTGCACCTCACCCTCCCCACCGTAGGGCTCCCCAACTCACAGTCCCAATCTCATCCTAAATTGCTCCTCACCCTCCCCACCGTACCGCTCAACAACTCAGAGACCCATTCTCATCCTAAACTGGTCCTCACCCTCTCCACCGTACCACTCTATAGCTCACAGACACATTCTCATCCTAAAGTGGTACTCACCTTCCGCACCATACCACTCCACAACCCACAGACCCAATCTCACTCTAAACTGCTCCTCACCCTCCCCACCGTACCACTCCCCAACTCACAGTCCCATTCTCATCCTAATCTGCTCCTCAACGTCGCCACCGTACCACTCCCCAACTCACATACCCATTCTCATCCTAAACTGCGCCTCACCACACCCGCCACCGTACCATTCCCCAACTCACAGACACATTCTCATCCTAATCTGCTCCTCACCCTCCCCGCCGTACCACTCCCCAATTCACAGACCCATTCTTATCCTAAACTGCTCCTCACCCTCCCCACGATACCAGTTCCCAACTCACAGACCCCTTCTCATCTTAAACTACTGCTCACCCACCCCATCGTACCACTCCCTAACTCGCAGACTCACTTTCATCCTAAAAAGCTCCTCAACCACCCCACCGTAGAACTCCGCAACTCACAGACCCATTGTTACCTAAACTGCTCCTCACCCTCCCCAACGTACCACACCCCGACTCACAGACCGATTCTCATCCTAAACTGCTCCTCACCCTCCCGACAGTACCAATCCCTAACTCACAGACCAATTCTCATCGTAAACTGCTCCTCACCCTCCCCACCATACCACTCCCCAATTCACAGACCTATTCTTATCCTAAACTGGTCCTCACCCTCCCCACCTTACCAATCCCCAACTGACAGACCCATTCTTATCCTAAACTGCTCCTCACCCTCTGCACCGTACCAGTTCCCAACTCACAGACCCATTCTCATCTTACACTGCTCCTCATCCTCCCCACCGTACCACTCTCCAACTCACAGACGCATTCTCATCCTAAACTGGTACTCACCTTCCGCACCGTACCACTCCCCAACTCACAGACCCATTCTCATCCTAATCTGCTCCTCACCCTACCCACCGTGCCACTGACAAACTCACAGACTCATTCTCATCCTAAACTGCTCCTCACCCTCCCCACCGTAGGGATCCCCAGCTCACAGTCCCAAACTCATCCTAAACTGCTCCTCACCCTACCCACCGTACCGCTCCCCAACTCACAGACCCATTCTCATCCTAAACTGCTCCTCACCCTCCCCACCGTACCACTCCCCAACTCACAGTCCCATTTTCAACCTAAACTGCTCCCCACCCTCCCCCCCGTACCACTCCCTAACTCACAGACCCATTATCATCCAAAACTTGTCTTCACCCTCCCCACAGTACCACTGTATAGCTCACAGATCCATTCTCATCCTAAACGGCTCCTCAACCTTCCCACCTTACCACTCCCCAACTCACAGACCCATTCTCATCCTAAACAGCTACTCACCCTCCCCACCATACCACTCGCCGACTCACAGCCCCATTCTCATCCTAAACTGTTTCTTACCCTCCCCCCCGTACCAGTCCCCAACTCACAGTCCCATTCTCATCCTAAACTGCTCCTCACCCTCCCCAACATACCACTCCCTAACTCGCAGACTCATTTTCATTCTAAAAAGCTTCTCACCCACCCCACCGTACAACTGCCTAACTCACAGACCCATTGTTACCTAAACTGCTCCTCACCCTCCACAACGTACCACTCCACAACTCACAGACCCATTTTCATCCTAAACTGCTCCTCACCCTCCCCACCGTACCGCTCCACAACTCACAGACCCATTCTCATCGTAAACTGCTCCTCACCCTCCCCACCATACCACTCAACAACTCACAGTCCGATTCTCAACATAAACTTCGCCTCACCCTCCCCAATGTACTATTCCCCAACTCACAGTCCCATTCTCATCATAAACTGCTCCTCACCCTCCCGAACCTACCGCTCCCCGACTCACAGACTCATTCTCATCCTAAACTGCTCCTCACCCTCCTCACCGTACCACTCCTCAACTCACATAACCATTCTCATCCTAAACTGCGCCTCATCCACGCCCCCCGTACCACTCCCCAACACACAGACACATTCTCGTACTGAACTGCCCCCACCCCTCCCGCCACCGAACCACTCCCCAACTCACAGACCCATTTTCATCCTAAAATGGTCCTCACACTACCCAACGTACCACTCCCCAACTCACAGACCCATTCTCATCCTAAACTGTTTCATACCCTCACCCCGTACCAGTCCCCAACTCACAGTCCCATTCTCATCCTAAACTGAACCTCAACCTCCCCAACATACCACTCCCCAACTCGCAGACTCATTTTCATTCTAAAAAGTTTCTCACCCACCCCACCGTACAACTCCCCAACTCACAGACCCATTCTCATCATAAACTGCTCCTCACCCTCCCCACCGTACCACTCTATAGCTCACAGACCCATTCTCATCCGAAACTGGTCCTCACCCTCCCCACCGTACCACTCTATAGCTCACAGACACATTCTCATCCTAAAGTGGTACTCACCTTCCGCACCATACCACTCCACAACCCACAGACCCAACCTCACTCTAAACTGCTCCTCACCCTCCCCACCGTACCACTCCCCAACTCACAGTCCCATTCTCATCCTAATCTGCTCCTCAACGTCGCCACCGTACCACTCCCCAACTCACATACCCATTCTCATCCAAAACTGCGCCTCACCACACCCGCCACCGTACCACTCCCCAACTCACAGACACATTCTCATCCTAATCTGCTCCTCACCCTCCCCGCCGTACCACTCCCCAATTCACAGACCCATTCTTATCCTAAACTGCTGCTCACCCTCCCCACGATACCAGTTCCCAACTCACAGACCCCTTCTCATCTTAAACTGCTGCTCACCCACCCCATCGTACCACTCCCTAACTCGCAGACTCACTTTCATCCTAAAAAGCTCCTCATCCACCCCACCGTAGAACTCCGCAACTCACAGACCCATTGTTACCTAAACTGCTCCTCACCCTCCCCAACGTACCACACCCCGACTCACAGACCGATTCTCATCCTAAACTGCTCCTCACCCTCCCCACCGTACCACTCACCAACTCACAGACACATTCCAATCCTAAACTGCTCCTCACCCTCCCTACCATACCACTCCCCAACTCACAGAACCATTCTCATCCTAAACTGCTCCTCACCCTCCCGACAGTACCAATCCCTAACTCACAGACCAATTCTCATCGTAAACTGCTCCTCACCCTCCCCACCATACCACTCCCCAATTCACAGACCTATTCTTATCCTAAACTGGTCATCACCCTCCCCACCTTACCAATCCCCAACTGACAGACCCATTCTTATCCTAAACTGCTCCTCACCCTCTGCACCGTACCAGTTCCCAACTCACAGACCCATTCTCATCTTACACTGCTCCTCATCCTCCCCACCGTACCACTCCCCAACCCACAGACGCATTCTCATCCTAAACTGCTCCTCACCCTCCCCACCGTACCACTCCACAACTCACAGACGCATTCTCATCCTAAACTGGTACTCACCTTCCGCACCGTACCACTCCCCAACTCACATACACATTCTCATCCGAAACTGCGCCTCACCCTCCCCTCCGTACCACTCCCCAACTCACAGACATATTCTCATACTGAACTGCTCCTCACCCCACCCGCCACCGTACCACTCCCCAACTCACAGACCTACTCTTATCCTAAACTGGTGCTCACCCTCCCCACCGTACCACTCCCCAACTGACAGACCCATTCTTATCCTAAACTGCACCTCACCCTCCCCACCGTAGGGCTCCCCAACTCACAGACGCATTCTCATCCTAAACTGCTCCTCACCCTCCCCACCGTACCACTCCACAACTCACAGACGCATTCTCATCCTAAACTGGTACTCACCTTCCGCACCGTACCACTCCCCAACTCACATACACATTCTCATCCGAAACTGCGCCTCACCCTCCCCTCCGTACCACTCCCCAACTCACAGACATATTCTCATACTGAACTGCTCCTCACCCCACCCGCCACCGTACCACTCCCCAACTCACAGACCTATTCTTATCCTAAACTGGTGCTCACCCTCCCCACCGTACCACTCCCCAACTGACAGACCCATTCTTATCCTAAACTGCACCTCACCCTCCCCACCGTAGGGCTCCCCAACTCACAGTCCCAATCTCATCCTAAATTGCTCCTCACCCTCCCCACCGTACCGCTCAACAACTCAGAGACCCATTCTCATCCTAAACTGGTCCTCACCCTCTCCACCGTACCACTCTATAGCTCACAGACACATTCTCATCCTAAAGTGGTACTCACCTTCCGCACCATACCACTCCACAACCCACAGACCCAATCTCACTCTAAACTGCTCCTCACCCTCCCCACCGTACCACTCCCCAACTCACAGTCCCATTCTCATCCTAATCTGCTCCTCAACGTCGCCACCGTACCACTCCCCAACTCACATACCCATTCTCATCCTAAACTGCGCCTCACCACACCCGCCACCGTACCATTCCCCAACTCACAGACACATTCTCATCCTAATCTGCTCCTCACCCTCCCCGCCGTACCACTCCCCAATTCACAGACCCATTCTTATCCTAAACTGCTCCTCACCCTCCCCACGATACCAGTTCCCAACTCACAGACCCCTTCTCATCTTAAACTACTGCTCACCCACCCCATCGTACCACTCCCTAACTCGCAGACTCACTTTCATCCTAAAAAGCTCCTCAACCACCCCACCGTAGAACTCCGCAACTCACAGACCCATTGTTACCTAAACTGCTCCTCACCCTCCCCAACGTACCACACCCCGACTCACAGACCGATTCTCATCCTAAACTGCTCCTCACCCTCCCGACAGTACCAATCCCTAACTCACAGACCAATTCTCATCGTAAACTGCTCCTCACCCTCCCCACCATACCACTCCCCAATTCACAGACCTATTCTTATCCTAAACTGGTCCTCACCCTCCCCACCTTACCAATCCCCAACTGACAGACCCATTCTTATCCTAAACTGCTCCTCACCCTCTGCACCGTACCAGTTCCCAACTCACAGACCCATTCTCATCTTACACTGCTCCTCATCCTCCCCACCGTACCACTCTCCAACTCACAGACGCATTCTCATCCTAAACTGGTACTCACCTTCCGCACCGTACCACTCCCCAACTCACAGACCCATTCTCATCCTAATCTGCTCCTCACCCTACCCACCGTGCCACTGACAAACTCACAGACTCATTCTCATCCTAAACTGCTCCTCACCCTCCCCACCGTAGGGATCCCCAGCTCACAGTCCCAAACTCATCCTAAACTGCTCCTCACCCTACCCACCGTACCGCTCCCCAACTCACAGACCCATTCTCATCCTAAACTGCTCCTCACCCTCCCCACCGTACCACTCCCCAACTCACAGTCCCATTTTCAACCTAAACTGCTCCCCACCCTCCCCCCCGTACCACTCCCTAACTCACAGACCCATTATCATCCAAAACTTGTCTTCACCCTCCCCACAGTACCACTGTATAGCTCACAGATCCATTCTCATCCTAAACGGCTCCTCAACCTTCCCACCTTACCACTCCCCAACTCACAGACCCATTCTCATCCTAAACAGCTACTCACCCTCCCCACCATACCACTCGCCGACTCACAGCCCCATTCTCATCCTAAACTGTTTCTTACCCTCCCCCCCGTACCAGTCCCCAACTCACAGTCCCATTCTCATCCTAAACTGCTCCTCACCCTCCCCAACATACCACTCCCTAACTCGCAGACTCATTTTCATTCTAAAAAGCTTCTCACCCACCCCACCGTACAACTGCCTAACTCACAGACCCATTGTTACCTAAACTGCTCCTCACCCTCCCCACCATACCACTCAACAACTCACAGTCCGATTCTCAACATAAACTTCGCCTCACCCTCCCCAATGTACTATTCCCCAACTCACAGTCCCATTCTCATCATAAACTGCTCCTCACCCTCCCGAACCTACCGCTCCCCGACTCACAGACTCATTCTCATCCTAAACTGCGCCTCACCCTCCTCACCGTACCACTCCTCAACTCACATAACCATTCTCATCCTAAACTGCGCCTCATCCACGCCCCCCGTACCACTCCCCAACACACAGACCCATTCTCATCCTAAACTGTTTCATACCCTCACCCCGTACCAGTCCCCAACTCACAGTCCCATTCTCATCCTAAACTGAACCTCAACCTCCCCAACATACCACTCCCCAACTCGCAGACTCATTTTCATTCTAAAAAGTTTCTCACCCACCCCACCGTACAACTCCCCAACTCACAGACCCATTCTCATCATAAACTGCTCCTCACCCTCCCCACCGTACCACTCTATAGCTCACAGACCCATTCTCATCCGAAACGGCTCCTCATCCTCCCCACCTTAACACTTCCCAACTCACAGACCCATTCTCATTCTAAACTGCTCCTCTCCGTCCCCACCATACCACTCGCAATCTCACAGACCCATTCTCATCCTAAACTGCTCCTCACCCTCCCCACCGTACCACTCCCCAAGTCACAGACTCATTCTCATCCTAAACTGCTCCTCTCCCTCTCCACCGTACCACTCCCCAACTCACAGATCCATTCTCATCCTAAATGGCTCCTCAACCTTCCCACCTTACCACTCCCCAACTCACAGACCCATTCTCATCCTAAACTGCTCCTAACCCTCCCCACCGTACCAGTCCCCAACTCACAGTCCCATTTTCAACCTAAACTGCTCCCCACCCTCCCCCCGTACCACTCCCTAACTCACAGACCCATTATCATCCAAAACTCGTTTTCACCCTCCCCACAGTACCACTGTATAGCTCACAGACCCATTCTCATCCTAAAACGTCTCCTCAAACTTCCCACCTTACCACTCCCCAACTCACAGACCCATTCTCATCCTAAACTGCTACTCACCCTCCCCACCATACTATTCCCCAACTCACAGCCCCATTCTCATCCTAAACTGTTTCTTACCCTCCCCCCCGTACTGCTCCACAACTCACAGATCCATTCTCATCCTAAACTGCTCCGCACCCTCCACAACGTACCACTCCACAACACACAGACCCATTTTCATCCTAAACAGCTCCTCACCCTCCCCACCGTACCGCTCCTCAACTCAAAGACGCGTTCTCATCTTAAATTGCTCTCACCCTCCCCACCGTAGGGCTCCCCAGCTCACAGCCCCAAACTCATCCTAAACTGCTCCTCACCTTCCCCACCGTACCACTCCCCAATTCACAGACCCATTCACATCGTAAACTGCTCCTCACCCTCCCCACCATACCACTCAACAACTCACAGTCCGATTCTCAACCTAAACTTTGCCTCACCCTCCCCAATGTACTATTTCCCAACTCACAGTCCCATTCTCATCATAAACTGCTCCTCACCCTCCCAAACCTACCGCTCCCCGACTCACAGACTCATTCTCATCCTAAACTGCTCCTCACCCTCCCCACCGTACCGCACCATAACTCACAGACCCATTCTCATCCTGAACTGCTCCTCACCCTCCTCACCGTACCACTCCCCAACTCACAGTCCCATTCTCATCCTAAACTGCTCCTCAACCTCCCCACCGTACCACTCCTCAACTCACATAACCATTCTCATCCTAAACTGCGCCTCATCCACGCCCCCCGTACCACTCCCCAACTCACAGACACATTCTCGTACTGAACGTACTGAACTGCCCCCACCCCTCCCGCCACCGAACCACTCCCCAACTCACAGACCCATTTTCATCCTAAAATGGTCCTCACCCTACCCAACATACCACTCCCCAACTCACAGACCCATTCTCATCCTAAACTGTTTCTTACCCTCCCCCCCCGTACCAGTCCCCAACTCACAGTCCCATTCTCATCCTAAACTGATCCTCACCCTCCCCAACATACCACTCCCTAACACGCAGGCTCACTTTCATTCTAAAAAGCTTCTCACCCACCCACCATACAACTCCTCAACTCACAGACCCATTCTCATCCTAAGCTGCTCCTCACTCTCCCCACAGTACCAACCCCTAACTCACAGACCAATTCTCATCGTAAACTGCTCCTCACTCTCCCCACAGTACCAATCCCTAACTCACAGACCAATTCTCATCGTAAACTGCTCCTCACCCTCCCCACCATACCACTCCCCAATTCACAGACCTATTCTTATCCTAAACTGGTCCTCACCCTCCCCACCTTACCAATCCCCAACTGACAGACCCATTCTTATCCTAAACTGCTTCTCACCCTCTGCACCGTACCAGTTCCCAACTCACAGACCCATTCTCATCTTACACTGCTCCTCATCCTCCCCACCGTACCACTCCCCAACTCACAGACGCATTCTCATCCTAAACTGCTCCTCACCCTCCCCACCGTACAACTCCCAAACTCACAGACGCATTCTCATCCTAAACTGCTCCTCACCGTCCCCACCGTACCACTCACCAACTCACAGTCCCATTCTCATCCTAACTGCGCCTCACCACACCCGCCACCGTACCACTCCCCAATTCACAGACCTATTCTTATCTTAAACTGGTCCTCACCCTCCCCACCTTATCAATCCACAACTGACAGACCCATTCTTATCCTAAACTGCTCCTCACCATCTGCACCGTACCAGTTCCCAACTCACAGACCCATTCTCACCTTAAACTGCTCCTCACCCTCTCCACCGTACCACTCCCCAAATCAAAGACACATTCTCATCCTAAACTGGTCCTCACTCCAACCCCCCACCGTACCACTCCGCAACTCACAGTCCCATTTTCATCCTAAACTGCTCCTCACCCTCCCCACCTTACCACTCACAAAATCACAGACCCATTCTCATCTTAAACTGGTACTCACCCTCCGCACCATACTACTCCCCAAATCACAGACGCAATCTCATCCTAAACTGCTCCTCACACTCCCCACTATACAGCTCCCCAACTGACAGACCCATTCTCATCCTAAACTGGTCCTCATCCTCCCCACCGTACGACTCCCCAACTCACAGACCCATTGGCATCCTAAACTGCACCTCACCCTCCCCACCGTACAACTCCCCAACTCACAGTCCCATTGTTACCTAAACTGCTCCTCACCCTCCACAACGTACCACTCCCCAACTCACAGACACATTCTAGTACTGAACTGCACCTAACCCTACCCGCCACCGTACCACTCCCCAACTCACAGACCCATTCTCATCCTAAACTGCTCCTCACCCTCCCCACCGTAGGGCTCCCCAGCTCACAGTCCCAAACTCATCCTAAACTGCTCCTCACCCTACCCACCGTACCGCTCCCCAACTCACAGACCCATTCTCATCCTAAACTGCTCCTAACCCTCCCCACCGTACCACTCCCCAACTCACAGTCCCATTTTCAACCTAAACTGCTCCCCACCCTCCCCCCGTACCACTCCCTAACTCACAGACCCATTATCATCCAAAACTCGTTTTCACCCTCCCCACAGTACCACTGTATAGCTCACAGACCCATCCTCATCCTAAACGTCTCCTCAACCTTCCCACCTTACCACTCCCCAACTCACAGACCCATTCTCATCCTAAACTGCTACTCACCCTCCCCACCATACTACTCCCCAACTCACAGCCCCATTCTCATCCTAAACTGTTTCTTACCCTCCCCCCCGTACCGCTCCCCAACTCACAGACCCATTCTCATCCTAAACTGCTCCGCACCCTCCACAACGTACAACTCCACAACACACAGACCCATTTTCATCCTAAACAGCTCCTCACCCTCCCCACCGTACCGCTCCACAACTCACAGACCCATTCTCATCGTAAACTGCTCCTCACCATCCCCACCATACCACTCAACAACTCACAGTCCGATTCTCAACCTAAACTTCGCCTCACCCTCCCCAATGTACTATTCCCCAACTCACAGTCCCATTCTCATCATAAACTGCTCCTCACCCTCCCGAACCGTCCGCTCCCCGACTCACAGACTCATTCTCATCCTAAACTGCTCCTCACCCTCCTCACCGTACCACTCCTCAACTCACATAACCATTCTCATCCTAAACTGCGCCTCATCCACGCCCCCCGTACCACTCCCCAACACACAGACACATTCTCGTACTGAACTGCCCCCACCCCTCCCGCCACCGAACCACTCCCCAACTCACAGACCCATTTTCATCCTAAAATGGTCCTCACACTACCCAACGTACCACTCCCCAACTCACAGACCCATTTCCATCCTAAACTGTTTCATACCCTCCCCCCCGTACCAGTCCCCAACTCACAGTCCCATTCTCATCCTAAACTGAACCTCAACCTCCCCAACATACCACTCCCTAACTCGCAGACTCATTTTCATTCTAAAAAGTTTCTCACCCACCCCACCGTACAACTCCCCAACTCACAGACCATTCTCATCATAAACTGCTCCTCACCCTCCCCACCGTACCACTCTATAGCTCACAGACCCATTCTCATCCGAAACGGCTCCTCATCCTCCCCACCTTAACACTTCCCAACTCACAGACCCATTCTCATTCTAAACTGCTCCTCTCCGTCCCCACCATACCACTCGCAATCTCACAGACCCATTCTCATCCTAAACTGCTCCTCACCCTCCCCACCGTACCACTCCCCAAGTCACAGACTCATTCTCATCCTAAACTGCTCCTCTCCCTCTGCACCGTACCACTCCCCAACTCACAGATCCATGCTCATCCTAAACGGCTCCTCAACCTTCCCACCTTACCACTCCCCAACTCACAGACCCATTCTCATCCTAAACTGCTCCTAACCCTCCCCACCGTACCAGTCCCCAACTCACAGTCCCATTTTCAACCTAAACTGCTCCCCACCCTCCCCCGTACCACTCCCTAACTCACAGACCCATTATCATCCAAAACTCGTTTTCACCCTCCCCACAGTACCACCCCCCAACTCACAGACCCATTCTCATCCTAAACTGCTACTCACCCTCCCCACCATACTACTCCCCAACTCACAGCCCCATTCTCATCCTAAACTGTTTCTTACCCTCCCCCCCGTACCGCTCCACAACTCACAGATCCATTCTCATCCTAAACTGCTCCGCACCCTCCACAACGTACCACTCCACAACACACAGACCCATTTTCATCCTAAACAGCTCCTCACCCTCCCCACCGTACCGCTCCTCAACTAAAAGACCCATTCTCATCCCAAACTGCTCCTCACCCTCCCCACCGTACCACTCCCCAACTCACAGACGCGTTCTCATCTTAAATTGCTCTCACCCTCCCCACCGTAGGGCTCCCCAGCTCACAGCCCCAAACTCATCCTAAACTGCTCCTCACCTTCCCCACCGTACCACTCCCCAATTCACAGACCCATTCTCATCGTAAACTGCTCCTCACCCTCCCCACCATACCACTCAACAACTCACAGTCCGATTCTCAAACTAAACTTTGCCTCACCCTCCCCAATGTACTATTTCCCAACTCACAGTCCCATTCTCATCATAAACTGCTCCTCACCCTCCCAAACCTACCGCTCCCCGACTCACAGACTCATTCTCATCCTAAACTGCTCCTCACCCTCCCCACCGTACCGCACCATAACTCACAGACCCATTCTCATCCTAAACTGCTCCTCACCCTCCTCACCGTACCACTCCCCAACTCACAGTCCCATTCTCATCCTAAACTGCTCCTCAACCTCCCCACCGTACCACTCCTCAACTCACATAACCATTCTCATCCTAAACTGCGCCTCATCCACGCCCCCCGTACCACTCCCCAACTCACAGACACATTCTCGTACTGAACTGCCCCCACCCATCCCGCCACCGAACCACTCCCCAACTCACAGACCCATTTTCATCCTAAAATGGTCCTCACCCTACCCAACGTACCACTCCCCAACTCACAGACCCATTCTCATCCTAAACTGTTTCTTATCCTCCCCCACCGTACCAGTCCCCAACTCACAGTCCCATTCTCATCCTAAACTGATCCTCACCCTCCCCAACATACCACACCCTAACTCGCAGACTCACTTTCATTCTAAAAAGCTTCTCACCCACCCACCATACAACTCCTCAACTCACAGACCCATTTTCATCCTAAGCTGCTCCTCACTTTCCCACTGTACCAACCCCTAACTCACAGAACAATTCTCATCGTAAACTGCTCCTCACTCTCCCCACAGTACCAATCCCTAACTCACAGACCAATTCTCATCGTAAACTGCTCCTCACCCTCCCCACCATACCACTCCCCAATTCACAGACCTATTCTTATCCTAAACTGGTCCTCACCCTCCCCACCTTACCAATCCCCAACTGACAGACCCATTCTTATCCTAAACTGCTTCTCACCCTCTGCACCGTACCAGTTCCCAACTCACAGACCCATTCTCATCTTACACTGCTCCTCATCCTCCCCACCGTACCACTCCCCAACTCACAGACGCATTCTCATCCTAAACTGCTCCTCACCCTCCCCACCGTACAACTCCCAAACTCACAGACGCATTCTCATCCTAAACTGCTCCTCACCGTCCCCACCGTACCACTCACCAACTCACAGTCCCATTCTCATCCTAAACTGCGCCTCACCACACCCGCCACCGTACCACTCCCCAATTCACAGACCTATTCTTATCTTAAACTGGTCCTCACCCTCCCCACCTTATCAATCCACAACTGACAGACCCATTCTTATCCTAAACTGCTCCTCACCATCTGCACCGTACCAGTTCCCAACTCACAGACCCATTCTCACCTTAAACTGCTCCTCACCCTCTCCACCGTACCACTCCCCAAATCAAAGACACATTCTCATCCTAAACTGGTCCTCACTCCAACCCCCCACCGTACCACTCCGCAACTCACAGTCCCATTTTCATCCTAAACTGCTCCTCACCCTCCCCACCTTACCACTCACAAAATCACAGACCCATTCTCATCTTAAACTGGTACTCACCCTCCGCACCATACTACTCCCCAAATCACAGACGCAATCTCATCCTAAACTGCTCCTCACACTCCCCACTATACAGCTCCCCAACTGACAGACCCATTCTCATCCTAAACTGGTCCTCATCCTCCCCACCGTACGACTCCCCAACTCACAGACCCATTGGCATCCTAAACTGCACCTCACCCTCCCCACCGTACAACTCCCCAACTCACAGTCCCATTGTTACCTAAACTGCTCCTCACCCTCCACAACGTACCACTCCCCAACTCACAGACACATTCTAGTACTGAACTGCACCTAACCCTACCCGCCACCGTACCACTCCCCAACTCACAGACCCGTTTTCATCCTAAAATGATCCTCACACTCCCCAACTTACCAATCCCCAACTCACAGCCCCATTCTCATCCTAAACTGCTTCTTACCCTACCCCCCCGTACCAGTCCCCAACTCACAGACCCATTCTCATCCTAAACTGCTCCTCACCCTCACCACCGTACCGCTCCACAACTCACAGACCCATTCACATCCTAAACTGCTCCTCACCCTCCCCACCATACCGCTCCACAACTCACAGACCCATTCTCATCCTAAGCTGGTCCTCATACTCCCCACCGTACCACTCCCCAACTCACAGACCCATTCTCATCCTAAACTGCTCCTCACCCTCCCCACCGTAGGGCTCCCCAGCTTACAGTCCCAAACTTGTCCTAAACTGCTCCTCACCCTACCCACCGTACCGCTCCCCAACTCACAGACCCATTCTCATCCTAAACTGCTCCTAACCCTCCCCACCGTACCACTCCCCAACTCACAGTCCCATTTTCAACCTGAACTGCTCCCCACCCTCCCCCCGTAACACTCCCTAACTCACAGACCCATTATCATCCAAAACTCGTTTTCACCCTCCCCACAGTACCACTGTATAGCTCACAGACCCATCCTCATCCTAAACGTCTCCTCAACCTTCCCACCTTACCACTCCCCAACTCACAGACCCATTCTCATCCTAAACTGCTACTCACCCTCCCCACCATACTACTCCCCAACTCACAGCCCCATTCTCATCCTAAACTGTTTCTTACCCTCCCCCCCGTACCGCTCCCCAACTCACAGACCCATTCTCATCCTAAACTGCTCCGCACCCTCCACAACGTACAACTCCACAACACACAGACCCATTTTCATCCTAAACAGCTCCTCACCCTCCCCACCGTACCGCTCCACAACTCAAAGACCCATTCTGATCCCAAACTGCTCCTCACCCTCCCCACCGTACCACTCCCCAACTCACAGACGCGTTCTCATCTTAAATTGCTCTCACCCTCCCCACCGTAGGGCTCCCCAGCTCACAGCCCCAAACTCATAATAAACTGCTCCTCACCTTCCCCACCGTACCACTCCCCAATTCACAGACCCATTCTCATCGTAAAATGCTCCTCACCCTCCCCACCATACCACTCAACAACTCACAGTCCGATTCTCAACCTAAACTTTGCCTCACCCTCCCCAATGAACTATTCCCCAACTCACAGTCCCATTCTCATCATAAACTGCTCATCACCCTCCCGAACCTACCGCTCCCCGACTCACAGACTCATTCTCATCCTAAACTGCTCCTCACCCTCCCCACCGTACCGCACCATAACTCACAGACCCATTCTCATCCTAAACTGCTCCTCACCCTCCTCACCGTACCACTCCCCAACTCACAGTCCCATTCTCATCCTAAACTGCTCCTCAACCTCCCCACCGCACCAATCCTCAACTCACATAACCATTCTCATCCTAAACTGCGCCTCATCCACGCCCCCCGTACCACTCCCCAACTCACAGACACATTCTCGTACTGAACTTCCCCCACCCCTCCCGCCACCGAACCACTCCCCAACTCACAGACCCATTTTCATCCTAAAATGGTCCTCACTCTACCCAACGTACCACTCCCCACCTCACAGACCCATTCTCATCCTAAACTGTTTCTTACCCTCCCCCCCGTACCAGTCCCCAACTCACAGTCCCATTCTCATCCTAAACTGATCCTCACCCTCCCCAACATACCACTCCCTAACTCGCAGACTCATTTTCATTCTAAAAAGCTTCTCACCCACCCACCATACAACTCCTCAACTCACAGACCCATTCTCATCCTAAGTTGCTCCTCACTCTCCCCACCGTACCGCTCACCAACTCACAGACCCATTCTCATCCTAAACTGCTCCTCACTCTCCCCACAGTACCAATCCCTATCTCACAGACCAATTCTCATCGTAAACTGCTCCTCACCCTCCCCACCATACCACTCCCCAATTCACAGACCTATTCTTATCCTAAACTGGTCCTCACCCTCCCCACCTTACCAATCCCCAACTGACAGACCCATTCTTATCCTAAACTGCTCCTCACCCTCTGCACCGTACCAGTTCCCAACTCACAGACCCATTCTCATCTTACACTGCTCCTCATCCTCCCCACCGTACCACTCCCCAACTCACAGACGCATTCTCATCCTAAACTGCTCCTCACCCTCCCCACCGTAAAACTCCCCAACTCACAGACGCATTCTCATCCTAAACTGCTCCTCACCGTCCCCACCGTACCACTCACCAACTCACAGTCCCATTCTCATCCTAAACTGCGCCTCACCACACCCGCCACCGTACCACTCCCCAATTCACAGACCTATTCTTATCCTAAACTGGTCCTCACCCTCCCCACCTTACCAATCCCCAACTGACAGACCCATTCTTATCCTAAACTGCTCCTCACCCTCTGCACCGTACCAGTTCCCAACTCACAGACCCATTCTCATCTTACACTGCTCCTCATCCTCCCCACCGTACCACTCCCCAACTCACAGACGCATTCTCATCCTAAACTGCTCCTCACCCTCCCCACCGTAAAACTCCCCAACTCACAGACGCATTCTCATCCTAAACTGCTCCTCACCGTCCCCACCGTACCATTCACCAACTCACAGTCCCATTCTCATCCTAAACTGCGCCTCACCACACCCGCCACCGTACCACTCCCCAATTCACAGACCTATTCTTATCCTAAACTGGTCCTCACCCTCCCCACCTTATCAATCCACAACTGACAGACCCATTCTTATCCTAAACTGCTCCTCACCATCTGCACCGTACCAGTTCCCAACTCACAGACCCATTCTCACCTTAAACTGCTCCTCACCCTCTCCACCGTACCACTCCCCAAATCACAGACACATTCTCATCCTAATCAGGTCCTCACTCCAAGCCCCCACCGTACCACTCCACAACTCACAGTCCCATTTTCATCCTAAACTGCTCCTCACCCTCACCACCTTACCACACACAAAATCACAGACCCATTCTCATCTTAAACTGGTACTCACCCTCCGCACCATACTACTCCCCAAATCACAGACCCAATCTCATCCTAAACTGCTCCTCACACTCCCCACTGTACAGCTCCCGAACTGACAGACCCATTCTCATCCTAAACTGGTCCTCATCCTCCCCACCGTACGACTCCCCAACTCACAGACCCATTGGCATCTTAAACTGCACCTCACCCTCCCCACCGTACAACTCCCCAACTCACAGTCCCATTGTTACCTAAACTGCTCCACACCCTCCCCAACGTACCACTCCCCAACTCACAGACACATTCTCGTACTGAACTGCACCTAACCCCACCCGCCACCGTACCACGCCCCAACTCACAGAACCGTTTTCATCCTAAAATGATCCTCACCCTCCCCAACGTACTACTCCCCAGCTCACAGACCCAGTCTCATCCTAAACTGTTTCTTACCCTCCCCCCGTACCAGTCCCCAACTCACAGTCCCATTCTCATACTAAACTGAACCTCAACCTCCCCAACATACCACTCCCTAACTCGCAGACTCATTTTCATTCTAAAAAGTTTCTCACCCACCCCACCGTACAACTCCCCAACTCACAGACCCATTCTCATCCTAAGCCGGTCCTCATACTCCCCACCGTACCACTCTATAGCTCACAGACCCATTCTCATCCGAAACGGCTCCTCATCCTCCCCACCTTAACACTTCCCAACTCACAGACCCATTCTCATTCTAAACTGCTCCTCTCCGTCCCCACCATACCACTCGCAATCTCACAGACCCATTCTCATCCTAAACTGCTCCTCACCCTCCCCACCGTACCACTCCCCAAGTCACAGACTCATTCTCATCCTAAACTGCTCCTCTCCCTCTCCACCGTACCACTCCCCAACTCACAGATGCATTCTCATCCTAAACTGGTCCTCACCCTCCCCACCATACCACTCCCCAACTCACAGACCCATTCTCATCCTAAACTGCTCCTCACCCTCCCCACCGTAGGGCTCCCCAGCTCACAGTCCCAAACTCATCCTAAACTGCTCCTCACCCTACCCACCGTACCGCTCCCCAACTCACAGACCCATTCTCATCCTAAACTGCTCCTCACCCTCCCCACCGTACCACTCCCCAACTCACAGTCCCATTTTCAACCTAAACTGCTCCCCACCCTCCCCCCGTACCACTCCCTAACTCACAGACCCATTATCATCCAAAACTTGTTTTCAGCCTCCCCACAGTACCACTCCCCAACTCACAGACCCATTCTCATCCTAAACTGCTACTCACCCTCCCCACCATACCACTCCCCAACTCACAGCCCCATTCTCATCCTAAACTGTTTCTTAATCTCCCCCCCGTACCGCTCCCCAACTCACAGACCCATTCTCATCCTAAACTGCTCCGCACCCTCCACAACGTGCCACTCCACAACACACAGACCCATTTTCATCCTAAACTGCTCCTCACCCTCCCCACCGTACCGCTGCACAACTCAAAGACCCATTCTCATCCCAAACTGCTCCTCACCCTCCCCACCGTACCACTCCCCAACTCACAGACGCGTTCTCATCTTAAATTGCTCTCACCCTCCCCACCGTAGGGCTCCCCAGCTCACAGCCCCAAACTCATCCTAAACTGCTCCTCACCCACCCGAACCTACTGCTCCCCGACTCACAGACTCATTCTCATCCTAAACTGCTCCTCACCCTCCCCACCGTACCGCACCATAACTCACAGACCCATTCTCATCCTAAACTGCTCCTCACCCTCCTCACCGTACCACTCCCCAACTCACAGTCCCATTCTCATCCTAAACTGCTCCTCAACCTCCCCACCGTACCACTCCTCAACTCACATAACCATTCTCATCCTAAACTGCGCCTTATCCACGCCCCCCGTACCACTCCCCAACTCACAGACACATTCTCGTACTGAACTGCCCCCACCCCTCCCGCCACCGAACCACTCCCCAACTCACAGACCCATTTTCATCCTAAAATGGTCCTCACCCTACCCAACGTACCACTCCCCAACTCACAGACCCATTCTCATCCTAAACTGTTTCTTACCCTCCCCCCCGTACCAGTCCCCAACTCACAGTCCCATTCTCATCCTAAACTGATCCTCACCCTCCCCAACATACCACTCCCTAACTCGCAGACTCATTTTCATTCTAAAAAGCTTCTCACCCACCCACCATACAACTCCCCAACTCACAGACCCATTCTCATCCTAAGCTGCTCCTCACCCTCCCCACCGTACCGCTCCCCAACTCACAGACCCATTCTCATCCTAAACTGCTCCTCACCCTCCCCACAGTACCAATCCCTAACTCACAGACCAATTCTCATTGTAAACTGCTCCTCACCCTCCCCACCATACTACTCCCCAATTCACAGACCTATTCTTATCCTAAACTGGTCCTCACCCTCCCCACCTTACCAATCCCCAACTGACAGACCCATTCTTATCCTAAACTGCTCCTCACCCTCTGCACCGTACCAGTTCCCAACTCACAGACACATTCTCATCCTAAACTGCTCCTCACCCTCCCCACCGTACCACTCCACAACTCACAGACGCATTCTCATCCTAAACTGGTACTCACCTTCCGCACCGTACCAGTCCCCAACTCACAGACCCATTCTCATCCTATACTGCTCCTCACCGTCCCCACCGTACCACTCACCAACTCACAGATGCATTCTCATCCTAAACTGCGCCTCACCACACCCGCCACCGTACCACTCCCCAATTCACAGACCTATTCTTATCCTAAACTGGTCCTCACCCTCCCCACCTTATCAATCCACAACTGACAGACCCATTCTTATCCTAAACTGCTCCTCACCATCTGCACCGTACCAGTTCCTAACTGACACACCCATTCTCATCCTAAACTGCTCCTCACCCTCCCCACCGTACCACTCCCCAAATCACAGACACATTCTCATCCTAAACTGGTCCTCACTACAACCCCCCACCGTACCACTCCGCAACTCACAGTCCCATTCTCATCCTAAACTGGTCCTCACCCTCCCCACCGTACCACTCTATAGCTCACAGACCCATTCTCATCCGAAACGGCTCCTCATCCTCCCCACCTTAACACTTCCCAACTCACAGACCCATTCTCATTCTAAACTGCTCCTCTCCATCCCCACCATACCACTCGCAATCTCACAGACCCATTCTCATCCTAAACTGGTCCTCACCCTCCCCACCGTACCACTCCCCAAGTCACAGACTCATTCTCATCCTAAACTGCTCCTCTCCCTCTCCACAGTACCACTCCCCAACTCACAGATGCATTCTCATCCTAAACTGGTCCTCACCCTCCCCACCGTACCACTCCCCAACTCACAGACCCATTCTCATCCTAAACTGCTCCTCACCCTCCCCACCGTAGGGCTCCCCAGCTCACAGTCCCAAACTCATCCTAAACTGCTCCTCACCCTACCCACCGTACCGCTCCCCAACTCACAGACCACTTCTCATCCTAAACTGCTCCTCACCCTCCCCACCGTACCACTCCCCAACTCACAGTCCCATTTTCAACCTAAACTGCTCCCCACCCTCCCCCCGTACCACTCCCTAACTCACAGACCCATTATCATCCAAAACTTGTTTTCACCCTCCCCACAGTACCACCCCCCAACTCACAGACCCATTCTCATCCTAAACTGCTACTCACCCTCCCCACCATACCACTCCCCAACTCACAGCCCCATTCTCATCCTAAACTGTTTCTTAATCTCCCCCCCGTACCGCTCCCCAACTCACAGACCCATTCTCATCCTAAACTGCTCCGCACCCTCCACAACGTACCACTCCACAACACACAGACCCATTTTCATCCTAAACTGCTCCTCACCCTCCCCACCGTACCGCTGCACAACTCACAGACCCATTCTCATCCCAAACTGCTCCTCACCCTCCCCACCGTACCACTCCCCAACTCACAGACGCGTTCTCATCTTAAATTGCTCTCACCCTCCCCACCGTAGGGCTCCCCAGCTCACAGCCCCAAACTCATCCTAAACTGCTCCTCACCTTCCCCACCGTACCACTCCACAATTCACAGACCCATTCTCATCGTAAACTGCTCCTCACCCTCCCCACCATACCACTCAACAACTCACAGTCCGATTCTCAACCTAAACTTTGCCTCACCCTCCCCAATGTACTATTCGCCAACTCACAGTCCCATTCTCATCATAAACTGCTCCTCACCCACCCGAACCTACTGCTCCCCGACTCACAGACTCATTCTCATCCTAAACTGCTCCTCACCCTCCCCACCGTACCGCACCATAACTCACAGACCCATTCTCATCCTAAACTGCTCCTCACCCTCCTCACCGTACCACTCCCCAACTCACAGTCCCATTCTCATCCTAAACTGCTCCTCAACCTCCCCACCGTACCACTCCTCAACTCACATAACCATTCTCATCCTAAACTGCGCCTCATCCACGCCCCCCGTACCACTCCCCAACTCACAGACACATTCTCGTACTGAACTGCCCCCACCCCTCCCGCCACCGAACCACTCCCCAACTCACAGACCCATTTTCATCCTAAAATGGTCCTCACCCTACCCAACGTACCACTCCCCTACTCACAGACCCATTCTCATCCTAAACTGTTTCTTACCCTCCCCCCCGTACCAGTCCCCAACTCACAGTCCCATTCTCATCCTAAACTGATCCTCACCCTCCCCAACATACCACTCCCTAACTCGCAGACTCATTTTCATTCTAAAAAGCTTCTCACCCACCCACCATACAACTCCCCAACTCACAGACCCATTCTCATCCTAAGCTGCTCCTCACCCTCCCCACCGTACCGCTCCCCAACTCACAGACCCATTCTCATCCTAAACTGCTCCTCACCCTCCCCACAGTACCAATCCCTAACTCACAGACCAATTCTCATTGTAAACTGCTCCTCACCCTCCCCACCATACCACTCCCCAATTCACAGACCTATTCTTATCCTAAACTGGTCCTCACCCTCCCCACCTTACCAATCCCCAACTGACAGACCCATTCTTATCCTAAACTGCTCCTCACCCTCTGCACCGTACCAGTTCCCAACTCACAGACCCATTCTCATCCTAAACTGCTCCTCACCCTCCCCACCGTACCACTCCACAACTCACAGACGCATTCTCATCCTAAACTGGTACTCACCTTCCGCACCGTACCAGTCCCCAACTCACAGACCCATTCTCATCCTATACTGCTCCTCACCGTCCCCACCCTACCACTCACCAACTCACAGTCCCATTCTCATCCTAAACTGCGCCTCACCACACCCGCCACCGTACCACTCCCCAATTCACAGACCTATTCTTATCCTAAACTGGTCCTCACCCTCCCCACCTTATCAATCCACAACTGACAGACCCATTCTTATCCTGAACTGCTCCTCACCATCTGCACCGTACCAGTTCCTAACTGACACACCCATTCTCATCCTAAACTGCACCTCACCCTCCCCACCGTACCACTCCCCAAATCACAGACACATTCTCATCCTAAACTGGTCCTCACTACAACCCCCCAACGTACCACTCCGCAACTCACAGTCCCATTCTCATCCTAAACTGCTCCTCTCCCTCTCCACCGTACCACTCCCCAACTCACAGATGCATTCTCATCCTAAACTGGTCCTAACCCTCCCCACCGTACCACTCTATAGCTCACAGACCCATTCTCATCCGAAACGGCTCCTCATCCTCCCCACCTTAACACTTCCCAACTCACAGACCCATTCTCATTCTAAACTGCTCCTCTCCGTCCCCACCATACCACTCGCAATCTCGCAGACCCATTCTCATCCTAAACTGCTCCTCACCCTCCCCACCGTACCACTCCCCAAGTCACAGACTCATTCTCATCCTAAACTGCTCCTCTCCCTCTCCACCGTACCACTCCCCAACTCACAGATGCATTCTCATCCTAAACTGGTCCTCACCCTCCCCACCGTACCACTCCCCAACTCACAGACCCATTCTCATCCTAAACTGCTCCTCACCCTCCCCACCGTAGGGCTCCCCAGCTCACAGTCCCAAACTCATCCTAAACTGCTCCTCACCCTACCCACCGTACCGCTCCCCAACTCACAAACCCATTCTCATCCTAAACTGCTCCTCACCCTCCCCACCATACCACTCCCCAACTCACAGTCCCATTTTCAACCTAAACTGCTCCCCACCCTCCCCCCGTACCACTCCCTAACTCACAGACCCATTATCATCCAAAACTTGTTTTCACCCTCCCCACAGTACCACCCCCCAACTCACAGACCCATTCTCATCCTAAACTGCTACTCACCCTCCCCACCATACAACTCCCCAACTCACAGCCCCATTCTCATCCTAAACTGTTTCTTAATCTCTCCCCCGTACCGCTCCCCAACTCACAGACCCATTCTCATCCTAAACTGCTCCGCACCCTCCCCAACGTACCACTCCACAACACACAGACCCATTTTCATCCTAAACTGCTCCTCAACCTCCCCACCATACCACTCCCCAACTCACAGACCCATTCTCATCCTAAACTGCTCCTCACCCTCCCCACCGTACCACTCCCCAACTCACAGACCCATTTTCATCCTAAACTGCTCCTCACCCTCCCCACCGTACCGCTGCACAACTCAAAGACCCATTCTCATCCCAAACTGCTCCTCACCCTCCCCACCGTACCACTCCCCAACTCACAGACGCGTTCTCATCTTAAATTGCTCTCACCCTCCCCACCGTAGGGCTCCCCAGCTCACAGCCCCAAACTCATCCTAAACTGCTCCTCACCTTCCCCACCGTACCACTCCCCAATTCACAGACCCATTCTCATCGTAAACTGCTCCTCACCCTCCCCACCATACCACTCAACAACTCACAGTCCGATTCTCAACCTAAACTTTGCCTCACCCTCCCCAATGTACTATTCGCCAACTCACAGTGCCATTCTCATCATAAACTGCTCCTCACCCACCCGAACCTACTGCTCCCCGACTCACAGACTCATTCTCATCCTAAACTGCTCCTCACCCTCCCCACCGTACCGCACCATAACTCACAGACCCATTCTCATCCTAAACTGCTCCTCACCCTCCTCACCGTACCACTCCCCAACTCACAGTCCCATTCTCATCCTAAACTGCTCCTCAACCTCCCCACCGTACCACTCCTCAACTCACATAACCATTCTCATCCTAAACTGCGCCTCATCCACGCCCCCCGTACCACTCCCCAACTCACAGACACATTCTCGTACTGAACTGCCCCCACCCCTCCCGCCACCGAACCACTCCCCAACTCACAGACCCATTTTCATCCTAAAATGGTCCTCACCCTACCCAACGTACCACTCCCCTACTCACAGACCCATTCTCATCCAAAACTGTTTCTTACCCTCCCCCCCGTACCAGTCCCCAACTCACAGTCCCATTCTCATCCTAAACTGATCCTCACCCTCCCCACAGTACCAATCCCTAACTCACAGACCAATTCTCATTGTAAACTGCTCCTCACCCTCCCCACCATACCACTCCCCAATTCACAGACCTATTCTTATCCTAAACTGGTCCTCACCCTCCCCACCTTACCAATCCCCAACTGACAGACCCATTCTTATCCTAAACTGCTCCTCACCCTCTGCACCGTACCAGTTCCCAACTGACAGACCCATTCTCATCCTAAACTGCTCCTCACCCTCCCCACCGTACCACTCCACAACTCACAGACGCATTCTCATCCTAAACTGGTACTCACCTTCCGCACCGTACCAGTCCCCAACTCACAGACCCATTCTCATCCTATACTGCTCCTCACCGTCCCCACCCTACCACTCACCAACTCACAGTCCCATTCTCATCCTAAACTGCGCCTCACCACACCCGCCACCGTACCACTCCCCAATTCACAGACCTATTCTTATCCTAAACTGGTCCTCACCCTCCCCACCTTATCAATCCACAACTGACAGACCCATTCTTATCCTGAACTGCTCCTCACCATCTGCACCGTACCAGTTCCTAACTGACACACCCATTCTCATCCTAAACTGCACCTCACCATCCCCACCGTACCACTCCCCAAATCACAGACACATTCTCATCCTAAACTGGTCCTCACTACAACCCCCCACCGTACCACTCCGCAACTCACAGTCCCATTCTCATCCTAAACTGGTCCTCACCCTCCCCACCGTACCACTCCCAAAGTCACAGACTCATTCTCATCCTAAACTGCTCCTCTCCCTCTCCACCGTACCACTCCCCAACTCACAGATGCATTCTCATCCTAAACTGGTCCTAACCCTCCCCACCGTACCACTCTATAGCTCACAGACCCATTCTCATCCGAAACGGCTCCTCATCCTCCCCACCTTAACACTTCCCAACTCACAGACCCATTCTCATTCTAAACTGCTCCTCTCCGTCCCCACCATACCACTCGCAATCTCACAGACCCATTCTCATCCTAAACTGCTCCTCACCCTCCCCACCGTACCACTCCCCAAGTCACAGACTCATTCTCATCCTAAACTGCTCCTCTCCCTCTCCACCGTACCACTCCCCAACTCACAGATGCATTCTCATCCTAAACTGGTCCTCACCCTCCCCACCGTACCACTCCCCAACTCACAGACCCATTCTCATCCTAAACTGCTCCTCACCCTCCCCACCGTAGGGCTCCCCAGCTCACAGTCCCAAACTCATCCTAAACTGCTCCTCACCCTACCCACCGTACCGCTCCCCAACTCACAAACCCATTCTCATCCTAAACTGCTCCTCACCCTCCCCACCATACCACTCCCCAACTCACAGTCCCATTTTCAACCTAAACTGCTCCCCACCCTCCCCCCTTACCACTCCCTAACTCACAGACCCATTATCATCCAAAACTTGTTTTCACCCTCCCCACAGTACCACTCCCCAACTCACAGACCCATTCTCATCCTAAACTGCTACTCACCCTCCCCACCATACCACTCCCCAACTCACAGCCCCATTCTCATCCTAAACTGTTTCTTAATCTCCCCCTCGTACCGCTCCCCAACACACAGACCCATTCTCATCCTAAACTGCTCCGCACCCTCCACAACGTACCACTCCACAACACACAGACCCATTTTCATCCTAAACTGCTCCTCACCCTCCCCACCATACCACTCCACAACTCACAGACGCATTCTCATCCTAAACTGGTACTCACCTTCCGCACCGTACCAGTCCCCAACTCACAGACCCATTCTCATCCTATACTGCTCCTCACCGTCCCCACCGTACCACTCTCCAACTCACAGTCCCATTCTCATCCTAAACTGCGCCTCACCACACCCGCCACCGTACCACTCCCCAATTCACAGACCTATTCTTATCCTAAACTGGTCCTCACCCTCCCCACCTTATCAATCCACAACTGACAGACCCATTCTTATCCTAAACTGCTCCTCACCATCTGCACCGTACCAGTTCCTAACTGACACACCCATTCTCATCCTAAACTGCTCCTCACCCTCCCCACCGTACCACTCCCCAAATCACAGACACATTCTCATCCTAAACTGGTCCTCACTCCAACCCCCCACCGTACCACTCCGCAACTCACAGTCCCATTCTCATCCTAAACTGGTCCTCACCCTCCCCACCGTACCACTCCCAATGTCACAGACTCATTCTCATCCTAAACTGCTCCTCACCCTCCCCACCGTACCACTCCCCAACTCACAGTCCCATTTTCAACCTAAACTGCTCCCCACCCTCCCCCCTTACCACTCCCTAACTCACAGACCCATTATCATCCAAAACTTGTTTTCACCCTCCCCACAGTACCACTCCCCAACTCACAGACCCATTCTCATCCTAAACTGCTACTCACCCTCCCCACCATACCACTCCCCAACTCACAGCCCCATTCTCATCCTAAACTGTTTCTTAATCTCCCCCCCGTACCGCTCCCCAACACACAGACCCATTCTCATCCTAAACTGCTCCGCACCCTCCACAACGTACCACTCCACAACACACAGACCCATTTTCATCCTAAACTGCTCCTCACCCTCCCCACCGTACCGCTCCACAACTCACAGACGCATTCTCATCCTAAACTGGTACTCACCTTCCGCACCGTACCAGTCCCCAACTCACAGACCCATTCTCATCCTATACTGCTCCTCACCGTCCCCACCGTACCACTCTCCAACTCACAGTCCCATTCTCATCCAAAACTGCGCCTCACCACACCCGCCACCGTACCACTCCCCAATTCACAGACCTATTCTTATCCTAAACTGGTCCTCACCCTCCCCACCTTATCAATCCACAACTGACAGACCCATTCTTATCCTAAACTGCTCCTCACCATCTGCACCGTACCAGTTCCTAACTGACACACCCATTCTCATCCTAAACTGCTCCTCACCCTCCCCACCGTACCACTCCCCAAATCACAGACACATTCTCATCCTAAACTGGTCCTCACTCCAACCCCCCACCGTACCACTCCGCAACTCACAGTCCCATTCTCATCCTAAACTGGTCCTCACCCTCCCCACCGTACCACTCCCAATGTCACAGACTCATTCTCATCCTAAACTGCTCCTCTCCCTCTCCACCGTACCACTCCCCAACTCACAGATGCATTCTCATCCTAAACTGGTCCTCACCCTCCCCACCGTACCACTCTATAGCTCACAGACCCATTCTCATCCGAAACGGCTCCTCATCCTCCCCACCTTAACACTTCCCAACTCACAGACCCATTCTCATTCTAAACTGCTCCTCTCCGTCCCCACCATACCACTCGCAATCTCACAGACCCATTCTCATCCTAAACTGCTCCTCACCCTCCCCACCGTACCACTCCCCAAGTCACAGACTCATTCTCAACCTAAACTGCTCCTCTCCCTCTCCACCGTACCACTCCCCAACTCACAGATGCATTCTCATCCTAAACTGGTCCTCACCCTCCCCACCGTACCACTCCCCAACTCACAGACCCATTCTCATCCTAAACTGCTCCTCACCCTCCCCACCGTAGGGCTCCCCAGCTCACAGTCCCAAACTCATCCTAAACTGCTCCTCACCCTACCCACCGTACCGCTCCCCAACTCACAGACCCATTCTCATCCTAAACTGCTCCTCACCCTCCCCACCGTACCACTCCCCAACTCACAGTCCCATTTTCAACCTAAACTGCTCCCCACCCTCCCCCCGTACCACTCCCTAACTCACAGACCCATTATCATCCAAAGCTTGTTTTCACCCTCCCCACAATACCACTCCCCAACTCACAGACCCATTCTCATCCTAAACTGCTACTCACCCTCCCCACCATACCACTCCACAACTCACAGACGCGTTCTCATCTTAAATTGCTCTCACCCTCCCCACCGTAGGGCTCCCCAGCTCACAGCCCCAAACTCATCCTAAACTGCTCCTCACCTTCCCCACCGTACCACTCCCCAATTCACAGACCCATTCTCATCGTAAACTGCTCCTCACCCTCCCCACCATACCACTCAACAACTCACAGTCCGATTCTCAACCTAAACTTTGCCTCACCCTCCCCAATGTACTATTCGCCAACTCACAGTCCCATTCTCATCATAAACTGCTCCACACCCACCCGAACCTACTGCTCCCCGACTCACAGACTCATTCTCATCCTAAACTGCTCCTCACCCTCCCCACCGTACCGCACCATAACTCACAGACCCATTCTCATCCTAAACTGCTCCTCACCCTCCTCACCGTACCACTCCCCAACTCACAGTCCCATTCTCATCCTAAACTGCTCCTCAACCTCCCCACCGTACCACTCCTCAACTCACATAACCATTCTCATCCTAAACTGCGCCTCATCCACGCCCCCCGTACCACTCCCCAACTCACAGACACATTCTCGTACTGAACTGCCCCCACCCCTCCCGCCACCGAACCACTCCCCAACTCACAGACCCATTTTCATCCTAAAATGGTCCTCACCCTACCCAACGTACCACTCCCCAACTCGCAGACCCATTCTCATCCTAAACTGTTTCTTACCCTCCCCCCCGTACCAGTCCCCAACTCACAGTCCCATTCTCATCCTAAACTGATCCTCACCCTCCCCAACATACCACTCCCTAACTCGCAGAGTCATTTTCATTCTAAAAAGCTTCTCACCCACCCACCATACAACTCCCCAACTCACAGACCCATTCTCATCCTAAGCTTCTCCTCACCCTCCCCACCGTACCGCTCCCCAACTCACAGACGCATTCTCATCCTAAACTGCTCCTCACCCTCCCCACAGTACCAATCCCTAACTCACAGACCAATTCTCATTGTAAACTGCTCCTCACCCTCCCCACCATACCACTCCCCAATTCACAGACCTATTCTTATCCTAAACTGGTCCTCACCCTCCCCACCTTACCAATCCCCAACTGACAGACCCATTCTTATCCTAAACTGCTCCTCACCCTCTGCACCGTACCAGTTCCCAACTCACAGACCCATTCTCATCCTAAACTGCTCCTCACCCTCCCCACCGTACCACTCCACAACTCACAGACGCATTCTCATCCTAAACTGGTACTCACCTTCCGCACCATACCAGTCCCCAACTCACAGACCCATTCTCATTCTAAACTGCGCCTCACCACACCCGCCACCGTACCACTCCCCAATTCACAGACCTATTCTTATCCTAAACTGGTCCTCACCCTCCCCACCTTATCAATCCACAACTGACAGACCCATTCTTATCCTGAACTGCTCCTCACCATCTGCACCGTACCAGTTCCTAACTGACACACCCATTCTCATCCTAAACTGCTCCTCACCCTCCCCACCGTAGCACTCCGCAACTCACAGTCCCATTCTCATCCTAAACTGGTCCTCACCCTCCCCACCTTACCACTCACAAAATCACAGACCCATTCTCATCTTAAACTGGTACTCACCCTCTGCACCGTACTACTCCCCAAATCACAGACCCATTCTCATCCTAAACTGCTCCTCCCCACCGTAGAGCTCCCGTACAGACAGATCCATTCTCATCCTAAACTGGTCCTCATCCTCCCCACCGTACGATTCCCCAACTCACAGACCCATTGGCATCCTAAACTGCACCTCACCCTCCCCACCGTACAACTCCCCAACTCACAGTCCCATTGTTACCTAAACTGCTCCTCACCCTCCCCAACGTACTACTCCCCAACTCACAGACACATTCTCGTACTGAACTGCACCTCACCCCACCCGCCACCGTACCACTCCCCAAATCAGAGACCCGTTTTCATCCTAAAATGATCCTCACCCTCCCCAACGTACTACTCCCCAGTTCACAGACCCATTCTCACACGAAACGGCTCCTCAAACGTCCCACCTTACCAATCCCCAACTCACAGCCCCATTCTCATCCTAAACTGCTTCTTACCCTACCCCGCCGTACCAGTCCCCAACTCACAGTCCCATTCTCATCCTAAACTGATCCTCACCCTCCCCAACATACCACTCCCTAACTCGCAGACTCATTTTCATTCTAAAAAGTTTCTCACCCACCCCACCGTACAACTCCCCAACTCAGAGACCCATTCTCATCCTAAACTGCTCCTCACCCTCACCACCGTACCGCTCCACAACTCACAGACCCATTCTCATCCTAAACTGCTGCTCACCCTCCCCACCGTACCACTCCCCACCTCACAGTCCCATTTTCAACCTAAACTGCTCCCCACCCTCTCCCCCATACCACTCCCTAACTCACAGACCCATTATCATCCAAAACTTGTCTTCACCCTCCCCACAGTACCACTGTATAGCTCACAGACCCATTCTCATCCTAAACGGCTCCTCAACCTTCCCACCTTACCACTCCCCAACTCACAGACCCATTCTCATCCTAAACTGCTACTCACCCTCCCCACCATACCACTCGCCGACTCACAGCCCCATTCTCATCCTAAACTGTTTCTTACCCTCCCCACCGTACCAGTCCCCAACTCACAGTCCCATTCTCATCCTAAACTGCTCCTCACCCTCCCCAACATACCACTCCCTAACTCGCAGACTCATTTTCATTCTAAAAAGCTTCTCACCCACCCCACCGTACAACTGCCTAACTCACAGACCCATTGTTACCTAAACTGCTCCTCACCCTCCACAACGTACCACTCCACAACTCACAGACCCATTTTCATCCTAAACTGCTCCTCACCCTCCCCACCGTACCGCTCCACAACTCACAGACCCATTCTCATCGTAAACTGCTCCTCACCCTCCCCACCATACCACTCAACAACTCACAGTCCGATTCTCAACCTAAACTTCGCCTCACCCTCCCCAATGTACTATTCCCCAACTCACAGTCCCATTCTCATCATAAACTGCTCCTCATCCTCCCGAACCTACCGCTCCCCGACTCACAGACTCATTCTCATCCTAAACTGCTCCTCACCCTCCCCATCGTACCGCACCATAACTCACAGACCCATTCTCATCCTAAACTGCTCCTCACCCTCCTCACCGTACCACTCCCCAACTCACAGTCCCATTCTCATCCTAAACTGCTCCTCAACCTCCCCACCGTACCACTCCTCAACTCACATAACCATTCTCATCCTAAACTGCGCCTCATCCACGCCCCCCGTACCACTCCCCAACTCACAGACACATTCTCGTACTGAACTGCCCCCACCCCTCCCGCCACCGAACCACTCCCCAACTCACAGACCCATTTTCATCCTAAACTGATCCTCACCCTCCCCAACATACCACTCCCTAACTTGCAGACTCATTTTCATTCTAAAAAGTTTCTCACCCACCCCACCGTACAACTCCCCAACTCAGAGACCCATTCTCATCCTAAACTGCTCCTCACCCTCACCACCGTACCGCTCCACAACTCACGGACCCATTCTCATCCTAAACTGCTGCTCACCCTCCCCACCGTACCACTCCCCACCTCACAGTCCCATTTTCAACCTAAACTGCTCCCCACCCTCTCCCCCATACCACTCCCTAACTCACAGACCCATTATCATCCAAAACTTGTCTTCACCCTCCCCACAGTACCACTGTATAGCTCACAGACCCATTCTCATCCTAAACGGCTCCTCAACCTTCCCACCTTACCACTCCCCAACTCACAGACCCATTCTCATCCTAAACTGCTACTCACCCTCCCCACCATACCACTCGCCGACTCACAGCCCCATTCTCATCCTAAACTGTTTCTTACCCTCCCCACCGTACCAGTCCCCAACTCACAGTCCCATTCTCATCCTAAACTGCTCCTCACCCTCCCCAACATACCACTCCCTAACTCGCAGACTCATTTTCATTCTAAAAAGCTTCTCACCCACCCCACCGTACAACTGCCTAACTCACAGACCCATTGTTACCTAAACTGCTCCTCACCCTCCACAACGTACCACTCCACAACTCACAGACCCATTTTCATCCTAAACTGCTCCTCACCCTCCCCACCGTACCGCTCCACAACTCACAGACCCATTCTCATCGTAAACTGCTCCTCACCCTCCCCACCATACCACTCAACAACTCACAGTCCGATTCTCAACCTAAACTTCGCCTCACCCTCCCCAATGTACTATTCCCCAACTCACAGTCCCATTCTCATCATAAACTGCTCCTCATCCTCCCGAACCTACCGCTCCCCGACTCACAGACTCATTCTCATCCTAAACTGCTCCTCACCCTCCCCATCGTACCGCACCATAACTCACAGACCCATTCTCATCCTAAACTGCTCCTCACCCTCCTCACCGTACCACTCCCCAACTCACAGTCCCATTCTCATCCTAAACTGCTCCTCAACCTCCCCACCGTACCACTCCTCAACTCACATAACCATTCTCATCCTAAACTGCGCCTCATCCACGCCCCCCGTACCACTCCCCAACTCACAGACACATTCTCGTACTGAACTGCCCCCACCCCTCCCGCCACCGAACCACTCCCCAACTCACAGACCCATTTTCATCCTAAAATGGTCCTCACCCTACCCAACGTACCACTCCCCAACTCACAGACCTATTCTCATCCTAAACTGTTTCTTACCCTCCCCCCCCGTACCAGTCCCCAACTCACAGTCCCATTCTCATCCTAAACTGATCCTCACCCTCCCCAACATACCACTCCCTAACTCGCAGACTCATTTTTATTCTAAAAAGCTTCTCACCCACCCACCATACAATTCCACAACTCACAGACCCATTCTCATCCTAAACTGCTCCTCACCCTCCCCACCGTACCGCTCCCCAACTCACAGACCCATTCTCATCCTAAACCGGTCCTCATAATCCCCACCGTACCACTCAACAACTCACAGTCCCATTCTAATCCGAAACTGCTCCTCACCCTCCACCCCCCCGTACCACTCCCCTACTCACAGTCCCATTCTCATCCTAAACTGCGCCTCACCACACCCGCCACCGTACCACTCCCCAATTCACAGACCTATTCTTATCCTAAACTGGTCCTCACCCTCCCCACCTTATCAATCCACAACTGACAGACCCATTCTTATCCTAAACTGCTCCTCACCATATGCACCGTACCAGTTCCTAACTGACACACCCATTCTCATCCTAAACTGCTCCTCACCCTCCCCACCGTACCACTCCCCAAATCGCAGACACATTCTCATCCTAAACTGGTCCTCACTCCAACCCCCCACCGTACCACTCCGCAACTCACAGTCCCATTCTCATCCTAAACTGGTCCTCACCCTCCCCACCTTACCACTCACAAAATCACAGACCCATTCTCATCTTAAACTGGTACTCACCCTCTGCACCGTACTACTCCCCAAATCACAGACCCATTCTCATCCTAAACTGCTCCTCCCCACCGTACAGCTCCCGTACTGACAGACCCATTCTCATCCTAAACTGGTCCTCATCCTCCCCACCGTACGACTCCCCAACTCACAGACCCATTGGCATCCTAAACTGCACCTCATCCTCCCCACCGTACAACTCCCCAACTCACAGTCCCATTGTTACCTAATCTGCTCCTCACCCTCCCCAACGTACCACTCCCCAACTCACAGACACATTCTCCTACTGAACTGCACCTCACCCCACCCGCCACCGTACCACTCCCCAACTCAGAGACCCGTTTTCATCCTAAAATGATCCTCACCCTCCCCAACGTACTACTCCCCAGCTCACAGACCCATTTTCATACGAAAGGGCTCCTCAAACGTCCCACCTTACCAATCCCCAACTCACAGCCCCATTCTCATCCTAAACTGCTTCTTACCCTACCCCCCCGTACCAGTCCCCAACTCACAGTCCCATTCTCATCCTAAACTGATCCTCACCCTCCCCAACATACCACTCCCTAACTCGCAGACTCATTTTCATTCTAAAAAGTTTCTCACCCACCCCACCGTACAACTCCCCAACTCAGAGACCCATTCTCATCCTAAACTGCTCCTCACCCTCACCACCGTAACGCTCCACAACTCACAGACCCATTCTCATCCAAAACTGCTCCTCACCCTCCCCACCGTACCACTCCACAACTCACAGACGCATTCTCATCCTAAACTGGTACTCACCTTCCGCACCGTACCAGTCCCCAACTCACAGACCCATTCTCATCCTAAACTGCGCCTCACCACACCCGCCACCGTACCACTCCCCAATTCACAGACCTATTCTTATCCTAAACTGGTCCTCACCCTCCCCACCTTATCAATCCACAACTGACAGACCCATTCTTATCCTAAACTGCTCCTCACCATCTGCACCGTACCAGTTCCTAACTGACACACCCATTCTCATCCTAAACTGCTCCTCACCCTCCCCACCGTACCACTCCCCAAATCACAGACACATTCTCATCCTAAACTGGTCCTCACTCCAACCCCCTACCGTACCACTCCGCAACTCACAGTCCCATTCTCATCCTAAACTGGTCCTCACCCTCCCCACCGTACCACTCCCAAAGTCACAGACTCATTCTCATCCTAAACTGCTCCTCTCCCTCTCCACCGTACCACTCCCCAACTCACAGATGCATTCTCATCCTAAACTGGTCCTCACCCTCCCCACCGTACCACTCTATAGCTCACAGACCCATTCTCATCCGAAACGGCTCCTCATCCTCCCCACCTTAACACTTCCCAACTCACAGACCCATTCTCATTCTAAACTGCTCCTCTCCGTCCCCACCATACCACTCGCAATCTCACAGACTCATTCTCATCCTAAACTGCTCCTCACCCTCCCCACCGTACCACTCCCCAAGTCACAGACTCATTCTCATCCTAAACTGCTCCTCTCCCTCTCCACCGTACCACTCCCCAACTCACAGATGCATTCTCATCCTAAACTGGTCCTCATCCTCCCCACCGTACCACTCCCCAACTCACAGACCCATTCTCATCCTAAACTGCTCCTCACCCTCCCCACCGTAGGGCTCCCCAGCTCACAGTCCCAAACCTATCCTAAACTGCTCCTCACCCTACCCACCGTACCGCTCCCCAACTCACAGACCCATTCTCATCCTAAACTGCTCCTCACCCTCCCCACCGTACCACTCCCCAACTCACAGTCCCATTTTCAACCTAAACTGCTCCCCACCCTCCCCCCGTACCACACCCTAACTCACAGACCCATTATCATCCAAAACTTGTTTTCACCCTCCCCACAATACCACTCCCCAACTCACAGACCCATTCTCATCCTAAACTGCTACTCACCCTCCCCACCATACCACTCCCCAACTCACAGCCCCATTCTCATCCTAAACTGTTTCTTAATCTCCCCCCCGTACCGCTCACCAACTCACAGACCCATTCTCATCCTAAACTGCTCCTCACCCTCCACAACGTACCACTCCACAACACACAGACCCATTTTCATCCTAAACTGCTCCTCACCCTCCCCACCGTACCGCTGCACAACTCAAAGACCCATTCTCATCCCAAACTGCTCCTCACCCTCCCCACCGTACCACTCCCCAACTCACAGACGCGTTCTCATCTTAAATTGCTCTCACCCTCCCCACCGTAGGGCTCCCCAGCTCACAGCCCCAAACTCATCCTAAACTGCTCCTCACCTTCCCCACCGTACCACTCCCCAATTCACAGACCCATTCTCATCGTAAACTGCTCCTCACCCTCCCCACCATACCACTCAACAACTCACAGTCCGATTCTCAACCTAAACTTTGCCTCACCCTCCCCAATGTACTATTCGCCAACTCACAGTCCCATTCTCATCATAAACTGCTCCTCACCCACCCGAACCTACTGCTCCCCGACTCACAGACTCATTCTCATCCTAAACTGCTCCTCACCCTCCCCACCGTACCGCACCATAACTCACAGACCCATTCTCATCCTAAACTGCTCCTCACCCTCCCGAACCTACCGCTCCCCGACTCACAGTCCCATTCTCATCCTAAACTGCGCCTCATCCACGCCCCCCGTACCACTCCCCAACTCACAGACACATTCTCGTACTGAACTGCCCCCACCCCTCCCGCCACCGAACCACTCCCCAACTCACAGACCCATTTTCATCCTAAAATGTTCCTCACCCTACCCAACGTACCACTCCCCAACTCACAGACCCATTCTCATCCTAAACTGTTTCTTACCCTCCCCCCCGTACCAGTCCCCAACTCACAGTCCCATTCTCATCCTAAACTGATCCTCACCCTCCCCAACATACCACTCCCTAACTCGCAGACTCATTTTCATTCTAAAAGGCTTCTCACCCACCCACCATACAACTCCCCAACTCACAGACCCATTCTCATCCTAAGCTGCTCCTCACCCTCCCCACCGTACCGCTCCCCAACTCACAGACCCATTCTCATCCTAAACTGCTCCTCACCCTCCCCACAGTACCAATCCCTAACTCACAGACCAATTCTCATTGTAAACTGCTCCTCACCCTCCCCACCATACCACTCCCCAATTCACAGACCTATTCTTATCCTAAACTGGTCCTCACCCTCCGCACCTTACCAATCCCCAACTGACAGACCCAATCTTATCCTAAACTGCTCCTCACCCTCTGCACCGTACCAGTTCCCAACTCACAGACCCATTCTCATCCTAAACTGCTCCTCACCCTCCCCACCGTACCACTCCACAACTCACAGACGCATTCTCATCCTAAACTGGTACTCACCTTCCGCACCGTACCAGTCCCCAACTCACAGACCCATTCTCATCCTATACTGCTCCTCACCGTCCCCACCGTACCACTCACCAACTCACAGTCCCATTCTCATCCTAAACTGCGCCTCACCACACCCGCCACCGTACCACTCCCCAATTCACAGACCTATTCGTATCCTAAACTGGTCCTCACCCTCCCCACCTTATCAATCCACAACTGACAGACCCATTCTTATCCTGAACTGCTCCTCACCATCTGCACCGTACCAGTTCCTAACTGACACACCCATTCTCATCCTAAACTGCTCCTCACCCTCCCCACCGTACCACTCCGCAACTCACAGTCCCATTCTCATCCTAAACTGGTCCTCACCCTCCCCACCTTACCACTCACAAAATCACAGACCCATTCTCATCTTAAACTGGTACTCACCCTCTGCACCATACTACTCCCCAAATCACAGGCCCATTCTCATCCTAAACTGCTCCTCCCCACCGTACAGCTCCCGTACAGACAGATTCATTCTCATCCTAAACTGGTCCTCATCCTCTCCACCGTACGATTCCCCAACTCACAGACCCATTGGCATCCTAAACTGCACCTCACCCTCCCCACCGTACAACTCCCCAACTCACAGTCCCATTGTTACCTAAACTGCTCCTCACGCTCCCCAACGTACCACTCCCCAACTCACAGACACATTCTCGTACTGAACTGCACCTCACCCCACCCGCCACCGTACCACTCCCCAACTCAGAGACCCGTTTTCATCCTAAAATGATCCTCACCCTCCCCAACGTACTACTCCCCAGTTCACAGACCCATTCTCATACGAAACGGCTCCTCAAACGTCCCACCTTACCAATCCCCAACTCACAGCCCCATTCTCATCCTAAACTGCTTCTTACCCTACCCCCCCGTACCAGTCCCCAACTCACAGTCCCATTCTCATCCTAAACTGATCCTCACCCTCCCCAACATACCACTCCCTAACTCGCAGACTCATTTTCATTCTAAAATGTTTCTCACCCACCCCACCGTACAACTCCCCAACTCAGAGACCCATTCTCATCCTAAACTGCTCCTCACCCTCACCACCGTACCGCTCCACAACTCACAGACCCATTCTCATCCTAAACTGCTCCTCACCCTCCCCACCGTACCACTCCCCACGTCACAGTCCCATTTTCAACCTAAACTGCTCCCCACCCTCTCCCCCATACCACTCCCTAACTCACAGACCTATTATCATCCAAAACTTGTCTTCACCCTCCCCACAGTACCACTGTATAGCTCACAGACCCATTCTCATCCTAAACTGCTACTCACCCTCCCCACCATACCACTCGCCGACTCACAGCCCCATTCTCATCCTAAACTGTTTCTTACCCTCCCCCCCGTACCAGTCCCCAAATCACAGACCCATTTTCATCCTAAACTGCTCCTCCCCACCGTACAGCTCCCGTACTGACAGACCCATTCTCATCCTAAACTGGTCCTCATCCTCCCCACCGTACGATTCCCCAACTCACAGACCCATTGGCATCCTAAACTGCACCTCACCCTCCCCACCGTACAACTCCCCAACTCACAGTCCCATTGGTACCTAAACTGCTCCTCACCCTCCCCAACGTACCACTCCCCAACTCACAGACACATTCTCGTACTGAACTGCACCTCACCCCACCCGCCACCGTACCACTCCCCAACTCAGAGACCCGTTTTCATCCTAAAATGATCCTCACCCTCCCCAACGTACTACTCCCCAGTTCACAGACCCATTCTCATACGAAACGGCTCCTCAAACGTCCCACCTTACCAATCCCCAACTCACAGCCCCATTCTCATCCTAAACTGCTTCTTACCCTACCCCCCCGTACCAGTCCCCATATCACAGTCCCATTTTCATCCTAAACTGATCCTCACCCTCCCCAACATACCACTCCCTAACTCGCAGACTCATTTTCATTCTAAAAAGTTTCTCACCCACCCCACCGTACAACTCCCCAACTCAGAGACCCATTATCATCCAAAACTTGTCTTCACCCTCCCCACAGTACCACTGTATAGCTCACAGACCCATTCTCATCCTAAACGGCTCCTCAACCTTCCCACCTTACCACTCCCCAACTCACAGACCCATTCTCATCCTAAACTGCTACTCACCCTCCCCACCATACCACTCGCCGACTCACAGCCCCATTCTCATCCTAAACTGTTTCTTACCCTCCCCCCCGTACCAGTCCCCAACTCACAGTCCCATTCTCATCCTAAACTGCTCTTCACCCTCCCCAACATACCACTCCCTAACTCGCAGACTCATTTTCATTCTAAAAAGCTTCTCACCCACCCCACCGTACAACTGCCTAACTCACAGACCCATTGTTACCTAAACTGCTCCTCACCCTCCACAACGTACCACTCCACAACTCACAGACCCATTTTCATCCTAAACTGCTCCTCACCCTCCCCATCGTACCGCACCATAACTCACAGACCCATTCTCATTCTAAACTGCTCCTCACCCTCCTCACCGTACCACTCCCCAACTCACAGTCCCATTCTCATCCTAAACTGCTGCTCAACCTCCCCACCGTACCACTCCTCAACTCACATAACCATTCTCATCCTAAACTGCGCCTCATCCACGCCCCCCGTACCACTCCCCAACTCACAGACACATTCTCGTACTGAACTGCCCCCACCCCTCCCGCCACCGAACCACTCCCCAACTCACAGACCCATTTTCATCCTAAAATGGTCCTCACCCTACCCAACGTACCACTCCCCAACTCACAGACCCATTCTCATCCTAAACTGTTTCTTACCCTTCCCCCCGTACCAGTCCCCAACTCACAGTCCCATTCTCATCCTAAACTGATCCTCACCCTCCCCAACATACCACTCCCAAACTCGCAGACTCATTTTCATTCTAAAAAGCTTCTCACCCACCCACCATACAACTCCACAACTCACAGACCCATTCTCATCCTAAACTGCTCCTCACCCTCCCCACCGTACCGCTCCCCAACTCACAGACCCATTCTCATCCTAAACCGGTCCTCATAATCCCCACCGTACCACTCAACAACTCACAGTCCCATTCTAATCCGAAACTGCTCCTCACCCTCCACCCCCCCGTACCACTCCCCTACTCACAGTCCCATTCTCATCCTAAACTGCGCCTCACCACACCCGCCACCGTACCACTCCCCAATTCACAGACCTATTCTTATCCTAAACTGGTCATCACCCTCCCCACCTTATCAATCCACAACTGACAGACCCATTCTTATCCTAAACTGCTCCTCACCATCTGCACCGTACCAGTTCCTAACTGACACACCCATTCTCATCCTAAACTGCTCCTCACCCTCCCCACCGTACCACTCCCCAAATCGCAGACACATTCTCATCCTAAACTGGTCCTCACTCCAACCCCCGACCGTACCACTCCGCAACTCACAGTCCCATTCTCATCCTAAACTGGTCCTCACCCTCCCCACCTTACCACTCACAAAATCACAGACCCATTCTCATCTTAAACTGGTACTCACCCTCTGCACCGTACTACTCCCCAAATCACAGACCCATTCTCATCCTAAACTGCTCCTCCCCACCGTACAGCTCCCGTACTGACAGACCCATTCTCATCCTAAACTGGTCCTCATCCTCCCCACCGTACGACTCCCCAACTCACAGACCCATTGGCATCCTAAACTGCACCTCATCCTCCCCACCGTACAACTCCCCAACTCACAGTCCCATTGTTACCTAAACTGCTCCTCACCCTCCCCAACGTACCACTCCCCAACTCACAGACACATTCTCGTACTGAACTGCACCTCACCCCACCCGCCACCGTACCACTCCCCAACTCAGAGACCCGTTTTCATCCTAAAATGATCCTCACCCTCCCCAACGTACTACTCCCCAGCTCACAGACCCATTCTCATACGAAACGGCTCCTCAAACGCCCCACCTTACCAATCCCCAACTCACAGCCCCATTCTCATCCTAAACTGCTTCTTACCCTACCCCCCCGTACCAGTCCCCAACTCACAGTCCCATTCTCATCCTAAACTGATCCTCACCCTCCCCAACATACCACTCCCTAACTCGCAGACTCATTTTCATTCTAAAAAGTTTCTCACCCACCCCACCGTACAACTCCCCAACTCAGATTCCCATTCTCATCCTAAACTGCTCCTCACCCTCACCACCGTACCGCTCCACAACTCACAGACCCATTCTCATCCTAAACTGCTCCTCACCCTCCCCACCGTACCGCTCCCCAACTCACAGACCCATTCTCATCCGAAGCCGGTCCTCATACTCCCCACCGTACCACTCAACAACTCACAGTCCCATTCTAATCCGAAACTGCTCCTCACCCTCCCCCCCCCCGTACCACTCCCCAACTCACAGACCCATTCTCATCCAAAACTGCTCCTCACCCTCCCCACCGTACCACTCCCCAACTCACAGACGCGTTCTCATCTTAAATTGCTCTCACCCTCCCCACCGTAGGGCTCCCCAGCTCACAGCCCCAAACTCATCCTAAACTGCTCCTCACCTTCCCCACCGTACCACTCCCCAATTCACAGACCCATTCTCATCGTAAACTGCTCCTCATCCTCCCCACCATACCACTCAACAACTCACAGTCCGATTCTCAACCTAAACTTTGCCTCACCCTCCCCAATGTACTATTCCCCAACTCACAGTCCCATTCTCATCATAAACTGCTCCTCACCCACCCGAACCTACCGCTCCCCGACTCACAGACTCATTCTCATCCTAAACTGCTCCTCACCCTCCCTATCGTACCGCACCATAACTCACAGACCCATTCTCATCCTAAACTGCTCCTCACCCTCCTCACCGTACCACTCCCCAACTCACAGTCCCATTCTCATCCTAAACTGCTCCTCAACCTCCCCACCGTACCACTCCTCAACTCACATAACCATTCTCATCCTAAACTGCGCCTCATCCACGACCCCAGTACCACTCCCCAACTCACAGACACATTCTCGTACTGAACTGCCCCCACCCCTCCCGCCACCGAACCACTCCCCAACACACAGACCCATTTTCATCCTAAAATGTTCCTCACCCTACCCAACGTACCACTCCCCAACTCACAGACCCATTCTCATCCTAAACTGTTTCTTACCCTCCCCCCCGTACCAGTCCCCAACTCACAGTCCCATTCTCATCCTAAACTGATCCTCACCCTCCCCAACATACCACTCCCTAACTCGCAGACTCATTTTCATTCTAAAAAGCTTCTCACCCACCCACCATACAACTCCCCAACTCACAGACCCATTCTCATCCTAAGCTGCTCCTCACCCTCCCCACCATACCGCTCCCCAACTCACAGACCCATTCTCATCCTAAACTGCTCCTCACCCTCCCCACAGTACCAATCCCTAACTCACAGACCAATTCTCATTGTAAACTGCTCCTCACCCTCCCCAACATACCACTCCCCATTTCACAGACCTATTCTTATCCTAAACTGGTCCTCACGCTCCCCACCTTACCAATCCCCAACTGACAGACCCATTCTTATCCTAAACTGCTCCTCACCCTCTGCACCGTACCAGTTCCCAACTCACAGACCCATTCTCATCCAAAACTGCTCCTCACCCTCCCCACCGTACCACTCCACAACTCACAGACGCATTCTCATCCTAAACTGGTACTCACCTTCCGCACCGTACCAGTCCCCAACTCACAGACCCATTCTCATCCTATACTGCTCCTCACCGTCCCCACCGTACCACTCACCAACTCACAGTCCCATTCTCATCCTAAACTGCGCCTCACCACACCCGCCACCGTACCACTCCCCAATTCACAGACCTATTCTTATCCTAAACTGGTCCTCACCCTCCCCACCTTATCAATCCACAACTGACAGACCCATTCTTATCCTAAACTGCTCCTCACCATCTGCACCGTACCAGTTCCTAACTGACACACCCATTCTCATCCTAAACTGCTCCTCACACTCCCCACCGTACCACTCCCCAAATCACAGACACATTCTCATCCTAAACTGGTCCTCACTCCAACCCCCCACCGTACCACTCCGCAACTCACAGTCCCATTCTCATCCTAAACTGGTCCTCACCCTCCCCACCTTACCACTCACAAAATCACAGACCCATTCTCATCTTAAACTGGTACTCACCCTCTGCACCGTACTAATCCCCAAATCACAGACCCATTCTCATCCTAAACTGCTCCTCCCCACCGTACAGCGCCCGTACTGACAGACCCATTCTCATCCTAAACTGGTCCTCATCCTCCTCACCGTACGACTCCCCAACTCACAGACCCATTGGCATCCTAACCTGCAGCTCACCCTCCCCAACGTACCACTCCCCAACTCACAGACACATTCTCGTACTGAACTGCACCTCACCCCACCCGCCACCGTAGCACTCCCCAACTCAGAGACCCGTTTTCATCCTAAAATGATCCTCACCCTCCCCAACGTACTACTCCCCAGCTCACAGACCCATTCTCATACGAAACGGCTCCTCAAACGTCCCACCTTACCAATCCCCAACTCACAGCCCCATTCTCATCCTAAATTGCTTCTTACCCTACCCCCCCGTACCAGTCCCCAACTCACAGTCCCATTCTCATCCTAAACTGATCCTCACCCTCCCCAACATACCACTCCCTAACTCGCAGACTCATTTTCATTCTAAAAAGATTCTCAACCACCCCACCGTACAACTCCCCAACTCAGAGACCCATTCTCATCCTAAACTTCTCCTCACCCTCACCACCGTACCGCTCCACAACTCACAGACCAATTCTCATCCTAAACTGCTCCTCACCCTCCCCACCGTACCGCTCCCCAACTCACAGACCCATTCTCATCCTAAGCCGGTCCTCATACTCCCCACCGTACCACTCAACAACTCACAGTCCCATTCTAATCCGAAACTGCTCCTCACCATCCCCCCCCCGCCGTACCACTCCCCAACTCACAGACCCATTCTCATCCAAAACTGGTCCTCACCCTACCCGGCGCACCACTCTATAGCTCACAGACCCATTCTCATCCGAAACGGCTCCTCATCCTCCCCCCCTTAACACTTCCCAACTCACAGACCCATTCTCATCCTAAACTGCTCCTCACCCTCCCCACCGTAGGCCTCCCCAGCTCACAGTCCCAAACTCATCCTAAACTGCTCCTCACCCTACCCACCGTACCGCTCCCCAACTCACAGACCCATTCTCATCCTAAACTGCTCCTCACCCTCCCCACCGTACCACTCCCCACCTCACAGTCCCATTTTCAACCTAAACTGCTCCCCACCCTCTCCTCCATACCACTCCCTAACTCACAGACCCATTATCATCCAAAACTTGTCTTCACCCTCCCCACAGTACCACTGTATAGCTCACAGACCCATTCTCATCCTAAACGGCTCCGCAACCTTCCCACCTTACCACTCCCCAACTCACAGACCCATTCTCATCCTAAACTGCTACTCACCCTCCCCACCATACCACTCGCCGACTCACAGCCCCATTCTCATCCTAAACTGTTTCTTACCCTCCCCCCCGTACCAGTCCCCAACTCACAGTCCCATTCTCATCCTAAACTGCTCTTCACCCTCCCCAACATACCACTCCCTAACTCGCAGACTCATTTTGATTCTAAAAAGCTTCTCACCCACCCCACCGTACAACTGCCTAACTCACAGACCCATTGTTACCTAAACTGCTCCTCACCCTCCACAACGTACCACTCCACAACTCACAGACCCATTTTCATCCTAAACTGCTCCTCACCCTCCCCACCGTACCGCTCCATAACTCACAGACCCATTCTCATCGTAAACTGCTCCTCACCCTCCCCACCATACCACTCAACAACACACAGTCCGATTCTCAACATAAACTTCGCCTCACCCTCCCCAATGTACTATTCCCCAACTCACAGTCCCATTCTCATCATAAACTGCTCCTCATCCTCCCGAACCTACCGCTCCCCGACTCACAGACTCATTCTCATCCTAAACTGCTCCTCACCCTCCCCATCGTACCGCACCATAACTCACAGACCCATTCTCATCCTAAACTGCTCCTCACCCTCCTCACCGTACCACTCCCCAACTCACAGTCCCATTCTCATCCTAAACTGCTCCTCAACCTCCCCACCGTACCACTCCTCAACTCACATAACCATTCTCATCCTAAACTGCGCCTCATCCACGCCCCCCGTACCACTCCCCAACTCACAGACACATTCTCGTACTGAACTGCCCCCACCCCTCCCGCCACCGAACCACTCCCCAACTCACAGACCCATTTTCATCCTAAAATGGTCCTCACCCTACCCAACGTACCACTCCCCAACTCACAGACCCATTCTCATCCTAAACTGTTTCTTACCCTTCCCCCCGTACCACTCCCCAACTCACAGACCCATTCTCATCCTAAACTGTTTCTTACCCTTCCCCCCGTACCAGTCCCCAACTCACAGTCCCATTCTCATCCTAAACTGATCCTCACCCTCCCCAACATACCACTCCCTAACTCGCAGACTCATTTTCATTCTAAAAAGATTCTCAACCACCCCACCGTACAACTCCCCAACTCAGAGACCCATTCTCATCCTAAACTTCTCCTCACCCTCACCACCGTACCGCTCCACAACTCACAGACCAATTCTCATCCTAAACTGCTCCTCACCCTCCCCACCGTACCGCTCCCCAACTCACAGACCCATTCTCATCCTAAGCCGGTCCTCATACTCCCCACCGTACCACTCAACAACTCACAGTCCCATTCTAATCCGAAACTGCTCCTCACCATCCCCCCCCCGCCGTACCACTCCCCAACTCACAGACCCATTCTCATCCAAAACTGGTCCTCACCCTACCCGGCGCACCACTCTATAGCTCACAGACCCATTCTCATCCGAAACGGCTCCTCATCCTCCCCACCTTAACACTTCCCAACTCACAGACCCATTCTCATCCTAAACTGCTCCTCACCCTCCCCACCGTAGGCCTCCCCAGCTCACAGTCCCAAACTCATCCTAAACTGCTCCTCACCCTACCCACCGTACCGCTCCCCAACTCACAGACCCATTCTCATCCTAAACTGCTCCTCACCCTCCCCACCGTACCACTCCCCACCTCACAGTCCCATTTTCAACCTAAACTGCTCCCCACCCTCTCCTCCATACCACTCCCTAACTCACAGACCCATTATCATCCAAAACTTGTCTTCACCCTCCCCACAGTACCACTGTATAGCTCACAGACCCATTCTCATCCTAAACGGCTCCTCAACCTTCCCACCTTACCACTCCCCAACTCTCAGACCCATTCTCATCCTAAACTGCTACTCACCCTCCCCACCATACCACTCGCCGACTCACAGCCCCATTCTCATCCTAAACTGTTTCTTACCCTCCCCCCCGTCCCAGTCCCCAACTCACAGTCCCATTCTCATCCTAAACTGCTCTTCACCCTCCCCAACATACCACTCCCTAAGTCGCAGACTCATTTTGATTCTAAAAAGCTTCTCACCCACCCCACCGTACAACTGCCTAACTCACAGACCCATTGTTACCTAAACTGCTCCTCACCCTCCACAACGTACCACTCCACAACTCACAGACCCATTTTCATCCTAAACTGCTCCTCACCCTCCCCACCGTACCGCTCCACAACTCACAGACCCATTCTCATCGTAAACTGCTCCTCACCCTCCCCACCATACCACTCAACAACTCACAGTCCGATTCTCAACATAAACTTCGCCTCACCCTCCCCAATGTACTATTCCCCAACTCACAGTCCCATTCTCATCATAAACTGCTCCTCATCCTCCCGAACCTACCGCTCCCCGACTCACAGACTCATTCTCATCCTAAACTGCTCCTCACCCTCCCCATCGTACCGCACCATAACTCACAGACCCATTCTCATCCTAAACTGCTCCTCACCCTCCTCACCGTACCACTCCCCAACTCACAGTCCCATTCTCATCCTAAACTGCTCCTCAACCTCCCCACCGTACCACTCCTCAACTCACATAACCATTCTCATCCTAAACTGCTCCTCACCCTCCCCACCGTACCGCTCCCCAACTCACAGACCCATTCTCATCCTAAACCGGTCCTCATAATCCCCACCGTACCACTCAACAACTCACAGTCCCATTCTAATCCGAAACTGCTCCTCACCCTCCACCCCCCCGTACCACTCCCCTACTCACAGTCCCATTCTCATCCTAAACTGCGCCTCACCACACCCGCCACCGTACCACTCCCCAATTCACAGACCTATTCTTATCCTAAACTGGTCCTCACACTCCCCACCTTATCAATCCACAACTGACAGACCCATTCTTATCCTAAACTGCTCCTCACCATCTGCACCGTACCAGTTCCTAACTGACACACCCATTCTCATCCTAAACTGCTCCTCACCCTCCCCACCGTACCACTCCCCAAATCGCAGACACATTCTCATCCTAAACTGGTCCTCACTCCAACCCCCGACCGTACCACTCCGCAACTCACAGTCCCATTCTCATCCTAAACTGGTCCTCACCCTCCCCACCTTACCACTCACAAAATCACAGACCCATTCTCATCTTAAACTGGTACTCACCCTCTGCACCGTACTACTCCCCAAATCACAGACCCATTCTCATCCTAAACTGCTCCTCCCCACCGTACAGCTCCCGTACTGACAGACCCATTCTCATCCTAAACTGGTCCTCATCCTCCCCACCGTACGACTCCCCAACTCACAGACCCATTGGCATCCTAAACTGCACCTCATCCTCCCCACCGTACAACTCCCCAACTCACAGTCCCATTGTTACCTAAACTGCTCCTCACCCTCCCCAACGTACCACTCCCCAACTCACAGACACATTCTCGTACTGAACTGCACCTCACCCCACCCGCCACCGTACCACTCCCCAACTCAGAGACCCGTTTTCATCCTAAAATGATCCTCACCCTCCCCAACGTACTACTCCCCAGCTCACAGACCCATTCTCATACGAAACGGCTCCTCAAACGTCCCACCTTACCAATCCCCAACTCACAGCCCCATTCTCATCCTAAACTGCTTCTTACCCTACCCCCCCGTACCAGTCCCCAACTCACAGTCCCATTCTCATCCTAAACTGATCCTCACCCTCCCCAACATACCACTCCCTAACTCGCAGACTCATTTTCATTCTAAAAAGTTTCTCACCCACCCCACCGTACAACTCCCCAACTCAGATTCCCATTCTCATCCTAAACTGCTCCTCACCCTCACCACCGTACCGCTCCACAACTCACAGACCCATTCTCATCCTAAACTGCTCCTCACCCTCCCCACCGTACCGCTCCCCAACTCACAGACCCATTCTCATCCGAAGCCGGTCCTCATACTCCCCACCGTACCACTCAACAACTCACAGTCCCATTCTAATCCGAAACTGCTCCTCACCCTCCCCCCCCCCGTACCACTCCCCAACTCACAGACCCATTCTCATCCAAAACTGGTCCTCACCCTACCCACCGCACCACTCTATAGCTCACAGACCCATTCTCATCCGAAACGGCTCCTCATCCTCCCCACCTTAACACTTCCCAACTCACAGACCCATTCTCATCCTAAACTGCTCCTCACCCTCCCCACCGTACCGCTCCACAACTCAAAGACCCATTCTCATCCCAAACTGCTCCTCACCCTCCCCACCGTACCACTCCCCAACCCACAGACGCGTTCTCATCTTAAATTGCTCTCACCCTCCCCACCGTAGGGCTCCCCAGCTCACAGCCCCAAACTCATCCTAAACTGCTCCTCACCTTCCCCACCGTACCACTCCCCAATTCACAGACCCATTCTCATCGTAAACTGCTCCTCATCCTCCCCACCATACCACTCAACAACTCACAGTCCGATTCTCAACCTAAACTTTGCCTCAGCCTCCCCAATGTACTATTCCCCAACTCACAGTCCCATTCTCATAAACTGCTCCTCACCCACCCGAACCTACCGCTCCCCGACTCACAGACTCATTCTCATCCTAAACTGCTCCTCACCCTCCCCATTGTACCGCACCATAGCTCACAGACCCATTCTCATCCTAAACTGCTCCTCACCCTCCTCACCATACCACTCCCCAACTCACAGTCCCATTCTCATCCTGAACTGCTCCTCAACCTCCCCACCGTACCACTCCTCAACTCACATAACCATTCTCATCCTAAACTGCGCCTCATCCACGCCCCCAGTACCACTCCCCAACTCACAGACACATTCTCGTACTGAACTGCCCCCACCCCTCCCGCCACCGAACCACTCCCCAACACACAGACCCATTTTCATCCTAAAATGTTCCTCACCCTACCCAACATACCACTCCCCAACTCACAGACCCATTCTCATCCTAAACTGTTTCTTACCCTCCCCCCCGTACCAGTCCCCAACTCACAGTCCCATTCTCATCCTAAACTGATCCTCACCCTCCCCAACATACCACTCCCTAACTCGCAGACTCATTTTCATTCTAAAAAGCTTCTCACCCACCCACCATACAACTCCCCAACTCACAGACCCATTCTCATCCTAAGCTCCTCCTCACCCTCCCCACCATACCGCTCCCCAACTCACAGACTCATTCTCATCCTAAACTGCTCCTCACCCTCCCCACAGTACCAATCCCTAACTCACAGACCAATTCTCATTGTAAACTGCTCCTCACCCTCCCCAACATACCACTCCCCATTTCACAGACCTATTCTTATCCTAAACTGGTCCTCACCCTCCCCACCTTACCAATCCCCAACTGACAGACCCATTCTTATCCTAAACTGCTCCTCACCCTCTGCACCGTACCAGTTCCCAACTCACAGACCCATTCTCATCCTAAACTGCTCCTCACCCTCCCCACCGTACCACTCCACAACTCACAGACGCATTCTCATCCTAAACTGGTACTCACCTTCCGCACCGTACCAGTCCCCAACTCACAGACCCATTCTCATCCTATACTGCTCCCCACCGTCCCCACCGTACCACTCACCAACTCACAGTCCCATTCTCATCCTAAACTGCGCCTCACCACACCCGCCACCGTACCACTCCCCAATTCACAGACCTATTCTTATCCTAAACAGGTCCTCACCCTCCGCACCGTACCACTCCCCAACTCACAGACCCATTCTTATCCTAAACTGCTCCTCACCCTCCCCACCGTACCACTCCACAACTGACAGACCCATTCTTATCCTAAACTGCTCCTCACCATCTGCACCGTACCAGTTCCTAACTGACACACCCATTCTCATCCTAAACTGCTCCTCACCCTCCCCACCGTACCACTCCCCAAATCACAGACACATTCTCATCCTAAACTGGTCCTCACTCCAACCCCCCACCGTACCACTCCGCAACTCACAGTCCCATTCTCATCCTAAACTGGTCCTCACCCTCCCCACCTTATCACTCACAAAATCACAGACCCATTCTCATCTTAAACTGGTACTCACCCTCTGCACCGTACTACTCCCCAAATCACAGACCCATTCTCATCCTAAACTGCTCCTCCCCACCGTACAGCTCCCGTACTGACAGACCCATTCTCATCCTAAACTGGTCCTCATCCTCCCCACCGTACGACTCCCCAACTCACAGACCCATTGGCATCCTAAACTGCACCTCATCCTCCCCACCGTACAATTCCCCAACTCACAGATCCATTCTCATCCTAAGCCGGTCCTCATACTCCCCACCGTACCACTCAACAACTCACAGTCCCATTCTAATCCGAAACTGCTCCTCACCCTCCCCCCCCCGTACCACTCCCAAACTCACAGACCCATTCTCATCCAAAACTGGTCCTCACCCTACCCACCGCACCACTCTATAGCTCACAGACCCATTCTCATCCGAAACGGCTCCTCATCCTCCCCTCCTTAACACTTCCCAACTCACAGACCCATTCTCATCCTAAACTGCTCCTCACCCTCCCCACCGTAGGCCTCCCCAGCTCACAGTCCCAAACTCATCTTAAACTGCTCCTCACCCTACCCACCGTACCGCTCCCCAACTCACAGACCCATTCTCATCCTAAACTGCTCCTCACCCTCCCCACCGTACCACTCCCCACCTCACAGTCCCATTTTCAACCTAAACTGCTCCCCACCCTCTCCCCCATACCACTCCCTAAATCAGAGACCCATTCTCATCGTAAACTGCTACTCACCCTCCCCACCATACCACTCGCCGACTCACAGCCCCATTCTCATCCTAAATTGTTTCTTACCCTCCCCCCCGTACCAGTCCCCAACTCACAGTCCCATTCTCATCCTAAACTGCTCCTCACCCTCCCGAACCTACCGCCCCCCGACTCACAGTCCCATTCTCATCCTAAACTGCTCCTCAACCTCCCCACCGTACCACTCCTCAACTCACATAACCATTCTCATCCTAAACTGCGCCTCATCCACGCCCCCCGTACCGCTCCCCAACTCACAGACACATTCTCGTACTGAACTGCCCCCACCCCTCCCGCCACCGAACCACTCCCCAACTCACAGACCCATTTTCATCCTAAAATGGTCCTCACCCTACCCAACGTACCACTCCCCAACTCACAGACCCATTCTCATCCTAAACTGTTTCTTACCCTCCCCCCCGTACAAGTCCCCAACTCACAGTCCCATTCTCATCCTAAACTGATCCTCACCCTCCCCAACATACCACTCCCTAACTCGCAGACTCATTTTCATTCTAAAAAGCTTCTCACCCACCCACCATACAACTCCACAACTCACAGACCCATTCTCATCCTAAACTGCTCCTCACCCTCCCCACCGTACCGCTCCCCAACTCACAGACCCATTCTCATCCTAAGCCGGTCCTCAGACTCCCCACCGTACCACTCAACAACTCACAGTCCCATTCTAATCCGAAACTGCTCCTCACCCTCCACCCCCCCGTACCACTCCCCAACTCACAGTCCCATTCTCATCCTAAACTGCGCCTCACCACACCCGCCACCGTACCACTCCCCAATTCACAGACCTATTCTTATCCTAAACTGGTCCTCACCCTCCCCACCTTATCAATCCACAACTGACAGACCCATTCTCATCCTAAGCCGGTCCTCATACTCCCCACCGTACCACTCAACAACTCACAGTCCCATTCTAATCCGAAACTGCTCCTCACCCTCCACCCCCCCGTACCACTCCCCAACTCACAGTCCCATTCTCATCCTAAACTGCGCCTCACCACACCCGCCACCGTACCACTCCCCAATTCACAGACCTATTCTTATCCTAAACTGGTCCTCACCCTCCCCACCTTATCAATCCACAACTGACAGACCCATTCTTATCCTAAACTGCTCCTCACCATCTGCACCGTACCAGTTGCTAACTGACACACCCATTCTCATCCTAAACTGCTCCTCACCCTCCCCACCGTACCACTCCCCAAATCACAGACACATTCTCATCCTAAACTGGTCCTCACTCCAACCCCCCACCGTACCACTCCGCAACTCACAGTCCCAATCTCATCCTAAACTGGTCCTCATCCTCCCCACCTTACCACTCACAAAATCACAGACCCATTCTCATCTTAAACTGGTACTCACCCTCTGCACCGTACTACTCCCCAAATCACAGACGCATTCTCATCCTAAACTGCTCCTCCCCACCGTACAGCGCCCGTACTGACAGACCCATTCTCATCCTAAACTGGTCCTCATCCTCCCCACCGTACGACTCCCCAACTCACAGACCCATTGGCATCCTAAACTGCACCTCATCCTCCCCACCGTACAACTCCCCAACTCACAGTCCCATTGTTACCTAAACTGCTCCTCACCCTCCCCAACGTACCACTCCCCAACTCACAGACACATTCTCGTACTGAACTGCACCTCACCCCACCCGCCACCGTACCACTCCCCAACTCAGAGACCCGTTTTCATCCTAAAATGATCCTCACCCTCCCCAACGTACTACTCCCCAGCTCACAGACCCATTCTCATACGAAACGGCTCCTCAAACGTCCCACCTTACCAATCCCCAACTCACAGACCCATTCTCATCCTAAACTGCTCCTCACCCTCCCCACCGTACCGCTCCCCAACTCACAGACCCATTCTCATCCTAAGCCGGTCCTCATACTCCCCACCGTACCACTCAACAACTCACAGTCCCATTCTAATCCGAAACCGCTCCTCACCATCCCCCCCCCGCCGTACCACTCCCCAACTCACAGACCCATTCTCATCCAAAACTGGTCCTCACCCTACCCAGCGCACCACTCTATAGCTCACAGACCCATTCTCATCCGAAACGGCTCCTCATCCTCCCCACCTTAACACTTCCCAACTCACAGACCCATTCTCATCCTAAACTGCTCCTCACCCTCCCCACCGTAGGCCTCCCCAGCTCACAGTCCCAAACTCATCCTAAACTGCTCCTCACCCTACCCACCGTACCGCTCCCCAACTCACAGACCCATTCTCATCCTAAACTGCTCCTCACCCTCCCCACCGTACCACTCCCCACCTCACAGTCCCATTTTCAACCTAAACTGCTCCCCACCCTCTCCTCCATACCACTCCCTAACTCACAGACCCATTATCATCCAAAACTTGTCTTCACCCTCCCCACAGTACCACTGTATAGCTCACAGACCCATTCTGATCCTAAACGGCTTCTCAACCTTCCCACCTTACCAATTCCCAACTCACAGACCCATTCTCATCCTAAACTGCTACTCACCCTCCCCACAATACCACTCGCCGACTCACAGCCCCATTCTCATCCTAAACTGTTTCTTACCCTCCCCCCCGTACCAGTCCCCAACTCACAGTCTCATTCTCATCCTAAACTGCTCCTCACCCTCCCCAACATACCACTCCCTAACTCGCAGACTCATTTTCATTCTAAAAGCTTCTCACCCACCCCACCGTACAACTGCCTAACTCACAGACCCATTGTTACCTAAACTGCTCCTCACCCTCCACAACGTACCACTCCACAATTCACAGACCCATTTTCATCCTAAACTGCTCCTCACCCCTCCCCACCGTACCGCTCCACAACTCACAGACCCATTCTCATCGTAAACTGCTCCTCACCCTCCCCACCATACCACTCAACAACTCACAGTCCGATTCTCAACCTAAACTTCGCCTCACCCTCCCCAATGTACTATTCCCCAACTCACAGTCCCATTCTCATCATAAACTGCTCCTCAGCCTCCCGAACCTACCGCTTCCCGACTCACATAACCATTCTCATCCTAAACTGCGCCTCATCCACGCCCCTCGTACCACTCCCCAACTCACAGACACATTCTCGTACTGAACTGCCCCCACCCCTCCCGCCACCGAACCACTCCCCAACTCACAGACCCATTTTCATCCTAAAATGGTCCTCACCCTACCCAACGTACCACTCCCCAACTCACAGACCCATTCTCATCCTAAACTGTTTCCTACCCTCCCCCCCGTACCAGTCCCCAACTCACAGTCCCATTCTCATCCTAAACTGATCCTCACCCTCCCCAACATACCACTCCCTAACTCGCAGACTCATTTTCATTGTAAAAATCTTCTCACCCACACACCATACAACTCCACAACTCACAGACCCATTCTCATCCTAAACTGCTCCTCACCCTCCCCACCGTACCGCTCCCCAACTCACAGAACCATTCTCATCTTAAGTCGGTCCTCATACTCCCCACCGTACCACTCAACAACTCACAGTCCCATTCTAATCCGAAACTGCTCCTCACCCTCCACCCCCCCGTACCACTCCCCAACTCACAGTCCCATTCTCATCCTAAACTGCTCCTCACCCTCCCCACCGTACCACTCCCCACCTCACAGTCCCATTTTCAACCTAAACTGCTCCCCACCCTCTCCTCCATACCACTCCCTAACTCACAGACCCATTATCATCCAAAACTTGTCTTCACCCTCCCCACAGTACCACTGTATAGCTCACAGACCCATTCTGATCCTAAACGGCTTCTCAACCTTCCCACCTTACCACTTCCCAACTCACAGACCCATTCTCATCCTAAACTGCTACTCACCCTCCCCACAATACCACTCGCCGACTCACAGCCCCATTCTCATCCTAAACTGTTTCTTACCCTCCCCCCCGTACCAGTCCCCAACTCACAGTCTCATTCTCATCCTAAACTGCTCCTCACCCTCCCCAACATACCACTCCCTAACTCGCAGACTCATTTTCATTCTAAAAAGCTTCTCACCCACCCCACCGTACAACTGCCTAACTCACAGACCCATTGTTACCTAAACTGCTCCTCACCCTCCACAACGTACCACTCCCCAACTCACAGACACATTCTCGTACTGAACTGCCCCCACCCCTCCCGCCACCGAACCACTCCCCAACTCACAGACCCATTTTCATCCTAAAATGGTCCTCACCCTACCCAACGTACCACTCCCCAACTCACAGACCCATTCTCATCCTAAACTGTTTCCTACCCTCCCCCCCGTACCAGTCCCCAACTCACAGTCCCATTCTCATCCTAAACTGATCCTCACCCTCCCCAACATACCACTCCCTAACTCGCAGACTCATTTTCATTGTAAAAATCTTCTCACCCACACACCATACAACTCCACAACTCACAGACCCATTCTCATCCTAAACTGCTCCTCACCCTCCCCACCGTACCGCTCCCCAACTCACAGAACCATTCTCATCTTAAGCCGGTCCTCATACTCCCCACCGTACCACTCAACAACTCACAGTCCCATTCTAATCCGAAACTGCTCCTCACCCTCCACCCCCCCGTACCACTCCCCAACTCACAGTCCCATTCTCATGCTAAACTGCGCCTCACCACACCCACCACCGTACCACTCCCCAATTCACAGACCTATTCTTATCCTAAACTGGTCCTCACCCTCCCCACCTTATCAATCCACAACTGACAGACCCATTCTTATCCTAAACTGCTCCTCACCATCTGCACCGTACCAGTTCCTAACTGACACACCCATTCTCATCCTAAACTGCTCCTCACCCTCCCCACCGTACCACTCCCCAAATCACAGACACATTCTCATCCTAAACTGGTCCTCACTCCAACCCCCCACCGTACCACTCCGCAACTCACAGTCCCATTCTCATCCTAAACTGGTCCTCACCCTCCCCACCTTATCACTCACAAAATCACAGACCCATTCTCATCTTAAACTGGTACTCACCCTCTGCACCGTACTACTCCCCAAATCACAGACCCATTCTCATCCTAAACTGCTCCTCCCCACCGTACAGCTCCCGTACTGACAGACCCATTCTCATCCTAAACTGGTCCTCATCCTCCCCACCGTACGACTCCCCAACTCACAGACCCATTGGCATCCTAAACTGCACCTCATCCTCCCCACCGTACAACTCCCCAATTCACAGTCCCATTGTTACCTAAACTGCTCCTCACCCTCCCCAACGTACCACTCCCCAACTCACAGACACATTCTCGTACTGAACTGCACCTCACCCCACCCGCCACCGTACCACTCCCCAACTCAGAGACCCGTTTTCATCCTAAAATGATCCTCACCCTCCCCACCGTACCACTCCCCACCTCACAGTCCCATTTTCAACCTAAACTGCTCCCCACCCTCTCCTCCATACCACTCCCTAACTCACAGACCCATTATCATCCAAAACTTGTCTTCACCCTCCCCACAGTACCACTGTATAGCTCACAGACCCATTCTGATCCTAAACGGCTTCTCAACCTTCCCACCTTACCACTTCCCAACTCACAGACCCATTCTCATCCTAAACTGCTACTCACCCTCCCCACAATACCACTCGCCGACTCACAGCCCCATTCTCATCCTAAACTGTTTCTTACCCTCCCCCCCGTACCAGTCCCCAACTCACAGTCTCATTCTCATCCTAAACTGCTCCTCACCCTCCCCAACATACCACTCCCTAACTCGCAGACTCATTTTCATTCTAAAAAGCTTCTCACCCACCCCACCGTACAACTGCCTAACTCACAGACCCATTGTTACCTAAACTGCTCCTCACCCTCCACAACGTACCACTCCACAATTCACAGACCCATTTTCATCCTAAACTGCTCCTCACCCTCCCCACCGTACCGCTCCACAACTCACAGACCCATTCTCATCGTAAACTGCTCCTCACCCTCCCCACCATACCACTCAACAACTCACAGTCCGATTCTCAACCTAAACTTCGCCTCACCCTCCCCAATGTACTATTCCCCAACTCACAGTCCCATTCTCATCATAAACTGCTCCTCAGCCTCCCGAACCTACCGCTTCCCGACTCACATAACCATTCTCATCCTAAACTGCGCCTCATCCACGCCCCTCGTACCACTCCCCAACTCACAGACACATTCTCGTACTGAACTGCCCCCACCCCTCCCGCCACCGAACCACTCCCCAACTCACAGACCCATTTTCATCCTAAAATGGTCCTCACCCTACCCAACGTACCACTCCCCAACTCACAGACCCATTCTCATCCTAAACTGTTTCCTACCCTCCCCCCCGTACCAGTCCCCAACTCACAGTCCCATTCTCATCCTAAACTGATCCTCACCCTCCCCAACATACCACTCCCTAACTCGCAGACTCATTTTCATTGTAAAAATCTTCTCACCCACACACCATACAACTCCACAACTCACAGACCCATTCTCATCCTAAACTGCTCCTCACCCTCCCCACCGTACCGCTCCCCAACTCACAGAACCATTCTCATCTTAAGCCGGTCCTCATACTCCCCACCGTACCACTCAACAACTCACAGTCCCATTCTAATCCGAAACTGCTCCTCACCCTCCACCCCCCCGTACCACTCCCCAACTCACAGTCCCATTCTCATCCTAAACTGCTCCTCACCCTCCCCACCGTACCACTCCCCACCTCACAGTCCCATTTTCAACCTAAACTGCTCCCCACCCTCTCCTCCATACCACTCCCTAACTCACAGACCCATTATCATCCAAAACTTGTCTTCACCCTCCCCACAGTACCACTGTATAGCTCACAGACCCATTCTGATCCTAAACGGCTTCTCAACCTTCCCACCTTACCACTTCCCAACTCACAGACCCATTCTCATCCTAAACTGCTACTCACCCTCCCCACAATACCACTCGCCGACTCACAGCCCCATTCTCATCCTAAACTGTTTCTTACCCTCCCCCCCGTACCAGTCCCCAACTCACAGTCTCATTCTCATCCTAAACTGCTCCTCACCCTCCCCAACATACCACTCCCTAACTCGCAGACTCATTTTCATTCTAAAAAGCTTCTCACCCACCCCACCGTACAACTGCCTAACTCACAGACCCATTGTTACCTAAACTGCTCCTCACCCTCCACAACGTACCACTCCCCAACTCACAGACACATTCTCGTACTGAACTGCCCCCACCCCTCCCGCCACCGAACCACTCCCCAACTCACAGACCCATTATCATCCTAAAATGGTCCTCACCCTACCCAACGTACCACTCCCCAACTCACAGACCCATTCTCATCCTAAACTGTTTCCTACCCTCCCCCCCGTACCAGTCCCCAACTCACAGTCCCATTCTCATCCTAAACTGATCCTCACCCTCCCCAACATACCACTCCCTAACTCGCAGACTCATTTTCATTGTAAAAATCTTCTCACCCACACACCATACAACTCCACAACTCACAGACCCATTCTCATCCTAAACTGCTCCTCACCCTCCCCACCGTACCGCTCCCCAACTCACAGAACCATTCTCATCTTAAGCCGGTCCTCATACTCCCCACCGTACCACTCAACAACTCACAGTCCCATTCTAATCCGAAACTGCTCCTCACCCTCCACCCCCCCGTACCACTCCCCAACTCACAGTCCCATTCTCATGCTAAACTGCGCCTCACCACACCCACCACCGTACCACTCCCCAATTCACAGACCTATTCTTATCCTAAACTGGTCCTCACCCTCCCCACCTTATCAATCCACAACTGACAGACCCATTCTTATCCTAAACTGCTCCTCACCATCTGCACCGTACCAGTTCCTAACTGACACACCCATTCTCATCCTAAACTGCTCCTCACCCTCCCCACCGTACCACTCCCCAAATCACAGACACATTCTCATCCTAAACTGGTCCTCACTCCAACCCCCCACCGTACCACTCCGCAACTCACAGTCCCATTCTCATCCTAAACTGGTCCTCACCCTCCCCACCTTATCACTCACAAAATCACAGACCCATTCTCATCTTAAACTGGTACTCACCCTCTGCACCGTACTACTCCCCAAATCACAGACCCATTCTCATCCTAAACTGCTCCTCCCCACCGTACAGCTCCCGTACTGACAGACCCATTCTCATCCTAAACTGGTCCTCATCCTCCCCACCGTACGACTCCCCAACTCACAGACCCATTGGCATCCTAAACTGCACCTCATCCTCCCCACCGTACAACTCCCCAATTCACAGTCCCATTGTTACCTAAACTGCTCCTCACCCTCCCCAACGTACCACTCCCCAACTCACAGACACATTCTCGTACTGAACTGCACCTCACCCCACCCGCCACCGTACCACTCCCCAACTCAGAGACCCGTTTTCATCCTAAAATGATCCTCACCCTCCCCAACGTACTACTCCCCAGCTCACAGACCCATTTTCATACGAAACGGCTCCTCAAACGTCCCACCTTACCAATCCCCAACTCACAGCCCCATTCTCATCCTAAACTGCTTCTTAACCTACCCCCCCATACCAGTCCCCAACTCACAGTCCCATTCTCATCCTAAACTGATCCTCACCCTCCCCAACATACCACTCCCGAACTCGCAGACTCATTTTCATTCTAAAAAGTTTCTCACCCACCCCACCGTACAACTCCCCAACTCAGAGACCCATTCTCATCCTAAACTGCTCCTCACCCTCACCACCGTACCGCTCCACAACTCACAGACCCATTCTCATCCTAAACTGCTCCTCACCCTCCCCACCGTACCGCTCCCCAACTCACAGACCCATTCTCATCCTAAGCCGGTCCTCATACTCCCCACCGTACCACTCAACAACTCACAGTCCCATTCTAATCCGAAACTGCTCCTCACCCTCCCCCCCCCCCGTACCACTCCCCAACTCACACACCCATTCTCATCCAAAACTGGTCCTCACCCTACCCACCGCACCACTCTATAGCTCACAGACCCATTCTCATCCGAAACGGCTCCTCATCCTCCCCTCCTTAACACTTCCCAACTCACAGACCCATTCTCATCCTAAACTGCTCCTCACCCTCCCCACCGTAGGCCTCCCCAGCTCACAGTCCCAAACTCATCCTAAACTGCTCCTCACCCTACCCACCGTACCGCTCCCCAACTCACAGACCCTTTCTCATCCTAAACTGCTCCTCACCCTCCCCACCGTACCACTCCCCACCTCACAGTCCCATTTTCAACCTAAACTGCTCCCCACCCTCTCCCCCATACCACTCCCTAACTCACAGACCCATTATCAACCAAAACTTGTCTTCACCCTCCCCACAGTACCACTGTATAGCTCACAGACCCATTCTCATCCTAAACGGCTCCTCAACCTTCCCACCTTACCACTCCCCAACTCACAGACCCATTCTCATCCTAAACTGCTACTCACCCTCCCCACCATACCACTCGCCGACTCACAGCCCCATTCTCATCCTAAACTGCTCCTCACCCTCCCGAACCTACCGCCCCCCGACTCACAGTCCCATTCTCATCCTAAACTGCTCCTCAACCTCCCCACCGTACCACTCCTCAACTCACATAACCATTCTCATCCTAAACTGCGCCTCATCCACGCCCCCCGTACCACTCCCCAACTCACAGACACATTCTCGTACTGAACTGCCCCCACCCCTCCCGCCACCGAACCACTCCCCAACTCACAGACCCATTTTCATCCTAAAATGGTCCTCACCCTACCCAACGTACCACTCCCCAACTCACAGACCCATTCTCATCCTAAACTGTTTCTTACCCTCCCCCCCGTACCAGTCCCCAACTCACAGTCCCATTCTCATCCTAAACTGATCCTCACCCTCCCCAACATACCACTCCCTAACTCGCAGACTCATTTTCATTCTAAAAAGCTTCTCACCCACCCACCATACAACTCCACAACTCACAGACCCATTCTCATCCTAAACTGCTCCTCACCCTCCCCACCGTACCGCTCCCCAACTCACAGACCCATTCTCATCCTAAGCCGGTCCTCATACTCCCCACCGTACCACTCAACAACTCACAGTCCCATTGTAATCCGAAACTGCTCCTCACCCTCCACCCCCCCGTACCACTCCCCAACTCACAGTCCCATTCTCATCCTAAACTGCGCCTCACCACACCCGCCACGTACCACTCCCCAATTCACAGACCTATTCTTATCCTAAACTGGTCCTCACCCTCCCCACCTTATCAATCCACAACTGACAGACCCATTCTTATCCTAAACTGCTCCTCACCATCTGCACCGTACCAGTTCCTAACTGACACACCCATTCTCATCCTAAACTGCTCCTCACCCTCCCCACCGTACCACTCCCCAAATCACAGACACATTCTCATCCTAAACTGGTCCTCACTCCAACCCCCCACCGTACCACTCCGCAACTCACAGTCCCATTCTCATCCTAAACTGGTCCTCATCCTCCCCACCTTACCACTCACAAAATCACAGACCCATTCTCATCTTAAACTGGTACTCACCCTCTGCACCGTACTACTCCCCAAATCACAGACGCATTCTCATCCTAAACTGCTCCTCCCCACCGTACAGCGCCCGTACTGACAGACCCATTCTCATCCTAAACTGGTCCTCATCCTCCCCACCGTACGACTCCCCAACTCACAGACCCATTGGCATCCTAAACTGCACCTCATCCTCCCCACCGTACAACTCCCCAACTCACAGTCCCATTGTTACCTAAACTGCTCCTCACCCTCCCCAACGTACCACTCCCCAACTCACAGACACATTCTCGTACTGAACTGCACCTCACCCCACCCGCCACCGTACCACTCCCCAACTCAGAGACCCGTTTTCATCCTAAAATGATCCTCACCCTCCCCAACGTACTACTCCCCAGCTCACAGACCCATTCTCATACGAAACGGCTCCTCAAACGTCCCACCTTACCAATCCCCAACTCACAGCCCCATTCTCATCCTAAACTGCTTCTTACCCTACCCCCCCGTACCAGTCCCCAACTCACAGTCCCATTCTCATCCTAAACTGATCCTCACCCTCCCCAACATACCACTCCCTAACTCGCAGACTCATTTTCATTCTAAAAAGTTTCTCACCCACCCCACCGTACAACTCCCCAACTCAGAGACCCATTCTCATCCTAAACTGCTCCTCACCCTCACCACCGTACCGCTCCACAACTCACAGACCCATTCTCATCCTAAACTGCTCCTCACCCTCCCCACCATACCGCTCCCCAACTCACAGACCCATTCTCATCCTAAGCCGGTCCTCATACTCCCCACCGTACCACTCAACAACTCACAGTCCCATTCTAATCCGAAACTGCTCCTCACCCTCCCCCCCCCCGTACCACTCCCCAACTCACAGACCCATTCTCATCCAAAACTGGTCCTCACCCTACCCACCGCACCACTCTATAGCTCACAGACCCATTCTCATCTGAAACGGCTCCTCATCCTCCCCACCTTAACACTTCCCAACTCACAGACCCATTCTCATCCTAAACTGCTCCTCACCCTCCCCACCGTAGGCCTCCCCAGCTCACAGTCCCAAACTCATCCTAAACTGCTCCTCACCCTACCCATCGTACTGCTCCCCAACTCACAGACCCATTCGCATCCTAAACTGCTCCTCACCCTCCCCACCGTACCACTCCCCACCTCACAGTCCCATTTTCAACCTAAACTGCTCCCCACCCTCTCCCCCATACCACTCCCTAACTCACAGACACATTATCATCCAAAACTTGTCTTCACCCTCCCCACAGTACCACTGTATAGCTCACAGACCCATTCTCATCCTAAACGGCTCCTCAACCTTCCCACCTTACCACTCCCCAACTCACAGACCCATTCTCATCCTAAACTGCTACTCACCCTCCCCACCATACCACTCGCCGACTCACAGCCCCATTCTCATCCTAAACTGTTTCTTACCCTCCCCCCCGTACCAGTCCCCAACTCACAGTCCCATTCTCATCCTAAACTGCCCCTCACCCTCCCCAACATACCACTCCCTAACTCGCAGAATCATTTTCATTCTAAAAAGCTTCTCACCCACCCCACCGTACAACTGCCTAACTCACAGACCCATTGTTACCTAAACTGCTCCTCACCCTCCACAACGTACCACTCCACAACTCACAGACCCATTTTCATCCTAAACTGCTCCTCACCCTCCCCACCGTACCGCTCCACAACTCACAGACCCATTCTCATCGTAAACTGCTCCTCACCCTCCCCACCATACCACTCAACAACTCACAGTCCAATTCTCAACCTAAACTTCGCCTCACCCTCCCCAATGTACTATTCCCCAACTCACAGTCCCATTCTCATCATAAACTGCTCCTCACCCTCCCGAACCTACCGCTCCCCGACTCACAGACTCACTCTCATCCTAAACTGCTCCTCACCCTCCCCACCGTACCGCACCATAACTCACAGACCCATTCTCATCCTAAACAGCTCCTCACCCTCCCGAACCTACCGCTCCCCGACTCACAGACTCATTCTCATCCTAAACTGCTCCTCACCCTCCCCACTGTACCGCACCATAACTCACAGACCCATTCTCATCCTAAACTGCTCCTCTCCCTCCACACCGTACCACTCCCCAACTCACAGTCCCATTCTCATCCTAAACTGCTCCTCAACCTCCCCACCGTACCACTCCTCAACTCACATAACCATTCTCATCCTAAACTGCGCCTCATCCTCGCCCCCCGTACCACTCCCCAACTCACAGACACATTCTCTTACTGAACTGCCCCCACCCCTCCCGCCACCGAACCACTCCCCAACTCACAGACCCAGTTTCATCCTAAAATGGTCCTCACCCTACCCAACGTACCACTCCTCAACTCACAGACCCATTCTCATCCTAAACTGTTTCTTACCCTCCCCCCCGTACCAGTCCCCAACTCACAGTCCCATTCTCATCCTAAACTGATCCTCACCCTCCCCAACATACCACTCCCTAACTCGCAGACTCATTTTCATTCTAAAAATCTTCTCACCCACCCACCATACAACTCCACAACTCACAGACCCATTCTCATCCTAAACTGCTCCTCACCCTCCCCACCGTACCGCTCCCCAACTCACAGACCCATTCTCATCTTAAGCCGGTCCTCATACTCCCCACCGTACCACTCAACAACTCACAGTCCCATTCTAATCCGAAACTGCTCCTCACCCTCCACCCCCCCGTACCACTCCCCAACTCACAGTCCCATTCTCATCCTAAACTGCGCCTCACCACACCCGCCACCGTACCACTCCCCAATTCACAGACCTATTCCTATCCTAAACTGGTCCTCACCCTCCCCACCTTATCAATCCACAACTGACAGACCCATTCTTATCCTAAACTGCTCCTCACCATCTGCACCGTACCAGTTCCTAACTGACACACCCATTCTCATCCTAAACTGCTCCTCACCCTCCCCACCGTACCACTCCCCAAATCACAGACACATTCTCATCCTAAACTGGTCCTCACTCCAACCCCCCACCGTACCACTCCGCAACTCACAGTCCCATTCTCATCCTAAACTGGTCCTCACCCTCCCCACCTTACCACTCACAAAATCACAGACCCATTCTCATCTTAAACTGGTACTCACCCTCTGCACCGTACTACTCCCCAAATCACAGACGCATTCTCATCCTAAACTGCTCCTCCCCACCGTACAGCGCCCGTACTGACAGACCCATTCTCATCCTAAACTGGTCCTCATCCTCCCCACCGTACGACTCCCCAACTCACAGACCCATTGGCATCCTAAACTGCACCTCATCCTCCCCACCGTACAACTCCCCAACTCACAGTCCCATTGTTACCTAAACTGCTCCTCACCCTCCCCAACGTACCACTCCCCAACTCACAGACACATTCTCGTACTGAACTGCACCTCACCCCACCCGCCACCGTACCACTCCCCAACTCAGAGACCCGTTTTCATCCTAAAATGATCCTCACCCTCCCCAACGTACTACTCCCCAGCTCACAGACCCATTTTCATACGAAACGGCTCCTCAAACGTCCCACCTTACCAATCCCCAACTCACAGCCCCATTCTCATCCTAAACTGCTTCTTACCCTACCCCCCCGTACCAGTCCCCAACTCACAGTCCCATTCTCATCCTAAACTGATCCTCACCCTCCCCAACATACCACTCCCTAACTCGCAGACTCATTTTCATTCTAAAAAGTTTCTCACCCACCCCACCGTACAACTCCCCAACTCAGAGACCCATTCTAATCATAAACTGCTCCTCACCCTCACCACCGTACCGCTCCACAACTCACAGACCCATTCTCATCCTAAACTGCTCCTCACCCTCCCCACCGTACCGCTCCCCAACTCACAGACCCATTCTCATCCTAAGCTGGTCCTCATACTCCCCACCGTACCACTCAACAACTCACAGTCCCATTCTAATCCGAAACTGCTCCTCACCCTCCCCCCCGCCGTACCACTCCCCAACTCACAGACCCATTCTCATCCTAAGCCGGTCCTCATACTCCCCACGGTACCACTCAACAACTCACAGTCCCATTCTAATCCGAAACTGCTCCTCACCCTCCACCCCCCCGTACCACTCCCCAACTCACAGACCCATTCTCATCCAAAACTGGTCCTCACCCTACCCAAGGCACCACTCTATAGCTCACAGACCCATTCTCATCCGAAACGGCTCCTCATCCTCCCCACGTTAACACTTCCCAACTCACAGACCCATTCTCATTATAAACTGCTCCTCTCCGTCCCCACCATACCACTCGCAATCTCACAGACCCATTCTCATCCTAAACTGCTCCTCACCCTCCACACCTTACCACTCCCCAAGTCACAGACTCATTCTCATCCTAAACTGCTCCTCTCCCTCTCCACCGTACCACTCCCCAACTCACAGATGCATTCTCATCCTAAACTGGTCCTCACCCTCCCCACCGTACCACTCCCCAACTCACAGACCCATTCTCATCCTAATCTGCTCCTCACCCTACCCACCGTGCCACTGCCAAACTCACAGACCCATTCTCATCCTAAACTGCTCCTCACCCTCCCCACCGTAGGCCTCCCCAGCTCACAGTCCCAAACTCTTCCTAAACTGCTCCTCACCCTACCCACCGTACCGCTCCCCAACTCACAGACCCATTCTCATCCTAAACTGCTCCTCACCCTCCCCACCGTACCACTCCCCACCTCACAGTCCCATTTTCAACCTAAACTGCTCCGCACCCTCCCCCCCGTACCACTCCCTAACTCACAGACCCATTATCAACCAAAACTTGTCTTCACCCTCCCCACAGTACCACTGTATAGCTCACAGACCCATTCTCATCCTAAACTGCTCCTCACCCTCCCCACCGTACCGCTCCCCAACTCACAGACCCATTCTCATCCTAAGCCGGTCCTCATACTCCCCACCGTACCACTCAACAACTCACAGTCCCATTCTAATCCGAAACTGCTCCTCACCCTCCCCCCCCCCCGTACCACTCCCCAACTCACAGACCCATTCTCATCCTAAGCCGGTCCTCATACTCCCCACGGTACCACTCAACAACTCACAGTCCCATTCTAATCCGAAACTGCTCCTCACCCTCCACCCCCCCGTACCACTCCCCAACTCACAGACCCATTCTCATCCAAAACTGGTCCTCACCCTACCCAAGGCACCACTCTATAGCTCACAGACCCATTCTCATCCGAAACGGCTCCTCATCCTCCCCACGTTAACACTTCCCAACTCACAGACCCATTCTCATTATAAACTGCTCCTCTCCGTCCCCACCATACCACTCGCAATCTCACAGACCCATTCTCATCCTAAACTGCTCCTCACCCTCCACACCTTACCACTCCCCAAGTCACAGACTCATTCTCATCCTAAACTGCTCCTCTCCCTCTCCACCGTACCACTCCCCAACTCACAGATGCATTCTCATCCTAAACTGGTCCTCACCCTCCCCACCGTACCACTCCCCAACTCACAGACCCATTCTCATCCTAATCTGCTCCTCACCCTACCCACCGTGCCACTGCCAAACTCACAGACCCATTCTCATCCTAAACTGCTCCTCACCCTCCCCACCGTAGGCCTCCCCAGCTCACAGTCCCAAACTCTTCCTAAACTGCTCCTCACCCTACCCACCGTACCGCTCCCCAACTCACAGACCCATTCTCATCCTAAACTGCTACTCACCCTCCCCACCATACCACTCGCCGACTCACAGCACCATTCTCATCCTAAACTGTTTCTTACCCTCCCCCCCGTACCAGTCCCCAACTCACAGTCCCATTCTCATCCTAAACTGCTCCTCACCCTCCCCAACATACCACTCCCTAACTCGCAGACTCATTTTCATTCTAAAAAGCTTCTCACCCACCCCACCGTACAACTGCCTAACTCACAGACCCATTGTTACCTAAACTGCTCCTCACCCTCCACAACGTACCACTCCACAACTCACAGACCCATTTTCATCCTAAACTGCTCCTCACCCTCCCCACCGTACCGCTCCACAACTCACAGACCCATTCTCATCGTAAACTGCTCCTCACCCTCCCCACCATACCACTCAACAACTCACAGTCCGATTCTCAACCTAAACTTCGCCTCACCCTCCCCAATGTACTATTCCCCAAATCACAGTCCCATTCTCATCATAAACTGCTCCTCACCCTCCCGAACCTACCGCTCCCCGACTCACAGACTCATTCTCATCCTAAACTGCTCCTCACCCTCCCCACCGTACCGCAACATAACTCACAGACCCATTCTCATCCTAAACTGCTCCTCACCCTCCTCACCGTACCACTCCCCAACTCACAGTCCCATTCTCATCCTAAACTGCTCCTCAACCTCCCCACCGTACCACTCCTCAACTCACATAACCATTCTCATCCTAAACTGCGCCTCATCCACGCCCCCCGTACCACTCCCCAACTCACAGACACATTCTCGTACTGAACTGCCCCCACCCCTCCCGCCACCGAACCACTATCCAACTCACAGACCCATTCTCATCCGAAACGGCTCCTCATCCTCCCCACGTTAACACTTCCCAACTCACAGACCCATTCTCATTATAAACTGCTCCTCTCCGTCCCCACCATACCACTCGCAATCTCACAGACCCATTCTCATCCTAAACTGCTCCTCACCCTCCACACCTTACCACTCCCCAAGTCACAGACTCATTCTCATCCTAAACTGCTCCTCTCCCTCTCCACCGTACCACTCCCCAACTCACAGATGCATTCTCATCCTAAACTGGTCCTCACCCTCCCCACCGTACCACTCCCCAACTCACAGACCCATTCTCATCCTAATCTGCTCCTCACCCTACCCACCGTGCCACTGCCAAACTCACAGACCCATTCTCATCCTAAACTGCTCCTCACCCTCCCCACCGTAGGCCTCCCCAGCTCACAGTCCCAAACTCTTCCTAAACTGCTCCTCACCCTACCCACCGTACCGCTCCCCAACTCACAGACCCATTCTCATCCTAAACTGCTCCTCACCCTCCCCACCGTACCACTCCCCACCTCACAGTCCCATTTTCAACCTAAACTGCTCCGCACCCTCCCCCCCGTACCACTCCCTAACTCACAGACCCATTATCAACCAAAACTTGTCTTCACCCTCCCCACAGTACCACTGTATAGCTCACAGACCCATTCTCATCCTAAACAGCTCCTCAACCTTCCCACCTTACCACTCCCCAACTCACAGACCCATTCTCATCCTAAACTGCTACTCACCCTCCCCACCATACCACTCGCCGACTCACAGCACCATTCTCATCCTAAACTGTTTCTTACCCTCCCCCCCGTACCAGTCCCCAACTCACAGTCCCATTCTCATCCTAAACTGCTCCTCACCCTCCCCAACATACCACTCCCTAACTCGCAGACTCATTTTCATTCTAAAAAGCTTCTCACCCACCCCACCGTACAACTGCCTAACTCACAGACCCATTGTTACCTAAACTGCTCCTCACCCTCCACAACGTACCACTCCACAACTCACAGACCCATTTTCATCCTAAACTGCTCCTCACCCTCCCCACCGTACCGCTCCACAACTCACAGACCCATTCTCATCGTAAACTGCTCCTCACCCTCCCCACCATACCACTCAACAACTCACAGTCCGATTCTCAACCTAAACTTCGCCGCACCCTCCCCAATGTACTATTCCCCAACTCACAGTCCCATTCTCATCATAAACTGCTCCTCACCCTCCCGAACCTACCGCTCCCCGACTCACAGACTCATTCTCATCCTAAACTGCTCCTCACCCTCCCCACCGTACCGCAACATAACTCACAGACCCATTCTCATCCTAAACTGCTCCTCACCCTCCTCACCGTACCACTCCCCAACTCACAGTCCCATTCTCATCCTAAACTGCTCCTCAACCTCCCCACCGTACCACTCCTCAACTCACATAACCATTCTCATCCTAAACTGCGCCTCATCCACGCCCCCCGTACCACTCCCCAACTCACAGACACATTCTCGTACTGAACTGCCCCCACCCCTCCCGCCACCGAACCACTATCCAACTCACAGACCCATTCTCATCCGAAACGGCTCCTCATCCTCCCCACGTTAACACTTCCCAACTCACAGACCCATTCTCATTATAAACTGCTCCTCTCCGTCCCCACCATACCACTCGCAATCTCACAGACCCATTCTCATCCTAAACTGCTCCTCACCCTCCACACCTTACCACTCCCCAAGTCACAGACTCATTCTCATCCTAAACTGCTCCTCTCCCTCTCCACCGTACCACTCCCCAACTCACAGATGCATTCTCATCCTAAACTGGTCCTCACCCTCCCCACCGTACCACTCCCCAACTCACAGACCCATTCTCATCCTAATCTGCTCCTCACCCTACCCACCGTGCCACTGCCAAACTCACAGACCCATTCTCATCCTAAACTGCTCCTCACCCTCCCCACCGTAGGCCTCCCCAGCTCACAGTCCCAAACTCTTCCTAAACTGCTCCTCACCCTACCCACCGTACCGCTCCCCAACTCACAGACCCATTCTCATCCTAAACTGCTCCTCACCCTCCCCACCGTACCACTCCCCACCTCACAGTCCCATTTTCAACCTAAACTGCTCCGCACCCTCCCCCCCGTACCACTCCCTAACTCACAGACCCATTATCAACCAAAACTTGTCTTCACCCTCCCCACAGTACCACTGTATAGCTCACAGACCCATTCTCATCCTAAACGGCTCCTCAACCTTCCCACCTTACCACTCCCCAACTCACAGACCCATTCTCATCCTAAACTGCTACTCACCCACCCCACCATACCACTCGCCGACTCACAGCACTATTCTCATCCTAAACTGTTTCTTACCCTCCCCCCCGTACCAGTCCCCAACTCACAGTCCCATTCTCATCCTAAACTGCTCCTCACCCTCCCCAACATACCACTCCCTAACTCGCAGACTCATTTTCATTCTAAAAAGCTTCTCACCCACCCCACCGTACAACTGCCTAACTCACAGACCCATTGTTACCTAAACTGCTCCTCACCCTCCACAACGTACCACTCCACAACTCACAGACCCATTTTCATCCTAAACTGCTCCTCACCCTCCCCACCGTACCGCTCCACAACTCACAGACCCATTCTCATCGTAAACTGCTCCTCACCCTCCCCACCATACCACTCAACAACTCACAGTCCGATTCTCAACCTAAACTTCGCCGCACCCTCCCCAATGTACTATTCCCCAACTCACAGTCCCATTCTCATCATAAACTGCTCCTCACCCTCCCGAACCTACCGCTCCCCGACTCACAGACTCATTCTCATCCTAAACTGCTCCTCACCCTCCCCACCGTACCGCAACATAACTCACAGACCCATTCTCATCCTAAACTGCTCCTCACCCTCCTCACCGTACCACTCCCCAACTCACAGTCCCATTCTCATCCTAAACTGCTCCTCAACCTCCCCACCGTACCACTCCTCAACTCACATAACCATTCTCATCCTAAACTGCGCCTCATCCACGCCCCCCGTACCACTCCCCAACTCACAGACACATTCTCGTACTGAACTGCCCCCACCCCTCCCGCCACCGAACCACTATCCAACTCACAGACCCATTTTCATCCTAAAATGGTCCTCACCCTACCCAACGTACCACTCCCCAACTCACAGACCCATTCTCATCCTAAACTGTTTCTTACCCTCCCCCCCCGTACCAGTCCCCAACTCACAGTCCCATTCTCATCCTAAACTGATCCTCACCCTCCCCAACATACCACTCCCTAACTCGCAGACTCATTTTCATTCCAAAAAGCTTCTCACCAACCCACCATACAACTCCACAACTCACAGACCCATTCTCATCCTAAACTGCTCCTCACCCTCCCCACCGTACCGCTCCCCAACTCACAGACCCATTCTCATCCTAAGCCGGTCCTCATACTCCCCACCGTACCACTCAACAACTCACAGTCCCATTCTAATCCGAAACTGCTCCTCACCCTCCACCCCCCCGTACCACTCCCCAACTCACAGACCCTTTCTCATCCAAAACTGGTCCTCACCCTACCCAAGGCACCACTCTATAGCTCACAGACCCATTCTCATCCGAAACGGCTCCTCATCCTCCCCACCTTAACACTTCCCAACTCACAGACCCATTCTCATTATAAACTGCTCCTCTCCGTCCCCACCATACCACTCGCAATCTCACAGACTCATTCTCATCCTAAACTGCTCCTCACACTCCACACCGTACCACTCCCCAAGTCACAGACTCATTCTCATCCTAAACTGCTCCTCTCCTTCTCCACCGTACCACTCCCCAACTCACAGATGCATTCTCATCCTAAACTGGTCCTCACCCTCCCCACCGTACCACTCCCCAACTCACAGACCCATTCTCATCCTAATCTGCTCCTCACCCTACCCACCGTGCCACTGCCAAACTCACAGACCCATTCTCATCCTAAACTGCTCCTCACCCTCCCCACCGTAGGCCTCCCCAGCTCACAGTCCCAAACTCTTCCTAAACTGCTCCTCACCCTACCCACCGTACCGCTCCCCAACTCACAGACCCATTCTCATCCTAAACTGCTCCTCACCCTCCCCCCCGTACCAGTCCCCACCTCACAGTCCCATTCTCATCCTAAACTGCTCCTCACCCTCCCCAACATACCACTCCCTAACTCGCAGACTCATTTTCATTCTAAAAAGCTTCTCACCCACCCCACCGTACAACTGCCTAACTCACAGACCCATTGTTACCTAAACTGCTCCTCACCCTCCACAACGTACCACTCCACAACTCACAGACCCATTTTCATCCTAAACTGCTCCTCACCCTCCCCACCGTACCGCTCCACAACTCACAGACCCATTCTCATCGTAAACTGCTCCTCACCCTCCCCACCGTACCACTCAACAACTCACAGTCCGATTCTCAACATAAACTTCGCCTCACCCTCCCCAATGTACTATTCCCCAACTCACAGTCCCATTCTCATCATAAACTGCTCCTCACCCTTCCGAACCTACCGCTCCCCGACTCACAGACTCATTCTCATCCTAAACTGCTCCTGACCCTCCCCACCGTACCGCACCATAACTCACAGACCCATTCTCATCCTAAACTGCTCCTCACCCTCCTCACCGTACCACTCCCCAACTCACAGTCCCATTCTCATCCTAAACTGCTCCTCAACCTCCCCACCGTACCACTCCTCAACTCACATAACCATTCTCATCCTAAACTGCGCCTCATCCACGCCCCCCGTACCACTCCCCAAATCACAGACACATTCTCGTACTGAACTGCCCACACCCCTCCCGCCACCGAACCACTCCCCAACTCACAGACCCATTTTCATCCTAAAATGGTCCTCACCCTACCCAACGTACCACTCCCCAACTCACAGACCCATTCTCATCCTAAACTGTTTGTTACCCTCCCCGCCGTACCAGTCCCCAACTCACAGTCCCATTCTCATCCTAAACTGAACCTCAACCTCCCCAACATACCACTCCCTAACTCGCAGACTCATTTTCATTCTAAAAAGTTTCTCACCCACCCCACCGTACAACTCCCCAACTCAGAGACCCATTCTCATCCTAAACTGCTCCTCACCCTCACCACCGTACCGCTCCACAACTCACAGACCCATTCTCATCCTAAACTGCTCCTCACCCTCCCCACCGTACCGCTCCCCAACTCACAGACCCATTCTCATCCTAAGCCGGTCCTCATACTCCCCACCGTACCACTCTATAGCTCACAGACCCATTCTCATCCGAAACGGCTCCTCATCCTCCCCACCTTAACACTTCCCAACTCACAGACCCATTCTCATCCTAAACTGCTACTCACCCTCCCCACCATACCACTCGCCGACTCACAGCACCATTCTCATCCTAAACTGTTTCTTACCCTCCCCCCCGTACCAGTCCCCAACTCACAGTCCCATTCTCATCCTAAACTGCTCCTCACCCTCCCCAACATACCACTCCCAAACTCGCAGACTCATTTTCATTCTAAAAAGCTTCTCACCCACCCCACCGTACAACTGCCTAACTCACAGACCCATTGTTACCTAAACTGCTCCTCACCCTCCACAACGTACCACTCCACAACTCACAGACCCATTTTCATCCTAAACTGCTCCTCACCCTCCCCACCGTACCGCTCCACAACTCACAGACCCATTCTCATCGTAAACTGCTCCTCACCCTCCCCACCATACCACTCAACAACTCACAGTCCGATTCTCAACCTAAACTTCGCCGCACCCTCCCCAATGTACTATTCCCCAACTCACAGTCCCATTCTCATCATAAACTGCTCCTCACCCTCCCGAACCTACCGCTCCCCGACTCACAGACTCATTCTCATCCTAAACTGCTCCTCACCCTCCCCACCGTACCGCAACATAACTCACAGACCCATTCTCATCCTAAACTGCTCCTCACCCTCCTCACCGTACCACTCCCCAACTCACAGTCCCATTCTCATCCTAAACTGCTCCTCAACCTCCCCACCGTACCACTCCTCAACTCACATAACCATTCTCATCCTAAACTGCGCCTCATCCACGCCCCCCGTACCACTCCCCAACTCACAGACACATTCTCGTACTGAACTGCCCCCACCCCTCCCGCCACCGAACCACTATCCAACTCACAGACCCATTTTCATCCTAAAATGGTCCTCACCCTACCCAACGTACCACTCCCCAACTCACAGACCCATTCTCATCCTAAACTGTTTCTTACCCTCCCCCCCCGTACCAGTCCCCAACTCACAGTCCCATTCTCATCCTAAACTGATCCTCACCCTCCCCAACATACCACTCCCTAACTCGCAGACTCATTTTCATTCCAAAAAGCTTCTCACCAACCCACCATACAACTCCACAACTCACAGACCCATTCTCATCCTAAACTGCTCCTCACCCTCCCCACCGTACCGCTCCCCAACTCACAGACCCATTCTCATCCTAAGCCGGTCCTCATACTCCCCACCGTACCACTCAACAACTCACAGTCCCATTCTAATCCGAAACTGCTCCTCACCCTCCACCCCCCCGTACCACTCCCCAACTCACAGACCCTTTCTCATCCAAAACTGGTCCTCACCCTACCCAAGGCACCACTCTATAGCTCACAGACCCATTCTCATCCGAAACGGCTCCTCATCCTCCCCACCTTAACACTTCCCAACTCACAGACCCATTCTCATTATAAACTGCTCCTCTCCGTCCCCACCATACCACTCGCAATCTCACAGACTCATTCTCATCCTAAACTGCTCCTCACCCTCCACACCGTACCACTCCCCAAGTCACAGACTCATTCTCATCCTAAACTGCTCCTCTCCTTCTCCACCGTACCACTCCCCAACTCACAGATGCATTCTCATCCTAAACTGGTCCTCACCCTCCCCACCGTACCACTCCCCAACTCACAGACCCATTCTCATCCTAATCTGCTCCTCACCCTACCCACCGTGCCACTGCCAAACTCACAGACCCATTCTCATCCTAAACTGCTCCTCACCCTCCCCACCGTAGGCCTCCCCAGCTCACAGTCCCAAACTCTTCCTAAACTGCTCCTCACCCTACCCACCGTACCGCTCCCCAACTCACAGACCCATTCTCATCCTAAACTGCTCCTCACCCTCCCCCCCGTACCAGTCCCCACCTCACAGTCCCATTCTCATCCTAAACTGCTCCTCACCCTCCCCAACATACCACTCCCTAACTCGCAGACTCATTTTCATTCTAAAAAGCTTCTCACCCACCCCACCGTACAACTGCCTAACTCACAGACCCATTGTTACCTAAACTGCTCCTCACCCTCCACAACGTACCACTCCACAACTCACAGACCCATTTTCATCCTAAACTGCTCCTCACCCTCCCCACCGTACCGCTCCACAACTCACAGACCCATTCTCATCGTAAACTGCTCCTCACCCTCCCCACCATACCACTCAACAACTCACAGTCCGATTCTCAACCTAAACTTCGCCTCACCCTCCCCAATGTACTATTCCCCAACTCACAGTCCCATTCTCATCATAAACTGCTCCTCACCCTTCCGAACCTACCGCTCCCCGACTCACAGACTCATTCTCATCCTAAACTGCTCCTCACCCTCCCCACCGTACCGCACCATAACTCACAGACCCATTCTCATCCTAAACTGCTCCTCACCCTCCTCACCGTACCACTCCCCAACTCACAGTCCCATTCTCATCCTAAACTGCTCCTCAACCTCCCCACCGTACCACTCCTCAACTCACATAACCATTCTCATCCTAAACTGCGCCTCATCCACGCCCCCCGTACCACTCCCCAAATCACAGACACATTCTCGTACTGAACTGCCCACACCCCTCCCGCCACCGAACCACTCCCCAACTCACAGACCCATTTTCATCCTAAAATGGTCCTCACCCTACCCAACGTACCACTCCCCAACTCACAGACCCATTCTCATCCTAAACTGTTTCTTACCCTCCCCCCCGTACCAGTCCCCAACTCACAGTCCCATTCTCATCCTAAACTGAACCTCAACCTCCCCAACATACCACTCCCTAACTCGCAGACTCATTTTCATTCTAAAAAGTTTCTCACCCACCCCACCGTACAACTCCCCAACTCAGAGACCCATTCTCATCCTAAACTGCTCCTCACCCTCACCACCGTACCGCTCCACAACTCACAGACCCATTCTCATCCTAAACTGCTCCTCACCCTCCCCACCGTACCGCTCCCCAACTCACAGACCCATTCTCATCCTAAGCCGGTCCTCATACTCCCCACCGTACCACTCTATAGCTCACAGACCCATTCTCATCCGAAACGGCTCCTCATCCTCCCCACCTTAACACTTCCCAACTCACAGACCCATTCTCATCCTAAACTGCTACTCACCCTCCCCACCATACCACTCGCCGACTCACAGCCCCATTCTCATCCTAAACTGTTTCTTACCCTCCCCCCCGTACCAGTCCCCAACTCACAGTCCCATTCTCATCCTAAACTGCTCCTCACCCTCCCCAACATACCACTACTTAACTCGCAGACTCATTTTCATTCTAAAAAGCTTCTCACCCACCCCACCGTACAACTGCCTAACTCACAGACCCATTGTTACCTAAACTGCTCCTAACCCTCCACAACGTACCACTCCACAACTCACAGACCCATTTTCATCCTAAACTGCTCCTCACCCTCTCCACCGTACCGCTCCACAACTCACAGACCCATTCTCATCGTAAACTGCTCCTCACCCTCCCCACCATACCACTCAACAACTCACAGTCCGATTCTCAACCTAAACTTCGCCTCACCCTCCCCAATGTACTATTCCCCAACTCACAGTCCCATTCTCATCATAAACTGCTCCTCATCCTCCCGAACCTACCGCTCCCCGACTCACAGACTCATTCTCATCCTAAACTGCTCCTCACCCTCCCCACCGTACCGCAACATAACTCACAGACCCATTCTCATCCTAAACTGCTCCTCACCCTCCTCACCGTACCACTCCCCAACTCACAGTCCCATTCTCATCCAAAACTGCTCCTCAACCTCCCCACCGTACCACTCCTCAACTCACATAACCATTCTCATCCTAAACTGCGCCTCATCCACGCCCCCCGTACCACTCCCCAACTCACAGACACATTCTCGTACTGAACTGCCCCCACCCCTCCCGCCACCGAACCACTATCCAACTCACAGACCCATTCTCATCCGAAACGGCTCCTCATCCTCCCCACGTTAACACTTCCCAACTCACAGACCCATTCTCATTATAAACTGCTCCTCTCCGTCCCCACCATACCACTCGCAATCTCACAGACCCATTCTCATCCTAAACTGCTCCTCACCCTCCACACCTTACCACTCCCCAAGTCACAGACTCATTCTCATCCTAAACTGCTCCTCTCCCTCTCCACCGTACCACTCCCCAACTCACAGATGCATTCTCATCCTAAACTGGTCCTCACCCTCCCCACCGTACCACTCCCCAACTCACATAACCATTCTCATCCTAAACTGCGCCTCATCCACGCCCCCCGTACCACTCCCCAACTCACAGACACATTCTCGTACTGAACTGCCCCACCCCTCCCGCCACCGAACCACTATCCAACTCACAGACCCATTTTCATCCTAAAATGGTCCTCACCCTACCCAACGTACCACTCCCCAACTCACAGACCCATTCTCATCCTAAACTGTTTCTTACCCTCCCCCCCCGTACCAGTCCCCAACTCACAGTCCCATTCTCATCCTAAACTGATCCTCACCCTCCCCAACATACCACTCCCTAACTCGCAGACTCATTTTCATTCCAAAAAGCTTCTCACCAACCCACCATACAACTCCACAACTCACAGACCCATTCTCATCCTAAACTGCTCCTCACCCTCCCCACCGTACCGCTCCCCAACTCACAGACCCATTCTCATCCTAAGCCGGTCCTCATACTCCCCACCGTACCACTCAACAACTCACAGTCCCATTCTAATCCGAAACTGCTCCTCACCCTCCACCCCCCCGTACCACTCCCCAACTCACAGACCCTTTCTCATCCAAAACTGGTCCTCACCCTACCCAAGGCACCACTCTATAGCTCACAGACCCATTCTCATCCGAAACGGCTCCTCATCCTCCCCACCTTAACACTTCCCAACTCACAGACCCATTCTCATTATAAACTGCTCCTCTCCGTCCCCACCATACCACTCGCAATCTCACAGACTCATTCTCATCCTAAACTGCTCCTCACACTCCACACCGTACCACTCCCCAAGTCACAGACTCATTCTCATCCTAAACTGCTCCTCTCCTTCTCCACCGTACCACTCCCCAACTCACAGATGCATTCTCATCCTAAACTGGTCCTCACCCTCCCCACCGTACCACTCCCCAACTCACAGACCCATTCTCATCCTAATCTGCTCCTCACCCTACCCACCGTGCCACTGCCAAACTCACAGACCCATTCTCATCCTAAACTGCTCCTCACCCTCCCCACCGTAGGCCTCCCCAGCTCACAGTCCCAAACTCTTCCTAAACTGCTCCTCACCCTACCCACCGTACCGCTCCCCAACTCACAGACCCATTCTCATCCTAAACTGCTCCTCACCCTCCCCCCCGTACCAGTCCCCACCTCACAGTCCCATTCTCATCCTAAACTGCTCCTCACCCTCCCCAACATACCACTCCCTAACTCGCAGACTCATTTTCATTCTAAAAAGCTTCTCACCCACCCCACCGTACAACTGCCTAACTCACAGACCCATTGTTACCTAAACTGCTCCTCACCCTCCACAACGTACCACTCCACAACTCACAGACCCATTTTCATCCTAAACTGCTCCTCACCCTCCCCACCGTACCGCTCCACAACTCACAGACCCATTCTCATCGTAAACTGCTCCTCACCCTCCCCACCGTACCACTCAAACAACTCACAGTCCGATTCTCAACATAAACTTCGCCTCACCCTCCCCAATGTACTATTCCCCAACTCACAGTCCCATTCTCATCATAAACTGCTCCTCACCCTTCCGAACCTACGCTCCCCGACTCACAGACTCATTCTCATCCTAAACTGCTCCTGACCCTCCCCACCGTACCGCACCATAACTCACAGACCCATTCTCATCCTAAACTGCTCCTCACCCTCCTCACCGTACCACTCCCCAACTCACAGTCCCATTCTCATCCTAAACTGCTCCTCAACCTCCCCACCGTACCACTCCTCAACTCACATAACCATTCTCATCCTAAACTGCGCCTCATCCACGCCCCCCGTACCACTCCCCAAATCACAGACACATTCTCGTACTGAACTGCCCACACCCCTCCCGCCACCGAACCACTCCCAACTCACAGACCCATTTTCATCCTAAAATGGTCCTCACCCTACCCAACGTACCACTCCCCAACTCACAGACCCATTCTCATCCTAAAACTGTTTCTTACCCTCCCCGCCGTACCAGTCCCCAACTCACAGTCCCATTCTCATCCTAAACTGAACCTCAACCTCCCCAACATACCACTCCCTAACTCGCAGACTCATTTTCATTCTAAAAAGTTTCTCACCCACCCCACCGTACAACTCCCCAACTCAGAGACCCATTCTCATCCTAAACTGCTCCTCACCCTCACCACCGTACCGCTCCACAACTCACAGACCCATTCTCATCCTAAACTGCTCCTCACCCTCCCCACCGTACCGCTCCCCAACTCACAGACCCATTCTCATCCTAAGCCGGTCCTCATACTCCCCACCGTACCACTCTATAGCTCACAGACCCATTCTCATCCGAAACGGCTCCTCATCCTCCCCACCTTAACACTTCCCAACTCACAGACCCATTCTCATCCTAAACTGCTACTCACCCTCCCCACCATACCACTCGCCGACTCACAGCACCATTCTCATCCTAAACTGTTTCTTACCCTCCCCCCCGTACCAGTCCCCAACTCACAGTCCCATTCTCATCCTAAACTGCTCCTCACCCTCCCCAACATACCACTCCCAAACTCGCAGACTCATTTTCATTCTAAAAAGCTTCTCACCCACCCCACCGTACAACTGCCTAACTCACAGACCCATTGTTACCTAAACTGCTCCTCACCCTCCACAACGTACCACTCCACAACTCACAGACCCATTTTCATCCTAAACTGCCCCTCACCCTCCCCACCGTACCGCTCCACAACTCACAGACCCATTCTCATCGTAAACTGCTCCTCACCCTCCCCACCATACCACTCAACAACTCACAGTCCGATTCTCAACCTAAACTTTCGGGGCGCCACCCTCCCCAATGTACTATTCCCCAACTCACAGTCCCATTCTCATCATAAACTGCTCCTCACCCTCCCGAACCTACCGCTCCCCGACTCACAGACTCATTCTCATCCTAAACTGCTCCTCACCCTCCCCACCGTACCGCAACATAACTCACAGACCCATTCTCATCCTAAACTGCTCCTCACCCTCCTCACCGTACCACTCCCCAACTCACAGTCCCATTCTCATCCTAAACTGCTCCTCAACCTCCCCACCGTACCACTCCTCAACTCACATAACCATTCTCATCCTAAACTGCGCCTCATCCACGCCCCCCGTACCACTCCCCAACTCACAGACACATTCTCGTACTGAACTGCCCCCACCCCTCCCGCCACCGAACCACTATCCAACTCACAGACCCATTTTCATCCTAAAATGGTCCTCACCCTACCCAACGTACCACTCCCCAACTCACAGACCCATTCTCATCCTAAACTGTTTCTTACCCTCCCCCCCGTACCAGTCCCCAACTCACAGTCCCATTCTCATCCTAAACTGATCCTCACCCTCCCCAACATACACTCCCTAACTCGCAGACTCATTTTCATTCCAAAAAGCTTCTCACCAACCCACCATACAACTCCACAACTCACAGACCCATTCTCATCCTAAACTGCTCCTCACCCTCCCCACCGTACCGCTCCCCAACTCACAGACCCATTCTCATCCTAAGCCGGGTCCTCATACTCCCCACCGTACCACTCAACAACTCACAGTCCCATTCTAATCCGAAACTGCCTCCTCACCCTCCACCCCCCCGTACCACTCCCCAACTCACAGACCCTTTCTCATCCAAAACTGGTCCTCACCCTACCCAAGGCACCACTCTATAGCTCACAGACCCATTCTCATCCGAAACGGCTCCTCATCCTCCCCACCTTAACACTTCCCAACTCACAGACCCATTCTCATTATAAACTGCTCCTCTCCGTCCCCACCATACCACTCGCAATCTCACAGACTCATTCTCATCCTAAACTGCTCCTCACCCTCCACACCGTACCACTCCCCAAGTCACAGACTCATTCTCATCCTAAACTGCTCCTCTCCTTCTCCACCGTACCACTCCCCAACTCACAGATGCATTCTCATCCTAAACTGGTCCTCACCCTCCCCACCGTACCACTCCCCAACTCACAGACCCA